>NC_049202.1:53062440-54262440 GCF_013347855.1 Anguilla anguilla
GTAATTTAATTGTTTAAATAAAGGGCAAGCTACAACTCTGAAACAAACCAAAATATCTGTTTGAACATTGAACATTGAGTTGTACCTGTTGCTTCCTGTGTCTCTTGCAGTGTGTACGTTCATTCGTCCGTTGCTCAGTGGAGGAAATGTCTCCACTCTATTAAGCTGAAGGACTCCATTCTGGGCATTGTGTAAGTAGTCTGTCTTTAATGTAATGGTTCTCTTAGACAGGGTGAAAATACACATTCACATCGCTGTGGTGTAATGAGAAAAATAAGAGCTTAAAGGGATATTTCACTTTGGTATAACACAAGTAATTTTGTGGAGCATGCCCCGTTGTATTTGCATAGTGTGAATACTCAACATCAGCTGTCCTTGCTGACTGTTAACGGCATTGCCATTCTCCCAGTTTCCCAATTCACTCCCATTCATTTCCGTGACCTCACAGAAAGTAATCGTTTTAAAGCACAGAGTACCAGCGTCAAACTGTTTCTGTTTTTTTGAGGTGAGAAGCTGTTTTCTGGTTTGATTCCATAATTCTTCATTAATATATCCTATTGTAATTCTGAATTTTCATTAGACATTACAGTGCGTACTCATCCTGATATATTGAGGTTTTTTGTGTGTCTTGTAGTCATGTGAAAGGGCGAGTGCTGGTGGCCCTGGCAGATGGAACGCTGGCCATCTTTCACCGAGGCGTTGGTAAGAGGTTTCTGTGGGCACGGAAGCAGGCCTTCCTGCTTGTGTGTATTTATAACATTGCTTTGGTCTACCCATGTCATTCTGAGTGACTGAATATAATGACTGAGCGACTGTGTGCTGCTGTATAGATGGCCAGTGGGACCTGACCAACTACCACCTGCTGGACCTGGGACGCCCGCACCACTCCATTCGCTGCATGACGGTGGTGCACGACAAGGTGTGGTGTGGGTACCGGAACAAGATCTATGTGGTGCAGCCCAAAGCCATGAAGATCGAGGTCAGTGAAACTGCACACTGGTTCAGTCATTCCCGGCTGTGGTTTGCTGGTTCAGTTATTCAAATTTGTTCAATTGTTAGAAAGTGATCTTTGCCTTAAGACTGTAAAGTTGTGCATTTGTAATGGCTGCTTCTTTGGCCCTGAGCACAAAGTCTGGTTGGAGTTTGTAGTAAACTTGGGTCCTCCCCAGTTGATGTATGTGTTAGAACCAATACGTTTTCCATGGGCTCTCGTATAGTTGTATATTTTAATTGTTATGCTGTGTGTGTGTGTGTGTGTGTGTGTGTGTGTGTGCGCGCACATGTGTTGTATATAAAGTTACATTTTTCCCCTTCTTATTTATGGTGTGCAGAAGTCCTTTGATGCTCACCCGCGTAAGGAGAGCCAGGTGCGCCAGCTGGCCTGCGTGGGAGACGGCATCTGGGTGTCCATTCGGCTGGACTCCACGCTGCGGCTGTTCCACGCCCACACTTACCGGCACTTGCAGGACGTGGACATCGAGCCTTACGTCAGCAAAATGCTGGGTACGGAGTGCTTTGTGTTCTGGTGCTGCGCTGTGTGTCCTCCTCTTTATTCCTGCTGCCGACACGGTACAGTGCTAACACATGAGCTCCCATTGTTTATATGCAGCGCTGTGAGAGCTGTGCTCAGAACACTGGATCAGTGCTCCAGCCCTGCTTTTAACACTCGCATGGATTAGTCATGAACTGTTAAGATTTTCTTGCTGACGAGAATCGCGCAACTTGTGGTTCATTGTATCAGCGTCACGGTGCCCTTTCTTTAAAATTTGCATGCGATCTACTCCTGGCATTTTGTTACCAGTTATTTGTTGGCCACATGTATAATATTAGGGTTTTAGTTGGTTGTGTATCGAGCGTGCCCCCTGGCTCTTGGGTTTGAGTGGTATCTCTGTGGTCCTCCCAGGCACGGGCAAACTGGGCTTCTCTTTCGTGCGGATCACGGCGCTGATGGTGTCCTGTAACCGCTTGTGGGTCGGAACCGGGAACGGCGTCATCATCTCAATCCCTCTGACAGAAAGTAAGAGCGCACTCTTCCTCCCTTTACTTCACTTCTGTCCATAAAACACAGTAGCTGTTCTATTACTGTAACCAAGCAAAAACTACCCATCTGTGCCTGTGGCGTTTGAGTGGACACAAACCGCATTGCATGCTGGGAAAGTTTTAACAGCACATTTGGACCGGCACCATTAATATTTACATTTGCTGTTGAGATTTGCTCATCATAACACTGTGTGCCCATTGGTCAGCATGTCTTCACCAGTACAGTTTCCCCCGTTAGAAGAGAGGGAAGCTGGGGGAATGTTCCGTGCACAGTGGTGGAGTAGCCCAGGTCCTGCAGAGCTGGGGGAATGTTCTGTGCACAGTGGTGGAGTAGCCCAGGTCCAGCAGAGCTGGGGGAATGTTCTGTGCACAGTGGTGGAGTAGCCCAGGTCCAGCAGAGCTGGGGGAATGTTCTGTGCACAGTGGTGGAGTAGCCCAGGTCCAGCAGAGCTGGGGGAATGTTCCGTGCACAGTGGTGGAGTAGCCCAGGTCCAGCAGAGCTGGGGGAATGTTCCGTGCACAGTGGTGGAGTAGCTCAGGTCCAGCACAGCTGGGGGAATGTTCTGTGCACAGTGGTGGAGTAGGCCAGGTCCAGCAGAGCTGGGGGAATGTTCTGTGCACAGTGGTGGAGTAGCCCAGGTCCAGCAGAGCTGGGGGAATGTTCTGTGCACAGTGGTGGAGTAGCCCAGGTCCAGCACAGCTGGGGGAATGTTCTGTGCACAGTGGTGGAGTAGCCCAGGTCCAGCAGAGCTGGGGGAATGTTCTGTGCACAGTGGTGGAGTAGCCCAGGTCCAGCAGAGCTGGGGGAATGTTCTGTGCACAGTGGTGGAGTAGCCCAGGTCCAGCACAGCTGGGGGAATGTTCTGTGCACAGTGGTGGAGTAGGCCAGGTCCAGCAGAGCTGGGGGAATGTTCTGTGCACAGTGGTGGAGTAGCCCAGGTCCAGCAGAGCTGGGGGAATGTTCTGTGCACAGTGGTGGAGTAGCCCAGGTCCAGCAGAGCTGGGGGAATGTTCTGTGCACAGTGGTGGAGTAGCCCAGGTCCAGCAGAGCTGGGGGAATGTTCCGTGCGCAGTGGTGGAGGAGCCCAGGTCCAGCAGAGCTGGGGGAATGTTCTGTGCACAGTGGTGGAGGAGCCCAGGTCCAGCAGAGCTGGGGGAATGTTCTGTGCACAGTGGTGGAGTAGCCCAGGTCCAGCAGAGCTGGGGGAATGTTCCGTGCGCAGTGGTGGAGGAGCCCAGGTCCAGCAGAGCTGGGGGAATGTTCTGTGCACAGTGGTGGAGGAGCCCAGGTCTAGCAGAGCTGGGCTGCGGGGGCCTAAGGGCAGGATGACGGCGTTCAGGTTGAGGGGAGCTGTTTCAGGAAGAGTCAGGCGCGAGGAGCGCTGAGTTCTCATTAAATCTTCTCCCCCTCACACCTTTTTACTCTCCTTCCTCCTCCTCCTCCTCCCTTCTGTCTTCTCCCTCTCTCACTCAAGCTATGTTTCCTCAGCAGGGGCGTTCTCTGAGACAGCGGGGTAAGTCCCAGCCACAAAACAAACTCGGCCGGCCTCTCTCTTTCCCTACTTTTCCCTCTCTTTGATCCTTCATTTTCTAATTGCAGTTATGTGCTACCTGCTGCCTTCAGTGGTTGATGTTTTCCAGCAGGATGTTTGGTTATGCTGGACGCCCACAAACTGGCTGCTCAGTTTGTGCTTGTTTTCTGGCACCATGGCTGTGTTGTCCCATTCCACTCTCTTCAGTTTATGACAGCATTTCTGCACTCATCGCCTAGCAGGGCTGTCCTCTGATTGGCTGCATCATCTCTCAGTTGTATTTCTCCCTCCTGAGCACGTTTTTATTTTGACACACTGTGATTTCCCACCTGCAGCAGCCGGCCTCAGGAGCCTTTTCCCCCCCTGTAGGAGCGGAGGGGTGTGTGGAGCGAGGAGAATGAGCTTTTAGAGGTCACCTCTAGAGAGACCGTGACCGTGACTGTGGCATGCTCCATCGCCTTGTTTTTCAGTTCGCATCATTAGGCATGCCTGCTTTCTCCGACTGATCTTATTTTCAGTTCGCCGCTGTCTGCCGCGGTTTGAGAAGCGCCGGCATTTCTGCTGCAGTTTGTCCTGTGTTTGAAGGCCTCGCTCATTTGCTCGGGCCTGATTGTCTTTCAAAATACACCCGTGCCGAGTGAAGAAAATGAATCGAGTGAATGCCACATGGTGGAACCATTTTGAAAGAAACTCTTAGCTGACGCGTTATTTGTTTTTTCCCAAATTCTGAAGCAAATAAGGTCACCACAGGCTCTTCGAGTCGACCAGGCAGCGTGATCCGCGTCTATGGTGATGAGAACAGCGATAAGGTGACGGCAGGCACCTACGTCCCATTTTGCTCCATGGCGCATGCGCAGCTCTGTTTCCACGGACACAGGGACGCAGTCAAGTTCTTCGCCGCCGTCCCAGGTAAGGCTCGGCCCGTAATGAATGCAGACGCTGCCCTGTGTGTTTCTGCGTGGCCCGTGATTGGCCGTAGCTCGTTTCTGTCATCACTGGAGACTTGGGCACACTAAACTCAGCACTGTTGCATGCATGTGCTTCAGTACTGTGACACTCCAGTGAAGAAATACAGTCCATAACAATAACAGGTTTGTGTGATAGAGTATGGAATAAAAGGAGAGTGACGTTTCTGCGGTTTGTGACTGCGTTTGCTCTGGTGTCCCGTGCTCTCGTAACAGGCCAGGTCATCCCTTCTGCGGGCGCCGGAGGGGAAGCCGGGCCCGACAAGCCCAGCGCAGCGTCCTCAGACCCCCCCTCTCAGGAGCTGGCCAAGTCCGTCCTGGTGATGAGCGGAGGGGAGGGCTACATCGACTTCAGAATGGGTAAGGGATGCACCAGAGCCAGGTTACGCTAGTTACAAGCACTGCATGACCTTTGTGCGGCAGGTTAGCTTAACAAAAAGGGCGTAACTTCAAATGCGTTCGTCTGGGACCGCGGCAGTGCCAGCGCTGCTATTGGTCTGACTGGCGGGATGGCGGGCGAGCGAGGGTAACCGCTCCTCTCTCCTCAGGGGACGAGGGCGGCGAGGCGGAGGAGCTGGACGAGCCCACGCTGAAGCTGCAGCCCTTCCTGGCCAAAGCCGAGCGCAGCCACCTGATCGTGTGGCAGGTCCTGTGTGGGGAGGAGTGAGGAGTGAGGGGCCCCCTGGGCCGGGCGGAGGAGGACCCGCACAGACCAGAGAAACGCGCTCTCACACAGACTCCTGCACGAGTTTTTGCTTTTTTGTCTTTGATTTCAGTATTTTTTTTCCCTATTTGAATGATAATAGCTATCATGTTATGTTGGTATTGTTATTGCTGTTTATAAAATAATTTGTCTTTTAGTTCTCTTATTTTCTCCTTCATTAATTTTTATTTTTTACCTTTTTTTGCGCCTGTGGGATTGATAGATATTTTTCATTATGTACCCGGTTTGCACACTCGTACCTGGAGGAGTGGTGTAAGTATGCTGTGCAGTCACTGCAGCCTGAGGGTGTGCCCGCATTAACCCTCCTGCTGTTTCTGCAGTCCTAACAGGGCAGTATCTGCAGGCTTTAATCCCAGTGAGGCTTTGAACATCCCTTCAGCTGAAGGCTATCCTGACTGGAGCGCTTTCATCTCCCCTTCCACTTCCCAGAGGGCCCTGGGTCCTCCAGGACCCATTGAGCAGCCTTGCTGCGTGATGATACTGTACTGAGGGTGTAGTCTGAACTGGCCATTTCTAATGCAAAGTCTGGACAAATCTTTAGCAGGATTTGTTGTCATTTGATTTAAGGAAATAAATAACAAAAGGCACCTTACTGTGGTTTTATAAAGTATGGCAGGATAGGATGATAGAATGTGTGTCCCCTGTGTGATTTCATTTTTTCCCCACCTTTCTTCCAAGAAATGGTTTTGGACTGTGTGCAAGACGTTTTACGGCTCGCTGTTCTGTGGAGCTGTCCATGTGTCCACTGTGCAAGTGCAAGTTGAAATCTCACCCTTTTAAAATGCCTACTTCATCATTTGTAGTACCTACAGCGGTGCTGGCGATGTATGCACAGTCCAGCACCCTCTTAAGGAGTAGATTCAAATAGCTAAGCCTGAGTTTTAGGTGAAAGTATGCCTGCATGGTGAATTTCTTTTCTAGTTCCTGAGCTGCTGTCTTACGGTTGGCCGTCTCCCCTTAGGTCTTCCTTACTACGTGCTAGAGCTAGCAGACACTTTAAAAGCGACTTGGGCTGCCTTAGTTTCACAAGTACACAGTTTTGCTATAATGTGCTAACTGTTCCAAGAAACAATTTTTTTTAATTTACATTGATGTATGACAGATTATTTATTTATGTGTATTACACAATTACCAAAGGAAAAAAATGACAAGAAAAAAAGAACAAAAAAAACAGCCTCACTAGTTACCTTTTAACACACCGCCTTTTCGCGGTGTTTCTGGCCCTACAGCTTAAGAGTTACAGACAGTTATGTAGAGAGTGCTTCACTAGTTGTTGTCATGATTACTAAACAAATATATTTATAAGTCTTCATCTCTACAAATCAATGGAAAATATCTGCTTGCCAGGGATACAAAAGAACGTAGCAAACTACGCTGCACCTCAGATTTTTTACACTTCTAGTGAATGTTTTCATTAATGAAAGCAGTTCCTCTGATTTAATGTGTTGATATTGATGCATTCTGAAACTTTTAAGCCTATTTTTTATGGTCTGTAATTTTTTGTACGTTTTGTCTTTTAGACTCTTTAATCTTTGTTTTACTGGCCTCTGTAACTTGAAAGCAGAACTCGCTGACGTTGAACTAGTGTTTGTGCTGAAAAACTGTGGGGCGGGGGCGGGGGGGGGGGGCTTCATGTTTTTTCTCCAGGAGAAAAAAACTTCATATCGCAGTGTAGCCATTTCAGTATTTATTTCTATGAATGAGCCTTTGTGGTTCAGAATGTAACTTTGTACATGAAAAAAATATATATCTATAAATATGTATATGAAACATAAGTGGCTGGGGTTTTATTGTTTTGAAGGTGAGAAGTATTATGATGACAATGAGAATGATGATTTTGAAACGACACACTAATTTACTAAGCTATGCACATTTTTGAAAAATTACAGCAGTGTATTGTGTTTCAAATCCATCAGTAACTGCCCCCATGTGAGGGTGGGAGGAGCTGTGCCGGGGGCACATTCCTTATGCCCCGTGAGATGTCCTGCTCTGGGGCTAACGGGCCTGGCCTGCAGGAGGGGCAGTTTCCACTATCTTGTTGCCATGACTGCGGTTTCTCCTAGTAGCTGTGCGCTTCTACCAGCATCTTAGCCTTATTTTTTTAACAATCTATTAAACTGACTTTCATGGGGAACTTACAGTGTCCTTGCATCATTCGTCTGCAGGTTTTTGTTAATGGTATTTGGTTCATCTAGCATTTTACAATAGGGTAACAAAAACAGTCAACAGTTTGTTATTTGTTTATCCCGTTTGCGTTTCTTTGCTTTTTATCAGTAGCTTTTTTTTAACAATCTAAAGCCATGATCTCACCGATCTGCACGTGACATACTGCCTTTATCACAATACATGACTTGTTCTTCATGTAGAAGTCCATTTACATCTGGAACTACCTTGCCCTGTTGCAGCACCAGTGCAGAAGGATTTCAGCTGGCAGGTACCCACTCCATTGCTCAGGAATAACTTCTGTGGTTGATCATATTCCTGCAGTCTGTTCGCCTGTATTACTCCAGCTGCACGAACTACACTCCAGCTGTTGATTTTATCAGAGCAAGCACAGTCTTTCTTGCCCTGGTGAATTGACAGGGGATTTTGCAGCAGTGGGCCAGGGCTATAGTTTAGATTGAGTTTTGAAGAAAATGTACAAGTGGGAGAACACAAGTACCCTGTGTTCACTTAAAAATAAGGAGGAATGTTCAGGCGGGGTAGACCTGGTGGGATGGAACTTGAAGTACACCTGTGAGAGGGTGTAATTGTGAGAGGAATCTGGCTATGGGGAAAATGGTTGTCCTCTTTTACTACAAGCACATAAACTAACAAAAAGAAAAAAAAAAAAAAAAAAAAACCCTCAAAATGAAGGTTGATAACGCCATTGGATAAGCAACTGCACTTGTGTAAATTGACAGAGGGCTCTATACCCAGCCCTTCAGGACTGAAGTGTAGTTTACTGGTGAGTGGCATGTCCTGTTAATACACTCCATCTCTAGCAATGTGCCTAGCACTGTGGTGTTCTGGCTATGCCAGTGCACAGTGAGCAGCACATGATTGGCTGTAATGTCCCCCAGGGAGGGAGGGGCTCCTTATGATCCTTATAAGTGACAGGAAAGACTCCTTAATAAGATCTGTACACTCAATTAGGATAAAATGGTGTGGGTAAAAATTTGTATAAAAAGACCCCATGTGGCCTCTGAAGTGGTCAGGGGTTAAGCAATAACAAAATAATTGTTAAAAACAACCAAATTCTCTAGAATGCAGTTAAGTGTAAGTGGTTCCAAGGTGCGAGAAACCAGGGTGGGAGCACAAGCCTTTTGAATTGTTCATGATCTTGTGCCTTAAATAAATGTTTACCCCTCTTAACATATTGTCCTATTCAATAAACTGAACACAGAAACCTCCAATGGTTGAAAAATGTAAGTGGTATGTGAGAGACAATGGATATGAAAACAACTCGTACTGGATTTGTCAGTCACACCCACTTGCACCCATCTCCCCTGGTCTTTTCGCCAGTTTCACTGCCTGTGTTGGCTCCAGAGTAACAGCTGTCCTGTGTGGCCATGATCATAACCCAGGTGTTTGCTTTTCTAATCATACACGGTACTATTTTTGCATGCTGAGCAGGTGTGCTCTTTTATTTTCCAGAATTTGCTGTTCATTGCTAAAACATTATTGCATGTTTCAGCGTAAACACATTTTTAGCCTAATGATTTTGAGACCTCAGCAAATGATAGTCAATAGTTGTGAGGTTATATCTACATGCCTTTCTCCTGCCTAATCTATTTCCATGGAAACACCTGTTTTTGTGGTTATTTGCCATTATTAGAAGTAATCGTTTGCAAATGGATGCGCAAAATGGAAATTTGCTTTTCCGTTCTAATGAAAATTCACCCCCCCTCCCACTCTCTCTCAAACACATGCACACACATGTGCGCGCGCACACACACACACACACACTTCTATAGTACTATACAGATATAAATCTGGCCAGAGCCTTAGCTACTGATCATTTCATTTATTAGTGATGTTTTGCAGAGCTGGCTGTGCTGCAGGAGTGGGGTGCGTGTGTGATGAGAGGCTGGTTTATGTTCTGGTTTGATGGGCCCTCTGTCATTCTGCCAGCAGATATTATGTAGCCCCAGGATAATGTTGCTGATCTTGACCTCTGTGCTGCCCCTGGACGGTTTGGAGAACAGGCATTTTTCACTATCTCCATGGCAGGAGGAGGAGAAATATAACCATTCCCAGATAAAGGAAGGGTGAGTGAGTTAGAGCACAAGAGGCTTTCCTTCTTATTCTAATTTGTACTGTCAAGAGATAACTGCGTAATGTGCTTACTGTTAATTAGTCCCATTTGAGAAGACCAAGGAAGGAAAGTTTAATGTGTAAATATTGGGAATTTTAAAGTGGGGTAAATAATGAAACTTGGGGCAATGCAGCACGTCCTGTGATGGTGTGACTGTTCAGTATGGGATGGATATGGAAGCTGTGGAGCTCCTGTAACATTATTGTGTGTGTTGGTATCAGCTGAAGGTCAATTGTCCCCCCCCCCCTAAATTCACTCTATCCAGATTGATTTCCTCTGAGGAGAAAAAAAAAAATCAATGATTTTGTCATTTAGCAAAAATGGAATCTGGCATTGCAATGAAACAAGTTGTCAATAAATTGCATTGTGTGTGAGAGTGTGAGATCGAGTGTGTCTGTGTGTTTTAATGCAGCAATAGAATGTAATATGCCACCTGGAATAGGACAATATTTTTTCCATTGCAATAAGGTGGCGTGATTGCTGCATGCACTATGAGAATAGAAATAAACATCGGAAAGATGTAATTTGCAGTCCTAAGAGCATAGGGTTTCAACTGATGGTGAAAATAACCAGTATGTTTTCTTGTCCTAAATTTTTGAAGTGCCAGTTATTCTCTTTGGAGAAGAACTTGTAGTTGGAGAACATTCTGCTTCAAGCTTTTTGCATAAAATCTGGAGAATGGGTGTTTGTTTACTGTAGCTTTACGAAGATGCATCTAGAATATTAAGCCAGACTCCTGCTTGGATAGTGTGGATTAATTGCTGCGTGTCTGAAAAAAGCAGGCCTGGCTTGCTTACTAAAAACATAATTATCCAAGTTATCACAATGTAAAATGACCAAAATGTCTTCCGTACAATTCTGATGCTGTCAAGTCAGAGATATTGGTCTCTTCAAGTAAATATTTTAACTTGTTTAGTGGCAGGCCATTAACTGTTTTCTACAGTTTTTCCCCAGTGGAAAAGTTTTACCCTTGTTTTTTTGCAATACGTGAAAAGTCTGAGCCAGTTTGTATGAACTGATACTACTCAATGAGACAATCAATTTCCTTGTTCTCTTTCCAAAGCCTCCAGAGATTGTGGGATCGACTTATTGTTGTGGTTCTTGTGTCCCGGCAGAAAGTCACTGGGTTGCCTTTTGAAAGTCTCAGCAAATAGAAGCCAGGATAGAGGGTTAAGAGCAGAGGGATATGTAATTATTTTTGGAAAAATAGACCATTTGCTGTATGCTTTAGTGTTGGGCATGTATGATAAATCATATGCTTACTGTTTGCAACACTGGCATGTACCCAAGCTCTTGTAAATGATCATGACACTCAAGCGTCTAAAATAGGTAGGTGCACTCATAGAATAAAGGGACACTCCTGTGTTTGCCAAATACTCACTTCTCATGAAATCAATTGTTCTTACACAGCGCTATGGATGAATGTTTTGTGTTGGCCTACCACTGGGTGGCAGCATTGCATTACAGCCAAGTCTGTGAGGTTACAAGCACAAATGTGACATAATTTTAAATGAGAGGAAGTTCAGCTTGACCAGTAAACTGCATCTAATAGACACGCCCCCATTCCTTATAGTTACTGTATATACCAAACCACAGTGTGACTGACTAAGATAAGGCTAAGATAAAATGGTCTGTGATATGCCATTTCAACTATATTCTCTCATCTTATGTCCACCTATGCTTACAGGTCTCTGATAAGAAATCTTCTGGGTGGAATACCGTATGGAAGGTTTACTTTTGGAAAATGAAAGTAAACCTTTCATCTGCCTAAAACAGATCATTGACAATTATGCCATTTCAAAAGGAATATCTTTGTCCCAGCTGTCTTCTTTCAAAGGAGTAAAGGGTTAAAAACAGACAGTGCACTGCTTTCTGTCAGTTCTCGGTAGTTCATGGATTATCAGGTGGGATGTGCTGACAGTTTGTGCGTCGAGAGACACACTGGAGAAAAACAGGGCCGCCCACGCATCACGGCAGCCTGGCTGCCTGCTCCTGGTTCAGGATTGGCCCGTTACGTAACGCAGCCAGCTGGTCTCTCTGGAGGGTTTCTCTGGGCTGTGTAATGTTGGGGCATGAGGGCAGAAAACTGACAGCATCACAGCACTCACCGCCACGCTCAGTAAATTGGACGGCCTCAACTGTTGGGCCACAAGTGTCTCCACGCAGTCACATTTTTGGTTTTGCAATGAAAAACAATTTTGGAGAAAAATAATAAACACGGCCCTCTCTTAGGATTTGTTGTTGGACCCTCCTTCAGTGTTGTCAGCAGTAACAACAGCAACCCATGGCCAATAAAAAATGTAATAAATTAATGAAGCTCTTCTTTTCAAATGCATGGTGTGTCACCTTCCCTTGTTAACTGTAGTTACATAATATGGCTATTTAAGAAGATAATTAATCTCAACTTTTTATAGACAATATTACATATGCCTTTTCGTTACATAAATTTAGGGTTAGAGGTATTGTTGTGTGGTTACATGATCAGTTTGCCTGCAGTAAATAAGTAAATAAGCTTTTGCATTATCATTGGCACAACTATTGATACCTCTTTGGCTCGGTGGCGAATTATGTGTCTCGGCAACCAAATATAGGCTGTTTGCACTACAGCACTGAATGTTTATGTGGGCTTAGTCAGAGAATATTTTTTAAATCTCCTCAAAAAAATGGGGAATGGATACTGGGAGGACGGAGGGCACCTGCGTCACAAAGTCCCGGCTTGTGTGGCGGATGAATCCGCGGACAGCTGGGGATGTGTTCTGAAGTCAGCTCTTATTTGAACAGCTGGCTCGCGGAGCGCAGCGCAGTGCAGAGAGGAAACTTTATCCCACCTTCACAGCTTGCTGCACTGTCCAATGGGGCTCCTCCCGGGGGACTGCCTACGTCAGACCAAATCCCAGCCATTGTTTGGACCCAGTCAGGAACACATCTCGCATCTTATGATAAAGGCAAGCCTTCCATGTGCTTTCAGAGCAAGTCCACATGGACAGATTGGAGGGTCATTTCATCCGGCAATCATTATTTAAAAAAAATAAAATAAAAAAAAGGACCAGACAGCAAAACCAAAAACGATGAATCATAAATGAATACCTAAATTATACTTTTGTGCAGGAATGCACAAATATTTGTCCTTCCATATCTTCAACGTATTAAAGTTTGCCATTCATTGTAATAATACTTTGTAATTTCATGGTGGAGAGGTACTTTCGTTGATTGTTTTGTTCTTTGGCCGATATTATATCAGTTCAATTAAAATGTAAACAATAGCATGGAACTGTGCAATCCAGTCAGGTGTTTTTGAACCTTTTGGAGAGTTATTCTGCAATTGTTCAATTTGAAATGGGCAATGCTCAGTCTTTAAAAAGGTTAAACTTGAAAAGATGTATTTTAATTTAGTTAACCAAACGCTGTGGTTTCTGTTTCTTAGGGTAAAAGAAAAGTAAAAGCAAAAGGCTCATATCCTTTAACTCAGGAACATGGGTTAACAAATAAATACATGATCTTTACATTCAACAAATATAATTTATATAACTGTAAACTTCCCTTGTGAAAGTTTTGGCTTCCTGTAACTAACCAAATAGCGGAATCCTACTGAACCATAATAATACACTGTCACATTGCCTCTTTAGTAGTAGTATCCACCTCACTCAGTGTTGCTCAAGTGTGTTGAGTAATCTGAATACTGTTGATGTCATGGTCCACACCTGGCTTTGCCTGTGTTTTTTATGGATGTGAACCGTCTTATCACCACTATTGAACCTTTTTTTTAAACTAACAGAATAGGGAGATGGGGATTAGACTCCTGTCAGCAGGTTTGTTTAGGTATAGGTTTTAATAGTTCCAATCATAAAAATGCTTTTATTAAAAAAATATCACAACAAAGGTCTGAAAACAATGTCGTAATTCATAAACCTGCTTATGAGGAAGACACTCAAAGGCAACATGATGGATGTATTCATCATTCAGCCTTTTCACTTAATTAATTTAGCCTACTTGGGTATGCTAGAGAGCAATATCATGATTTATTCATGGTTGCTAGCTGCATCCATACCCCCAATTCAAGCTAGCTTTGTACCAAATCCATGAGGTATCTGGATATCAAGCTTGAAAATGTCTTTCATTTCCTGTTTTCTATTGACTCCCTCCGACCTTTTTTGCATAGACATGTCCCCATACTTTACTTAAAAACTAAACATGTGTACATAACAGAAGATTGCATGTACATTACGCCATTACGTTGCTACTAGTTGTGCGAGTCCTTTTAGCACAAGGGTCACCTGGAGTCCAGTGTAGACTGGACTGCTAAGTCCAGCAGTGTTGTTTTTGTTACATTCTTGTGTCTGAGAGTTATGTGGCAAGGTCAGCAGAATTATTGCCACAGCTGTCTATCATTTTAGTGGGCCTTCCACTGGTAGTACACATTTCATACTCTGGAGAACACTTCAGAAGGCAGGTTTTTAAGAATGATGCTTGAGTGAGCCATGTTGCTTCTCTACCACCACAAGCCACATCTGCGTTTGCAAATGCAGACATACAGTGTCATGAAAAAGTATTTCCCCCCTTTCCTGATTTCCTTCGATTATTTTTGTCTCGCTAAATGGTTTCAGATCTTCAGACAAAATGTAATACAGACAAAGGGAACCTGAGTAGGCATAAAACACATTTTTTAAATGATTTCATTTATTTAATGAAAAAAGTTATCAAACACGTATATCACCCATGTGAAAAAGTAATTGCCCCATTAAACTTAATATCTTTAGCAGCAATAAATAAAATGCTTCCTGTAATTTCCTGTCTAAAAATCTTAAACCATTCAGTGTGACAAATATGCACAAAAACTTGTGTTTGCTTCTTTACCACCACAACCTATATCTGCATTACAGATGCTAATCATTTTGAGTTGTCTCCTTTCACAGTGTTACCCACTGGACCTGTTTCATTAGTGCGATAGTGACAGCTTGCAAGGAACAAAGCCCTCATTGGCTTTGCATTACTCTTTCCAACATGTTAACATAGAATAAATGATCTGAGGTTGGGCCACATATGTATGTGACTAAATCAGAACTTCACTGGAAGAACCGAAAGCTGAACTTTTTCCTGAATACAGTGATAACAACTGTACACAAAACTCTAAGAAGATAACAACCAGCCAAACTTCATAAAATGCATATAATAAATTGAATAACCTCTAGCTTATGTTTTTAATGGTTAAACATGTACCCTGTAGAAATAGACTTTGGCACCTGCGCTGATGGATGGATGAAAAATGATCAGCATAGTGCATGCAAATGCAGTCTTTTATATTGCATTTGCAATACATGTTTTTGGGAAAACTCAATAAACTTTGAAAAAATACCTCAGGGAAAGTATATAATTTACCAAGCATTTGCCAGCTTGGTAAATTCAACCAAACACAGTGTATTCAGTTTAAATATAGAAACTGTTTAAATGGATTAATTCCCTTTGAAGTATAGCAAGAACGTGTTCCTTTTGCCGAAGTATGTTTTCTGCTTTACCGTGAGTCTGTGGCCATTCTCCCAGTGGTTGCGTAGGTACTGACTTGTAGAGTACATGGTACATTGTGTCCTAAAAAGGTAATAATGGTTTATGACTGTGCAGTTGTAATTTGTTTGGGGGGTTGTGGATCCAATATTTAGCCCTTTGCAATGACATTTGTGGCTTTGATTTCAATGTCCAATGTCATTCAATTTCTTGCTATTTCAGTAATTTCAAATTAAATGTGAATGCCCTTATTTAATATTTGGGACTAGTCAGAATCTATTAAACTGGTAATATTTGTATTTTTTTAGATTAACTTGTTGCTTATAAATTATACAACAAATGGGTATACTTACAGTATAAATCAAACTCTATCACATTATAATATGTGTGTTTTAAGATTAATTTATTTCTTTCTGATATAAGTATACAACAAATGTGAAAATGCAATACATGCAGTTGCTTGCAACTTTGTATGTATAAATGACATATATGGCACTTAAGGTGATGTTTCACTGACAGCTGTAAAATCTAGGTCCTAGAGGGAATATCATGTCATATGTTCACCCTTGGTTTTAAAGCAGCCTAAATCTATCGTGCATTCCCTTTCCTGTTTTATTGCTGCTGATGTAATTTATGGGTCTCCCAGTGATTGAGTCTGTATGCTATATCCGCATGTAATGACACAGCTCCCTCCTCCTTGAGTCTCTTCTCCTATCTTCCCTTCTCTCTGATGTTCAAACAGACTGCTGAAATGGGAATCTATTCAGAACTTCTGAAAACCACCACCAAGCAGCCTTTTGTCATTTCTGCCATCTTCAGTTTACTTTCAGACCCCCACCCCACACACGCACACAACCACCTACTGTTCCTGGCCACTGTTAACTAGGTGGTCTTTTGCATTGGGAAGAACAGACATCTGTATGTTGAGGCACCGCCTACTCCATAACCTTTTGTTTTTCAGACTAACATTTCTTTGCAGGACAACACATTTCATTACAAGCAAAATCGTGAATCTCTGTCACTTGATGTGACGGCAGTGCCTTTAGCTGAAATAAATCGGAGAGCAGTGGTTCAAACCTCTGATCCTCCCCCATCAGTAATAGAAGAGATAAACAGCCATCTGCAGTCCACTTTCATCCATATTATACTGAGGAATTTTGACCTGCTGGCTGCGTGTCTCGTTCTCATCAGGATGTAGTGGATGTTGCCAATGAGAGCTAGCTGTTTGTCATTGTCAGTCAGCTTCTATCTCCTCTCCCCAGAGGCATCAAGACCTTTTTTTGAGCAATCCCAGGAGGAAAAGCACATTGAGCATATTAATACGTTGTGCAGTGTATATGACCTGGCAACATGATTTTCAGATTTATCCGCTCTTCTTGGTTGAGTTGTGCTTATAGTTATGCTTTTTTCCTTATTCTTTAACTCTTTTCCCCAGGAGAAATGCCACTGCTCATTTCTAAATCACACCAATGACTGTTATAAAAGGGAATGTGAGAAAGACAAGCACAGCTGAAAGATCAGATCACAGGGAGACCGAGAGCCAGATTGTTCTTTCGAAGCACAGGCAGATCACCCTGGCCCTCAGCTATGGACACACAGCCATGCACATACTGGGCTGCAGCTGCACTGAATAAAGAAAATAAAGATCAAATTAGCTTTTGTACTGAGAGAATTCATATAAATGCAGTGCAGTATTTATCACTATGATCATTCTGTAGTGTTTTTGACTGTTTTTCTTACAGTAACATAATGAATCTATTGCAGTAATGTATAATAATCAATTCTATTAGCACCTTTTGATGGAAGTACCCCTTTTTACCACTTTTCCTTTAAATACCGTGATCTGTCTTAGATATGTACTCACAGTACATGTAAATTCTTTGATTTCCTTTTCCTTATGTTCCAATATAAACTTATGGTATGCCTAAGGTACTCAATCCAGGGTTAAGATTGAAATTTGACCTCTGCATGGTTCGTAACCTGAACAGCTAAAATGAATATCTAGCTCTTTAAATGGATCATATGTATAAATAAAAGCATTGCAAGCTGCCCTTGATAAGGATGCAAAGAAATTATGGAATGATACTAGGCTGAGCCTCAGTTCCTAGTAACATTACTTAACCTGGGTATAGGGCCAAATATCAAAGGAGATTAATCAAAATCCTATCATTGTGTCCTCTTGGTCCTACCCACATTGGAGTAGTTTTAATGTGTGAAATGCTGTCTCTAAAAAGCTCTAAAAGATCCAAGATGATAATGAGTTAAACATTATGCAGTATAATTTTGTAGAGCAGATTTTTTTTCTTTCCCTCTAGTTTTCATCACAGATAAACAAACCACAACGTGCCCTCGGCTTGTTCTTCATGAGAACCGAGAATACAAAACACTTCTCGCTGGGGTGAAGGCGGAGGAGCCCAGCAGTCGGCCATCTGCTCCACAGCTGATGGGAGATCAAACGGGGGCCGCGGAGAGAAAAGCAGATTGAGCGAGCCTCAGTGTCCTGGCCGAGGGCCACTCACAGGTCAGGCGCCGAGACCCGGAGAGAGAGGCGTGCCTCACACATTAGCATCCATCTCCCACAACAATAGGCTGCCCAACCATCAGGGTTATTGCATTTACTTGGATGGACAACACAAAGGAAAAATGTGTACATGTGCTATGTTTTTCATTGATTGCCATTAACATGACAGAAAATTCACAGTGGAAAATTGTTTCTCCAGCTGTATTTAAACTCCTAGGCTGTAAGCTCTCGATCAGATGCATTCATTTGCAATGGCCCAAAACTGTAGTGTAAGCTGTCCCGTCCTAAAATCACACAGATCATCATGTGATCATCAGATACGCTTTGTATGTGTGCTCTGTATGCACATATATGTTTGCATTTGAATTTTGGACATTTACAAACGTGCCTTTCAGAGACTGGCCGCTTTGTGGGATTCTGCTCCGTGAGCTGGAACAGGTCATTCTTTCAGGGCTGTGCAGGGGCTCACTCAGTCTAGCGGGCTGGGTGTGTTTACTCTGCTTATGTAGGCCAAGTTAGTCACAGTCCCTTGCACAGAGACACCCTCCCCTTATACCAAAATAACAGGATGGAGAATTAATAAGCGGTGAGAGCTGAGGCATGGGACGCCCAATACGGACACATGTATCTTGCCTCTCCTTGCAATTACTGTATCTGCAAATTCCAAACATGTTACAGCTGTGCAACTGATAGAGATTGATCCCATAACTGACGCTCTGATTTGCTGAATGTATTATTCTCTTACCGCACTGATTGGGAAGCAGGGTTTGAGATTAATTTTACCACGGGGTGGGGAGGAGGATGTATATTACATCTGAGCTCTGGCTCTGACTGAATCGTTACTGCTGTCAGATAGTCATCATTGAGCTGTGCTCATCTGCAGCACTCTTTGAGCGCGTCCTTGCCGCTGTTCCCTGCTCTTAGTTTGCATTCGCCCTTGGATTGGCTGGCACAGAGGGTGGGGTTTATCTGTCCAGAAATTATTTATGACTTTAATGGGAGTTCCTTGCTCATCGCTGGCTGTCTTTGCCTGTCAGCCATTAACCACAGCTCTCAGATGAAAAGTAATCCCATCAGCAGATATTTGGCAGATGTAGATGATGCAGAAGGAATACCTTTTTCAATTAAAATATAGCAGTTCCAGAATGATCATCATTAATCAAGATTAAACCGCTCAGGATTTAGTATAGGCTGGTCACAGCAAAGGTGCGCTGTATTTCTAATGAGGCACTGGTGGCTAATTGGAAGACAGGCGGAGCCGGTGCTTGACTTCCCTGGAAGCCCAGCTCTGGAGCCCAATCCCTGCAGTCTTCCACCCCACTGCCCTGCCTAGTGGACGTGCATCCGTTCCAAACAAATTAAAATGATTTTTGTCCATGTTCATTTCTCAAGAGGCTCTACACAGTGACTCAAGTGTTTTTATTCTGCCACAGCACTGCAGCGCAGAATAAATCCAAACTTAGAGCCCATCTCTGTGGGACGCGCTGAGGAAACTCGGCACGTTTTTAGCACAGCTTGTGCCTCAGTTCTCTCTTCAATAATAGCAGCGGGGAATTTGTCCAAGCTGTAGCTGGAGCCTTCAAAACACTAGGGATGTTAATGAGTTATGCTCGTAACAGTACTGAGGGCAGGGATACTGCACAGACCTGGTCCTGCTGAGAAGTGAAGCACATGGCTTACACCTACATGTATAACTAGAAGCAGCAACATACAGTTTCCCCCCATGCATGTACAGTAAGCTGCTTATTTATACGATGTGCCCAACCTCACCTTGATACTGTGAGGCTCTTCCTGAAAAACAACGATAAAACACTGTCCCTCCAGCCCCTTATTTTTATCTGTTCCCTCAGGACTATGTGAGGAACTTGGCAGGATTCTCCAGAACACGTAGCGCATGAGCTTTATGTCCAGCCAAGGTTAGAGATCACCTGCTCTGTGAAAGGAGGGGGTGCTGAAATGTGAGGATCTGGGAGAGACGCCACTGCAGCCCTGTTCCAGTGACATCACTGCACTGATGGAGCGTGACAGGAGCCGGGGCAGGGTTATATCTGGCTCCGGATGAGTAGAAGGGTATTATTACAGATGCCCCCTGCTTTATTTGTCCCCCGGGGCTGTCTGTCATTTTATGGGTGAGGGGATTGACTTCTCCCCAATGCTCCCTTCTCTGACAAATTACACATTCCCTCTTAAAAAGTGCTTCCCATGCACAGTGCACTCTCGCACTTTCTGGCACATGTCTGAAATATTTCTGCTTGCTGGAGGAACCACTGTCTGGACCCATCTCTTTTGCTGTCCACTACCCTCGAGACTGCTTCAGGATGCTGTGCTCACTTTTTTGGGGAATGGCAACACACACCAGTATCTTAAAATACAAGGGGGTGAAAATACACAGTAATCAAGCTGTTTACATGCTCAAATTACCCCTGAAAAAACAAAGCTAAAGCAAAACGATGTTGCAAGAATATGAAAGCACTGTAGGTTATCATCCCTGTGGAGCGATGACTCAGCTCTCAGCCACAGTAATCAGGCAGAGCTCTTCCTTCCATTCCATCCCCTCTTCACAGTCTGACTCGCACCTCCCCCCTCCTGTGTCCAGGCAGTCAGCAGGGCTCTTCACCTGGGGCGTGTCCTCACAGCACAGGGAGGTGAGCACTCAAGTGCTCAGGTGTTTTCAGTGTCGCTGCCCACACACCAAGGCTCATTGGCTGCTCTCCCCAAGGTTACAGGAACAGAGGAGGGACCCAGGCAAGCAATGTGTGAAATCATTCTTGTGAGCAAATCCATTGCTGAACTTGGAATTTTGAACAACTGAACAGCAAAACAGTTTCTATGCAATGCAGTTTCTCTATTTTCGTTATAGAAGTAGATAAAAGTATGACCTTTGATGCTTTTTATACCCTGAATCCAGGCAGGGATATAAAGCAAATCCAAAATATATTTTACAACTATTTAGGCTGGTAATCTTCATGTCCTGTATTTCTGCTTGTATATTTCCTGTTCTCTTTTGATTAAAAAATGACATCAGAGTTTAGGAAATTCCAGAACTCTTAAGCTTGCCATCTGTTTTGGTTCTCTGATTTTGAAATGAAATCTTTGTGAAGAAAATGTGCTCTCTCTGTGGGTTTTGCACCATTGTCACAGGAAAAAAAAAATGCCTTAAGTGTCTCAAACAGTCAAAGAAAAATGAAATGAATGGTAAAAATCCTTTAATTATATGTACAAATATTTTCTTGTGTATCAAATGCTGTATGTCATAATTTCCATACTACTACTACTACTAGTCAGCTGTTTACAAATACCTCTGGCTCATGTCTGTTTCCATTTTTTTCTGTCTTGGGTACACTGTAACATAGATCTGAATCTAAGATCTTGCTGACAAAAACTATGAGCCCATTTTTCTTGTAATAGTGATTTTGTTTGATAAGGGTCATAAAATTGCGTTTCACAGTCTAAGGCACCACCACACCATGCTCTGATGGCCTGGTCCCCATAGAGCAGCACTGCTGCACACCACTGTGACTTTGATCTCCAATATTATGGTTAAACAGATTTGAGAGTTGCTATGACCTTCCTCAGCCTCTTTTCCCCCCAGAGGTGGCCCATGGGATGGTGGTGCTAGCTGTGGAAATATTGACATTCTCCATCCCTGAGGAAACTTGACATCATGATATGGATGTTCATACAAGTCAAGTCTATTCCCTCTTTCTGGCTATTTGTTTTACATTTACCCTCACGTGCCGTGTCACTTCCTGTGATCTGATTTGCTGCCTGAGATGAAGGCTGCCTGAATTCCTTCAAATTTTTCATCCTGGCACAGCAGTAGATGGAGTGGGAGTTTTGGGTCTGAGAGCGTGCTCTCAGTGCGTGCCGTGGCTTACAAAGAGAGCTCATCTGCTTTCCGGGGTAGAGAGCAACAGGCAAGCGGAGCAGCGGCCTGCAGGGAGCAGTGATGGTCTGTGAGCAGAGAGGGTGTGCACAGCCTCGCTGTCTCTCCGCCCCTGGGGCCGAGCAGCTCAATTAACTCCCTGGCTCTGATGTTGGCCATCCTCCTACGCACTCCAAGTGAAAGCCGAGTTGGAGGAGGCGTAGTACGCCATGTGCTGGTTAGGCCACTGAGAATGGGGCACTTCAAAATGTTTACTTTCTATCCATTTATTTTAGGAAAACAAATATGTACCTTTGGTGAATACATTACTTGCACTTGTCTTGTTGGTTTTATGTACTGTAAATATGAGCCAACAGTTCTGAACTCTGCAACTGTGAAAATACTTCCATGGTGATAAAGACATTGCATTCTGTTATTTAAAGCAATAATGTAGAAATCTTAGATCTAGAAATATGTTATGGTATTTCTAGATGGTTTTATTTTCTCATTAAACATATTTCACAAGAAACACTTGGGACATACTGTATATTATAGAACTTCATTATATTTACATTCAGTTGTAATATTGCATAGACAAGGATATCAATAACTTCAACATAAATGAATATTGATGTATTAAAGCAAATAGTACTCCAAACCCTGAAGTGATAACAATCAGTACAATTAGGAATTAAAATAATGATAAGTAAAAGATTCTGTCATTTTGTGTACAACTATGTGTTGTATGATGTGCTGGTTTCATTCTCTCTTTTTTAATAGTTTGTTCATCAGATGCATGAGTGCAGTGTTCTGCATCAATCTGTGTGATGAAACAGAAGTTTCCAGTGCTGGAGTAAATAGGCAAACACTTCACTGATCACTGACGAGTGCCTTCCAGGAGCAAGAGGAGTAGCACGTGAGATGACTGACACAGCGTGTACATCACAGAGAACTGTCTTCCAGAGGAGAAATGCCACACCTCCCATTAGTCCTGGAGGTGCTCCCTCCCTCAGCCTCTACAAAGGCAAGCTGTGTGGAGAAGCGTGGACCAATGGGGACAAGGAAAGGCTTTGAACTGCTCTGCAAAAGGTCTCAAATTTCTTTTGACCCATCCAGATAGCATATCATTTGTACATGTGGTAGTAACATTTAAAAATCATACTGAGGCTTCATACTGCCAGCTCAAAGTACAGCCAGTAAGGCTGCCAAATGGTTAAGTTCTACAGCATTCCTTTTTGGCTCGATTAGAAGATTTATCTACAGCACGGTATTCAAACAAACAGCCTGAGAAACCTGAAGGACGTGACTGTTTTTGAATGTCGATGAGACATGCTACAGTCCTGATAAGCAGACCAAACATGACATTGTTTCCACTGGCCTCCTTCAAGTGTATACTATAACTGTACTGTGCCAGCTAGGTCTTTCTTAAATACAGTGTTGATTGGTTGGTCTCCGGTACACTTCAGCTGTACCTTTACTGATTGAGTGCAGTTTGAGATGGCACTCTACATTTATTTATCTTTCCGAAACAGGCCCTGGAAGTATTCCAACAGATAAAGACTTTGTAAGAAGCACCATACAAATAAAGTTGAATTAAATTGAAAGGTTAATTGTCCTTGTCACTCAGTGGGTACAGCGTGGTTTCTTCTAATTCAGTTTAATGTCTGACACTACTGATTGAAATCAGCATTTGGCAGTCCCCATATTGTTTTAATAGTGATACTGACTGACTGAAATGCTCCCTTGGGAATGTTAGAGCTAACAGTGTCTTCAACCAAAAAGCACATTACTTTCACTCTGTAACCGTATCTTTACCAGATTTGCTGTACATTATACTTTTAGATTATACAATATGGTATCCTCTGATGTCATTCCACTAAGAAGAAACACACCGCAGCACATTCACCATTAATTACATCCAAGGCATTGAGTGTTTCCAGACTTCTTTTTAACCTGTAATTCCATCCTCCAACCCCAGGAAGTTAATACATTACTTTGTGAAGGCACTTTTAACATTTCTGTACCCGTCCTCTCAATCAATCCATTTCATTACCACAGTCCAATCTTATCTAGGGTGTGGGTGCAGGCAACACCTCATTCAACTAATGAACTAATTTTGGTCTTCATGGTCTCGATTAGTTGAATCAGGTGCTTTAGTGCCAAAAACCTGCACTCATGCCGGGCCTTGGTTTACAGACTTGAAAACTTGTGCCAAAGATTCAGCACTTGGTCCTTAATGGGAGAATTGTTTTTTCTTTATCTGCTTCCACTGATTACTGCAGTTAGAGTGGTTAGGCTACAGTGTTGCCTTGAGGATATGAATTGAAAGCGGGTTAAATGTTTCCTAGGGTCATGTGGTCAAGGAAAAACTAAGCTGTTTAGCTGTTAGAGCATAACTACACAGCCCGGCAGGTGTCATTGAGTTTTTAAAAAATTTGTGTGTACGAGATATAAACCGTGCTCACAAATTACTGTACTGTAAATTGTGCGCACAATAAATAAATTGTGTGAGATAAAACAAATAAAACCTTTAAATTATGTTACTTGCAACTATCATCTAAAGAAGTAATTCAAACCAATGAGGTTTATATGCATCCATGTTCAAACTTTGAAGTCTAAACTGCCAGAGATAAGTTACCTAGCGCATGTTTTACATTTCATTAAGACAAGGAGAAACACCACAATTATGACACACTGCTGATGACTAACAAGTAATGGCAATGCTAAGTATTTATGAAACATAGCCAGCGACTATGCATTAAGATGTGTAACATTATGGGATACAGAAAATCATAACACCATTATAATAACCTGTTACAAAAGGTACCTTCAGTACTATATTCTGCATTTCATCTACAGATGAGATGCAGGCAGAAATGCTGTGAAGCTACTGAATGAATAGCAGTCTGTAGACTCTTACATACTTCAAAAATACTGTGATGTTATTTGTAAACAGTGACAGCAATGCCTGGCTGACTAAAGTACCAATTGTTCTTAGGTTTTACAAAGAAACTAAACCTGCAAAGCAGCTCTTGAAGTGTCAGGGAAACAGGAATGGATGGATTTTACACGTCCTGTAACCCATTTATACAGCTGGATTAATCAATAGGATCCAGTGGCATTGTCAGATTCAAGAATGCAAAGTCTTGCATCCACAGCCCTCCAAGTCTCACCTCTACCACACTAACCCGTGCCCTGCATCTGTGAGGATGCATGATCTCTGGAAATAAATAACAGAAATACTGAGGACAATACAAATAAAGGGCTGCTGTGTGGCTCATTCGGTTAAGGCCCCATGCCATGTTGCAAGGATGAGCTCCACGGACTCAGATCCAGACTGTGTTAGTGCCGACCAAGGCCAGGAGTTCCATGGCTTGATTGCACCACCCCGGGAATTTGAGGGTTCAGTTGATTAGGGGTCTGAGTTTCACTGCCCTCTGCCTGCTGGTCGATTGGGCGCCCATGGACATGCGTGCCAAAACCGCATGTGAATGGTTTTCCTCTGACTCCACTCTAGGCAAGCTCCACTGTAGTCTGCAGTGTGAAATGTAAATGGACAACCATGACAGGGCAGTTGAGGGAATGTTGATTGTTTTGTTACCGCGTCTTCATTATTTCAGTTTGGCCCCAAGGTAATTAATCAGCATGAACATTCCTTTCAAATGCTGTTTGTGCAAGCAGTGCAGAACAGATTTGGTATGAATGTAAAGTGTACCTGGAAATCTATTGCTTATAGTGTGTAATTGAAAACCCATTCAGTAAGCACAGATGTTTATGAAAACTGACACTGTGCCAAATAGATGCACCGGGAATGTTTCAGCTAACACTATTATAATGTCAGTATCTCATCCTTTTGTTTTCCCCTTAATATCTGATTTTTTTTACATTTGTAATGAAAAGATTAAACATAAATCTTAGTAATATGCCAAATGAAACTTCCATTGGAAAATCTAAGGTTAATGCTTAAGAACCTTATATGTCTCCTAAACCTATCCACAGAATTCACTATACTCCTGAAAGATTAGCTGTTTCAAAGGCAAAACATCTCCACATTGCACCAGAGGTAAAATTGTGATTTGAAACCTATGAAGTTTAATTTTGTCTAAATGGATTGATGAAGACCCCCCTAGTCCTTCACAATTGGTAAATTAACTCAATTTCTCCATGTCCTTAGAAGATATTATGTATAATTTGAGAGGTAAATCCACAGAGATTGCTAAAAACATGGTAAGCCTGGATTGAATTTTCGGAAATGTAATTAATCTTGGGTCGACTGTACTGCATCACCACCCTTTTTACCCAGATGTGACCACACACACATCTGCGTGTATGTGTATGTATGTGCATCTATATGGATACTCACTGACATGTCTGGGTATACAAATTAGTTAATGTGTGTAAATGTATGGAACATGTAGATTGTATATTACACGTGAATTGTAGATTGTATGTTATTATACATTATACATCTTATTAAACAAACTAAGAGAAGGAAGAGATTAGCTGACATCTTGATTAGTGCAATATAAACTCTTTTACCTAAGGTAGTTGAAATAAATCAACTCTCTCTATTTAATTAAATTTTTCTTAAATTCCTTATATAAAGGAGCCTTAAAAACAAGCTGATATGTTCAGTATACAGTACATAGTCTCCTGGGGTTACAATTTTAAGACTTGATGCATAATACATTGAATGGATATTGCAACAAAAATGCCAACGTGAATTGATATCAAATATGGCATTTTTCAAAATGAAAAAATTAAGGTTTACAGCTTTAAAACTTTTATAGTAGTAGCAAAATGCATATTCAGATAATTATGTGCTATTATTGCATTTCACATTATAACATATAGTAGGCTTGATATAGTTGCCTATAACATTTGCACATCACAATCTTTCAGTCAGTAGAGTAACACGCTGAATCCACAGCAAGCCAAGGATCCTTGAGGCCTGAATATTTCTATGCTGAACTCATACCTACTGTTTATTACCATCTGCTCTCTGCTCCCTCGTCTCTCATTCAGCCAATCTGTCAAGAAACCTGTGAGCTTTCAGTACCATCAAAACACACTGTGTACAGTGCCAAGAATCCTCTGGAACATTACTATAAAGAAGCAGGTCATACCAAGTGAGGGCATAACCAAGTGGGAATAATGGCAGGGTTTCGTTTTATATTTATCTTCTCTAACAGCTTGTCAAGAAGGTTTGGAGGAAATGAAAGACTGTAAAGGCATTGACAGTTTGGTGGGACCTGATTTCTATCCTGCAATTACTTACCCTGCCAAAGAAGCAGTACACACAGGTGTGTGTGTGTGTGATTCTGCACAGGCGAGGCGCTGCAGTAACTGTTTCTGTGAAGTTCACTTGGCAGAAAATATTTGTTCTGGTGAATTTGTACTAAAACTGATGGTATTCTTTATTCCTTTTTTTCCAAATAAACATATTGTCTGCAACATGATATATGTATTGCTTGTAACGTGGTACTTGAAATTAAAATAGAATGAACCACAATTTTAAAATCAGATTCTTATAACAGCTGGCATGTAGGGACAGAGTGAAGGACAGCAAACCGCTGATTTTGCTGAAAGTGATAGGTGGTCAGAAATTCAGCAAAAATGCAAAGACTTTTGGATACCACAACTTTATAGCTATTATAACTATTTTTATAGACTATGCTCACTTATGAAACTTTGAGCCTATTTTAGGACTTTAGGAGATGTAAGAATTTTTACCTTGCATTAGTAATGAGCTCTGCAGTTCAGTTTCATTGAAATGATTTCTCATAAGTCAGCAGATCTGATGTGCTGCTGTTCTTAAAGGGGGAAGGGGGGGGGGAGGTGCACATCCAGACCAGCCATTCTCTGTGCCACAAGTCAGGAATTGATGTTAATGTGTGCCACAGAATTAATGGACCCATTCAAATCCAAGGTGCATATGCCAACATAACTTTAGATAAAAATGAAACTGAGGGTTTGATAATAACTTGCTTTAGATCATTTAGCTCTATGGTGCAAAGGCAGGCATTTGTGAGATAACTATGCCTTTAAAAACAATGCAGAAGAAATTAAACAGATTCTTGTTTTGTTTTTCTAAATGCAACTAATTAATTAAAACTTGTAAGCCGTGTTGTGAATTTAGATGTATAAGTCTGTGGTCTGGTGAATAACAACTAACTTCATCTGAAAATTTAATCTCTGCCTGCTTTCTAAAAATTTCCTTTCAGGTGCATGCTTGCTTCAGGGAAGTAACCTGCCTGCATATTCCAGATAAAACCACAATAACAAGTGCACTTCAAAGGCATTGTGGTGCTGCATATCGCATGTACAGATGGCTATATTTAGAGAAGAGCACATGACAGGTTATATCTAACTGCAGGCAGGGAGGGGGACTTGAGTAGGACGCACTCCAGATAATTGCTTGACATGCAGCGAATTAGTCAGTTACATACAGCAATGGCTGTGTCGATCTCTCGTCTATGTAGGTGACGGTTTGGTGAGCTCATAGATCACACACTCCTCCAGGTTCGGACAGTGGAGGTGACAAATGTGAAATGGGCAATGGACAGATAGACTGCTAAGAAAAGATAGAGTTTCATTGAAAGAGAAAATTGGAGATGAAAAAGAAACTTGACATGTAAGACTTACAGGAAGGCTGTAAGATTTAGAAACTAACAGCTGCTTTTGGCGGAAGGGGTTGGGCAATAGGTCTGCAAAACGGGGGGAGAAGAAGAGGCAAAAAAAGCTGTGTTGTTGGGGGGGAGTGGGGTCGGGGGGTGGGGGGCAGGAAGATGGTCATATTGCTGTCTGCTGGAAAGACTCAAATCAAGCCTGTATGCTGAAGGGCTGAGAGTTGTGTGTGCACATTGCTACAGTGTTGATGTCTATGTTCTTGATGCATTATGGAAGCACACTGAGGGGGTGTCACTCCTGTTGGGAGGTGATCAATAATGGAACAGCTGAAGTGTGTGTTGAATAGGTGGCTGCAGGGCAGATGAAGTTGCCTACCCACTTGTAGTAAAAAAAGTAAGTTTGCTTGTTTCGTTCTGGCCTGAAGTGAGGTTTGTGGTGAAAAAGATGCAGGTGATGATAAGTACACATCAACAGCTTGGGGCCTGTTTTTTATGCAGCAGGTACCCATTGTTGTGCACAGGCAGTGGTTCACCCCTTACCCTGTAGTGGCTCATTCTTGTTTCAGACTTTGTTCTAAGGGCTACCTCCATCCTGCCATCTTGTTCCAGGACTGCTACATCATGGGTGGGCTCCCTGTGGCAGATGGCCACGAGAGGGCATTACAGGGAGGGTGATTTCTCCTTCCTGGCGCGGTGTGCGTGCTTTCAAGCATTTATTGCCTATCAGCTATCAGTGCAGCTTATGTCTGAGGGGTATAATTGCCTGAACAGAGTAGTGACAGTTTCCTGTTGATTTTCTCTTTTGCTCTGGAAGGAAGACTGAGGTGCAATAAAGAGTCGGGTTTGGGGGCAAGGGACCAATCGGAATGTCCAGTCCTTTTTTTATTAATAACCCATCCTAGCTTCTCTTACTCATTCCAGAATGATCATCTTCCTCAGGCCTTCCTAAAGTGAATGTACTCCCAGAAACTCAAGTAGCAGGGTGAGCTATGAGGATGTGTAGCTATTGGGAAGTTGCCTCCAGAAAGGAGCTGTATTTCTTCAAGTCATTGGCTTGTTGTTACCAGCTCCTTTTATAAGATACTGTGTGTACTACTGAGAAAAACCTATAGGAGGGATTTAAAGACTATACCAGAAAAGAGGGCAAAATTTGACACACACTGGATCAGATTGTTGCCTGGATTCATTTCTAAAACCACATGATTAATTCCACCTAAATTAAATGAATACTGAGGCTGAATACATGTGAATGATAAAAAATGTCTGAAAATCACAGCCTGTTCAGCTTTGCAGTAGTGGAGATGAGCACTCATGGCAAAAGTGACAGATGGGCCCTTTCTCTTTGCCTCATTGGTTTGAGCCCCTGATCGCTTAATATGAAATGGGTAAAGCGGATGAGTTGTGTTCATGGAGAAAGACAATCTGGGCAGCAGCACCACTCGGATGGCATAACTAAATCCCTCAGTGGCAGGGAGGGGAGGACATATTTACAGGGAGAACAAGATTATATAATGCTGAAATCTGTACTCATCATTAAGTCAGCAGTGCAATTGTCTTGAAATGCCTGTCTACACCTGGGGCTAGTGTGTTACACTACAGAACCAGCGACTGACTGTGTGCTGTGACTTGTGTCAAAATTAAGTAGCATAACCAGATCCTGTCCGTGCCAATGAAAACTTGACTTTTCGTCCTAATAGGAGCCAGGGGTGATGACCCTGGTGTCACAGAATGTCTGTGGTAATGGAATCTGCCTGCCATGAATTAGTTGTGACCCACATCAGTTCTTTCTGGGCGTCGCCTTGGCCAGTATTTCTTACAGCCACATTACTATACATAAAACAAGACAAGCAAGGGAAATAACTTTCAAAGCCAAACCACTGAACGTACGGACGCAATGCTCTTACTACTTCGAATCAAGACAGACCAGAATAAAAGTGGGCTTGACCTCTAAATGTTTTTCACTTGTGTGAGAGAGGGGTAATCATGTCTGCATGGGCTCAGACTATGTTCTGGAGTGATTCTTTGATTTTTTTTGTGACTTGAAACTGAAACTCATAATTGGCTGTAGTTGTCATTCTTCTAAAGATGGCTGATCATGGCGGAGCAGGTTTTTCTGTTCTTTATCACAGACCTGTGTTGGAAGGTGGAACAACCCATTTGCAGGAGCAGTCGGAGTCCCCTGTATATGTTCTTTTTTTTAAGACAAAAGGGCAGACCACCGTCCTTATGATTTTTTCACTTTGTTCAGACAGAGAAAAAGCAGAGGACATTTCAGATAGACATGGGATCACTGTATAGACAGAGCTATGGTGGGGGAATCAAACCCCTGCCACACAGGGGGATTCATACAGTGTATGTGTTGAGTTGGCTGCTCTGTGGACTGCACCACAAGGTCTCCCTGCCCTGCATTCAACCATATTTTTGCTTTGACATCACAAGTGCTGTAGTCTGTCTGCTTTACACTCTGAAAATGTACTCTGATCTCTACGGGTGTAAATTGTAAATATAATCCCCTGGGTTGATGAGGCATAGAAGTCCTCTACCCTGCCCTTGTGCTTTGGATCTTTTTATGCCCTCAGATATAGATCAGCTCTCGCTTTATCCTTACCCCCGGTGTTCTGACTGGCTCTCGGTGCTGTTAGCATGGCCGCGGTGCCGAGCGTGCGCTCTCACGCCGCAGGAATAATCGTGTGATTCTGCAGCTTTCATTTGCCCTGGTCCTCTCGCTCCAGCCCATAAACTTGTCAGGTGTACGATTTGTGCCGGCTCATCTTCTCCTTAATAAGGTCACACCTGTTTTCCAGGCCTTCTCCGGCTTCTCAAACTGCCACTTTAATATTGCTCACAACACCAGGGAGATGCATGCCACTGCTAACATGAACATTTTTCATTTTAAAACTGGGTATTTGCAGCCGGGAAATGTCACTTTGTTCAATGTGTTCCTTACATAATAAAGAGTACTCTTAAAGTTAAGGAGCAATTAAGAAATAAATGTTCCCTGTCATCAAAGTTATATTTAGGCCTAAGTAGGAAAGATTAATTTGCAAAGCAATAAAATGGTTGACTATACAGTTTTCTTATCTTCCATAAACATATGGTACAGGGAACTTTTATTTATTTTTTTTGGATCCAAAAGATGCGATTTGGTTGGGGTACCATGAATATTTAATTTGGTGGTATTTAAGTTTAGCAAAATATGACTTATTTGATGCCAAATGTTTGTACCACAATGTCTTACAAATCGTATACAATTATATGTATTGTATACGTTCTTAAACCATTAGGAAATTATAAAAAAAAAAATTCTGACGAGGGAGGTAATTGGTACTGTTTCATGCCTTGTCAGTTTCTGGCCTGGTAGGAAGCATTCTGGCCACCTCTTGGGTGGCAGGTCCAGTCACCTTGAAGCATTAACATGACAGTAGAGGCCTGAATGATGTGATTGAGGTTGTCACCCTGGTAACCCCATGGAGCATCTGGCACTGTCACCAGACCTTCCAATGGGGAGGAGGGTGTGTGTGCGTGTGTGTGTGTACCTTGTAAGCAGAGGCATGCCGTAGCAGTAAACAGTTTCAAATAAAACAGTGAGTAGGGGAGTTACTGGGTAGCTTGAAGGCGTTTAAGGGTGAATCCAATTTGAAGCAAGTCCAATTTAAAGCTGACTAGACCATCAGGCAATGTGATCAGCCTACCTTAAAAAAGATGGGGGGTGGGTTAAGGTAGTTGAATGACACCTGTCTAATCAAATCTCTAGCCATGAAACAAGTTTCCACAGCAACATAAACCCCTCACTATTTCAGAAAACCACTCAACTGTGCTTTTTATTTCCAAGGACAACTCTGACCTCAGTGCATGGGGAGCTCCACACATGTCTTTTAAATTTTGAAATGTGATATGTTGTATTTTATAGGCCTATGTTTCAGATGTGTTATAGCCTATGTTAAAATGTTATATTTGGCCGTTAAATTCCTAAAGGACATTCACACTAGATTGTTTTTTTTCTAGAAGCTTGTTACATTTCTTAAAGCACGCTTCTAAATGAATAATAAGATTTTCCATGTTCCTCAGAGTGAGCGTTGCACCTCCTTTGTCTTGTCCAAAAGGTCTATTAGCAACACCAGCTGTCCCTGCAGACCGTTAACAGCAGCACCCTTCCTCCCAGGTTTCAAGCTCCCAACTGCTATTCATTTTGGGGACCTTGCTGAAATTAATAGTTTTAAAACACTAACTATGGAGGGTAATACATCAATATAATGTTTATTTTTTTCTAAATCAAAGATATCTGTTATTGTGCTAATAAGCTGTTTTCAGGTTTAGGTTAGCTATAAATATGGGAACTATTTTAAAGAAGAACTAATTTTACAACTGCATAGAAAGCCATTGATTTACTTCATTATTGTGTGCAAGGATACATCACTTTGTTAAAATAAAGAAACCCTTTTATAAGTCAATGAAAACGGTAAAATAAATCAGTTCCTGATGCGTCCTCATCCAGGGCAGAGCAAATAGGTTGATTGAACAGACATTTTTTACATTAATGTTATATTTCATTGATCTATTATTATTGTTAGGTGTGTGCAAAAATGTAATTTCGGCAAGGTCCCAAAAATTAATGGGAGTGAATTGGGAGCCTGACAACCGGGAGGATTGGCCATGCTGCTAACAGTCAGCAGGGACAACTAGTTGCTAGTATTCATGCTATGCAGATAAAATCTGGTAGGCTCCACAAAATTACTTATGCTATACCAAACCTAAATATCTCTTTAAGCTTTGGGTGGTGTTGAAATTGCAGTATAGGCCTATATAGGCAAGCGGCTGGAGGTGCAGTAGTGAAAAGAGAGGAGAGGGCCTCATGATATAATTTTGAAACGGCCCCCCATGGGCCACAGAATGTCCCTGCCTGCATGTGTGCGCGTGAGAGAAAATGTTTCCTGTCCCTAGAAACCTATGATGCTCAGGGACAGATGGCTGCCTGTTGGTTAGATGGGTATCATGTATCTCACTAGAATGCAGCTGAATATCATGGTGCTTATTACATGAGCATAATGGTAGTGCTTTCAACAGCTAGCTTGGTTTCTGTCATTATTTAGTGAAAATCTAATTTTACCTTACCAAGAGGAGGCCACTTTTGTTTATTGTTCTGGAAGGAAAACAATGAGAACTACATGACTTTTTGAATTTCAATTACTAACTGGTTTCTGAAATAGAAGATTTGCTTGAATAAATAATAAATATTGATAAATGTGCATTATTATGCTAGTGACTACATTGACTTTATTCATGTTTGCCTGAGCATGGTGCTGTTTGATTACAAGGAGAGGGAGAAAGAGATGTACCTGCCTGCTTGTGCACATCACCAGAGACAAAGCAGTCTGTAATAGGAGCATAAGATAACCCTTTTTCTCTCTTAATATTTTTAATTATGAAGACAGAGGTGAGAAAGTCAACAGAATCAATTCATTGCAAATCTATTACAATGCAGAAAAATGTGTATAATGTGCAAATAGAATTGCTTAATAAAATAGAACTGGTGGGGTGCTAATCAATTTCAAACTGGGGTATTGTTTCCATGTTATTATAGTATAGTAAACAATTATTTCAACTAATAAATACAAGATGTGCAAAGGTATAATCAGCCATTGGTGTTAGAAGATTAAAGCATAGCTTTTACATCATTATGTCCTAGTTTTAAAGAAATGAAATTATTCAGGTTTTTGAGCAAAGCATTGGTTTTAGATACTTTGTTAATGAATAATGATGTAGCAATGTTTACCAAATTTTGTTGTTGGATATTTTTGATTGTTATTGCACTTATTGTAAGATGGTTGCTTACACACTAGATACAGTTACTCACACTTATCAGACTTAAGATAGTAACTGTTATGACCTGGTCTATGGTCAGACTGTAACAGGATGTAAGTTAAGGGAAATGAGTGGGAAATGGGTAAGGGAAATAATGCTGCAAAACGACCAGTAACTCCGGTCCCTATCTGCCTATCCAAATCTAACTGAAAACTGGCTTGTCTTCCAAGGGTACTGGGCTTTGGGCGGCTTTGAATGCTGAGCTTCAGACAATTAGTCGGTAGTCTGAAACCAAATGTCTGAATAGCGTAACCGCAACGGAGAGGTAAAACTCCCCCCAGAGTGCCTTCAAATATAATAAAAGCAAAATAACAAAGTTGTGTCCCGATGGAAGGACTGGTAGTACAGCTGGGGACACACTATCTAACCAAAGTCACTACGTGGTGAGCAGCGGGCAAAATTAGAGTCGAGGTTGAGAACGAGCGAATGGTCAAACACAAAATCCAATCAGCAAAAACAAAGCAGAGGGGCCAGGCGAAAATTGGAATCAAATACCACAAGTGAAAGGTCAAAGGCACAAAATCCACAGGGCACACAAACTAGAAGGACTAAGGCAAGAATCGGAGTCAAAGGGAATGAATCGGGTCAAACACCAGATTTAATCAGCAAACAAACCAGAAGGACTAGACGGGAATCGGAATCCAACAAAAATAGGGTCCAATACGTGAAGTTAAACAAAGCAATCGCTATACATAAACCACAAGTTTGAAGTGCTAGTCTCCATGGGTAAGTGGCAAATGGCAGCTTTTTCTAACAGAGTAACAGGTGACAGAAATGATCAGATGATGAACTGGAAGAACAAAACACACGCAACAGAGACAAATGTAAACAAAACTTATGACAGGGGTCATAACAGTTACTCGATAAGCAATGTTTGTAGAGATAAAACAGTTTTTATTTAAATGCATTCCACTGGTGTAAGATGACATATGGGAGTCAATCTCTGAATAAATATTGTCCTTTGAGCTACAGTCCTTTTCAATGGAAAAGATATCCTTAGATATGACCTCGTGAATTTGAATTCTTACATTACATTTCCCATCTCAGAGTGTGAGGAGACACTGCACTTTTAATTACAAAACAGACTGCAAGCACTTTATCTAAAATGCAAGCCAGTTAAAATAGATAATCTGCATTGGGAGACTACTTTATTATGCTTCAATACTTTTGTTGGTTCAATTCCACTGCCTACATTTAGTTAGTTGAGATGGACATGCAGTAATATGTTGGTTGTTCAAAATGATTTACATTTTACTAACCTTTGACTGCTTCACCTGATCCATTCCAATAATATCAGAGGTCAGCTGTTTCTCTGCCTACAGGTTTTTCATGAAGTTAAACCAAATAGGCCCAGCAAATGTTTTGGGGTGTGTGTACTGTTAAAAGTATAGACTAACTTGAAAATAAATGGTGCGTGGAAGCTGGAGAAGAAAAAAAAGATTATTGTCCTCTCCTACTTACAGTAGAAACAGTCACCTCATCTGTCTTCCAAGGCAATTTAATGCAATGTGCAAATGGGAAAGGAATGTATGAATGAAAACATTCTAATTTGCCATCCCACATCAAAATAGACTCACCTGTTTCTGTCTTGCAGGTCTTCTTTGTTAACAAAAGCAGGGATCCCATTTTCTCTGATCAGGTGCACATATGTATGGTGACCAGCTGTCCCATTTTTCCTGGGACAACCCCGTATTTAAGCCTCTGACTTATTCCGAATTATTCCCCTATTTCAGTGAAACCACATTTCAATGGGTTTTCTGACTGTAACTGCCATTATTGATGGTTGTCATCCCATTATGTGCACAGTCACCTAGGGAATCTAGTCACTCAACACATATGTCATTTTCATCCAGTCCATTATGATGGTTTGCATTTCATCTTGATAAGTCCATCTTAATGCTAAAGTGCTACTGACCTCAGGACAGTAGCACTTTGGCATTCACTTATTTTGAAATGATCACTAAATGTGGCTCAGTTCATTATAATAGCTTTGCTTGCATGGCCTGCCTATGAAATCATTTTAGTGATAACAAATCAAATTGATTCTAGGTAGAGAAACAACCTCTTATGAGATAATTGTAATTAAAATAAATGATCTTGGCAAAAGATATCACCACCATGTTAGACTCAAATCAAAGAAAATTGGGCAGTAAAGGGCGAACTGTTGGGGAAAGCTTGTTAATCATAGCTTTGGGATCATTATTGGTTTAATTAGCTATGCTCTTCCTCCCCTACTATATGTGTAGCTCACAGTCCACCATTACTCATCAATATTCAGAGCAGTGGCAGTATGGAGACCCACCTACCCATGTTCCGAGGTAGGTATCCTTCTTCATAGACTTTGACAGGAACAATGGCTAGATCAATAGCCTATTTAGTTTGAACTGATTGATAAGAACATGTGGTTTGGGAGCTGTCCATATGCAATTGCTTTTGATTATGTATTGAGAACAGATGTGTGTTTTTTCTGATCATTTTGGGGAAAATTAGGTTATTTGAAGTATACAGTTACATTATAAACTCTTGATCGACTGCATCGAAGTTTGTAAGTCATGATTTATCCATTGACATTCCATTATGTTCATCAGTAGGATAATGACTGTGAACATTTAATTCTGCCTTTGACAATACATTCACTTTGTGACTATGAAAAGCTCTTCTTAAAATTAAAATCTTAATTAGTGTAACACAAGGATCAATAAACAACATATTTTTATCCTTAAGTAATTTTTTTTTTTTTACACGTGTAAGTAAAATAAGAGCTCCATTAGTGACCACTACTGGTATATGTAGTTGTCATGATTTTATTCAGCTGTATTAGTTAGTCTCACTTACCAGCTGAATGTAAAAAATAATTATGTGGAGAATTTTGCTTGTAGACAGTGAAAATGTGAATAAGTACAGATAGTAAAACAGAATAATTTTGTTGGTGGATAAAACTAATCCCTTCTACCACAAAACAGGGTTTTGTAAATGTCATTCAGCAGCTCCTTTTTCAAAACAACTTTGTGTGCTTTAAAACAGACAAAACAGGCCATTAAATCTGAGTTTTTTCATTAAAACAAATTTTAAATGCCTGACTGAAATCTTAAAGCCCAGCCAAACATCAGCCACATAGTTCCCAGAATAAAATGACTGAAAGATCAGTAATGATACTGGATTTCTGTGGAACATAAAAAAGTAGATATTGGTTTACAGCTTGAACTGATACTGTAGTACTCAGATTTTATTGACATACTGTTAGGAAGCAAAGACTCTGGCTTTGATTACGCAAGTAAAGAAATTGGAAGCTGAGGAGAAAGACCTACCTAAGGGAAGCTTACCTCAAATGTAAAAAAGGTATGTGACATTTTCTTACAGAAAGTTAAAAACGTGAGATGTAGGTTTAGTTTACAGAAGCTAAGATGGTGGAAGGTGTATATTGTCATTGATAGCTGTGAATGTATGCCCTTTGTTACTATCAGTGTGTTCATGTGAGCACCACTGTTTAAAATGCATACTTTTCTGTTTATTGAAGCAAGAAAAGAATAAAAGGATTGGTACATATATTTTTGGAAAGTACTGAATACCCCTTAAATGTGCTATGAAAGGCACAGTTTCCAGTTCAATCGACCTATTTGCTCTGCCCTGGATGAGGAGGCTCAGATAATGACATTTCACCAATGTCACAGATGTATCCACCTGGCAGATAAGAGAGAAATAAAGCAAGCAGATGAAGAGCACAACTCAGGCACACGCCCCAGCATAATAAGACAGCGACCGAGGCACAAACATAAACCATATGCGTTTAACCAGCTAGTAGAGGTTGACTAGTATTGCTTCCTCTGCAGCTTGAAAACATCTCAAATGACTGTAAGGTTATTGTTGCTAGTTAGCTAGCTAATATCTGCTACAAAATGAAAAGTTATTTTTTTGCAGACCAATTAACAGACAGATTTTCTCACCAGCTTGCTAGGTAATGCTGGGACATTTTATTTTTAGAATAATGCAATTCAGGCAGTGCACCTACTGTCTGACATATGTTTAACATTCAGTCCTCATTCTGAGTGCAAGTTAGTTAGCCAGGCAAAGAGTAAAATATGACATATGACATGCAGCCTTTCTGTGGAGCATCTTTTACATCTAATGAAATCCACTACGTTGTATGTTTAGTAGCATATTTTTTACATGTGAATATTTGACCAGTGTGGCTGGCTGGTTGCTTACGATGCACACTGTTTCCCATTCAGAAAAGTAGCGAAAATCCAGCTTGAAGAGGTAATACACATTCTCCATGAATTGTCTGTTCAGGGTGAAGCCTGTTTAGAACAGTGCCAGTGCAGAGAAAATAATTATCGATCTCCCTGCCCTTGTGTTCATCAGGAGCTGCACCCCTGTGTCCAGTGTCTATGAGACAGGATTTCAATGCCTGACCCTGGAGAGCTTCTTCAGTGTCTATTCTCCTGCAGGGTGTAACAATACCGGGCCTGTGGACCTGACACCAGACCAAGGGCACGTGCCTGACCAAGCATGCAGGGCGCAGCTGCCAGCTTAATTAAACTTTCATGAGCATTAGGAACAATGCAATATTCATCCCCAGATTAACAAATTGCTGATATGACTAGGTTACTTGCAAGCCTTCTCTAATGAGCTTTGTGTTAGGTTTATGTATAAGGGGGGAGAGAGAAACAGAGGGCGGGAGGAACTTCACACTTCCTGGTTTCTTTACTGATAAAGACAGCTAAAACAATGCAATTCTCTCCTTTTCTTTGAATATTCAGCTTTCCCCTCATTCAGGCTGTTAGCCAATACCCATAGAGAGAGGAGTTATGTATTTACCATCCACAACTGGATCAGTATCTGGCATATTACTTAACATTCTTTTTCCATCATTGTACATTTAAATTGCAACCTTGTGCCATTACAACACCATTTTGACACTGATAGATTGTGTTGTCCTTGTCTGGGGGAAAATGGAAAAGGAACAGAACTTGTGCATTGATAAAATGATCATTCACAGTTTTCTGTGACTGTTGTAATTGGTTAAGTCTCTTGGAGAAGTTATTGTCCTGCTATCACCCAAAATGTTACATGCATACAAAAGAATTCATATTTGTGGTTTAAGTATAAATCACTCCATTTCTTATACCTCCAGTGTTATACTTATACAGTTTTTATTTACAATAAGTTAAGTCACAGTCTCATATATTACTACAGCACAATATTAGTATGGATTTTGATAACAGTATACTAAAATGGATTTATCTAATGTGTAATGTATAGGTATTACTAAGATTTGGGCTATTTCTGTGTTTCTATCTGATGTGTTTGGGGTTGGTCTTTCTGGCAGATATCAGTGGAACAGCAGGAGTCCCCACTATGGACCCCCTCCTCCCAAATTTCCTTGCCCTTTGCAATCACATCCATAATGCCCTTTTTTTCAAGTAAAGTTGGTCAGGAGGAAAAATAACTGATTGTTTCTTGTAGCTCAAAGTGTAGGAGTCCTGTGAGAATAGTGAGGGTTGCCTAGTTACAGTCGGTAAAAAAAAACTCTTCCTTTTTCTTGCATACTGTGGCAGGGAGGCACTTTACTGGAGGAGTTCATAATGTTTCTTGTGTTCTGGAAATAGTATATAATATACATAAGTATAATATATATATATAGTATAGTATAATATATAAATACATAAGTTATACTAAGTGAAATTGATCAAATTGACAGGAAATGCATACCACTCTCTCGCCCTGTCCTTGAGTTGAAATTTGCAGAGGGTCCACTACTTGGATTCTTTCACAGCTACCAATACTTCTTCCTGTTCTTTCTTCCTGTTTCTTCCTGCCCTTTCTCTTCCATTGTGCCAGAGAATGTACTCATGGCAATGATGGAAGGTTAATATTAGGCTGCTTAATACTTGATGGACTAAAATAGTTTTTTTTCAATCATATTAATTAAAAAACACATTAAAAGCCAAATAAATTACAATGGTTTTTATTTTTCATGAAACAGCAAAGTCTCTGTGTCTGGATTTGGAATGCATGATAAAAGAATAGGTCATTTGGAGTGACCCTATGGGGGGTGGTTTTTTGGTTCGAAATTTCTACTACTTTCATTCACTGCACTTCAAAATGTGTTACAAGCCTGGAAGGTGGAACAGTGTTTTGCTTCATCCTACCCATCTGGAGACATGCACAAAATACAAACAAAGGACTGCTTATCTACCTCTGCCTCTTGAGGTAGAGAGGATGAAGTAGATTTTCAGATAGCAGAAGCTTTAAGCAAAGATTTACTGCTGTATTAATAGCTGTGCTAATCATGAGAACTGGGACTAATAATAGGTAACTCCTGCCAAGAGGCTGTCCACCCTGACCCATAGGCACAGTGCAACGGGATTGGGGTCAGTATCCATCGCGAAGGACATCTTAGAAAGTTGAGCATTCGAGTAAGACTGGCCTTTATCTGCTAGTGACCTGCAGGCTATTCGTCTTTCCAGATAAGGAAACAAGGCCAGAGGCTCATCCTCCACATACACGGACCTGTCAATCGTCAGCACATGACTATTCATGGCAAGTCTCATCTTATGAAGCATTTTCAAAGACTAGCAATAAAGAACCTCTTTAAAAAAACATATCTAGTGACAAAAGGAGCATTCACCCATCTTATAGGTGTAAAGAAAATAATTGAATATGCTGCATGTGTACATTTACATTTTTGCGCCCAATGTGGGGCTGAGCGTCTCCAATTCCCACTGGAAGGGGATTTGGAAGGGCCAAGTCATCTGCAACCACAGCCTTGTTCATGCTGTGAACCCCACTGCCAATTTGGAAGAGTGTAGCTCATCCATGCATCACAGTGCAGTACCAAAACTGAATGAGCCATCCAGCAGCCATCCAAGACCTGCAGAGTAAATGTTGTCATTCAACTCTCAGAGTAAACCAGACAGTTAAATGTTTCCTGTTGGGTATTCCACTACGTGATTACTAACATCATATCACAATACAATGCTACCGCACTCTGTATCCATAGGACTTACAACCCTTTTTATACATTGTCCCGCCATTTTAGAGGAGACTATTTTTTATTTAATGTAAGCATGCTTATAGTAATTCTGTGAAAACACTAGGTATTTTCACTTAATGTTTAATATACACATATGACATATGACCACATATAAGTATAAAATTTATATCCTGGACATTGGATGTCATGTAATAGACTGATTTTAAGGCTATGCAAGTGGGGTACAAACCTTTCTCACACATTCACATGACAATGCATGCATGTATGCACACATACACAAAGCCTTTCTGGTTTTCTCAGGACCTGAACTAGCTCAGAATACCATCAGGACAGAATGTACATTACTGTAGTTGGTATCTGAAAAGCTGTTTGTTTGTTTTAAATTTGAACTCCTTGTTGCACATGATTGGCTTAATCTTCAGTTATGTGAAACTACTGTAGGAATCTGTTGTACTTTGTTGTGTGTGTTATTCCCTTGCCAGAGGTTTTACAATCTGTTGTTTCACTACTTATGTCCCTCCTCAGTTTCAGATGGGCGGAGAGTTGAAGGATGAAGTATCATCAGTCAGGATCCAGCGGCACTCTCATTATACAGTGAGTATATGCCACTCTAGGTTCTTGCATGCTTTGCTCTTTGTCCTCGCTGATTAAATACACCCGCTAGTTCTGCAGGAAAGGGACAGCTATAATGTGCATGCAGTACCAGACCTTTTGCCCCTAAGGCTAATGGTAATATTTGTTCAAATATTTCAGTAACTGTCTGACTGCACACTGCTGGGTCACAGTTTACCTGGGCATATCAGCCAGTGATAAACATCTAAGCTGTTGCAGAGTTAATGTTAGCTGTGTAATATGGAAGTAATATATATATATATATATATATATATATATATATATATATATATATATAGCTCCATAATGTTTGGGACAAAGACATTTTTTTTTTTATTGATTTGGCTCTGTACTCCACAATTTTATATTTGTAATCAAAAATTTGCATGTGGTTGAAGTGCACATTCTCAGGTTATATTTAGGGGTATTTTTATACACTTTGGTTTCACCACATATAAATTACTTTTCATAAATAGCTGTCTGCAGTCCAGGGCACGATAATGTTTGGGACTTATTTATGTTATATAAATGAAAGTAGTCATGTTTAGTACTTGCATATCCTTTGCAAGCAATGGCTGCTTGAATCTGTGACTCATAGGCATCACCACATGCTGTGTATCTTATTTGGTGATACTCTGCCAGGCCTGTACTGCAGCCATCTTCAGCTCCTGCTTGTTTTGGGGGCTAATTCCCTTAAGTATTCTCTTCAGCATATGAAATGCATGTTCAATTTGATTCTAATTGGGTGAATTACTTGGCCAGTCAAGAATCTTCTAGTTTTTGGCTTTGAAAAAATCCTTTGTTGCTTTCTCAGTATGTTTGGGATCATTGTCAGGCAGTAGGGTGAACAGCCATCCAATGAGATGTTGAGGCATTTGCTTGAACTTGAGCAGATAAGATGCTCCTGTACACTTCAGAATTTGTTTTGCTGCTGCCTTCAATGAAGTGAGCCAGTACCTATGGCAGCCATGCATGCCAAAACCACAACACCCCCACCACCATGTTTCACAGATGAGAAGGGTGCTTTGGATCTTGGGCAGTTCCTTGTGGCCACCACACTTTGCTCTTGCCATCACTCTGATAAAAGTGAATCTTGGTCTCATCTGTCTGCAAAACTTTTTTCAGGAACTTAGGTTTAGGTATGTCTTAGCAAACTGTAAAATGGCCAACCTGTTTATGCCATCCTGTCCCAGTGGTTAACATCTTGCAGTGTACCCTCATGAAATCTTCTGTGGATAGTAGTCACTGACACATCCATACCTCCCTCCTGAAGAGTGTTTCTGATCTGTCGGACAGGTGTTTTGGGGGTTTTTCTACATTATGGTGAGAATTCTTGGGTAATCAACTGTAGAGGAATCTCTTAGCCTACCAGGTCCTTTGCAATTATTGAGCACTCCAGTGCTTTCTTTCTTTCTTATGATGTCCGAAACAGTTGATTTTTGATAAAAGCCTAAGGTTTGGCCTGTCTCTGTCTGGCCTATGACTGTTTTAATATTATTTCTCAGCCTCATAATGACTTTCATTCGCACAACAACTGATCCTCATGTTCACAAATGTTGATAACAAGACTCCAAAGGCACTTAAAAGCCTATAATCAAGATTAGATACTGATAGATTTCTTATACCTGCACTGATGAAGCAATTGAACTCACCTAACTGATCAGAAACACCTACAGTATGACGCCGTTTGTCCCATACATTATGGTGCCCTGAAATTGAGGGACTATGTATAAAAAGTGTTAACCACATGTGAATTGTTTGATAAGAAATCAAAAATTGTGTCATACAGAGTAAAATCAAAAACAAAATATATCTTTTTCCCAGACATTATGGAGGTCTCAGTATATTATTATTCCATATACTTCATGAAATTATCTCTTTAGCGGAAGTATTTTATGTCAGTTTCGATCTCTCCTCTAATTAGTTAAGGCATAAATACTTCACTGCTTACCAAAGAGTCAAGATCAAATATTAAAGCAGAGGCTGTATATTTTAAGAACACTGCAGTCAGAGGCTGTGAAACCTTCTATTCCTGAAGCAGCGCCTGCTGATTTTCATTCTTATACCATGAAACTAGTTTACCTGTGTATTTCTCCTGCATCATGCTTTTGTCTTCTTTATGTAGTCAATAGTCAATAGATGTTATTGACCAGAAATTAAAGATTCAAACTGTATTCACTTAAATTATTTGTGGACATAATTATGTTGGTGTATTAGGCTAAGTGGGTTATGTATCCGTTCCCCTCATGGTGTTTTAGACATGAAGTAGATGTCATAATGTTAGATCCCTCACATTCCATGCCAGAATTGTTTTTCTGTGTGTTCATTTAAGTTAATAATCTAATAGCCAATGCATGACTGGAGAAACCCCTACAAAACCTGGGGTTTAATGACAAACACTAATTATCAAGCTACAGTAGCAGGTAGCCAGCATTAGTTTTAATTGGCAGCAGTTTTACCTAATGCTATTTTTGTGATTTAATATTTAGCTAACTAGCTTTAAAATATCCTAAAATAAAATGCACTCAAAACTATATTTTGTCTCAAGTAAAAAAAAATTTCCTTCTTGTAGTTAGTGTTTCTGTATACATACTTGGAAAAATCTATGCATATATTTGAATAATTTTTTATAAAGAATAGTATTTTTACCAACACAAGGATTTATCATTACTCGTACTAATTATTTATTGCCACAGCAAGTCCTCCCCATTTTCAGAGGATTTATTCCAGACTCCACTAAATGGAAAAATATGCAAATACTTAATCTGTTGAACTGTATAAATATTAAAAGCTTTTTAAAAACATAAAATGATTCAAATTTCTTATTAATTGACATTAATCACATATTTAAATAAGTATTAGACACTAAATAGTATTAGATAATATGCATGTTAATGTAATACTGGCTTGTGAATTGGTAAAGTGAGGCAAATACTCTGTTGCATGAATCACAATTCCACAAACTCAGGTGGTATCTTGGACTCAAATTTTGATACGCTATTTTTATAAAAACAGAAAATTGGTTAGAAATCTGACAGTGAACTCTGGTTACTGGGGTCTCTTCTTTCAGACTAACATGAAATACTACTAGAAAATAATGATCACCTTGGTGTTGCCATGGAGAGGTATTCTAAGGGGTCTTCTATGAACATGGAGAAAAACTGTAATTAAACTTCTGAGTCACCCATAGTTTGGCTACAGCTTACAGACCATCACTGATTAATTTGTTTCTCTCACTCTAGCAGTCCCTGGTATACAGTGTTTATGCAAAGAGGAATTATGCTGAGCCCTATGTGAAATACTGTATCTCTGTCTTTTGGGAAGGAAGCTTAACTGCACACAGCACACACATCCGGGGAGAGGGGGCTGGAGGGCTGGTAGCTTGTTTGTGAGAGAATGCAGCTCTGTTTGTTCCACACGTCTGCTGTACCTCACAGCTGCAACTTCCTTCTGAGGATCACCTTTGACCTTAAGGAGACACACATTTGGCTTGCCTGTCCATGTCATCCTCGAATTCCTGAGGAAACCCTGCCTGCATTCTCCTCTTCTCCCGCACCTGCTCGCAGTGTATAAGTGACTGCAGCAGCCTCGGTGACGACACTTAATCTGTCAGCCTTGCTCTTGTGTAAGAAGCTCAGTCTGTCAGAGGGCTGGCTTTTAGTGCCGTATAACTCATGGGTAGAGCCTCCTGACTGGACTTAATAACTCCCACATAGCTTTTCTGCTGAGGTGTCAGGACTGGGAAGAGATGGACGAGAGACCAGATTGGCTGACATGCCTCAAGGCGCACATCAAGGTTGCTGGAGTTGACACTCGAGTGGGAGGAGTTTAGGGGCAGGACGTTATCAAGCTGAAAGGTTGTAGTGCTCCGTGATGTTTTAAAAATAGGGCAAGCCTTATAAGCCTGTGACAAAATACAAAAAGGAATGTCTTATCATGTGATACACGTAAACATGAGTGAGCACACTCCGGTTATAAAGAGATTAAACCATCTGTGTTGTAATCTTGCTAAGAAATTTAGGAAGCGGTACAATGTAGACTATACATAAGCTATGGTTATAAAAACATGGGGGATGCATTGCAGTGAGGTTTCATAGTACACAACAACGACATTTATCAAACAGGCAGAAATGTGGCTTTATTTTACAGGTCTAGCTTTCTTGCACGTCTCAAGAGCCATTCTACCTGATGTATTGTGTATCTGTTTGTAAAATCTGTCATTTGCACCTGCCGGCGATCTCACAGTATTCAATGCAAAGGGTATTTTTGTCTCTTACATAAGACCCAACATCAATATTTGAGCGCTTAGAGAGTCCCCATCATGTGATCTCTGGGGCTGTCCACGTACGTGTAAGATGCTCTGTGCCTATAAAAAGCAGGACGGTCCCTTTAGAGAGGATATAGTGTTAATGTGTGTGAGTGAGTGGAGTGCCTTTCTGCAATGAGCATACGGAGCTCCCTCGCCCAGGGGTTCTTGCCAAATCCTCCTCAACATATTATCCCTCCTCTGGTGCACAAACAAGGGCTCAAACCGAGATTTGAAGGATCAAGGATCAACTGAACTTTCCTAACGCAATAGCTTTGCATAGGATAAATTAAAGTCTATAAATGCACTGAGGTCAATTTCTGGTCATCAAGGCCAAATTACAGTGGCTATGCTGCCCTCCGCTGCTAAGTGCTAAGAAGAGGGCCAGAGAATACCCTCTGAAATCCCATTAGCAATGCCTCTGAAAGTTTTTGGCAGCTGCCCTATTTCCAACCAGATACTGGTCTTGTGAAATGGCTTGCCTGCAAATACCCCTGAAATATTAGACCAGCTAAAAACAGTAGCCACTCAAACCCACAAGATTGCTGGGGTGAACGGCTCTCATATGTTTCACTTCCCATAACTCACTAGATGCTGAGTGACTTGCAATGTTTTTTGGGAAACAGCCCCCTGCTACCAATCAAAATGTTGTCATGTTTCTTTTTGGTTCATTTGCTGGAGTTAAAATGCCACACAAGAATTAGAGCTTTGACTTGGATCAAGATAAATGTTGACTAAAATGCAGCTAGAACACATTTTCAGTGCAGTGATTTGTACGTTGAGTTATTGAATGATTGTTAAGATTGTTTTCACATCAGACAATGGATTCTGTTAAAAAAAAGCTTGACAGGCTAAAACCAGCCTGGTTAGGAAGATCCTTTACTTTGGGCATGAGGGGCAGGTTTTCAGACGGACACTGATACTTGCGGATTGCTCAGCTGGTGCAGGCTGTCTGTGGGGAAGCAGCTGTAGCTCACAGGCAGAGAGGGCCAGAGGCATTGGGCCAGGGAAACATACCAGGTGGAGGTCTGGGGCATACAGCAAAGTGAAACCCGGCATGAAGTCATGCCTTATTTTAAGCAGCTTCACAACAACGGAATTGGGAAGCACATGTTAATAACACATGCTAACAGGGCTGACCTGGGAAAAAAAGGCTTGGGATTTGGATAGGCCCTCACTGCTGCTGGGCGGCTCTTTGGCTCCAGTCCTAGCTTGGAGATTTTCATTTGGAAATCCTTTGGCCTGACCTTCCCGTGACACTCTAACCCCTTTCACTCAGTCACAAAAAACTATTCCTTTACTTGATTTAAGTGGCACAGTTTAGTTAACCCCCTGTATGTCTACTAATATCAGCTAAATGAATAAACTGGAAAACCATTTCATTTATATTGTGATGGCTTATTTGTGAAATAGTGCTGATAGCTACTTCATAGCTACTATAAAGATTATCATCATTTATCGCAATTATGTATTTTTCAATAGTCAATTGTGCCTCTTGAGTCAACACTATGCCAACCAAGCTAGAGTGTGTGTTAATCCTCTTACACCTTCCTGTGAACCATGGCTATTTCCACCTTGCAGGCCAAACAGCAGGAGAGCTAGCAGCAACTGGGGTAGGGGCTTACAATTGGTAGCCTGCGGGACCTTGCACATGGCTAGGAGCTGGTGCAGTAGTTACCCGAGCAAGGAACCCTGACTGGCTTAAACCCACCCTACCCTTGGTGGGAAGAAGCCGACTGTGTCCAGCTGCTGTGGCCTCCCAGTGAGCTGGCTAATGAGGCTTGAACCTGTGAATGCTAGACTGTGGAGTGCAGGCTGCACTTGTGGTGAATGAACCTGAATACTGTTTCCAATTTTGGCCTTATTCACTTCAAAGAAATGATAGTGATTGAAGACTTATGGATTGTTTGTAATAAAGGGCTTAGTCCTCAGTTTCTCATTATCTCCAGGACTATGTATTTAAAGAATGCAAGAATAAATTAAAGTTGAATTTGAAGTACAATGTTATGCATTAGTATACTGTTCAGTAATGTTTTCTGTGGTACAATAACTGGTTTCTCTGGTTACATCAGTAATAAAGCTACATCAACTTGAGTAACAGAAGAAATCAGTCCAGTTCATACACTAGCCATATAGGACCATCCATGCAGGGTCATGGAACAGAAAGAGCCTGCAGCTGTGCAGGTCACTGATCCTGTGACGGCCCTCAGGTAATCAGACAGATGGACAGCACTCCTTTCATATAAAATACCGGCAGGCTAACAGCAGGGTGAGAGGAGAACACAGAAAAACAGATGAGTAATTTGGAGGAGTGGGGGGTCATTGACACAGGCAGTTTTCCCTACAGCATGAATTCAAAATTAAACAGAGAATTATTATTCTCTGCTGTAGGCACTTCAGCCATGCCCACACTGTTTATTTGTAAAAATAGGATTGGCGCATTTGAGGACTTTCATTTGGTATTCTGAATAAATAATACAACTGACATATGCCCATACTCAGTGCTAGCCCAAATCCTTCACAGAGTGTGAGCAAATTAAGAAACTAAAAACTGGAATGTAACTATTTATGACTGAAATTTGAAAAACACAACATACAGGAATGTTTGACGAAACAGGCAGATGAGTTTATACAAATACACCATGAGATGTGATATGCCAGTGGCTTCAAAATTCCAACAGTATCCTCCCTCATTTGTTAGCGTATATACTTGGAATTCTAAACAACTGCCTTTATAATTAACCAATAAACAAGGAAACAAGCAAACAAACATACCCTCTGTATACTGTATATGCTTATACATACAAAGAAAAACAGTAAAACTATTACTATTATTACTACTATTTCAATACCATTAATAACTTGGGCAAATTAATATTGCCTATATCAGTACATAGGACATTTATTATAGGGTATATTATTACACTATTTAAGGAAATTGTGAATTCCATGACATTCCATTCTTGGTGAAATGGTCTAGCCTGCTATATAAGATAAAGTTTTAATGACAACTTAATTCCAGTCATGTTATGCTTCCTATTGACATGATCAGTACAATATAAATAATTAATATAGTGATATTCAAACTGTAAAGCATTATTATAATTTATTTATGTGGTAGATCTACTTGCAGAGAGACTTACAGAGCCCTAGTAATTACAGAATTAAGACAAGCAAATACATTACAAAAGAAATGTTACATTTCATAACAGATTCAGTATGCATCCACATAAGACAGCTCAATTACCACCAGAGCTTGGTTCAGTGGTTTACAGTAGACTACAATTAAAAAAACACTTCCCCATGGTACATGAGTATACTCATGTTTTGACCTTCTAATTTTGGCTGGAGATTTAAAAACAGAACTGAATTACACATGCTATATTCTTTTCTTTTCAAAAATATTCTATATTTCAGACTATTTCAGACTGTAATCCAGTCTGAAATACACAAAACCCTTGAAAAAAAGAGAAAATGGAATGTGTAATTCTGTTCTGTTTTTGTTTATTATGGTGATACTATTTAGACACAATTTAAAGTAGAAATTAGGAAGTCAAAGCTCTTAGGAGTAAATGCAAACTACACCTGTTTCCACCGAGGTCATTACAATCTTTTTCCATGCCTATTCTTGAGCATCAGCAGTGGAGCCTCTAATGGAAACACAACCAAAGCAGTCAAGTCCAAGTCACAGGTCAAAAATTTAGCAACAGGAGTAGGACTCAGTTATAAGTTGTCAGTATGTCCAGCTCAGAACCAAACCTTATAGCTTCACACTCCTGTGGTTATTACTATACTTTTTCCATTCTTGGGTTAATAAATAACTCATTATCGAAGGTGTCGTGTCACACTTGCCTGCATTTGGTGAGGCTAATTATTTATCCCTTCTCTTTTAGCACTGTTTTTCTCTTGGTTTCCCCATGTATATTAACTTGCAGTCTGTGGGAACAGATGGAGAGGGGTCATGTGACACAGGCAGGTGGGCAAGACATGCAGGGCTGATGCCTGTTGTCACAGTGGCCCAACCCGGGAACAGCGCTTGTTTTCTCTCAGATAAGATACTGTACCAATGACCTTTAGATTATTTTGGGGGAAATTTTCCAGCCGCTATGACCTTTGCTCTGCGTTTGAGGACTTTTGCATTGTGTGATAATACTTGGTGATAGGCTGTCTGTTTGCTCCTTTTCCTGCCTCGACCACAGCAGTGCTATCAGCTGTGCTGTGACATAATGTTCAGTTCTGGTGTGTTCCTTCATCTGCTGTATCACTTCTAGGATAATGTGTTAACAGTTCTGTTGGTTTAAAGGTAGGTTGCAACTGTGACATAATGGTTAACTTTTTCAAAGCCAGTGCTGGTGAAAATGGATGGGTGAACGCTGTAATGGATGTGGGCGGGCAGGTGTATTCGACAGACTTTTACTCTTATTTAATAACCTTTAATTCTGAATGTTAAACATGAAACAAAAATAAGTGAATAAGTGAATGCTCTTGTTTTAAGTTTTTAAAAACAAAAACTTTTTTTTTTAGCTCCGTGTCATACTTTAAAGTCATTTAACCGCAGCACACCACATCGTGGATTATCCCTTATGTAACCATTTTGTAACCTCCTTTCCTCAAGTGATGGAGAAGTATGTATTGAGCTTACAGGGACTTAATTAATTCCTTACTGAATGCTTGTATAAAATGTTTTACTATGTACACACTGGTGTCTCATCAAGCGCAGTGTAATTCAAATGATAAAAGGCAGGATTTGCATATGAATCTACAGCACAAGGCAGAGATGAAGGTGCGTTTGCACTTTCAATGCATCTATTTTTCATTCTTCCTTTTTGAAAGCACAGACTCAAACACCTCTCCATTTCTATTAGATGAAAGGGCACCGCGGAGCTGCTACTGCCTCAATTACATCAGAGAGCATGAAGACAACAATGGAGAGACTTACGTCACTGGTGTGTGCATGCGTATGTGACTGTGTGTTCTCAGCAGTTGAAAGCCTAGCTCCAGCATCGTGTGTTTTTACAGAAGGGAAGGAAGGGAGTTTTTACTGGAGGACCTAGAGCATTGTAAAGAGACCTGCATCAATACGAGCTGACAGAGCATCCTATTTGATAAATGCCCCAGAAAATTTCAAATCCAAAATAATAGAAGGGAAAAAAAATAATAGAAGAGATCAAACAAAATTCAGGCAAGCAAGCAACATGCATATTTCCATAAAAGGCAAGATAACTTCGCTTTATTACCTGTTCTTAGATTTGCTAGACATCGTTTATTTGGTGTGAAATTGTATAACATATCTCGCTATTCATTGTGGAAATCAGCACCCACATGCCCACTGACACCTGAGAATGACCTTGGTAGTATTTCTGGATTTTAACCCATCAGTTCATTCTCTGTTTGAACAGCAGGATGTCCTTTGGGGGCTCATAAAGGAGCTCTGACATTGAGTCCACAGTGCTATAACTCACAGTGAAATGTGGGCATAAAGCTAAAAGGAGTTGCATTGCCATTTGAAATATAGAGGCAGCTATCTTCTTCCATGATTGCATTGGTAGATTTCATGCACACTTACTGCCAAAACTGCTATCCAATTTAGGGTAAATTAAAATAAGGTTAGACATACTGATATAATAATCTGAACAAGCACCATGATGATCATACAGTAGTCACGTAAAAAGAATTGCGAAATAGTTTTACAGTGCAACAAAAAACGTCTCAAGTTTATGACATGTAGACAAGAAACTGTGTCCCTGGCAACACATGAGAGTAGGAATAATATCTGGAAAACAACCATTGCCATCCCGTGATAAGTACGAGTTTACACTTCAATGAAACATAACAAAAACATTCCAGTAAATAGCCTAAACCATAAATACAATCTAGCAAACCGAAACTCATGCTACTTTCTCTCATTTTAATCAAGCAACAAGCCAGCATTATGCCAGGTTCACCGTAATATTAAAATTCAATGGTATCAAATGGTCTCACAGTATGTTTTCTAACATGGATAGCTAACCATTTACTCCATTTACTGCAACAGCAGCTATACTGTCTTAGCAAAATTGTAGCAAAGCCGTAGTCATTCAGTTCAGCACCTATGTGATGACATGGGAGCCTATGTAGACTAAGATCAAAGCACAATATACTTTGTGGACACTTGCTAAATTGAATAAATATGGCACACATAGATGCTTTCAGTGGAACGTTCACATGTGGTCATGGTATACCCCAAGACCAAACTTCCAAACTTGTGACCTATTGTTGTTGTTTTTAGCAGAGTAACTAGCAAACATGCTGGCTAGCTGGTTACAATGAGTTGTATGGCTCTTGTTGTGTTGTGGGATGCTCTGTGAGGTGGGGAACAAACCGACTTTCAAAAAATTTGGATGTTTACCTTTCTTAAAGAAAGGCAAAAAGCATGGACCAAGAGGGAGGGCAGGAAACCAGAAAAACATTGCATATGCAGCAGTACTCATTCATAACTGATGCAAAACTTTGGTTTTCCGTGATCGAAAACTATCTAGGCATAGATAACTAGTTTAGCTAGCTATGTAGTTACTTGCTAACAAGTTACCTAAAAACATTGCGGCAGCCAGACAAGCTGAGCTCAAAGTCAGTTTTGTTTAACGCTGTACAACAATCATTGGCCTCAGGCAACAGATTATGATTTGTGCCATGAAAACCCCATGTTTTTTAAAAATGTTTTTTACTATCAGTTTGGTTAATGACATTTCAAAGTTGGAAGAATTGCACAAGAAATATGGAAAAGCAATGTTAAAATAATATTGATGCACATGTGCAGTAGCATGTTATTGTCAGTTTGAAAGGGCCTATATGCTAAACTGCTTAGCTAGTTGATGTAATTGTGACATTCAATGGATTTTTTGACCTATTTTAACAGTACTTACTACTGCTTTGTCGGCTCATATTTGTTACCCCATGAAAGACACCTTTCCTGACAGCAAGAAACTGGTATTACTTTGACATCAACAGCAACGTTTACCACAGATTTGATCAAGAGAAAAGGCCTACCTACACCTTTAGAGTCCTCAAGTGTCAGAGACTCACAATGAAGACAAATCTCATGCTTTTCATTGGAAATGTCTTTGGCTTTTCAGTGATATATACTCACTTGCTCTAACTAATTAATTCTTCCTGAAAAAGGAACATATTTATGAATGTTGCCAACAATCTTGGTTTGTTTTTCCTTGATGGTTGTCTTGTTGTTTAGTTATTTCTTTTCTCAAACAATTTAAATTTTCTGTTAGGAGTGCTAACTCTCCCCCTGGAAGGATTATATATAGTTTGGTTTTTGGGAGTGCAACTGCATAGATAGAGCTACAGAATAGAGCGTGAAATTGTATGCACTGTAAAAATCATTCTAGACAAGGAATGACTGAGCAGAAAGTCAGGCAGCATAGTTGGACATTAAAAGTTAATTAGTTTTGAGGCAGCAACGCTTTCTGTCCAGCCCATTCAATCAAATTGTTTTCCATCAGTTGCTACAATATATTGCCACATGCTGTAGGTATATTTCAATGACCATTTTGAAATATAGCTCTGGCAATGGAATGTTGACATTGTAATTGTTTGGATAGAAAGATGCCCAGGATTCTTTTCTAATTTGGATCACCAAAGAAGATGAACAGAACCAGTGGGAGTCTGCTGATTGACTGTGCATAATTACAGATATACATCACACTAAACTGAGAAGCTATACTAGTGCACAATCTTTGGATCTTCAAACAGCCCATGCAAGCTCTTAGATTGGTGCCTTATAAAATACTTCGCTGGGAAATTCTGAAAATTATGGTTCCGTCCTCCTACCTTTCCATTTGAAAATGTATAGAGTTTAGAGGAAAGACTTGAGGAAGCACACATGGGCATGTCTAAGATTTATGTTTTACATTACATTACATTTATTTAGCAGAAGCTTTTATCCAAAGCGAGGTACAAAAGTGCATGTTTTAACATGATGCTCCTGATAAAATACCCCTTCTTACATTATAGATGGTTTTTACAGAAATATGAATATGTAGAATACTGAATATAAAAATTCAGAAGCTTTGCGTGGAGCGAATTGTGACAGCACTTTCTTGTCACAAAAAAAAACAAAAAAAACAATGGTCTTGTCAAAGGTACAACTTCATTAATGTTTTTGTCTAAAAAGTTTGAAACATTGAAATTATGTGTAATATGTGACTCTGAGGACAAATATAATCAGAGTGGATAGGAGTGACTCATAGTAGGAGGGTGGAAAGCTCTTCCTAACTATTCTCATTGACAGGGATCGTAGTGTCTCACTCCATGGAAGGCTCCATGGTTAGTCTTCAGGTGTCCTCTTAGAATAAATCCTTGTCTGATTAGAAAACCCAGGGGATAACATCATGGCAAGTTACATTTTCAATATAAGTCACATATATACAGTATGAGAGTAATCGTGCTGCTGAGGTTAATGATTGCTGCTTCGTGTGAGGGGCCTCTACTGCTATAAGACTGCTGCCTGGGTGGAGCAGATCTTGGTCAGCAACAGTTTGAATGGTCCTCCTTGGTTCCCTCCTATCACAAATGTGGATCTTTTTCACAACACTACAGCCCACAGGGAGATGTGTACAGCCGAAGGTAGAGACTGTCTCGATTAGTCAAGTGTAATAGTGGTGAACATAAAATGGAAACACCAGAATCAAAGTCATATCATCAACAAAGGACCCACTGTTGTCCTTTGCAGATGATATGTTCCCCTCTGCTTTCAATGTTTACTTTAGGCAACCTTGCTCATAAAGTGTAAGAAAATAAAGCTATCACTGAAGCTCCCACTAAATGCATCCCAACTGTCAATTGCATTTTACTGTAAGTCATCCAGGTCTCCTCTCGCAGTCATCCTAGCCGTACATAGCAAACAACACTTTTCAGTATTATTATAGATGACCCTATGCATGCTGGGATGTTAATTGCTTTATTAATGGATGTGCCACACATGCATATATTTCCTGGTCTCTGGACAGATTTCGCTCTAGTACAGAAGAGAGACAAAGGCCATATGTGGTTTTCGATCACTGGAGAAGGAAATGTGAAGGACAAGTTATATTGTGGTCATATTCTGAATACATTATAGTGATACATTTTTGTCTGAGCAGAATTGACATTTACCATTTACCTCTCTGTCTGACTCAAGCCCTTTATATTGGGATAAGGGAAGTGAGCCTCTGCTCTGCTCCACTGTAAATTTGCAGAAGTTACTTTGAACATCTATTATTCAAAAGTGCACAAGTGCAATGTGTTCTCAGCCCTGATGAACTAGAGCTGTTCAGTTTGGCTGAACATGTAGAATTCTGTGTTGGCACAGCCACGTAAAACCTAGATTGATTCTACATTCTGTTTCCTCTGAAGGTGCACCTTATGGTCATAAGACCCGCCTTTTACTTACTCATAAGGCCCTATAATACAGGAAACAAGAAAGGGTTTGGGCTGAAACATAGTGTCTGAGCTAGGTGGTATAATTTTTAAAGGGTAAGTGAACAAATGGATGGTTTGGCTAAGCAATGCTTCTTTCCTAAGTCTTCATAAAGCTTGATAATTAGATTGCATGCCATGGCAATGGCTGTGGACCCATAAACAATTATTGCTGCATACAGTAGAAAATTGTTGGTATTTTAAATATGCTTCAGTGAATTATTAAGCACTAATCAGAAACACATCGCCAACCTTATGGAAATCCACAAAGTCCTGGGAAACAACCTTCGATGAGCAAGAAATGCAGATAGAAAAACATGATTTGTTCTCTAGAGACTGTCCTCACAATTATGAGAATTTCCTTCAAATGCCAAAAAGAATGGTGGTATTTAAGCAATACAGCACAAGAAGCAGTGCTGTATCATAAATACAGTCATGGGTTAGGCACCCTGCAAATTGTTTACTGAATAAACCAACTGCCACAACTCAGATATAGGAAATCAAATCATATTTTGTCTAACCATTTTTTGTGTGTGCTTGTTACGTATATCCCTGTACCACCATTGACAAATGTTAGGAGATGTAGGTTAAATCATTAATGGGCAGTTATAAAAGTATATGTACCTTTTTTATTAATTGTTGAAGAAATGTATTCAGTCATCCACAAAAGTAATGTATTTTTGAATGAAAAGTATAAATGGAGTATAATAATTGTATTTACTCATGATGAATAATGAAAACTTGGTATCAATTCTTGGTAGTGTCCTCAGGTCCTTACTATATTTTAAAGCTTTGTAGATTTGATTTACCCCCCTTATCATATGGCCCTGAAATTAGACTGTTTTGTCAAAGTCTACTTAGAAAAAGGGAACAGCAGCCTGAACAAGTCCAGGCTTAAGCCTGAGCCAAACTGTCCAATGGGAGTTCCTCTACTGCTAAATCATGTTTTTTCACACCTAGCAAAAATGCAAAAACCTTCTCTCACTACGGAATGGTACAACGGTACAACTTAATTTATGATTTCTGACTAGGCATTTCCCGCCGTCTCATTCAAAGATGATAAGTGTTTAATTACTGCCCCCCCCCCCCCCCCCCCCTCCTGCCTACCCCATACTCTCTGTGCTAAACAGGTCAATGGAAAGGGCTCAAAAGGATTTCTTTCAGTGCTGATTTATGGAACCTGTGCATTTCAGGACTAGTGTTAGTCGTGCCAAGTCCTTAATTTGCAGTCCCTGAAAAGGCAGGTGTGCATATGAGTAACAACCATTTCTGGCATTCTTTTCACTAATTAACTTCATAAATATACATACTGACTTATTGTTGACACAAATACTGCGATGCCAGAGAATCTTGATTATGTTGTGCACTGGTCAATTAATATTTCATCACCTAATTAACTGAGATACAAATGCACTTTTTGGTCAGCATATATTAAAAGCAATTTTTTGATAAATGTCTGTATGTATGCTGGTCAGTAAATAGACAATACATCATCACAGGCTGGAAAACATTTTATAGTCGCACACATAATCATACTAAACAAATCTATGCACAATATATTGTTCTCACTTTCTGAAAGCATAAGATAATTGCTTAGTTCAGGCTAACTTTTCTATTTGCTTATTTCATTTTTTCTTAAATTCCTTATAGAAGGTAACCTTAAAAACAAGCTGATATGTTCAGCATTGTCTCCTGGGGTTTCCAATTTTGGCTGTTACATCACAGTCTCTGAGGACATGCTTATGACCCTGTATTTCCACTACAATATTAAAGTTTGCAACTGCAATAACTCCACGGTGAAACAGAAGTGTGCACAAGCTTATATTCTTAAATACAAACAACACCTTAGATAATGGCTCTTGAGTGGAAGATTAATAATTTCTTAGATTTATCAGATGCTTGAATGTGCTTTTCACAAGGGCAGAAATTATATTCTGAAACAGGTGAGCTGAAGGTGAAAATAAAATATGTCTAATGAGAGAGAAGTAGGAAAGTGCTTCTGCCGACCTCTAATAACTGAAAGATATATCGATACATTTTAGGGAAGTGTGTAAGGTAGCTACAGTATATGCATTGTATGTGTGAATAGGCATTTACTGAATGTGACAGGAAATTAGTAAAACAATCATGGTAAGGGCAGAGACTCTTAGCAACTCCTAAAATAATGTCCTTTACACCATCCCTTACTGATATACTAAGAGCTGAAGACTTCAGTTCTGCTACCTAAGGCAATTTAGTCTGTACTCTGCAATCTTGCCTATTTGCTGATGTATTGTAAGATAAGATGGTTATTTCATTATTCTGTGCTCTGACCATTTGCAGTCATTTGTGTTGTCCGCAGGGTAGGCTTACTCTAAGTATCTGTGATGGTTCCTACTACCACATTGTCTTTACAGTGAAGGGCCCTGGTTTTCTCTGCAGTTATTGTGCATAAGAGTGTCAGTTTATTTATTTAATTAGTCTGTTTAAGTTAAAAAAGTGTCAAAATGCTGATCCACAGTGCTGGTATAAAAAATAGTCCTTAAATATGAAAATCAGAAAAAACAACAACACACACATGCGTAACATTGTTGCTGCACTGGAAATAAAGAAAATAAGCTATTTTATATTTTGAAGACATGCTGAAAACAAAGAGGACTACACTGGACTCAAGACTTTATGGCTCATATCAATGTAAGGAGAGCCGCACTTCCATTACATTACATTACATTACATTACAGGCATTTAGCAGACGCTCTTATCCAGAGCGACTTACACAACTTTTACATAGCATTTTTACATTGTATCCATTTATACAGCTGGATATTTACTGAAGCAATTTTGGTTAAGTACCTTGCTCAAGGGTACAACGGCAGTATCCTACCCGGGAATCGAACCTGCGACCTTTCGGTTACAAGCCCAGTTCCTTACCCACTGTGCCACACTCCGTCCAACGCCAATTTTAGCAGTCGATCCACTAAATTATTTATGTACTACATTTTTAAATCATTTTTTAAAAAATCATTCACCAGTATATTGGCACAGCTAATTCAAATTTAAATCGAATGCACATACTGTACTCTTTACCAATACTGTAGTAGTGTTAGGTGAATAGCAACTAGTACAGAGGTATAAGTGAACTTTATGACCACCAGAAGCAATCTAAGGCTGCATGTCTGTCCCATTTCTTCTTTTTTTCTTTTTTAAATTTTTTCCCCAGATAGATTTTTTATTTTCCAGATTTATAATACAACAAAAACAATATACAGAAACACTGACAGGGCAGGTATTTCATGCCCTTTCATTCCCCTGCCTCCTACACAATAGGAGTTGAGGTCAGATGTCCAGGGCATGTAAGACGATTTGAAGAGATAGCCTCGCTCTTGGACCAATTGACTTTGTACCCAGAAAACAAGCATAGTAAATAGTTATATAGTTGCTTGGAGAGCAAAGGAAGTTGCAAGCAATTAATCAACTAGCATTCTGGCAAACTGCCACAGCTCTGTAGATTGTAAGCTGGAGTTAAGTGATCAGAACTTGTTGGCTTACAGCCCTGCTGTAAAGTACTATCACCCTGTACATTAAAACTACTTGTTCCTGCAAAGGCTAGTCCTCCACATAATTTAAAATCTGCTGTTATAACCCTGAAACTGATGAGAGGGGTCAAATGTTGCCCATCACATACATTTTTATGAGATTAAGATGACTTCATTCCATATTCTGTGGAAAGAAGGATACATACACATAAATATATTTTATAAGATACAGGAATACATCCTGGACAGGCCACCAATCTATCGCTGGGCACATACACCATTCGCTCACACACTCATACCTATGGGTAATTTAGTCTCCATTTTGCCTACCTGCATACCGGAGTACCTGGTGGAAACCCAATGAAAGCTACATTGTATTACAGACTGGACAGTAATTATATGTTTAATGTACAATAAGCTTTTTACCATCCTCTCATAAGTGAGATGAAGTGAATGAAATCATTTTCAAATAGTAGCGCTGTAACTTTGAAAGAGCTATTTGAGTGAATGTAAGAACATTCTTCAGCAAGACAATGAATTGGGAATGCTTTAGCTTTAGCAAAGAGTATGCACAGCCTCATGCCCTTCATGTAAATATCATTATTTCATTTTACATATACTAAGGTCGCAGTCCTCATTAGGACACTGCCAGTGTACCCTTGAGCAAAGTACTTAACCTGCAGTATATATCCAGCTGTATAAATAGATGCAATGTAAATGCTATGTAAAAGTTGTGTAAATCGCTCTGGATAAGGGCGTCTGCTAAATGCCTGTAATGTAATTATCTATCAGACTATCAGCTGATAGATTTGTAAAATAGTTTTTTCTTTTGCAACAGCGTTACATGCAGCAGTGAAAATTCCTAAGCATACAGGCAAGATAAATGATGGTCAATTTGACTGCCCATGGCCATTTAAACCATTAAAGCCCGATGGCCATGAAATTAGACCAGCATCTAAAAATAACATTTTCTTAAATTATTTCTTTTATCAGTCATTGATTGAAGGTGCAGCGCTATAACCCATAAACCATTGTATAGCTTTGATGCAAAAAACCCCATTTTGATCGGTAAAACCACTAGAGATTAAAAATGACAGACCCCTTCCCTTATACTAAAAAATAGCATAGAAAAACATATATAGTGATAAAGATAAATGACTGCAAGAGTGATACTATTGTTGTAAATGGTTTTGTATATTTAAAACATGTTTTTGTTGAGATTATATTGTTGCTCTGCTGGAATTTGGGGGTGGCATGGTGGTGCAGTGAATACCAGCGTTACCTCACTGGAAGAAGCCTGACATCGGGCCTTTCTGTGTGGAGTGTGTTCGCCCTGTGACATGTGGGTTTCTCCGGTACTCCGGTTTCCTCCCACAGTGAATGCATGAGTGAGTGGTGTGTGTGCCCTGTGATGGATTGGTGACCAGACCATGGTGTATTCCTGCCTCTTTCCCACAGCATGCTGGGACCGCCCCAACCCCGATCCTAATCAGGAACTTAAAGTGGTTTAAGAAAATGGATGATGAATGGATGCTGAATTTCACTTACCACTATTTAAGAAGACTAGTATTGTGTTTTGTGGGTTTCAAAAAAAGCATGGATATGGAGATACACGCTATCGCTGAATTCCAAAAAATGATCAGTAGGGAATACCTTTTAGTTCACCACTATTCAGGTAAATTGGAAAACTAAAACATACAATGGATTAGTTGTACATTTTTTGATGTGACCATTTCAGAATTGTCTTTGTAGTGGTAAACCTGAGACTTTTCCATGTTAATACATTCCTAATAAATGTCCACCATCTAGCTAATTTCATGTCATTTTATTACTTGGTGCCCTATTTAATTAATCAACCAGGCATATTTTGCATCAATATCTCTGTGACCATGGAAACTGTGACTGTGTGGTGAAGAGTGGGAGGATTGCACTGTTTAAAGGCAACCCATTCCCACATCCATGAAGCAGTGAGTGAGTGGGTTCAGGAAGCAAGGATGAGTGAATATTACAGTTAATGCTCAAACTATTCTATTTACTAACTGCACACAGTTAAATAAAAAGCTAAAGCAATATAGAATTAATTGGAAAATACCAATGGTCAAGATTGTGGAATTAAATTATAATTGTTGTACAATATTTTCATTTTGTCACTCATTACCCTTGGGTATAGTAATACAGTCCCTGATTTAACTCTCTAACCAAGAATAAATACAGTTAAATGTAAGCAAGTAAATCTCATCTGTGATTAAAAAAATATATCTCAGTCCCTCTCTTTTGGAGATTTCTGAATGTAAAATAAATACATCTGAGGATAGAGGTATTTCCTGCTGCCAAATAAAGAAGGAATTAACTTAAAGCAGTGTTTGGTCTTCCCTATATTAACGATGACGAATTGGGTGACAGCCACTGAGCCCTCAAAGCTTTGTGAATTTTTTAGGTCAGCTCAAGGGTTTCTGAGAGCTTGGGATGTTTTCATCTTGAAATAGGTGCAGGGAAAATTCAGCTGTTACATAAATTCCCTGCACATGTGTAAGTGTCAACCAGATTTCTTTGTTCAGTAAAAAAAGATAAAACAACATATTGAGGCCATGACCCAACCACCATCCACAATTAACCCCCTTTACAACCACATACACAACAAAACAGGACACAGGAAGGTGCAGGACATAAATCACTGGAATAATTGAAAATTGGGAATGGAGCCAAGGCAAGGTTTTTTCACTGCCATTTTATTTTGGAGGCAGATGATCCAGATTGAGACTGGCAGCTTTGTTACGCAGTCTTCAGTGAAGTGGGCTGTACGTACACGTCGATTTCCTTGTTCCTCCAACCGTAGCCACAGCCTGTAGCCTCGTAGAATTCATTCAACCCTGAAAGAAATCTGCTTTCTCTTTCTCACTTGCATGTTTATTCATTTAAATATGCTATTGCTAATTATAATTGCAAAAACAACTCTTTGGCTGCAATGTTGCAAATGACCCTATAAAAACCAAGTTTTCATTTCACTTTTGGAAATTGTTTTGTTTGAACAGACATTGTCATAACTGTTGGGTAAAATGTCAAATTGTTAAATTTTACAGTAAATTACTGCAGTGTAATCAATAGTTAGGTGTGTGTGCGCGAGTGAGTGTGCGTGTGTGTGTCTGTGTGTGTGTGTGTGCCTGGGTATATGTGCATGTGTGTGCGTGCATGCTCCTGTATATGAATGTATGTCTCTGTGTGTATGTGCATGTGTGTGTGCCTGTGTGAAAGCATGTAGGAGTGTGTGTGTGTGTGTGTGCCTGTGAAGGTGTGTTTGGGGAGGAGGGGCTCCTTTCTGAGCACACTGCCTCAGGTTTCTCCCTTCTTCCCTGGCCAACCAAAGGGTTGAGGCAGGTAGATCAGTATTCTGCCAGCATGAATGTCATTGAATCCCTGCTGGCTTCAAGGCAGACTTATTTGGGGTAAACTCCACTGTCCTCATCCTTGATCCTCTATTTCTTTTTGGTTGCAGCACACTGGTGTGGGAAAGGGTGGGCCTTTCACACCGAACTGATACTGGACTTCTCCTTAGAATTCCTGAATACACAACATATCCATAACATTTAAGAGCTCTTAATGGTTCTGACCCCATTCACTATTCCTGTTTTATAATTCATATGCGCATAGCGTGCTTGGTGAGTTGTGTGCCAGATGTGCGCTGTGCAGCTTGCAGAGGGCTTGTGGGTCGTGACGGCCATGTGCTCAGCTGCAGACTCAGTGAGGCACAGGGATTCTTCAGTGTCCTGCTGCAGAGCACAGTTTAGGCTCCAGTTACTTGAAGCCCCAGTGGACCCACAATCTCATTATGCTGATGCAGTTTCCACAACAACAGGAAGATTGAATTAAAGCAAACTTTATGACACTGCGTATTAAACATAAGGGTTCTAACTCTGCCTTCGAGTTGTTTATTGGCATTTCTTTCATTTGATAACTTGCCAATATATTAGAGTGGACTTGTCACACAGAGGAGAAAGCTCAACAATTAGGTTTTGACCATTAAAAATGCAACACAAATGACCTCCTCTCTGTATGACCTCAGACATTGGCCCCCGAGAAACACAAACCGGAATTTCAACAATTGAAAATTTTATTACAAATTTAAAAATGAAGTTCAGAGAGAGCAGAAACTGTAAGAATACTGTTAACAGGTTAACCCGTTAGGCCCTAACTATTTACAGCAGGTTAGAAGTAGCCTAATACTCAAACCAATATCTTAAAATTGACACCAGTTATTATGCTACAATAAAATTACAAAAGTGTAATAAAAAAATTTTAAATAAAAATTGATTAAAGTTACTAAAATCCCTGGCTTTTATGGGGATGAAGCAATTCCTCTTTTGCTTTAGACTGGGTCTATGCAATCAGAGACAGGATTATCTCAAGCTCCCTTTTGCCAAATGAGTACTATGTGCTGAATATCGTTTAAACTATGCTGAAGGAATGAGGCTCTTTTTTGTTTTGTATAATTTTGGCGCATCGCAAGGACTTTCATTCCCCTGGAACTTTTTACAGTTTAGCCTATGTGTTTCTCTGTGGAATTGTTCCAAACTGCATCAAAGATACCCTGAATGAGGGGCAGAGGGAACATGGCCACCAATGTAAGTGTAATTCTAATTATAACACAAAATGGGTAGGACTGTTGCTATTGCTACTACTCCTATCAATGAATCACTGATTTGCACTAATCAATGTCTTTTGAGATCAAAGTCTTTTGATCTTCTTTATATATGACCGTTTTTGACAGTAGCTGAACCCATTGTAATGTTCTTGAAGCCTCTTTCTCTTTTCACTATTCCCTAGCAACAGAGTTATGGCAAGGTCTATATACAAGCTCTTTCTTACAATGTTAATCCATTCTTTAAGAGAAAGGATAAATGGAAAAAAGCATGTCCCTGCTGAACAAGATCTCAATTAAACCTCCTCAATGTGAATTTCTGTAGGGTTCAACTGTCAATCAGTAACAATGCTCATATGTTCACACAATATATACTTACAGTCATCTTGGTTTTTATTTCATTTGTCCTGAGTTCTATTTTTATAGTGGAATATAACTGGAATTTTCTGAACAATATGTATGATTTATACTGTCTCACTATTAAGGGATGCCATTTTACAGCAACTTGTATTTTAAAACTGACATTTTCTCTCCCCCCTCCAAAGTAATCACTCTGTAGCATCACACCAGTGAGGGGAACAGCCAAGGGAATCGGGGACACAGGAGAGGGGAAATGGAAAACAATCTGTATAGAAGAAAAAGGAGGACTTTGGGACAGTGACTTGAGCAATGTGAATTAAGCCTGTCGTGATCTGTTCAAGCAGACTTAAGGTGCACTGAACTACACATTTAGTCTGCTAAATTGTATTCAGTCACAAATTCCCTATCCACTATCCCATGCATGCAATGCTAGCCCCTTATATAACCATAGACATTAATATTGATTTAATTTTGTTCTTATCATCCAGAGTGTGATTGATATACAACATATTATTATTTTTCAATAATTTAATCTTTTCAGAATTTATCCAGCTTATTACAACAATAATTTCTGGGAACAGACAGGATTAGGTTCTACAGATGAATAATTGATCAATTCCAATTACCTTCCAGACAATAAATAATATTTTAATCATTGTCCCAGTATTCACTCCCATAGTCAGGAACACACCTCAAATTCCTTTTTGAGCAATAGCCAAATATATAAATATAATAATAAAATGGTAATAAAAAATAAAATAATAATTTTCAGCCCACTCAAAAATGGAGTCTTCAAAACCCTTTCAAGGCCCATGAATAATATAATATGCTGTTCCAGTCCTATAGGTTCTTACAAAGAACAGAAATTATGCAGAAAGAATGACAGCCTCCCATTGGACCCGCAACCATTGAACAGGAGAAAACAGAACATACGTATATGGTTTTACTGATCTGGATTTTCACCTCATTGTTGGGTTATAGGTGCTGATTGAGCTCAGTGTGTCAGTGGGAGCAAAAACAATGTGATGCAAATGCAAAAAAAAAATGTGTGTGTATATATGTGAAGTCTTCTCAAGGAACTTTAGTGATTGTAGGCCTAAACTGCGTTCTGCTGAGCACTAGAATTCTGTATGCTTCTTGTCTATAAAAAGCTCTCCTGTGTCCTAGGGTTAGGAAAAACACTATGCCTTGCATAGAGTCTGACGGCTCAACTATCCGTCTCTGAGGATTTCAAATCGAAATGCATGCACTTTGCAATCCATGTGTTTCCAGAAAGCAAAGCTTACACTTTGAAAATAAGATCAAACATTTGGCCATTAACTATGATATTTATATTTATATTTATAACTGTTTATCAGACCCCATTTGTCTTCTGGCCATGTGATTGCTGCTATTTTCTGTGTGGCAGCTGTGCCGCAGGGCAGTGCACACTCCTAATGAGTGACACATTTCCTATTTAGCTGCTTCCTGTTCTGGTATTCAGGGGCACTCATATTGCCTCTCATGTGACCAGCCTACGTAAGTGTAATAAAACATAGGTATCTGTGACTACATTGGCACTGCTCAAGGGAACATACTTTGTTTGCAACAACCAAACTGAGCAGTTAACGTGGAACCACAACATAGAACGCTGTTCTGCATCTTCTTCTTCTTGTCTCTGTCCTTGTGCATATTAGGCCTTTGGTGGCCATTGATACCCCCGCAGCACAGTGACACAGAAATCAATAATGTAATATAGATGCATCTCCGATAGCTCAATTCATCCATAACCATCACTTTATAATCCAGTTGCTATGTTCTACAATTTGGTTTGCATTTTTATTATGGTGCATTGCCTTTGACTTAAAAGAAACACAAAACATCCAAACAAAAAACGTTTTGAAATTTATGTTTTTTTCAGCTTTGGATTGATACATCAACAGATCATTATCATTCATGATGATTTTGATAAAAGCAAATAAATAGCATGTTAAGGAGACTCAAGTGACATTAGCCATTGTATTTCCCCTTGATAGTGAAGAAATGAGCAAAGTAGTCACGGTGTGTTCCAGTCCTCTCTCTCTGTTTATTTCAAATCTCCTCATACTCCTCTCCTCATACTGCAGCAAAGGGGATCCAGTCCAGCTCCACCTGCCTGCTTACAGGTTAAATGACTGATTACCATTCTTGGGTGTAATACCACAGTATAACCCCAGGATTTGTCATTGCGTTAATCCTTCTCCCCGTTCTCCGAGGAGTAGAGTAACAAAATATTTGATTTGCCACATCATAAATTTATGCAGTGGACTACTTGGACACGATAAATTACATGGCACATGCTTTGTTGCTTTTAACCACTTAGATTCACTGTACTCCTAATATAATTCACATCTTTTATGGGTGGCAAAGGCCCTGGAAGGTAGCTTTTTGCAGAATGCTCAGAGAAGTCCAGGGCTTGCTGTACACACATTATTTACTGGCTTTTATTGGCAGACGGAAGACCGGTACTGGCCTTGGACTTACATGGTACGGCAAGGGACCTGTAGGGAAGGCAAGCTGCTCTGTGCAGACTCACGCAAACCCCTCTTATTCCCTCTCTCAGATGTCATGCAGAGGCTGAATATTATTAGCACGGGCTATGCACCACACCAAACTGGAAGATGTGTTTTCATAGACACTTATTTAGGGCAGTAATTGGTTCAGGTATGCATTCTTCTGTGAGCTATATTTTTGTTTTGTTTTATGGATGTGATAAGACCAGTGATTGTGTATTAAATAATGCCATCACTAACAGCCTCCACCAGGGTGAAGGACTAAGATTGTTCAGGTTCCCCAGCAGACAGAAAGCAGTAGGGAGGGATACTGTGGCACCAGACTTACAGTGATGTTTTAACAGTCATTTCAGCTTTGTGATATGCATATGCATTTGACCATTTATCAATTTCTCAGCTCTTACAGTAAATGTTTTTCAAAGGGATTTTTACCTCCTATGATTTAAAACGAAATGATGCTAATGCCTGTCTTAATGAATTACCAGGGATTACCCATGTCAGATTCTAGTTTTAAGGCAATATTGCATTTCCTGGAACATTTTGCCTAGGGTAGGCAAGTTTTGCTGAAGCATAGACCAGCCATTAGGAATAGTTGATGACTGTGTTGTGTTGGGACTGTATTGAGTAGTAAAACATTACCCAGCTATGCCTCTCAATAATATGCATATGCATTTTACCATTTATCAATTTTACAGCTCTTACAAGTCCTCCAAAGGGATTTCCCATATGATTTAGAAAGAAATGATGCTAATACGCATCTTCCAAATGAAGTACTAGGGATTACCAATGTCAGATTGTAGCTTTAAGGCAATATTGCAAATCCTGGAGCATTTTTCCTAGGGTAGGCAAGTTGTGCTGAAGCATAAACCAGCCATTAGGAATAGTTGATGACTGTGTTGTGTTGGGACTGCATTGAGTGGTAAAACATTACCCAGCTCTGCCTCTCAATAATGCATGCTTAATTAGCAGACACTCAAATAGGGCGAAACTGAGGAGAGGCCAGAAACAGGAGAGGGAACGAGACTCAAGCACAGTGTACCCTATTCATCCCTGCTATAGTTTGTTTTTGTTTTTTGAAGAGTTAAGACTTCCCACTATTCAATTTTATCTGTCTTCAGACCTCACACATATGCATTGTTTAGCGATTTTAATTCAACAACATGCAAAAAGAGACAGATGTCAATGTTCGGCAGTGAGACAGAGATGCAGCAGCCATGATTTTTTCCATCCTCACATTTCAAACTTTTTGTATTTTTAGCCCGGCTGTATATTGATTGCATCTGCTTTCTTTTCATGTAAATTGTTCTGCCACTGTCAGAAGTAGGCCACGTTTTCCATTGTCCTTGAGGAAGCAGAATAAAATGCCTCTTACATTATTTAGCATGAAATCTTCTCAGTTTCATCAAAATGTAAAGTGAATCTAATACAGTTGGTACAATCTCATCAACCCCAGGAGACCCCAAGAGACCCAAGTGTCTTTCATTGAAATCATTTGAGCAGTGTTTTCATTTTTCTCTTGCTTAAATAGGATTTGACACTTCCTACAGGACACTTCTACTGACAGCAAATAAGTATTCACAAATAAATGTAATTGTTATAATCTACAAACAATGAAGAAATCTTAAACTGTTTATTTTAGAATGTACATTGTTTTATCTGCAGTTAACTATTATAAGAGATGTAAATGTATCAGAAGCATGTGTATTTTTCAAATTGTATTTTAGGATTGTGAAGAAAGCTGAAGTATTATTTTCAGGATTTTTGTCTTTCAGTAAACCATCGTTATTTTGGGAGAGCAGAGGGAGGAGAGGCTACCTGAAGTCAGTGATTTATCATTACATTTATTCGTTTGGATTTTTTTCTTTCAGTTCATAATCTGACATGCTGAAGTGCTGTCCTTGAGCGAAAGATGGATTTTTGGCCCGGATAACATGTGTCACATGGAGACAGTATAACACATTAAAGATGGGCGAGGCTTACTTTTGAAATTGGCTTTCACATTGCTTTCACAGTCTTGTTGACATTATCTGAGATGAGCGCAGAGTGAAATCTGGTTTCTGCTGTGTGTTAAGACACCATTGCACCATTGTCTTATTTCATTTTACTTATTGAAGATGAATTATGTAAAGTTGCTTCAAGACCTTGACCTGCATTCAAACATTTGTCCTTAACATTGGCTTACAAATGTTGTTTTAAAAAAAAAGAAGTTTTTTGTGATTATCAAACTCAGTGAACTGCATGTATAAAGAAAAAAAGAATGTCTGTGTTCATTTACATATCTTTCAATAGATTTATGTTTTTGATGTTTTTCTAGGATGCACTATGTAGTGTGATTATGCTTAAGGATGGTTCACGTCCTGTTTTGCTGTTTCTTCATAGGCTGAGTTCATAGAGTTCTTCATTGCCAGTGCTGAGAAAGGGGTTTTGTATGTATTTTAGGCACACTCCAGTCATCATTTCTGCATTTTTTTCCTCAGGACTCAACAACAGGGACTCAACACAAAACCATGGAAACAGCAAAGCTTTTTTTGGAACTACAAAAGCAATCATGAGCATTGTGCTGATTTTGAAATCAATAAACATCCACACTTTATAAAGGTTTCAGATTGTAGTCAAAGACTTGTGAGTATGATTAGCAACAAAATTGTATTAATTCAACCAAGTTTAGCTAACTGGTTATGAACGTAGTGTATTAGCATAGCAGCTAATAACAAAAATGTGCCTGGGACATCACACAAAGGAATTCTGTTTACAATAAGGACGGAGGACGGAGTGTAGCACAGTGGGTAAGGAACTGGGCTTGTAACCGAAAGGTCGCAGGTTCGATTCCTGGGTAGGGCACTGCCGTTGTACCCTTGAGCAAGATACTTAACTGAAATTGCTTCAGTATATATCCAGCTGTATGAATGGATACTATGTAAAAAAAGTTGTGTAAGTCGCTCTGGATAAGAGCGTCTGCTAAATGCCTGTAATGTAATAAGAGGTGTACATGCATGTACACTTTGTCAAATGGGAAGTGAGTTTCTTATTGCTGATTGGAACACCATTAAACGGGTGACTCAGTTATTTCTGGTGCCATTTTAAGGTGAGTTACTGAGAGTGAATGAAAATTCCTTTTGAGATGCAGCTTTGCTGCAGACTTCCATACCCCTACCCCTCTCTCTGTCCTTAATCCAAGTCATACCTGTGTGCATTTGTTCAGCCATTTTAAAGCAGTATTGTTATTTTGTGTCTGCACCATTTTATCACCACAGGAATTAAGGATCAAATGTTCTTTCTTAAAGCCTGCCCAGGCCAGTGCCCCTGAAACATTAAGTGCTTTCTGTACTTCTATTCACATTTACAATTTCTCAATTTCCAGCTACCTAGCCTAGATCAAACGGCATTTGGTATATTTACCTAATATTTTCTACATACAGTATGCTCCAGTAGCTACAAAAATGATAATTATTTAGGCACAGCAGTATCAGTCTGACCTCTGTAGCAGCAGTGGGTGTCCTGATCTCAGCAGAAAGGTGAAGCATGTCCTTTACTCTTTGACAGTTTTCATAATTGTGTTACTATTTGTACCATAGGACAATTGCCTGGTATTATGTGCACACCATTCCAATGTCCAAGGAACTAGACAAGAAAAGTTCTTCCATGAAGTAAATATAGCTTGCTAGTTAGCTAAATATGGTATCTTTTTCTAACATAGGTTATACACTACATGGCCAAAAGTATGTGTACACCTGACATTGAAAATCTCATTAAAAAATATATGCATTAATATGGAGTTGGTCCAACCTTTGCTGCTATAACAACCTCAATGCTTCTGGGAAGGCTTTATACCTGATGTTGGAGCGTCGCTGCAGGGATTTTCTTTCATTCAGCCAAAAAAGCATTTGTGAGGTCAGGCACTGATTGGGTAATTAGGCTTGGCTTGCAGTTTGCTTTCCAAATGATCCAAAAGGTGTTGGATAGGGTTGAGGTCAGGGCTCTGTGCAGGCCAGTCAAGTTCTTCCACACTGTTCACGACAAAACCATTTCTATATGGACCTTGCTGTGTGCCCGGGGTCATTGTCATGCTGAAACAGAAAGGGGCCTTCCCCAAACTGTTGGGGGAGCACATGATTGTTTAGAATGTAGTTTCATGCTGTAGCATTAAGATTTGTCCAGTCCAAACCATGAAAAACAGCCCCAGACCAAGGGGTGTCCAGATACTTTTAGAAATGTATTGTAGTTCCCATTGATATCTCTGCAGCTATCATCTCTTTGTATGCTTTCTTTTTCTTTTTTTTTGGCTTGCTTTCATAAACCCCAAGAAAGCAACCTTGTTGTCTTATCAATTTGGGAATATTTTACTCTTGTGTTAACTTGCTCTTTCAATTCATTCCACATGAATTCCCCCTCCTCCTTTCTTTTTTGTGCAACCACAGTACATTTTCTTCATCCATCAGCAATGGTTTAATGATGATAATTGTATGCAGCACTGTTAGGGGACTGTTTTTTCAATCCCATTCTGCAGTGGATGTGTGTAACGCGGTAACTTTAGAAACAAATCTTAGATTTAATAAATTCTGATGTCAGAGCATGACATTCTACTCTCTGATGCATGGGTAAATAATGGATACTTAATTATTGACTCCCAGCAACTAGGCCATCTCTGTAAGAGCTTTCAAAGTCCAGGAAGCTGTCCTGAAAATGTAAGCAATTTAATTTTTATTGAAATGTTGATGTTTCATTAAATTTAAGCTGAAACCAACTGCCCTTCTCACTTTGCTCTGGTCTACCTCTGAAAATCTGAATACACTATGGAGCTACATAATTTTTACCCTTTTGGCCCAAAGGCACACTAACAATCAACTAAAATGCATACAGAATTGAAATTCTACACCATCAGGCACAAGTTATGCACGAAGAGTAGTCTATATCTACAGATTAGGCAAGCATTTGGAATCTTTTTTAATTTCGATGAACAAGAAAGGTTTTTAAAAAACAAGTAACAAGAATGTAATTTAGACAATAAAAGTGCACAAAGGGAAGAAGCATGATTCTGGGAGTTGTATGTTGTTAGACACTGGTTAAGAAACCATGAAAGGATTTTAAATTAGGCTGTGTTTTCAGTTTTTTTTTTTTTTAAATAGAAATGTACACATTTCTAATATGGGCACGGAATAAAGGATAGCCCAGAGAAGGCTATGCAACTTCTTACCTTATTAACATTTTTCATTTTAAGTGCTATATTTTGCATACTGGGCAGGGATTTCTTAATCTTTCATCTTCTGTATACACAAGATCAATATCTACATTAACAGACTCCACAAATGGGATTTGCCCTCTTTTCTTATATATATCTGTTTGGAATTAGTGCTGGGGAGATTACTTAATTAAATACTAAGTAATATGCAAGCATTAATCTAAGCCTTCACTATTACAGCACATCCTGATGATGCTAAGATCAGCTGATGTATCAAAGCACACATTTTAAAATGATTATTGTGAATTGTTTGTCTCTAATACATGTGAGATCAACAGCCTTGTACAGATGAAGCACTCCCCGAGACTGAGGCATGAAAAGTTTAGGAATTGGTGTCACAAAATAAATTAAACGATATTTGTCAGGGTTTAGTTGGCCTCTATAGAACTCTGTTTCTCTGTTATAAGGGCTCTGTTTTTGCTTCAACTCAAAGGTTATGGCCTTTGCACTTTGACTCCAGTGCCTAATAAGGAGATACATCCATGCATCACACATGACCATATTTTAGTCAAAAGGAAATTGAGTTTGTACAAAAAAATAGAATGAGGCAAAACTTCACATCACATGAGGCTTTTTATTTTAATCTATATAATTGTGGCTTTCCACAGCATGCATATATACTGAATGTTTCAGTTTTTTCCATGGATTCCTCTGCCTTAATGTTTTGACATTCCGTGTCAAGTTTGTATCAAAACTCAGGCACCACCTGCTAAGTGCACACAATGGGCAATGGAAATTAATGCCTCATATCTCTATGAGAATATTTGGTCCCAACTGATTAGATTCCTGTTGACCTTTGACTATCATTTCTTTTACTCTCCCTCCCTCAGCTATCCAGCTTCAACCATAGCAACCATTTCTTTTAATGTCACTACAGTCTCCAGGTTACAATCAGCTAATGACATACGTAGCTCAGCTTGCATTCTTGGTAGACTTAACCATTTGGAAGCCCAATCGAATGTGTGCCATGAAAAAATAAACAACAAAAACGACTAAAAAATCTTACATGAAACCCAAACATTTTTGTTTAATAATATTTGCCTGATTTGTTGTCTCTGACAGTGCCAGCAATCCCTTGCTATGTTTTAAAATTGGATTAAATCTTTTAAAAACTGAATGTGTGTTCTAAATCATCCTTACATTAGAGTTTCACTATTGAATTTAAGTCATATATTTAGGGAAAACATTATGATGCACACAACCATGCAACAATAACATGCCATATCAGTGGGTATGCTGCCTGCATGACAATGCAAGGATTATTCTGTCAGCAGAAATGTGTCAAAATCCCTGGATGATGGTGGTGCAGTTTATGCCCAATGTGACTTTTCATTGTATTTGCAGGTTTTGAGGTGGATAGGTGAGGCTTTGTCAAGCTGCTCAGAACAGGGAAACAATTATTTTTGCACAATGAGACTGGGGTTATATTGGTATTGGCTGAAACAGTTACCAGTTTATTACCAGTGAGGTAATGTATTTGATACACCATTGGGGCTCTAAATTAAGTTAAAATATAATGCTAAAAAAGCAGGCAAATCATAGTTCTCTGATCCGTTTTTATTTTTCATTTATCATTTTCACCAGTCACAAGTAGATCTGTGCAAAGACTCTCAAGACTCTCATATGTGACTGGTGAAAATGATAAATGAAAAATAAAAACGGTTCAGATATATATATATATATATATATATATATATATATACACACACAGTGGGCTCCAGAATTATTGGCACCCTTGATAAATATGCACAAAAATAAGCTTTAAGCTTTATTTTCCAACATGTGTAAACTAGTGTGCTTGTTTAATGATTCATTGGAATCAACCAAAGTCTTACATTTTTTAATTAAAAAAAATATTTCCACAAAAAACAGGTTCCACAATTATTGGCACCCCTGGTTTAGTACTTTGTGGAAACACCTAGGCAAAGATGACAGCCATGAGTCTTTTCCTATAATTTGTGATAAGTTCCGAAAACACATTTGGAGGGATTTTTGACCATTGCTCCATGTAGAACTTTTCAGAATCATTGATATCTTTGGGTTTGCGCTTATGGACCCCCCCCTCTTCAGTTCAGACCACAGGTTTTTGATGGAATTTAAGTGTGGAGACTGAGATGGCCATTGGAAAACATGGATGTTGATTTCAATTAAGCATTTCTGTTTAGATTTTTATGTATGCTTGGAGTCATTGTCCTGATGGACAATCTACCTATGACCAAGTCCTAGCTTCTTAGCAGAGACAACCAAATTTTCTCCCAGCATTTCCTGGTACTTTGTTGAATTCATTGTGCCATTGATCTAAAATAGTTCCCCAGGACCACTGCCAGCAAAACATCTCCAAAATATCAATGACCCACCTCCATATTTGACCGTAGGTATGAGGTGCTTCTCCTGTATGCATTCCTCTTTTGCTGCCAAACATGTCGATGGTGTGTATGGCCAAAATGTTCAATTTTGGTCTCATCTGGCAATAGCACTCTTCCATCATAATTCCAATGAGGTTTGGCAAGCTCCAGATTCTTGGTTTTGTTTATTGTGCTCAGTAAGGGCTGTCTTCGTGCCACCCTTCCAAAGAGTTAGTTGGTATGGAGGTGCCATTTTCTGTTTTTTTTTAGACTTGTTGACCGCAAGAAACAAACCAATCTCTGCAGTTCTTAAACAGTGATCCTTGGGTTATTAATGGCCTCCCTCACCATCTTCCTCACCGTCCGTGGGGACACCATGCACTTGCTTCCTCTTCCTGGCAAATTTGCAACCATTCCATATGTTTTACACCTTTTTATTATTGCCCTTACAGTGCTAGATGGTATGTTTAACCGTGTATGTCTTTTTTTGTACCCATTACCAGACTTGTGACGGTAAATTACCATCGTTCTGTTCTGAATTGACAGTTATTTGGCTTTTCCCATGCTGATGGATGACAAAGGGATTTTTTTATGCTTGTTACCTCATTTTTATTCTCTATTGAAACTGGAAGTGATGGAATGACACAATATAGTTCCTTTAGACTGAGATGAACTAAATTAAGTAAAATTGTATTGCGAATTTCATTTTGTTTGATTTTACTTACAATAATTGTTAGGGGTGCCAATAATTATGGCACCTATGGTTTTCAGAAAAAAATAAATTAATAAAAAAACATTGAAGCATGACAGTAAATGTATTTAAATAAAAGCATATAGTTTTCCCATATGTTTGAACATAACATAGATTATTATCTCTGTCATTTATTATATGCAGCCTTTTTTCTTCATTTTTATTAAGGGTGCCAATAATTCTGGAGCCCACTGTATGAACAGGGAGGCACTGGCATGGGCTTATACATCCAGCCAAATATTGGCTATTGATATTGGCCCCAGAATTTCCCTATCGGGCACCACTAATATTTTTCTTCCCTTTCCTTTCCTTCTTTGATATAGCCTTCAGGACCAGAATCATTTCACCTTAAATTCTTCTAAAGCACAGGTTCCTGTGTACACAGTCTCACACAATAAAACTACTGTGCTTGTGTGCTGCAGACATTATATTGTGGTTGGTGTCTGTCAGTAGCCTTGATTTAAAAGTCAACAGAAAAGATCTGCAGCTCTCAGCCTGTCTTGCATTTTAATGCACCAGCCAATCTTTAAAAAATGGGCTCTCTTTTAATACTTTTATTAACATGCACCACATCATATATCACCTGACACCCAGAGATGAACCATCTTTTCATCTCTGGCATTAGATCAGAAAGTACTGACAACCTGTGGACTAAAGTCTGAAGCCCAAATGTTTAATCTACTGTTTAAATTTCATGGAGGGAAGGCTAGAATTTAAACACTGAAGCCTTTCCTTTAAAATCACCTCTGACAATACCCTTTTTAAACTGAATTCTCAACTGACTTGTAATTTACACTGGGAAGACAATACTAACTTAGCTGTGAATTCTCTTGAGAATTCTCTGCCACCACAAAAAAGATTCGAATCAGCTGAATTGTGGCCTGAATTCTAATATAATCAGTAAAATGAAGGTAAAAAAAGGCAATTTTAAGGCAATTTGGGTATACTGTGATTACATTAAATTATCATTGTTATTGTTTTCATTATCTGTGTAGTTAGCTTGATAAGTAACTAATTACATTATGCTCAACGATGGAATTCTTGGTGCAGCATTGATAGTTCTAAAAGATTAAAAAGGCATTCAAGGTGTAATTTTATTTCCGTCTTACGAATAGATAGCCAGCTAGGTTGGAATTGCCACCATTGAGATCAAGATCATTGATGATGCAGCTAGCTAGCTTGCTTGTTTATGTAATCATTAATAAAGTTAACAAACCTGTTACACAGTCAATGATTTAGAGTAGTTTAACAACTTGACAACAGCAAGCTAATGAATTAACAAAGCTTTTAGCTAGCCTGAATCTTTTAAACATATCAATAGACTGGGATTTTGTATAAATTATTTTTTTCTTATATTTGAACAGAGGTAAAGTGTGTTTACTGAAGGACAATAGGTTGAGCTGCTGGTTTGGTTATCTGCAAAGTTTAATACAGAGTTTCAGTCTAAAAGATCCCGTAGCTTGAGAAATGGAACAAAAGACATCCCACTGTCTCTATCAGCACACCTTGAGTCAATCTTATGTGTCCCATGTGCACCATTTGAGAATGTATTTTTTCTTCCAATCTTCTAGGATGCACCTGACACCTGATGATAAGTGAGTAGTCTACATTCTTCAAAGCTGAAAGCTATTAAGAAATTACATTTTAAAAGAAAGCAGAATGCTGTATATAAGCAAAATGGTTCTTAAAATGTGTGGCTGTTTTTTTTTTTTTGGTTTACAATGTGCAGGACAGGCCTGCATTGGAGGTAAACTTGGTTTGTCTAGCAAACTTTCATTATAAAAGCTGAAAGTTTGACTGCCTTTTCTATTTCACTTCAGCTCCTAACAAGGAATGAAAACATTTACTTTCTATCTCTTAAAACTGAACAGACAGCATTCGTCTCTGGACTAGCTTGGGAAGCAATCTGATGGAATGTTCCTGATCCAATCTAGACCAGTACTAGACTAGATTTTATTAGTGCAGACTTGGCATATTTTGTCACTGTTACTTTTCTGAATAGAGGTTCTGCTTATAGGCCCATTGATCATCCAAATTGACAACCTTAAGCGGACTCTTCTTTAAATTAAAATAATCCTAAAATTAAATGTTGAGCAAGAATAAAAATATAGTTGAGGCATATGATGCGTCTGGTAGACCTTAAAAATGTTGAGAATGGTGATGCAGTTTCAGTGTCAGTGATTTTGGGGGTGATGTGGCCAGGATCAGTTAAAAATTTGCTCAGGTTGGTGGGACTTCATGAATTAGTCTGTTAATACAGGAGTGAAAAGGGAGCCTGTGACCACTGCATTTTTAGCCTGTGAAATATCTGATTAATAGCTTTTCTCACTGATGTGAGAGCAGTCACCACTTCACTGTGAGATTTTTACTTTCCTTGCATGTGGTGATATGCCCCTTCTCTATTTAAAAAAAAAATCTTCCAGCCTGTTAGATGATTTCATATCTATTTTCCCTTTTTCCCCTTTGGTATATCAGACATATTTTTATGTGCCATAATAGTAGTACAGCAAGTGAAAGAAATGCATATTGCCCTGAATGTAATATATCAGTATTTGAATGGTATTTGTGCTATCCCTACTTTTTTATGTCACAACAACTTACATTTATCATATTCCACATTGCAGCTTTTTGCAAAATAGAACTGCCATAACACAAAATATTTTAATCTGCCTTCTTGCCCCTTTTATGTTTTTAATTTAATGGTTGTAAATACCCTCAAATTAAAGCCCACAGTCCGCACTTTAACCTCACTTTCATTGTTTTATTTCAAATCCTGTGAGCTGGAATACAGAGCCAAAACAACAAACATTGTGTCACTGTACCATACTTTTGCATTTAACTGCTGGTGAACAACAGCAGTAGAAGCAGAAGACATTTTGTCTGTTACATTTCTGTGCTTTTGCACTGCGCATATCAGGCTACTCTAATTAACTGTCACCCCCCCCCCCCCCCCCCCCCCCCCACTTGCACTTAAATTGACTGAAACATTTTTTGTGCATTGCTGTTGTAAATGATTTTTTGTTAGATCCACTCATGATTGTATTCAATCTAACGAAAATGATACTTGAAGACCTATAAACAGCTAAATGCAGAAATTAAGCATGTGCCAAGTTGTTTCTGTGTTCCATTTTTCCTGCTGTGAAAATCAAGTTTTAGAGAAAGAAAGAAAGCAAAAATAATGTGGTGGTAATTGAATGTATTCCTCAAAACAAGCAGGGATGGCACTGTGCTCCACTGTGGTGTGTTCTGCACATAATGAATTTCACAATGACACCCCCTCCACACACACACACACGCACTCATTTCTGTGATTAATCCTCTAGTCTCATATTGGGACAATATTCATTTTCAAGCAGGGAGTAAAATTACAATAAATCCAGTACGGAGAAGAGACATTTTTTTATACAGAGATTAAATTCCATTAAAGCACAGGGTGTTCCTTGCAATGCACTTATATAACTATTATATAACTCAATGGTTATAGAACTATTAAGGTATATAAGTATCAAACACACACACACACGCACACAATTATTTCAAATTAATTTCTGAACTTGCTGATGTACTTGTTTACAGCACATACACACACACACACACACACACACACACACACACACACACACACACACATGACCTGTGCGATTTGCAGCAATAATTAACAGGAGTGCCTGCTGCCTGAAGAATTTGGCTGGAGATACAGGGTCAGTGTGACCTCAGGCAGGGGGAGTTTTTAGAGTGGCTTGGGTTTCATGCCCATCAGGAGAGACAGGTCAAGTCATTCCAATCCATAATCAGCTTTAACCTAGAGGGATAAATCTGCAAGTCAGAACATGATGAACACCTATATTTGTGTACTTAAATATACACATCCATTTAAATGTACAAATGTGCCCATAGATTTCCTTTGGCAGAGTGCACATAGATAGCAAGTTGTTGATCTTTGTATTCCCCAATAGATTAAAAAAATAAAATTAAAATTGATATTTTTTTGTCAGGTTCACTCTAATAAAAACATGAGCCGGCAAGAAGATTGGGATGGCAGGTATATACCTATACAGCACTGAGAGTTTGGCACTCTTCAGGGTTTCCTACAGAAATAACCACAATGACTACAGACTCTCAGCCCTTAAGAACATTAACTTTTGTACCTCCTGAACTCATGTAAACACTCAGAATTCAGATACAGCTTCACATGTCCATATAATAAAACCTCAAACTTCTGCTGTTTTGCTTTTTCCTTCTTCTTTCTCCTGCTGATTTCGTCAACACAAATGCTCCAGTCTCACAATCAGTAAATCAGTAATTCTCCCCATTGGAGATTCAGCTACATTTGCCAATAACACCATCTGATCAAAATAGCCTGATCAAAGCAGCCAAATGCAGGATACTCAGATACACAGGCAAGATGGACAAATAAGGAAGTGCATGTGTTATAGTTATTCAGCCAACAGAACATATGTTTAACAACTTTGTGGTTGCAGTATTTGTTTTGTATAGAAGCTAGCTTTATATTAAGCAAGCTAATAATTACCAAAAATAAAATAATACTTTTTATATACAACTGTAAATTGCTTTTATAGCAGTATAATATTTATGGGAAACTCATTGATATTTCTGAAATTCATTCTCTATCTTTTTTTGCATGCATACCCCACATAATATTTTTTCATGACTAGGGATGGGTATCATTTAGATTTTGGGATACCCAAGCTAAAACAGTACTTTTAAAAAAGTATGGTGCCTAAAACGGTGCCTGAATCGGTAGTCCTTTTTTAAAATAACGAGCAAACGACTACATGAAAGAATGTAAATTGTATTGCAAAGGCACATCTCATTGTTTGAATCCTTTTGGGTAAAATATAGTCACCGACTGAGTTGACAGAGCTAGTGTAACATTAGTGAAGATGGCACTGAGATGAAGCACCAAAATCTGCATTGTGATTCAGTATGGCAAGAACCAGCCGTATGGGACTGGTGCCATAGTGATCCTGGATTTCAGTATCCAACTCAATTCCTGACTCACACACATATCTTGGCAAAAAGGTAGGCCCTTCGACTACTATTGTAGGCTTTGTCCAGCCAGGGGCTTGTTCTGCAGCGCTGCAGCTAGGTACTATTGGAATCCTTTCGCAACAACGTTACACACAGTGATCAAAGTGATCAAGCATATAGGCAAGATAAATTACTGTCTTTATGATGGTTCATGGCCATTTAAGTAAGTAAGTGCTTATAACTTTATTTCCTTATGCAATATTGATATTCAAATTACATCATTAATTTCAATACATATGTTTAAGAACAGGTAGAGCCATATGGATTTCATGACAGCTGGTTTATCAAAGGTCAAATTGACTGCTGTGGCCTTTCTAGTGTTAACTATTTTTTTTATCGAGGCAACTGTAGCTACCTTGCACACACCATGTTTCTAAATAAATGTTAGCTAGACCTATCAATCATTTAAGGAAAAGGAGGTAGGAGGTAGGAGGTAGCTTTTGCTTTATATAAAAACAGGAACCAATGTTGATCTCTTCTCTGAGACAGGGAGGGCCAGCCCACCTTCTGATACGGTACATAATGATGAGCATGGTACCCATCCTCAGTGATGTAACGTAGGGCTGAATGATAGATAGAGTCTAAAGGCTTTAAGGTTGAATCAGCAGTGTGTTTATATATTACATCACCATAATCAAGCACTGGAAGGAATGTTGCCACAACAATCCTCCTTCTACTGTCAAATGAGACACAAGATCAATTTCTATCAAGGAAACCAAAGCCCCCCAAATAGCTTCACAGGTGTTTCTGATTAGTCAGGTATGCTCTATTGTTTCCTTAGTGCAATTATAAGAGAGCTTTCAGCATTTGGTCTTGATTCTAGGGTTCTCATTGCTTTTGGAGTCTGTTATTGGCATTTGTCATTATAAGAACCAGAGTTGTGCCAATGAAGTCATTATGAGGATGGGTAAAAAGAAAAAAAAACTGTCACAGGCCTAGGCTAAATCAAAGGCTTACCAAAATCAACAGTCTTGAACATTGTTATGAAGAAAAAGAGCACTTGTGAGCTCAGTAATCGCAAAAGGCCATGGAAGACCTATACAGTTGATGACCAAAGAATTCTCATTTTAGCTTAGGACTGGTTTTCAACCTCTCAGTTTGACACACAATTGGCTTTAGCATTGCCCAGGGATGGGATGGTTTCACGCTGCTGGGGACCAGCGTCTCATCGCACACCACCGACCCTTGATTGGTGTGCCTGCAAGTCCACATGTCGAGCTGCACATGAACAGTCTTCTTCCGTCTCTTGTCTGTTGGAAGCCGACTTGTGAATTGCAGTTCGATAAGAAGCAGTGACTGACATCATGTGCCTCAGAGGAGGATACATTCTTTCCCCAAATTGGTGTGAAAAAGGGGGACAAGCATTAAAAATACAGAACTTCATAATTGGCAAGCTGCACTGGCAATCTTTCTGCCTATAATTTTGAAAATGAAAAATGTCAGCACTACTCGCACAACAGATTTGTGTGCTGATGAATGGGCAGGTTCACAGAGTAATCAAGGCCAATAGAATTTTCAGCTGTCTTGGAGAAGGAATACATTCTGTGTATGTATAAAGTAACACTAAATCTGACTGATAAATACACCATCGTAGGATGGTAGGCATATGATGACAATGAAGCAAGTGACCGATTGAATTGCTGTATTTCACAAACTTTTAATAAAAGGGTGATTTTCAGCAATTCATTCAGCCACTTGCTTTTTCTGACAGATCAGAGCTCACATGTCTGCCTGATCTGCTGCCCATCCCAGGAGCATGCCTGGAACTTTCCCCTCCATCCCTCCACTCCAACAACATCCCCCCTGCTCCCACCTGCTTGTAGGGCAGACAGGAAATAATACAAGAGAGTACCTCCCCTGCAGTTCCTGGGCCTAAAAATAGCATCTCATTTAATTAACAACTAAATTTGTCTTTCCCTGTATCACAGACAACCTAGCCTGTATTTGTACCAGCTTTTTATCTTGGATGTGTTGCCCTTAAAGGAACCATCAGCAGATAATATGCAATAACCACTGCAGCTCGCCAGGGACCAAGACTCCAACTTTGCCCTCCTTTCCTCCCCTTGCTCTCGATAAGTACATAATGGACAAAGTGCTCAGGCATAAAAACCCTATTCCACAACTGAACAGAGCCAAATGATTTAAGGACTGGACTGGTCAATACTTTGTATGCAAATGATAATGTGTTGATATATTATTAATGTAGGCACATCAGCTGTTATTGTAGAGAGCACTGCCTGTTCACATAATGTGTGTTTGTGTGTTTGTGTGTATGTGTGTCTGCGAGCGAGGCTAAAAACAGTATGATTTCCCTCACTTCACACTTCCCTGTGAAATTCCTTTGTAAGCTTTGATAACTAATAAACGGGGTGCTGGGAGACTCTGCCCTTTCATACAGCCACTGTTTGCATATGTAAATTACAGCAGCCTACTTACTACTTACAGGCCTGACTTATAGTAGCCTGGCATCTGAGCACAGGTCAGAGTGCACAGCAAGGTAAAACCAAGTGGTTTGATTGTTTCTAATTGAATGTTGTGTTCGTGATAAGTAACCATCATGAACACGTTCTGTATATAGAAGCTCTCCAAAAAGAAACTTTCTGACTGAAATACAGGGCTTAGATTGAAAATATTAAAGAATATCTGTTTTGTGAGGTTTCAGAGCATATTACGCTCAATAGAATTAACTTCTGGAAGTGGAATATGGTTGGAAAAAAAGATACACACAATATTCCAGTTTGGAGAGGTTTTCAGGACACCTGCAAACTTGTATCCTGGTGTTGTACACATCCTGGGGTATGACTGGAAATATGGTTTTGTCCAGCATCAAAAGTACACTACAGAACCAATACAGAATAAAGAAAATACTAAGAGATTTTTAGATTTAGATTTTTCAGTAAATATGTAAATATGTCATCCATGTTTACAGTGTGAGACAGGGGATTTGGTTAGTTTGGTATAGTGTGCTATTTATTTCAAGCTTTGAACCATGTCTGCACTGTATATAATTTTTGAGATAATGGGGTTTATTTAAGACTGGGGGGATTCTTACAAAAGCCCTGTCTTAAATTTTGAGTAGGTTTTAAGGGGTTAAGAAATTCCGTGTTTAATGGTAAACATTACAGTCGGACAATGTTTTTGACCAGGGGACATTGGGCTTATGTGCTTCCCACTCCAATGCAGAGAGATTGAGGAGGATGCGGACAGAGAGGAGGATGCTGTTCCCCTTTCAGCATCTTATAAGCGATGATGTCATGAGGAGGTGGTGGTCCAACTAATAGAGCTGAGATCTGTGTGCCTCTGGTCTCTTGGTTGGCCGGAGCCCAGAGAGAGATGTAGCAGAAAATATCTCAGCTTGTGGTTGTCAGAGATATGAACGGCTGCTTAAAGCATCAGTATGGGCCCTGGCAAAGTGCACCGTCATTGTGTCTCCTCCAGAGTGGGAGTATCAGTTTGATTATGCTGAAGATGTGAAAACTTTTTTTTTTTTTTTTTGCTTTTTATGCAGCATTTACACTCGTCTAAGCTATCGTCTATCTGCTCAGTGCTCTGTACCATCCATCAGCGAAATCTGGCTCCACCTCATCTCATTACACCTATCATTCCCATAAATCACAAGTAGAGCTATTCCAGTGCAAATGGGCCAGTTTACCCCCTCCCTTCTCAAAGTAACTGCTCTCCTGTTTGTGAGCAATTAGTGGATATTTCTAATCAGACAGCCCTCTTGAATACTTAATCATTTCAGCTAAGTATACTGCATTTAGCAGGAATGTATCAACTATTATCCTCCCCCTAATATTTCTGGCTTTCTTATGTTTGTTATTTCGTCCTCTCCTTTCTTTATGAAAGTATTTTCACTATCTATGTGCAGAACAGTTTGTTTTCATTAAAGCAATGAGATGTAGAGTTTTTTCAGGAATAGGAATAGCACTTGAATGCTATCCGTACAGTGAAAGGGGCAGGGGTAATCTGTAAGAATAGTTGCCATAGCTACATTGACATCATTTCTGGCAAACAGGATTGAGAGATCACTCAATGGAGGTTTGTTTGTGTTGTAGGCAAAGCTGCCGTTTGAGACTTAAAGGTGCACAACCCTCAAATGAAAACAGGAGCTCTCAACCATAATCATTTACAACAACAACTTAAGGATGCAGCTGCTCAGATTTTAAATGGTAATGTGACTCATGGTTTTTCAAGAATCAAATTTATGTGAAATTCTAGATCTTTTTTCAAAACCCATTGTTGTGTTTGACAGAAGTCTCAGAATTGATTAAAACAAATGCATGGGCTGTGATGTATTTTGTTCAGTTTAAAAAATACACTCTATAATTCGGCCCAGTTACTAAAATGGCATAGCTGTGTGCTTTCTCAGTGGTGGGTGTTATGTAACTCCCACATTTCCAAAGCCCCTCTTTCTCTGAGCTGTAGAGGCAATTGTCTCTTTGTGTCACCCCTCTTCCATGGTGAAGTTTCCAACAAAAGAGAAGCCTGAGGAGCAAAGCACACCTGACTAGGTTTCAATTGTAAGGTAACACTAGGTTGGCTTCTGGTACTTCATATGAGTGGTAAACCCACCCACAAAATACAATAGGCTTTCTCTACAGATTTGTGTGACAATCATTTTTGTGCCCTATATCAAAATTGTAGATTTCATTTGTGATTACTATGATGCAGTTGCATGTTCTTCATAAATTCCACTGTCTTTATTATAGACAAGCCAAGTGAAATACTAGCAGGTTTTGGAAAGCTTACAGAAGGGCAGCTGTATGTACAGTGTGTGTATCTGTTATATTATTTATTCAGCACAAATGCAGTTCATGCCTTGGAACTTCAGCACCTGTCTTTGGAGGTTTTGTATGGGAAAAGCCCAGCTGTATGATAAAGTAGTTCCTTCACAGCTGAAACAGCTGAACAGCACTTAAGGTCTGCAGGCTGCCCAGGCCTGTCAGCTCTGTGAGTCAGCACTCCTGGATGTTTCTTGCCCCCGTTAACAAATTACCATATTTTCACTTTTCTCCTGAGAATGATGGAATAGCCATTTGGCAACTTAGCAAAACTATAAAAAAAATATATATATATATATGCATATATATGCAATCTGATGGTGTAAAGCAAGTAAAGCAAACAGTTGCTTTTTCACATAAGGTTTAAATTGGGCACAGAGGAAGGTGTATTCATCTAGGGAGTTCATTCATCATACATAAAACACTTTGATCTGCAGGTGTTTTGGTTTTTCTCCATCTCGACTTGTGACCGGGCTTTTTCCACACTCCATATGATGCTGCATTGCATGTACAGAAACCTACTGTGAAACTAGTTGTCTCCCACCCTTCCTAATTACAAGCTACTGTATATGTGTGGTATTAATGCTGGTCTTTGTCATATGGTGCTGAGCTCAAACCCAGAACAAATCTTCTGGCAATTTCGTGTTTGCTATTTGTAAGGGGAAATTTAGGTTTTAATTTGTTGCAGGCCCTAACGTTAGAAGCTCAAACACACAGGCGCACGCACAATTTTAGAGACTTTTCTTTATAAATCTGACAGATGTCCTCTTCTCCTGTTATTTGAGGCTGCAACAGGATATGCACAGGATATGCTCAACATGTGCATAGCATTCACCTTGACCGCTTTTCATTCTGCAGATGCAGTGACGTCTTACCGCTTTTCTTGTTACTTCTTCATGAGCATACATAACATGTTTTAAAATGAACGAGCAGTGCAGTTTTAGTTCTTCATTTGTGATAATGTAAAACAGCTTCCGGCTCTCTTCTGATTTCATCTTTTAATTTATTCTAAAAATGTTTATAAAAGATGCTAAGAATGTGTGGCTTATTTTTCATTAAATGAAGGGATGTGTTTATTCTGAATGCACACTATTTTCACTTAAAAATAGAACATATTTGACATAAGTGCTAGTGTGAGCACCAGGTGTTAAATAAGGTGGTTTGGTAAATAAGGTTAGATTTCTGGAATTTTCTCCATGCACCACAGAGAGATTATGTGATTATGCACGTGTAAATGCTTTTTTTTGTTGGTTAGTGTTTGTGTTACACATATTGAATTGACTCACTTTGGGTTTTTGTCATTGCATGTAATGGAAAAAAACTGACCTAAGACTAATGTACAGCCATGAATGTCCCTAGTATTTCAACAGCTTTGTAAATCTTACTTTTAATCTACCAACACTGCCTCGATAAAATCATATTTGTCTTTGTTGCCTACTGTCTGTGTGACATGCATAATCATCAGGCTGGGGAACACAGCCACAGGTCACACAGACAACTGTCCCTGCCAAGCCAGAGCCTTAAGAGAAACAAACTGAACTAAGTGCAGGGGGCCACCCATAAGAAAGGATTTTCTGGTTTTCTGAGGGATTAAATTCTTTTAAGGCTGACAAGGACAGGACAGATGTCTGGCGCATGGCTTAAAAGAAAAAGGACAGGATGAATGCAGAATAGTGAAAATCACAAAAAATAAGGAAATGAATAAAAATAAAAGCCAAGGTTATGGAAAGAACCATGTCCTTGCTATGTTTTTCCCATCTCACAGCGGCTGTACATGGTGACCCATCCCACTTGCGGGAGGGACTTTAAGAATACAGTTCCAGTATACCCCATTAGCTCACATCCCATCCTGCTAGAAAAAAAACAGAACTTTATAAAATGATAAAATAGATAAAATGATAAAATAACCAAATTCAAATCTGGAAATAACAGTGCTGGAAGTAACTTCTGCAGTATGCATAAATGAACATTAGATAGAAGAGAGTGGTAAACGTGTAGAAGTTCAGGGCTTTCTCAAAGGATTAATTCTCATGAAGTTACACTATTTCAAGTCAGGTAATGAGAACAAAAACAACTCTGTTAACACAGACAGGGTGGGTATTAAAGGAGCCAGTCAACAGAATGATAGCAAGCAGGCTCAACTGTCAGAAATGAGAACAGGAATGAGAGAGAGAGAGAAAGAGAGTGGGAGAGACTAAACACTCAGGACATTCATGGGAAGTGTTCTAAGTGGAGCATATTTATGAGTTCCCTGTGAACTGAAGGGCTTCTACAGGGAGCTCTTTATTTACCAAGCAGTGGAGCCCTGAAACCACAGCACACCATCTCTCTGTCCTCTACTACTACTGTTGACTTGTCTGGGAAGGAGCAAAACTAGGGCTCTGGGTTCATATTGACTTGTTGAGGCATCCTTTGTGGCAAAGGAAGTAGACAGGTCAAAAGCCACATACCCAGTTTTTTTTCCAAAACTCAAAAAAGTAACATAACACTGCTTAACATAAAGAATCAACTCAATAAGGAGTGCATTGAATTTAGCAGTGCGAAGGGACTCCTGAGCATTTTATGCACTTCCACAAAATATAAATGTGGATGTCTAATGTTAATATTAATAATTTAATTATAATATTATACATATTAATAAAAGAAGGCAACTAGTTAGAGAAAGAAAAGTGCTCATGCTTCCATGGCTTTATAGGCTATACAGTGGTGTGTACAGTGTTGCATTAATTTTTATTTAGGGCAAGAGCTCCACCCCTGAGGAGCTCAATGGCAGTCCTTGTTTGGATTCCACATTTGTTTACCTTACACTGAATAATGAATGTAAAATGGGAAGACGAAACAGACTATTCAAGCAATAATGAGATAAGAGAAATTATAGCATAGTCTGCAGTCTGAGTTATGTCCATGTTAGAAGTAGTGATGCACTTCCAAAATGGCTCAGCTTATAAAGGCACTCTCCTTTTGTAAAGCAGGTTTGAACCTGAGTTGGGTCATTGACTGACTATGACCTAAACAGGGACACAACTTACTTTATGTTCCTTGTATTAGGGATGCATTGTTTTCTCCCAATGAAGTGCCAGGCACTCTACGAGTGCTTGTCATTGGCTTACCTTCTGTTTGGCCCTATTTCACCTGCATTATTGTGTTGCCTGTAATCACTGGGTCACAGGAGAGTGCACATTCTTCAGCCATTGTGCTCCATGTGCAGGACTTGTTAGACAGAGTGAGAAAAAACCTTACTAATGAAAATGATAAATGATAATGAGTGTGCAGCGGCAGCTGGTTGGCTAACTAGCGAGCCACCGTGCCTTATGTATAGTTTCTGTGCAGGTATAATACTTCCTGGATTTATCCATAGTTATTCTTGGATTGGACTGTGAGATAGCCAGTTAGGCTTTAGCTGTTAGGTTTTTGGCAGATTCGATTATGGGTGGCAGGTTGTGTTATAAAATCACATGTTTTTTGGATGGCGCATTCTACTTTGCCTGTGAATAGATGAGCACAGTGGCTCAAGGAATTGATCTGCCTGGTCTGTCCTTTTCTGAAACTGCATGAACAGCGGCTATTCACCATTTAAGTTACCATTAATGTTTTCTGCAGTGATATGGGGTGACAGCATGATGTTAGAGCATTTTCTGAGAATAAAGCATTAGCTACTGGGGTTTCTTTTTCAGTTTAAGAACAATTTGAATGAACAATTTCTGCTTTCCCAAACTCCTTAAATTCTTTCAAGAAATGTCTGCAGCTTATTTTAAAAAATTCTTGTTCTGTACTCTAGCAACTAAGTACATCTATTTTATTGGTGGTTACCTACATGTTAATGTACAGGGAAGAGTAAGATGATGTAATTTCAGTAGCCATTTTGATGATATCAATGAATTGCAGAAGAGTACTGTTGCTTATATTAAGATGAAGAGCAATTTTCATGAATACCTCTCAGCTAGGCAATGAATGGGTTTATTAAAAGGACTATTAAATGAGCTGAAATATTTTCTATTAATTTAATAATCTAAATGCACAATGCATAAATAATGTATGGTGATGTTGTTCAATGGGTGTTTTGTCAGTCATAGAGGAATACTATGTACCACCTCTATGTGAAGGTATTACCATTTTCCACCATGACCTGACTGTGTGCGTCTCTCATCTGGGTGAGCATTACTAAATTTGGATCCATTTAACTGGATATTTTTGAATAGACAGGAGAACCATTTTTGAAGTATAGATCATGAAACCACTGATATTTTAAAGGATATCAATCATCATGCTCAGAACATACTCTAAAACTTGAAATACTCACAACTAAGTATCTCATGAGTGTTCTTTGTAAAGAACTATGTCTTTGCCCATGTAAACATGCAAGGTTTTTCTTACAACCATGGAAATGTTACATAAAAATGTAGCTTTGCTAAGGTTTGAATGCTCTGAGGTTTACAATTTTTGTCCAGCAAGTTCAACAATAGGCTAAAAATTACAATCTGGCATGTTATCATTTCTGCTGAGAGAGAAGAAAAAGATTAAGATTCCCTATAACTGCTGCATTTTAATTGAGTTACTCTCCTTCAGAAAATACTGAAGACGAAAAATTGACTTGGTCTTTTCTGCTCCCTAATAGTGAGCTATTTGCATAGAAATTGGTAACTAGAAAGATGAAAAAGAATGATGTGTGTTGTAATTTAAAGGACAATTCTGAAACTGGGTGGTGATGAAGGTCAGTAGCTAGAGGATAATAACACAAATCACACAGACAATGAATGCACTCCACAGACACAGCGTTCACCATGCTATTTCACCAACAAATTGCAGAAGGTGACTTTCTAGCAAAAGTATTCTATCAGCACAGTTTGATGGGTAATTACAAAACATAATTTAATCTCCAGAAGACTAACAGCCCACAATATTTAAAGTCTGTTTGCCAGGTAAAGCTCCGTGTCAGAGAATCTGCAATGCAGTGAAGATGTGAAGAAACCAGATAACAGGCAGAGCCTGTTTTGTGGCACGGAAAAGTCATTACGTTTAATGTGATTCTGTCCTGATCGATGATTCATGCTACTGCAGTCAAACAACCAAACATAATCCTGAACATGAAACAAAATACTGCAACAGAATGATAACTTCATGAATTATAAAAGATGTGCATAATTGATACATTGGAAATGGCATCAAGTTCCTTTTTTGTTGTTGAGATTTTGAAGCTTTTGCTTTTTAACTGAAAGATTAACAATTTATCTCATAAAATTGATAAGACACTTGATTATGGTTAAAAAACTCTTTTCACAAATTAAACATAACTATCTGTGTATGTTGTGTGCAGGCTCTGGTCTTATTTGAATGCAAATACAATTGTAGGGTATCCATAGTCATGAATAAGGGTAATGGGTTCAGGAGTATTTCAAAATGGATCATAGGTAATGTTGAAATCATATGCTGTATGCCTCAGTGGTCTTTTTTTTTCTTTTTTTTGCTTTGTTTATTTTCAACGCTTTTCTTTGTGAAGTAGCTGCTCACCTTTATCAGTGTATTTTACAGTATCACTCCAAACATAGCCTTATACAGACTTCTGATAAAATGAAAGACAGAAACAGATGCACATTTACAGTACACACGGTTTCTTGACCTGCATCTTCCAATGTTAAGAAAATATATTAGGTTGCCAAAATGTACAGTTCACACAGGAGAGAGTATGGACACACACAAAGAGCTATATGGTGGTATAAAGACTCCTAACTATTAATGACATTCAAGGCACTTGGCAGGAGTGCGTGGCTGGGCCCAATGCCTTCATTCAACTGCTTCATTTGTAAACACAGTTAGCAATTCACCAGGATTCTGCTAAATATTAAGTATCTGTTGGTTTTGCAAATGCTTGCTCCACTCACAGATTGGATTCCTTTTTTCACTCTTCGTAAAAACATACACTTCCTTTTTTCTTGATATCTACTATGTTTTGTTCTTAATATTATTTGCATTTGTATCACAGAAGGAAGAGGTGTGTCTTTTGACTGCTGGATATTGATGTTGCTGATGGTTTATTCTGTACATGCCAGAGAGCTAATGGAGAGAAATCCAAGACTTTACCAGTTTTTATTTTCCCAGTTACCATTGTAAATGGTACAAAAAACCCCAGATCTGCGAAACCTGCGTCAATCTGTTTCTGGTTCAGGGGTTATAACTACATTATCGATACCCTAACATTTCAGTTAGCAAGGAAAAATGTCTTTGGCTAAAAAGTGCAACATTTCTGCAAAATGAACTGAACCAAATTTAACATGGCTTTATAATCTGAAAAGGCCAGCAGTTGGGTCTTGTTAGCTACCTTCATAGCAAAGAAAGCTACCTGCAAGGCTCTTAAGTTAACTAACGTACTCGTAACTTGTATGTGCCTATGCGAGTATGTGCCGAAGTACACAATCATGTGATAGCCTGTGGTAGTCAATTTGTCCAAATGTCACTTGAACTGGAAACAGATCCACCATATTTGCAATTACACCAGCAGCAGTCAGTGTGAAGCCACTAAAGGAACATTGGAGAGAAATAAAAAAATAATTTTTTCCAGATCTCATAAACTATTTGCTCTTCATGGCTGTCTCTTGGAACACTGACAGAAATTAGGAACCTAATTTCAACTCAAGGAGAATGAAACAAGGAGATGAAAGTGGCGTGATTTTGATCCAGCACTCAAATGTTTGCTTAACTTTTTGGCTGGACCGCAACAGCAGGGCCTGCCCTATAAACGCGAGTGTCTGTGACTGAGTGACTGAGTGAGTGATGAAGTTACACCACGCATGTCTATGACTGAGTGACTGACTGATGAAGTTACACCATTGGTTGGCCGGTTCGGTCCAGCCATATACTAGGTTTTGACCTGGTCTTGTTATTCATTATTCAGCTGGTGATTGTGACTTTACACACTTAGCATGCTAACTAGAAAACATTTGCTAGTTAAGAATAGCTGATTTAAAACCAACTGCTTGCTAGCTCGCTACTTAGTAGGGATAATGGCACTAGACACCCCACCTGCAGTTTCAGGCTAGCATGTTTAACCTGAAATATGTAATTCCAGCTGCATCTACCTTAAAAGTCTGTGTTACATTTTACCTCGCATTTTTGTCCTGCCTTGTCCTCCACTTTCATTTGCTTGTAACTGGTTAAAACTAGCTTCCTAGCTTCTGTAAGTGTTCCAGGAGACAGCCCTAAAGACAGTCCATCAACCCCGCTAACCAGAGCAAGTTCATTGTTTTCTCACAAAAGTATTTTTGTATTTTTTTCCCACCCATGTCCCTTTATGGGCTCTGTAAATCAGGGCTTTTACAATGCAAAGAACATCTTTCAGGCTCTTGGGCCACTGAGGCCACATTTACATCCACATACATCATACTGCAGACAGGACAGTCTGATAAGCCCATGAAGGTACAACTATATTGAAGTTCCATACACACAGAATGAATTTGACCTAGTAAAGTCTGACAGCTCATATGACATAAGGTTATTAGGTGTGTTTTGTACAGTGTATCTTCTCTTATGTGATTGCCAACAGGGCAAGGTATTTGTACTCTGTGCTAAAGATAAAATGCTAATGTACAGATAAAAAACCTAGAGGAATCCTCTATTTCCCTGACACCAGAAAGCTTTTAAAGGATCATGTAAGGGATGAATGTCAGCATACCATGTAACAATGGTTAATGTAATAACTGTTTTTTTAATGATATTACCCTTTTTTTAGGCACAGTTGTCGTTGTTACATACCCTAAGCCAAGGCATTTATTTTGCTTATACACTGGGTGTACACTGTAAAATAAGAGTGATGAACAAGGAGGAGGTAAAATGAGTTTTACCAAGTGTGAAGGGTGAAAAGCTGTACAAATCACTTACACATTGATTGTTTTACAATTTGACTTTGATCTTTAGAGCACACTTTTGATTATGCTTTCTGTCAAATAGCTGAGAAAATATTAAATGATAATTTAGTGTCTTGAATGAGACACCGAACAGACTGGAGTTCTGCTTGTTCTTCATTGACTCCGATTACCCAGCCAATATTCTTCGCCATGTATCAATCAGAAAGGCTTGCTCAAGTTATCTTTATTTTTTATTTTATACACCTCTTTAGCAATGCAGAGGAGAAAATGTCAAGGCTGTAGGCGTGTATTGTGTGAAGCTGGCTACAGACCTCAAAACTATAGTACCCTGAGCCTGGCACACAGTATGCTTTGTCTCCTTTACAGCTCTCATTCCTTTTAAGGATGATTATGTGCTGTGGCAGTCAACCCCAGGAAGGGTTGAAGTCCTTCAGAAGAATGGAGGTAGCTAATATATCACAGCAGTGGACTATTAACAATACAGAACAGTATTTTAATACATGACCCCTGTTGGTTCACATGGCATTGAGAATGAAACATTCCAAATAAAAAGAATTATGGTCTATTGGGTGAAACTGAAATATGGCATATGCTTTATTGTGAAAAGGTCCAGAAATAAAATTCCAAGGTGCAAGTCCCTTTGTACGTGACCTCAACGAAGAAAGATTTTTTGCTTGTTGTGTAAATACCTTAATTTTTAAAGATCGTTTACCAACACACATGGACCATTTTAAACAACAACCCATTACATGTGAAAAAATTTAGTTTTTGATATGTGGTTATGGAAAATGTTACAAATGTTTTCTAGCAGAATCATTATTTGACCACACCAGAATGTTTTGTCCCGTATTTATATATACAGTGTGCTCCATAATGTTGTAAAAAGTACAGATTTTTTTTCTTGATTTGGCTCTGTACTCCACAATTTTATATCTGTAATCAAACAATTCACATGTGGGTAAACTGACTACTCTCCGCTTTTATTATGTTGTATTTCTACTCATTTTGGTTTCACCATGTAGAAATTAAAGCACTTTTTTATACATATTCCCCCCATTACAGGGCACTGTGATGTTTGGGACAAATAGCTTCATGCAGTAGGTATTTCTAACATTCAGTTGCTTTGTTGTGCAGGCATGAGAGCTTTTGGTGTCTTGATTCCAGGCTTTTGTTTGCCTTGTAGGCTGTTATTGGTATTTGTCCACATGGGGATTTGTGCCATAGAAAGTCAAGGAGGCCATTATGAGGAATAAGAGAAGAACTGTCAGAGACATACAGGCCAAACCTTAGGCTTGCCAAAATCAACTGTTTGGAACATTATTAAGAAGAATTGTAAAGAATCTGGTAGCCCAAGGAAGACCTCTACAGTTAATGACCAAATAATTTTCAACATAATGAAGAAAAACCTATGATCACCTATCCAACAGATCAGAAAAACTCTTCAAGAGGCAGGTGTGGATGTGTCAGGGTCTAATGTCTGTAGAAGACTTAGACACGAACGGACCTACGGAGGCTACACTGTAAAAAGCAAATGACTAGTTTGCTGCAAAAACAGGATGGCCAGGTTACAGTTTGCTAGGAATTTAGCTAGAAGAGCATGCAGTGCTCTGGAAAAATGTCTTGTGGATAGATGAGACCAAGATTCACTTCTATAAGAGTGATAGTAAGAGCAAGGTGTGGAGGCCAAATTGAACTGCCCAAGATCCAATGCACCCTCACTCATCTGTGAAACATCGTCGTGGTGTTTTGGTTTGGGCATGTATAGCTGCAAATGTTGCATGTATAGCTGCAAATGTTACCTGGGTGGCCAAAACCATTAGAAAATTTGCTGGCTTGGTTAGCTAACTAGATAGCACTCAAGTTTGCATGGTCACTAACTACAATTTCAGCACAATCAGTCAACTCATGGGGAACTGGTATTGTGGGCAATGTAATCTTCTAGAGTTTGTTAGTCTCTAAATTGTTTTATATTAATTTCTCTCATTTCTTCTGGCAAGTACGTGTGAAATTTGCAGGTATAAACTAAACTGAAAAAAGTATTTAAAAAAACAAAAGTCAGGGCACACCAGCTCTTGAGCAGTACTGTACCTGAGACTAGATCACTTGTAATACAAACTGCAATGACTGGATCATATTACAGCAGCACACAGCTAAGAAGAGTCTGTGGAAATGCAACAATAACTTCACATCTCCTTGATTTTGTTTCCTACTGTCAAACTATCAGCTGATGCAGCGAGTGTTTGATATTGATTTGCTCAGTTTTCAAGGCGTACTCATTAAAGAGACTATGTTTGTTAGAAACTCTTTGCAAGTCATAAATATTATCATGCATCTACAGAACCATCATCAGAAAAAAATTAATTTTCCCTTTAATTTCTGTCTGATTCATGTATGCAGGCACATTCCATGGTGTGTGAATATTTCAGAAAGATTGAATTTGTTATTGGCTTTTGAGAAGACAGGGAGCTAATGGGATGACTGCTGTTGCGTGACCAATTACAGTGCACCAATGAGAACATGGCCATGAGAATACAAAACCTAGATTTCAACATGTTTGCCCTCAATAACTGGGCTACAGTGGCAGCAGTTACACATGAAGTGGTTATATAAGGAAAACAAATGCGTTCCTTCACATGTATCTGGGTGCTTATCCATTATTTCACAGCCCTGACGAACAGACATGAATACTAAGGAGCTTCTGTGTAACTGAAACAGGTCTCCCTATTGTGCCGAGGGGAGTTTGCTTTATATGTGGTACATTTTCAGAAAAAGGAGATATTTTATTTAAGATCGCAGCAGAATACCTCAGGATGCCTATTTTGTCCTTTTTATGACAGTTTCAAAAATCTTGTTTACCTTTAATTAACCAGGTTATTCTCTTGAGATTCAGAATCTCTTTTGCAAGAGAGACCTGGCCAAGAAAGCCGCTGAAAGCCGCATGAAAGTGACAATGGCACCAGGAAAAAAAACATACATCGCAACTTAAAAAGGAGAAATTCTGGCAATAAAATACAACAATCAAAAAGTACAGTTACAGTCCCCAATTGTCCTGAATTTCAGGTCTTTGACCCTAGCTTTTAATTCACTTAAAGTAGTGAACTTCTGTAATTAGAAACAGTTTTGGAGATCATTCCAAGAAGAAGGAGCAGAGAATTAGAAGGCCTTTTTAGCTCTTTACGGTCCTTCGGCACAGTTAATGAAATACAATTCAGTGAGCTAAAACAGTAGTTATTGATATTTTGAGGAATGATGTGCAGATTTTACATTTGTACAACAAATGCACTGTTTTTATGTTTTGTTCTGCGTCAGAACAATGTTGCTTTTACACAGCATTATTTTAGTTTAGTTTTATTTTCGTTGCTATTGGTCATTTCGATCTGTGGCACCGATAACAAAATTAATTAGCTGGTTTGTTAATTATTTGCTAGTTTTTCAGAGCTTTCAGTAACACATATCAAGACAGCACAACATGTAATTTTGTTCAACTAGAGTCCCCTTTATTGTGAAAAGCAACACATCACATAATATTATTTATATGGGACAGTTTGCATAATACCTGCAAAGCTCACAGAGACAGAGAGAATTGCTAAGTACATCATTTGCCTCTTGCAGTGCCACATAATTCAGAAATGTGGTGGTGGTTTTTGACAATTCAATGCCTCTGGAAGCTTCATGATCAGTTTGAAAAACCTGAATCAATTCCAGAGTATACTCCTGCCACGGTTAGGCAGAGAAAGCCTCCATGGTACAGTTTGCTTGAGCTCAGTGCTCTTCATTTGGGATTAAGATGAACTTTTTTTTAGCAAAGCAAATCTTAAAGATAGGACTGATCAAGCTGGAACATTATCAATTAGAAATATTTACCCCTTGCATCCAGCCACGAGTTGTTGTCTTTTGCTTTTATTCTTTGACACTGTATTCACTGTAAAATGAGTATCATGGTAATTTTGGAGGCTTTACTGCCAGAAAGGCTCAGGTGAGTATTTTGAACTTGCACAATTCCAGAAAACGGTATTTTAGGGCATTTGAATTCTTTGTCACTAATTTCAAACAATAATTAGAGGTAGAGGAATATTTTTGATGGGACCATCTCACTGAAGGATTCTAACACACAGAGGGTTTATGGATGCCTCTGTTGGTAACCAGTGTAAAATTGTGTGTTTCTGTTAACTGAATACACTTGTTGTGTTTGGATCTGGGAAAGGGTGAAGCACATTATGAATCAAGGGTTTATACTATGCCCAGAAATTATTCTTTTTTTGGTGGTATCCTGGAAGCATCTTTCATTGTCAAAACATAAACATAGGTCCTTTGGTCTTCTGCTGCAAGATGCAATAAGCTTTTTATTTAATGAAACTGTTTATATGGTTGTAGTGTTAAACATGAATCAGAGTGCTTGGAAAGAGATTTGATTCTTACTCCCCTCCCCCAAAAAACTCAACTTGTGCATGGATTCCACAGGAATCAGGTGACCAGTGTTGATTATCCCTTCCCTATATGAACTTCCACCCTCACCCACACACCATCATGACCTTGTGAAGAAGTAGTCATAATCTGTAAAATGTTGTCATTACTCAAGGTATTCACAACAACCGCATTCCATTTAGCAAGTGAAGAGATAAATGAAATTACATTTGACTAGAATTAGATTTAAATTCCGAAATTTAATTCTGAAACATTTTTTTGCCGGGCAGTGGAGCTTGTATTGCTGTACTATTCCCTTTTGCATTTTCAAAATTGGTTCTGGAAAATTATATGTTGCAGGAAGCTTAGATGATGAAAGATATCCCCCAATAACTGCCTTCTAAACAAAAATCAAGAAAAACGTTTCTGGGTTTAAAAATCAATGTTCCAAAGGGCTGTGTTTTTTCTCATGTTCGGAGGGAGGTTATTAGCCTCTGCTGCTCAGAATTACTACACATAAGGGCAGGTGAAACATGCCCAGTGCAAACCAGCAGAGAGATCACGACACACTTGTACAGTACATTCAATGTCTGGCAGGGCAGACTGTTTCCATGACCCACAGAAGCTGCTGATAACCAAACAAAGCACCACCTCTCTCTGAACTTTGAGCTTTGATTATAGTACATCCTTGCTAAGCAAATTAGGGCAGTGTGGACATGTTCTAAACCCTGCTTAACTTCTATTTGTGAGTTTTTCTGCTGGTGTATGAACAGGATACGGGGTGTGTAGTGGTATAATCTTTTGTCTACAAAACTTTTTTTTATTTACTAGTATTAATCAGAGACAGAGAGAGCAAAAGAATGGGATTTATTCTGGCTTTGTGCTTTTTTTTCATTTTTCTATTTTTCTGCAGAGGGAGAACAACACATACGTTTATTGTGCCAACACAGCGCTCAGAGACCTCTATTAAGCAATAACAACCCATGATGTCAACCCCCATAGCTTCAACTAGCTCCTCCAATTCACCGTAAGGTCATGCGCTGAATACATTTGTGGCCATGGGGTGCCATTTGTAAAATGTTGCACATTCTGTAACCCAGCTCAATTTTGCACATGTAGCACTGCCAAGAATAAATGCTCTACAATTTTCAAATGTCACTCTTTTAAAACGTTTATGAAGATTTACAGATTGACTGGATAAGTCAATAAAAAAATCCCTTCTTCTGAAAGCGTATGTGTATATGGCTTTCAAAAGACGTGAAAGCTATAAGCACATACTCTTTCTGAGGACAGTTTTTCTATCTTGTCTTTAACGGCTAGTATACCTGACACAATGAATAGAATTTATAAGAATGACAGGCAGAGTTCACAGAAAGGGGTCAAGATATAATCGAACATATCTAAGTTTGAGATGGCTGTGGATAGATGCTTTATGGAGCAAAGGCTGCCCAAAAAACATCATGTCTCCTTCTATACTGTACAAAGAGACGGCAATATCACAGGCCATTAGGGAGCATGGGCAAATTTCCCAGAGTGCCACTGCAATCAGTGAGGTGGGATATAAAACTGACTTCCCTGGGGATAATGTCATGACCCCATGCTGCAGTAAAGGTGTACGACTGCTTCACCGATTCTCCCTACCACATGTTACACATCCCTGTACTGAACTACTTGGAACACATGCTGGAAATTAACTGGAAATTTGTCTGGAATTGGAATACTTAATCATATTTATGGGCTTTTCCCACTGTCAGTGTCCTCTGATTCAGGGAAGCTGAGATTAGTACTCTTGTCCTCCAAAGCATGTTCAGACAGCCACCACTTCTGTTCACTGTGCAGCCCACCTACTGACGTGTATCACCATTGCATCTTGGGGCAACATTTCTTGTACACTTGACGCCGAGCGAAGGCACATTAACCATTGCTAATGTGTTACCAGTCGGTACCTAGCACTACAGCAGTAAAGATTTGACAGACCATGGGAGATATCATCAAAGACTAGTGCTTTATTTGGATACACAAGTTGGGATCACAATAAATTGTATTTAGTCTTAATTTATATTTATGATATGTGATCATGTTCATGTTGTGCTGAAGAAGAATAGGAAAATGAGTCAGCAATAGACTTTTTAGATAAGATGCAATAAGGTGCAATAGCCATGAACTATTAAAAAAAAATCACCATTCATTATCACCAGGAATTCTCCTGTAATCATTGTCTCAATTCTGATTTTAGAAAACAGAATCTATTTGAGCATGAGTTGGAGATTAATGCTCTTAAAAGGGTGCCCCTTTCCACTGGAGCTGGTTATAGTGAGTGTAAGGGTTTTTTTTTTTACTGGATCTTCACATTTAATACATGTATCTTAATACACATACTCTTGCTGCCACCTTTTCAAACACCCTTATGCATTGGCAGCTAGGTGAGTAAAATGAACTTAAAGAGGAGCCTGTCTCTATGCAACTTTTATTAATCTTTTATTCATCAAAGAGAAAACCACCTGTTGATAATGACATCTCTTTATCAATGGCATCTAGCCTAGCTATTGAAATAAATATTTTTATGTAATTTAAATAATTGAATAGAAAATTGTGCTTTTTTGGCTTTGTGACATTGGAAAAGTACCTATATGAAATGTGCAAGCATGAACAATGTGAGGCATTAAACAAATAACATCCCAGTATACATTGAATCATTGGAAAAATGCTGGAAAGGCCTGGATGCTTATAATCATGGTTAGCATGGCTGCAAGAGGAATCCCTCAGTTTCTTTGAAAAAAGTCATTTTGGGGACAGTGTTTGGTGAGAGCTCCCAAGACCAAAACAGTTCAACTTGATGATTTTCACAAACAATGGTTTCGGTGGCATATTTTTAATATTTTTTTTAATGGAATGATACCTGAGACTCCTTATCCATATCTATCACATTATGTTTTATTAAAGTCTTAGATGCTTATTGTTTCAGTTGTTCATTTTTGATATATAGTTCAGTTTCAGTGACCAGGTGTTTCAGCACTTACTTTAACCGTCAATCTATAATACAATCTATTAAAAATATTACCTATTTCAAAAATGAACATTTGCCATACAGGATCTTATAAAAGATTCAATTCTAAATTGATTGGACTGATTAAAGTCCTGGAATTGAAAATGAAATTGGAACATTCTTCAAGGCGGACTGCTATTTCCCATATAATATGGCCTAAAATGTAAAACATCTCATAGACATTAAAAGTGTTTAATTAAGAGCAATAAATAGTTAATTATGATTTCAGAGTTGCAATTATGGTTGGATCCACAAGACACAGGGGGTTTGTGCATCACTGACCTAAGTATGATTTGATTTGACTTTTTAATGGAGTGATGTTGTTTCCCTTCTGCAGACTTCCAGATATTGTTCGACTAATTCAAGAATTATAGGTTAAACATGGTGGCCAAAAAAGACAGTGTTAAACAATGCCTTGTTTTTATTTTATTTTAGTTTTTTCATGTGCATATAAAACCTTAATATAGGCCATATATGTGAGATATTAAAAAATGGCATGCCCTGGCAAAGTAGAGTGCTTGCAAATATGCTTGTTTAGTGTTACTAGGTTTAATGCTGAAAGACAGAGCTTATTGTTTGTTTTCAGTAAAGAGAGCAAAGCAATTTGACAGTCTTTATTTACCGAAGCAAATACATGCCCAGTTCATTCGCATTATCAACAAATGAGTCCACAGGGATAAGAACTTTGAAAAGGGAACCAAACTCTTCTGTCTGTTTACTTTTTATTTTATTCTTTGAATGATAGTGAGACAAAACTGTTGATCATGGCATCCTACCACCACAGATTTACAGATTTACTCTGATGGGCTAATCCTTTACCCTTGGTCTTGTATTGTCAGTTGCACTTGGCACACATAAACCCTGCACCTCAGAAGAAAATTACTGGTGCTGAACTATAATCCTGTTTCCCCACGGAATGCATCTGGGGGAAACAAATGTTCTAGTAGAACTTGATGATTCAAAAAATGTCAGTCATTTTGTATAAATTTGCATTTGCAAACTGCACATTTCATCTCCGCCTGTTGTATTGCAGTGAACATCTTAGAATATATGCAACAAAATGCTTCTTGCAGACAAATTCATGCAACCTATCATAACAATTATGGGTTCATACCAAGCAAATTGATTGTGGTCACCCATTGTTGTTGTGTTGCCAGTGACATAGCCAAATGTATTTCAAGTGATGTATCTTGCTGTCTGCTTATGCCGTTTATTCTATGTTCAACATGACAATTTCCCTGTAGCACTAACATGCCCTTTGCCATGTCTGATTGAGTAAATAATATCTCTATCTAAAGTTTGGCTGCTTGCATTTTCATAACTTTTCTTCTGCTGGCTGAACAGAGGCTAAACATCTGGGTTATTCTGTGGTATGTTTTATCTTGAGTAAGAAACAGTTGCTGAGATGGATTTTTTGTCTTTTGATGTTGAGGTTGAGGATGTCAGGAAATTATTTACAGGTGTGGTGGAGGGTGGGTATGGATGCAAAGTTTAGTAATGCACTTCATTTTGATGGGCGTACATGATAGGCTGATATGGTTAAGCTGAGCTGTGTCTGCTTTCCTGGGAACATGTGCAGCCCTTCCCCAGTGCAATGACTTCGGTCCTAGCTATTTTGATGGAAGGGGACTGGATTTTGCAGTGTGTGATGGAGAAGATGATTGCAGGAAATGTGAAACGGCCAGAGTAAGTCAGCCAAGTATAGCAATCACAGGGTTGAGCAGACTGCTGGTTTCAGTGAATACGCACATGCAAGAAGACCAGATGCTCAATGTGGCGCAAGACATTTGTAATCTGAGTTAATACTGCAAAAGCAGTTGATGGCACAGCTGTCTCATTCAACATTTTCAGGTTAGCTGAGAATTAAGGGTATGTTGGCACTTCTTTCACAGATAATGCCTGGGCAGTTTCTTTCTAACCAGGCTTCAGTCTAATTGTCAGGACTCGTGGGGGGTACGGACCCAAAAGCAGAGGGACAAAACTCACAAGTCCAAAATGGGAGGAGAACAAAAGACTTTACTAACAACAAGGCAAACAAGCAGGGAACAGAAAAGGTCACGATGGGCAAAAACACAAACTCAAAAAATATCTAATAACATAGAAAACAAGAGGAACTCAAAAACACGGGCAGGGCAGAACACAGGCAGGCAGAGTACACGGGCAGGTACATACGGTCAGAACAAACATACGTAGGAAACAAACACAGAACCATGACACTAATTAATTCAGTTAACTGCTATTTGCTTGTTGGTATTATTAATTATTATCTGGTTTTTTGTTCTTACATTTAGCCTTGTCAGAGGTCTTGAGCTCTTCAAGGCAATAATATATGCTGTACAATTAAATCTATTGAAGAATACTGTATCACATTTTTGTGTTGTTTTTAATTGAAATCATGATTTATATTCACAATATATTTTCTTGCATTGGGAATGATAATGTTCCAAATGAAAGTATGGATGATTAAGAGAAGGACCAACTGAAGCAACACATTTTCTATCATTGCTGTGCCTGTCAAACTCTGCTGACTGCTTCTTTTTTTTTAATCACCACATTGTTATAACATTGGGTCACAACATTGTGATGGTATGGCAGTTTTACTTTTTCAGTTTTATAGTATGTTTTCATATCATCTTGCAATAGTCACAATGATATTATTACAGTGTTACTGCCCACAACATTGTTATATGTAAATGGCATAATTTCAGCCTTAAATACATTTAGTCTGCCACACTAAAATTAGATTTATCACTGATCTAAAAATGTCTGTCTGTGTAATGAAGATGAAATAGGAAGCAGCCATTCAGCTCAGCAAATCTTAATGAGTGAAAAAAATGTGATTTGCCTGGCTCTACCTCAAACCAGGCATTAACTGGCTTGACTGAAAAATAAATTTGCAGGGAAGAAGAGCAAACGCGAAGAGCAGGCAAAAGAAAAGCTCTGAATTAGTCATGGAAGTTAAAAGCTCTGAATTAGTCATGGAAGTTCAGCTATTTTCCTGTCTTGATTAAATGTGCATGGTTGTTGTCATATGGAACTATTTTGAAGAAGACCAGCCCCAACAATGGAAAAATGGATTTGTTTCATGATATATACACTAATTATATCTGCATGAATATTTTTAGGTTGCTGTGATCATTTTATAATGATAAGTCTACTAAATTGGGAGTCCTGCAACATATCCCAACAGGGTTTTTGTGGACATTCATGACATACTGATTTAAGTTAATACTGCATAATTTTGTTTTCTTTCCTTATGCTTTGGTTTGGTGTAAGTTTGGTATACAACAGAGTAGGTATGATGATACAGTAATGCACTGCCCAGTCAGCCACTCTGTCCTGCATTGCTGAGTTCTGTTTTCTAATGGTTTAGTTTTAACATAAATTCAAAGATTAGATACAAACGGACACACACGTTTACTTGTAGGTCAAGGTCCATTGAATACAGTCCATAGTCTTTCTTAAAGTCTCAAATTTTTGACTTTAGTTAAATAATGAAAAGAAATATCAGGCCTTTAAAAAGGTAAAGAAATGTTTTTGATGACGGAATTACAACGGTTCATTTAAATTAACTTAAATTTGGCTTGAAATCATAACGGAACCACTTCAGAATCCGTAAAAACATTCAACCATTTAATTGCAGTACAAGGAGGAACTCACATGCCATTTGCTTAAATATACCTTTCATACCAATTGCCAGTTAACACATTTAGTGTATCTTTAATTTACATGTTTTGCCTCTAAACATCTTCAACTGTTCCTGTAATTTACACTCAATAATCAATGTTCGGACTTTCTCCTTTCTTTTAGGAAAAATCTCTCGATTTTATCATACTATACAAAATAAATGCCCATCTCTATCACACATAAAATCATCTTTTGAAATTGAAACTGTAACACAAGGCTAGGTGTGTAGTCTCTGTACTAAATGTGTTCATTTAATTTATTAATGAAAATACAGTCTGATTGGTTTAAAGTGCTACTTTGCTTATATCTCAAATGACCTAAATCCCCCAGATTTAGACAATGGTGTCGTCAGGCCCCTGCCACACTATACTAAGTGGTTTGGTTATGTACATCTCTGACCACAATTTGGTCCTCAGTATTCAATAAATTATTGTATATCTGCAACAAACGATTGTTGCTATGTTTAGATGCAACTCAGAAGACAAACAACATAGCTTACGTACTAGCTCTTCAACTTTTATTAAAAATGTGCTATTCCCCATTCCCATTTACAATGTGTGAATATATATATATTTATTCTCCAAAATTTAAAAATATGTACTCCATAAGACTCTTAAGAAAATACACTAAAGTACTTTAGTAACCTATGCAAATAGATTATTACATTTTTCCATGGATTGCATATGTGTATTTATAGTTCTTCCACCTGGTTGCTGTTACTCCCTTACCTATCTTATTTTACTTACTTATTTTCCATTTCCAATTCCAACTCCTCTTTTATGGCTGTGTAGCCATTTCTTTTCCCCTCTCTTTTTTTTAATTTTTTTTTTTTACAACAATTGCTCATAGGCCAGTGGAGCATAATGCAGCATTACAAACCCATCTATTAGAATAAGTGCAAAGAGCTTAGTAACTGACCTGAGCAAGGACAACATCCAGCATTTTAATGTTCTTACTTTTATTTATTTTATTACTATTCTAATATGGTAAATGGACTACATTTATATAGCGCTTTTATCCAAAGCGCTTTACAATTGATGCCTCTCATTCCCCAGCACAGTTAGGGGTTAGATGTCTTGCTCAAGGACACTTCGACACACCCAGGGCGGGGTTTGAACCGGCAACCCTCCGACTGCCAGACAATCGGTCTTACCTCCTGAGCTATGTCGCCCATAATTATATTTATATTACTATTTTCCCTTTTCATCACATTAAAATTAAATGGCATATTGTTAAAGAAGGTAGCCAAAATAAGACTTGCATAACAAAGACTGTTCCCTTCCCCAAAGATGAAATGAATTTTAAAATCCATTGAAGTGGTGAGGCATCTATTGGATTCTGTAGAGCAGCTGAATCTCAAGCCATATACAGATTAATCCACATGGTTGGGAGTTTGATCCCATTTTATGGCTCTTGCTAGTCTGTGGTCACATCTCTGGTTTCGCTTTCTGCAAACATTTTTTTTAAAAATGAGGGTGGACTGGTTTCTCTTCTTTTAAAAAATGATTTGTAAACACCTGGTCATTCTTACATCACCTACTGTGAGACCAAGTGTTATGACTTGGTCTAGGGTCAGACTGTAACAGGATGAATGATAAGGGAAATGAGTGGGGAATGGGTAAGGGAAATGTATGGAAAACTGACCAGTGACTCTAGTCCCTATCTGCCTACCCAAATCTAACTGAAAGTTAGCTAGTCTTCGAAGGGTACTGGGCTTTGGGCGGCTTTGAACACTAAGCTTTGGACAATTAGTTGGTAAAAACAAAAAGTTTGAAAACAAAAGGCCGAACAGCGTACTCCCAAAGGAAAGTTAAAACTCCATCCAGAGTAGGCTACCTTCAAAAGAAATAACGAAGCGAAAAATAATAAAGTAATGTCCCGATGGAAGGATTTGTAGTCCACCTGGGAACACACTAACTAAATGGAGCGAGCAGAGGGCAAAAGGGGAGTCGAAGTCGAGAACAAGCGAATGGTCAAACACTAAATCCAATTGGCAAAAAAGCATAGGGGCTAGGCATGAATCGGCATTGAATACAAGAGTGAATGGTCAGACACACAAAATCACAGGGCAAATAAAACAGAAGGGCCAAGGCAAGAATCGGAGTCGAAGGGAACAAGTCAGTGGTCTTACACAAGATCTAATCAGCAAACAAACCAGAAGGGCTAGATGGAATCAAACAAAAATAGTGTCAAATATGCCATGTCAAACAAAGCAATCACTATATACAACACACCAAGCATGAGTTCAGAGGGCTAGTCTCCACTGGTAGGTGGAAAACCACAGCTTTTTGAAGCTGAGTAACAGGAAATGGAAATGGCCAATCTGAGGACGAACCGGAATGACGAAACACACACGCACCAGAGACAAATAAAGACAAACAAAATAAACACACTTATGACAGGGGTTGTACACACAACCACTTCCTTAAGTGGGTAACTAAACAAAAATGAAACTCCAGGTTGTATGTTACAATAGAGTATAAGATGGTGGAAAATAATTCTGAAGTTAAACATAAAATTGCATTATAATGAACCTTACTAGTAGCATACATAAATCTTACACTACTAGGCAATGACCTATATGCAATGTTTCCTTATATACCAATATTAACTTGGACCCAAGTTAGAACCTGAAAATTAGAACTTGAATCATATTACCAAAATATAGTGGCATAACAATTACCAAGTATGGTCTGAAACAGACACATCATGCTATGTTTCAGTATGTTTTGGAAGATGGGACAATTCTCTTGTTCTGACAGTGGCAAGCAGCTCATTCCAAGTATAGGGTCTTTTTAAAGGAGTACCATGGTGATTTTCACACTTTCTCGGTTTTATGTGCTATTTGCACAAGAGGCATTGAAGAAACACAATGAGCAAAGTATTAAATGTGTCCGTTCTGTATTTTTGGAGAAATATGCGTTTTAAATTCATCGTCCTATTTTCAACCGGTTGAGAAAGTTGTCATTTTGCTACGTCACAAATACAGTAACCCCTCCCATTTCCACGCCCTGTAAAGAAATCTGACAGGACACACCGTCCTGCTGTTCAGACAATGCAAATATTTGACTAACGTTAGGTTCACTTAAATTAGAGTGCCTTTAGATTATTTCTGGTTATATTCATTTAGCTAGCTAGCTAACGTTAGCTAGCTAGGAGGTTTGCTTTCATAAGGCAATGTTATCGACAACGTTAGCTTGCTAGTTTGCTTTTATGAGGACGTTATAGTTGTGCTTTTATCTTAACTTGGCTAGCTAGATAGCAAAAATTATAATTGGATATAAGTCAACGTCCTTACCTTAGCTATCTATCGATACTTGATATACTACTAAGCTAGCTAGCTTGTGAAAATTCAGTCTCCCAAAGAGAGCGCGTATCATGGGGGTAGCTATGGTAACGGGGCACGGTCTGTCAATCATAGCTAACTGACAGTTCTCATTACCACGCCCAGACGGTTCGGGTGAATTTTTATAGTGGGAAATTTAGGCTTAGAAAAATACGTTTTAAAGTACATTGAAATGACTGAAGAATAAAAAAATTATGCACATTTGTTTTGTTGTTGCCTGAAGACAACTGGGAAGTGTCACGTTCAACCACCATGGTACTCCTTTAAGAAACACAGGTAAGGAGCCCTTGTCCTTCATTACCCAGGAGGGTACCCCCTGGGTCCTGGCTGATGCAAGGGGAATATGTGAGCCAGCGAAGGGAAACACGGACAAGAGAGTCATGGGCATTTTGTGGGAGTTTGAAGTCTAGCCTGCAGTCACTGCAACATTCAGACCATACTAAAGCATATGACACTGTTGGCATAAGGCCAGTCAGGAAGAGTGGCTGACAGAGACCTGCAGCTGTCCAATGTCCAAGTGGGACAGCACAAGGATCTTGACCAAGACATGGGATGAACAGATGCAGACAGTTAGATTCTTCTAGTTTTCTTGAGGAAGAACCTTGGAATCAGGTCACCAAATCAGTGTTCCTGGATGCTACATGCCTTTCTTATCATTTTATTTTAAATTAAAATGGCGTGACAATGTCGTGACAATATCTTACGTCCAGACATTTGCTTAATGTTGTCCAGTTGTTATGTTGTGTAACTTCAGACAGACTAAAACAGGGCCTAAGAATACTTTTGTGACAATGATAAACATGCCCAGACATATCCCTAATATCACTGAGTCATCAGAAAATTGCACTAACTAAAACCAATACCTTTATGCAGCATTATGGCAGTGCCATGCATGTCCAGGCAAATCTAGCGGAATACTCTACTGATGTCATTAACATTAGTTGTTTAGCACCTTCCTAATTCATTCTAAGATTTTGCTGCGATTTGTGCAAACATAATTTAAAAGTAGCAGCTAGCAATTAAAATTATTATCATTTTAAAAGAATGTATATTGTTTATTGATTTGAGAGACAGAATTGTTTCTGCCAGCATGCGTAATATTTACACTACATACAATTTAATTCAATTTGTTATGTAGAGTCATATGTATTTCAACAGTCAAGCTGTTAAATACGGTTTGATAACTAGAATTGTGCAATTTTATTTCTGGACCTGTTCGTAGATCAGCTCGATCTTCATGTCACAGTATTGCACATCTTTAAATACGTTTGTCAGCCCCCATCCGTTTGTCAGATGTAACGCATTTATGATGTCACAAAAAGTAATACAAAGTTACAAATCTGTCTGAAATGTCCTTTTAAATGTTCCTTGTTTAGGCTTTTTTTCGCTCTTCTTGGTGAGTGTCAATTGTTCCTTCTCTGTAGCTGTCTCTATAAATGTCCGTCGCTGTAAATTTGGAATTTGGTCGTAATAATGAAAAACGTTATCTGCACGGAACTTGTTTCCTGAACTTTCCATGATCTTCTCAGTGTTTGTACAAACTTGTTACAGCATACCAGTAGCAGGATTTGCTTTCCCGTGACACCGATAATGTTCCTTTAAATTCAAACAAGAACTTGTGCAGATCAGCGTCGCGTGTTCCATTCTCTGCATGACGTACTGAATGGCATCAGCACCTTAAATATTTGCATTCGACCAATAACCATGGCCCTCTTTCATTTCTGCTATGCATGCACATGGTGACAGAGCTGAACACAACTCCACTACAACTTCCTCAGTATCACTCCGCTTTTCTGTGATATGCTTCTTTTGGCGAACTTAGCTGGCTGTCCTATTTTACATGTCATCGCTTTTGTCGTTGCTCAGTCATTGCATTTAAATGATTTCATCAACTGTTGTGACACTTCTAATCGTAACATAATTTTTATGGGCTTGTTTGTTGACAACAAGCACTAATTTACGCAAGTAAATACATCATGCACGTAAATATATAATGAGCTAGTTAATTTTAAGTACAATCACAGTTTCATTGAATCAAACAGTATTCAATATTTCGGGCAATTCGAACCTTTATTTGAAAAAATTTATTTAAACTCCAATCTATAACTGACGACTTACCTAATAATTATTCTCTAGCTGGAGTAACGTCGGCCATTTAAACTAATTTCGTGACGCAGAGGCTGTCGGCGTTCTACGAACAGCTGACATTTTTTCTTCAACAAAAGCTCAACGCATTGGCCTCAGATTGGTCTGCGGGTGCCCTGTGTAGATTTCGAGCCAATCACTGTCGAAGGCATCGTGCATTCATTGAATAACCACACGCCCAACTTGTCAGTTTTGATGGACCGTAGGTTGACCAATAAAAGTGCGATATCGTGTAGCTATGGGGCCTTGAATGAGTGAGTACGACCAATAGCTGACGGCTAGGCGGTGTTCTTCGTTGTTTTGACCTCTGAGAACCGCATCACCGCCTACCTCGTGTCCGTGGCGGAGGAAAGCTATAAAAGCCAGACAGATGACAGCTACTGGGACAGAGTTGTAAAAACTCCCAGGCAGTGGGGAGTCGAATAGCCTGCAGAGTGGAAAAGAAACGACTAATCTAAAAATAGAAACTAAGCAAAACACCACAACATTTATTACACGGACTGGAATACCATTTTTGATTTGTCAATATATTTAATTATCGGTTGAAAAAGTGTCTTGTCATAGTTCTATCCACTTTTTCATGCTAGCAAGACAATTATCTTACGTTAGCTAGCTAATATTCAAGAATCTACTGTGATTTTTTTCTACGATACAAGTAAGTATTACTTTTTTACTTTTAATTTTTATTCTGACCTATGTCTTCCTTTGAATTGACATGCTATATTCAACGTTTTCTATGTGTTTTTGCTAGCCAGCTGGTTAGCTTAATTAGTCCCTGAATATTGCCATTGCATTCGACTATCGAGAGCTACACTAAGCTTGTAAGTTGCTAGCTGTATGTATTGCTGATTTGTTCGTCATCTTACCAACTGGATTCTTGAATGTCTAGCTTGTCAGATAACTAATATTGCTCATCGCTGCAACTAGATTAGCTACCTAGATGGGTGGCTAAATAGCCATATGCATTCTATTAACCAGTGAGCCAGGTACACTCGACAGTGGTATTTCACTGAGCATTGTTGGCTAAGGTTAGCTATCAGTGCGACGCGCATAAACGTGTCTATTTATTTGTAGGTTAACGTTACGTAAGAGTTGTGCGTCATTTTAATGTTCGCTTGGAAATCAATGGTTAGTTGATATTTGGCAGGTGTAGCATATTGTTTCTGACTAGCTAATGTTGTTGACCAGACTACCCATATGCTTGCTACAGCTGGGTAACTGGCTGGCCACATTTTATCAAACGCTTCTTGCTTGCTATTACGTTAAGCAAAAACTCTCTATACCCACAATCGAGAATGTAATCAACTCACGTTTGACAATAACATTATCCTTTTGGGTAAGGTAGCTAGTTTACTTGCGAAGTCGCATATATTGTTTGGATATCTGAAAGTTCTCCTGTGTAACATTTGCTTCCAAATTCAAGGCAACGTTAGCTCGCGAGTTCTCTTTATGGAAGGCGAAATGTCCTTTCTCGTCAGCTGAGTGTGTGATAAGAAATTAAATGAGGACCTCCATATTATGTAACAAGCTCTGCTCCTGTCCGCCATATGCTACTGAGGGTTTACCTACCCATTAGCTAGGTTTACTGACCTTCGTGTATTCTTTCTGCATTTGTGTTTGATTCATCAAAGTAGTTGTAACGTCAGCCTGGTATTTGCAGAACAAAAATGATTTCTGCATCGCGACATTTTTAAATGTATACAGTAATTCGTTCGCAAACCTCGGATATAAGGGTGGAGTGGTTTTTCAAAATAGGAGACAAATGTGTAACTAGGGTTAGCGATATGATATGGCTGTTATTCATTGTAATTACGTTGATCATTTGTTAACTACCTAGATTAACGGATCGAAAAGCTGCACATATCTATTTGAAGAGTTCTATGGTGTGTGTGTTGCACTCAGTAACTCGTTTAAAGGTCATTTTACGATGTACCTATTTTATTTCAATTTACCATTTGCCTTTGTTCCAAACCTCAGCTCCATTAGCTAATGAGCCATTACGTCTTGGGAACATAGCATTAGGTGGATAGGAACTTACAAGCTACCCATCCGCCCGTAAAAGTGCGCAGTTTTAAAGACCATATTTACACGTTGTATAGGAAAGCATATCTTATATCGAGTGTAAAAAACGTTCTGATTTATTTGGTTTAGACTTCAATTAAAAAAATCCCGCTGACAAACCAATTGCAAGTTACTTTGTCATGTTTAGAATCTGCAGTTAATATCGTAGCCTTGGTTTAATGTGGTTTTAAATAACTTTGTGTCAGTGCATGTAGCTAGTATACAGCATCTTGTTTAATCACAACCCCAAAGCTCCACAATCTCATTTGGTTTTTTTATTCTCCTTTTCTCCCTAAAGGAACAAGGACGCTTGCCTCTGGAAGGCTAGACATTTCTTCTGCAACCAGCACTTTTTTAGATGAAGTTGTAGTTTCTCTCTTTGGTGATAACTGAACACTGCTGCCTTGGAGATTTTTGCAACGCTCGGGAAAGAATCAAAACAAAAAGGAAAAAAGAGAACCTGCGACTTAAAATCGTACAGTGCAGCAGCTATGCAGCTTGAAATCCAAGTAGCACTCAACTTTATCATTTCTTATTTGTACAACAAGCTCCCCCGGCGACGTGTGAACATCTTTGGTGAAGAGCTGGAACGGCAATTGAAGAAAAAATATGAGGGACACTGGTACCCAGACAAGCCATATAAAGGGTCTGGATTCAGATGCATACATGTAGGGGAAAAAGTGGACCCAGTTGTGGAACAAGCAGCCAAAGAGAGTGGGTTGGACATTGAAGACGTCCGCAACAACTTGCCCCAGGATCTTAGTGTGTGGATCGATCCTTTTGAGGTGTCTTATCAGATCGGAGAAAAGGGACCCGTTAAGGTGCTCTATGTGGATGATAACAGTGAGAACGGGTCAGAGTTGGACAAGGAGATCAAGAACAGCTTTAACCCAGAGGCCCAGGTGTTCATGCCAATCAGTGACCCAGTGGGGCCCTCTTCAGAGTCCAGCTCCCCGTCACCTCCCTTTGGTCAGTCTGCTGCCGTCAGCCCCTCTTTCATGCCGCGCTCCACCCAGCCTTTAACGTTCACCACTGCCACGTTTGCTGCCACCAAGTTCGGGTCGACCAAAATGAAGAACAGTGGCCGCAACAATAGCAAGGTCGCGCGCACATCGCCCACCAACCTGGGCCTGAATGTGAACAACCTCTTGAAGCAGAAAGCCATCTCCACGTCAATGCATTCTCTGTACGGGCTCGGCCTGGGCAGCCAGCAGCAGAAGTCCTCTGCACTTTCCCCAAATGCAAAGGAGTTTGTGTTCCCAAACCTCCAGGGGCAGGGCAGCACCAGTGCAATGTTCCCAGGCGACAACTCCATCAGTCTCAGTCCTCTGCAGTACAGTAATGCCTTTGATGTGTTTGCAGCTTACGGTGGCCTCAATGAGAAGTCACTTATGGATGGCCTAAACTTCAGCCTGAACAACATGCAGTATTCTAACCAGCAATTCCAGCCAGTCATGGCTAACTAATAAACAAAAAGATGCATCTATAAGTAATGATCGTGATGTTGGGGGGAAACGCACATTTAAAAAAACAAACAAACAAACGAAAAAAAAAAAGAAATTGCATAAAAAGAAATGACAAATGTCAGTTTAAAGATCCTTGTTAAAGTCGTCGAAGTCAAAGCGCATGTGCCCAAGGGTGTTTTTTGTGCCCCCTTGAGTTTGTTTTTACAAAAGCTTGTAGTACAAACATGTCCAAGCTTGGTTACTTAAATTCTACATGCATCATTGTGTTTTTTTTTCTTCTTTGTTTTGTTTCTTTTTATTTTTGCCAACCAAGCACAAAATAATTTTTTACTATGTTTTAAAAAAAATATACTCTAAAAGATGAAAAAACAACAAACATACCAAGTTATGGCCTCTTACAGTATTTAAACGTTAGTAAGACATGGCTGATTTTTAAGAATTGGCTCTAATGAATAAATGGGGTTACTTGGTCTTTTTTCTAATTGTATAATTTAATTTAGTACAGAGTTTGTAAAATATCAGAGTATATATTGTTTCTACGACATGGTATTGCATTTATATCTTTTTACTACTCCAGTGATCTGTGATGGCTGCAGCAGCTTTACGTTATATTTTTGTTTTCTTTTTTTTTAAGGAAAATTGTAAAACAAATGAATCCATCTTTAAAAACATCAACTATTCTAAAGATTGTGTACAGAATATTCCTTAGTGGTGGAATTAAAGTGTAGGAATATTTGCTTTTTTTGAAACATAAGAGTTGTATTTTCTGTTAAGAGTTTAAAGATTTTGCTATATTATGGACAAAATGTAATCGTATATATTAATTTTGTACCTACATTGTGCAATACTTGATAAAAACGGTATAACAAAGTATTTTGAGTCAGTGTCTTACATGTCAAGAGGGACTGAAATAGTTTATATTGTTAAGTTTGTATTAAAATGCTTCAAAAATGATATGCTTGTCTTTATTTTTTTTAATTTCATATTTGCATCCTGGCCTTTTTAATAAAATAAACTACAGTCAAAACTGAGCTTTCTTCTTTTTATCATTGACCCTTCATTCTTCTCAGTTTATAGACTGGGAAGATCAAAATGGTGGCTGTCCACTGTTGATGCTTGGCACAAATTAAAAACGTTTTACACTCTGCTGCCTTGAGCAGTCATTTTGAAGTTGCATTTAACTGCAATATGTATGTTGGTAAGAGAAGGAAGAAATGTGAATGCAAGCCATGCAAGTACCTTGGTGCATACTAATTGACAAAAACAAAACTTTTTTTTTTTTTTAAATTTAAAAAAGGAAGCTTTATTTGACCAAGGTGGTTTTGTGCACAGATGATATAAACCTCTGTCCTATTCTATTCATATTCTAAGGAAGGCTGCAATGGTATTTGGTTCATGCACTACGCCAGCCTATTGAGTGTCCTGAGCTGTAGGCCACATACAAGTTCAATGTTTTTTATTTTATTTGTTAGGGATGTGGAGAACATTGAATATTTTTGGAACCCATTTTGTTATCCAATGTCTGGGCACAGTTGCTTGCAGACAGTATAAAAAGAAGCAAAATCTTGGTTTTGTTAAAACCTTTGGTTTATAAATCTATCTTTATACTATTTGTTAGGGCATGTACATGAATGCACTGTTGAAATTGAAGAGATACTAACATTTGGTTCTTTGTTCTCCTGTTTTCTCTATCAACACTTTGATTCCATAAAGTTATACATAATATGATAGTTATAGAATTTTTTTGCAGTTCTACCTGATGTGTTTACAGGAAAACTGGAATATCTGCTGCCTCTAAGTGCGCAGAGCACTTGATTGTCTCATGGAGAGCTCTTGATGGTGCTTTGTGATTAATTTGCATTTAGAGCTTTATGGGCTGCAAGATAGGCAGTCAGGCAGACAGGCAAACAACCAGGGCCTTCCCTAATTCATATGAGGACCATATCAGCAAGTGCTTCTATTACATTATACATTCTTTCGTATGAAAGCCATCTATATGTTCTGAGTGTTGCATAATTTTTTTCATGGTTGCAACTAAGGATTGGTTATGTACAAAGAGAGTGTTGTATATCAGCTGCTGTCTGAACTGGTGGTATTAGTTCCAGTGCTCCTGTCTGGGGGATACCTCTGGGGGATTTATACTGATCCTCTCAGCTGGAGTCGCCAAAGCACTTGAGCTACTCTCACTTGCAACAGAGTGGCACATCCAACACAGGGATGTGAAGTGCATTCTGTTCCTCAGGGAAGAGGAGCCTTATGGCATCAGGGATGAAATATGGTCCCAGTAGCTATGAAAAAACAGGTTCAGGGCCATTTAAGTGAGGTCATGAAGACTTAACCATAACATCAACCCTAACTATCAGCAAAACATTTTAAGACTTTACAACTTCTGTTATGAGCTGTCCTTGTTTATCGACAGTGTGAATCACTCGTTTTAACTGATTAAACAAGAGGTAGAGAGCATTTCAGAGTAGAAAGTGAAATGTGTTTGGTTGCTTTTGTTCCATGAAAGTGATGTGAAGCTAGAAACATGGCCATGTGGTTGTGTGTGTGTATTTGTGTTTTTGAACAACTACATCCATTTTTTTGTGATTTTATATTGCTCAGCTTGTTAGGTTAGTTTATAGAATGGTTTGATATCAACCAAAAACAGGATTATTTATGGTAGTGCTGTTGTTTCCCTTAAATACTTTTTTAAAAATCATGTGGCTCTCCTGAGTGTGTTGGCTATGTGAGCACAGTTATATGGCACAGAAACTTTGAAAACATCTCCTTTGTATTTGCAGCTGAGGTGCTATGCCTTCCTGGGAGGACCCTTTGAAGAACTGACACAGTATTCACGGTAGCAGAAAAGCTGATTAATTATTGATTAGTGAAACTTAAATGAGGTGATACTTTGAGGAGGACACATATTTCCCAGCGTGAATTGCTTTGTGATCTTGCATGGATGGGTATTTAGGGGACTGGAGGATTTTGGGTCTATAATTTCCACCGTTATAATCTGATTAATCTGATTAAAGATGTCTAGATGTCTAAGGAAGGTAATTCATGGCCATGTATTGGTCTATAAGGCATTTGCATGATGGTGTTGAATAACGATGCTGGTCTGTATTAGAATTTAAACCATGTATTCAGTGCCTTTTTAAGAGAGCATTGCTGTCTCTCTGGATGTAGTCTCGCTTTTAATAATTTTTATTAGATTTCATATAGGCCAGTGGTTCTCAAACTTGGTCTTGTGTATGCTGGTTTTTGTTCCAACCACAACAAAAATCCCAGAATTTTAACAAACTGTTCATTTTTTGTATTTAGTCTCTTCATATTTTGTGGGATCATTTACCCTCTTAATCCACATTATGTCAGAAAGAGCTATGCATGTCATGAAGAATACAAGTTCCATATTCACATTGTGCTATATTCCAAATGATTATATAAGTGGAGGTAAGAAATGTTTTAATTGAAGTGAATCAATAGGCTCCTAATTGGTGAATGCGTGGACACATGGCCACTAAAACTAACCATCTGGTACATAGTGAAAAATTTAAAGACAAAGCAAAAGATAATCAACCAAATCTGTATTGTGTTAATAAGTTTAAGGAGAGAATATATGAAAGAACGTAAACACCTGTTCAGAAACCTAAATAAGTGCCTATTGATTCACCTGAGGTTTTGATTTGATCAGTTAAAATGTAAACCCTTAGGTCATGCCTATATGTAATGTAATGTCATTGTTTGAAATATAGCACAATAAGCTCAATGTGAATATAGAAATATTATTCTTCATGGCATGCTTACCTATTTCTGACATAATGTGTATTAGGAGGGTCAATAATCCCTCTTTACATGAAAAGCATATATTTAAGAAAATTTGACAGCTTGTTGAAATTCTGGGTTTACAATCGTGGTTGGACCAAAAACCAGCATACTCGGTGATGCCCCAGGACTATGAGAACCAGAGTATGAGAACCATTAGTGTGGGCCATTGTTATTCAATCTGTGTTGTGTTGTGAGGTCCTGTGGCTTATGGCTCATTGCCAGAATCCACTGCTTTTACTGGCATTAATATTGGTACCATGCAAGTTGCCCTATTCCAGAATGGGTCTGCTGTCACTAAAATACCCTTCACGAATGCAGTATACAAGGAATAATTGTACAGGCCTTCTTTGATATTTTCTACAAAGGGAGATAACCATGTCCTCGAGCTAATCTTATACATAAATTACTTCCAACCTTTTTATTTTCGCCATGCTCATAATGAGTACTGTACTTTCTTTTTATAATTTGGCATTTGAAAATTTTGTATGTGAAATTAAAATATTACATTTGTACATAACTTTTACTAAGTTACTGACCACACATTATAATTTTCATCATTATGGTATATTTAATTTCATATTATCTTCTTTATTTATATCCATTGCTTAAAGGTATAGCTCACTTTCTGGATATTAAAAATATCCAGAAAGTGTATCCCTTTAATAGATACACAAGAAGATTGTGGGACAAGCACTGTATTTGTGTACATCAGACTCCCTTATCTTGGTTAGCTGATATACATTTCCATTTAAAAAAGAAGAAAAAAATTGTGGTGACCTTTAGCAATTTCTTTTTCTGATGTATGTCTCTATTGGTTTTGATGTTGCTGTGTATTTGAAATTATGTCTATTGTGATCTCTTCATTTGCACAGCAAGTTGTCATCATCTATCTAGGGAGGTTGGGTTTGGTTGCATAATCATGTAATATAGCTAGTAACTTTTCTGACTTCTGTACAAACACCCACACAGCCTCCATCCACTGGGCAGTAGGAGGGATGTCTAAACTGTGTTGTGTACACAGCTCCTCTGTGGAAATTTGCCTCATCTCACGTATTTACCAAAAACTAAAAACAAACACAGCTTGTGCAGGCTTATAAGTCCATCCTCCAATGGATGCGTTGGCTCTAAAGAAGGCAAGAGGCCACCTCTGCCACCTGTGACTTGCAGCACAGAGTTCCTCTAGTTTCAGTGTAAAACTCACTGAGAGGCAACACTTTTGTGGAAGACGTTGCTGCAGACTTGACTTTAGGCACCAGGTGCTGTTTCGGACCAGTGAACCAGATAAGAAAAGTTATTGAATGGCAAGGACACCCATTTGTCTGTGTGCTTCGATCTGCTGAGCTAGCATTAAAAGAGTGGCAAGCAATGGGAGGAAATGCCACCAGTTATCCATTATTGCATTTCCCTATTATGGGTCTGCCATAGCAATGGCTTACAGTTACAAAATGCTACAAGAGGACAGGTATTCATTTTATTTGGTGGATTGTTTTAGAACGTATTCAAAGTAAACAGTGTGGTTTATTAAAAAGAAAAAGAAAATCCAAAAAGCCAAAGAGATATAAGATGTAAGCCCCTGGGCTAAAGCATAAGATAAACGTTTAATGAATTCCACCTGTATTTGAAACGGATGAAATATAACTGTGGTCTGCTCCATCTTTCATATCCTGCCAAGTAATTTCACTGCATTGTCCAAAGATCCCCCCTTTTGCCCAAAAGTCCTTTCAAAATGGGTCACTTTTTCAACATGAAGGTATTCCAATAAAAATCAGTCATTTAAGTAAGATGTAGTGTAGCATTGCTAACACCTAAAAATTCCAAATCTTTTTTTGTTTTGTTATGGTAGCTGTGGTTTCTGAATATTCCTCCAGAGAAAGTTCTTAACCATTACTCACATTTTGGATTATGTAAAAATACCCACAGATGAAATACCCTGCGTGGGTGAGTCACATCACTGTGTGTAAATAGAGAATATTTACTCACCCACATGTCCTTTAGGTCTTTTGCCAACACACCTGTACGATAGAAATGCATGTCCTTTCAGAGACCTTCAGACGGGTGGGTTTTTTTTGTGTATCTCAGTGCCCTTTCAAAGAATACTCTTGCTGCACCCCTAGGAAAGTCTTGAGAATCAAGTACATCCAGCAGACGTGAAAATCCTTGGTGACACAGCAATAAAGATATTGAATGTAAGAAGGAAGGCACTCAGAGTTCCCAAATGTGGTTGTAATGCTGTAGTTATAATATAAGAGCTTTATGAAAATCTGACAACCCGAAATGATTAAATGTTTGTGTTTCTTCACGCAAGGGAAAGCATTTTCCACTTCTGTGATGAGTTGTTACAAATATTTGGCATTCTTCTAATTACTTACATTCTTTTGATCTGGATGCACAGGTTGTCATGTTTGTCCATATGTCATAATTGTCCTATCATTTCAATGATCGATCTCAACGATCAATCTCATGCTTTACTCAACTGCAAATGACCTTGTTTATTGAACAGAGCTTTGCTTTAGCAATGCTGTGGGAACCTGCTTCACTTACCATAGTTGGCTTTGGTCCGTTGGTTCATTCTTTCATTTGGTGTGATCAGAAATATGTGTCATTCTGTCACACAGACAATACAGTGAACTCTGCCTTACGGTACTTAACAACATGAAACATTGTTCCACATTCCTCTTTATTTAGTGAATGTTTTGAAGGTTATAAAGCAGAAATATATGCTATAGATTGAATGTAAGAAGAAATGTGCATAACATTATAACATGATATTATAACATATTGTGTAATATTTAAGTCTTCATGTACAGACATGCTAAAATGTATTTTCTTTATTCAACAAGGTGAAATAGCAGGGACTATAGTACAACACACCTTTTTATTTTAAGTAGAGTTTTAGTGTGAATTTTCTGTTTTCCAGATAATACGATTGCAAAACATCTCAGCCTCAACCATGTCTCACCTATACACAGGGGACCTATACCTGTCCAGAGATGCAATATTGATGGATTTCATTAGTTGCTATGGTGGCTCTTGAGTTTTCAAGCAGCCACGGAGAACATTTCTTTCTCCTCCATGGAGAAACTTTCTCAAGTGTTTGATCTTCCCAGCCTGTGTAATTTAATCTTGTGTGATTCCCTACAGCATTCAACCACAAACCACTGGTCTTATAGAAGAAAGCTGCAACACAATTTCATCTCTAATCTCTGTACTTCTGCTTTAGAAAGATAAGGCTGCAGTTTGTCTTGGCCTGTGAAACCATGCGGTAACCTTTTCCCTGATTGTAATGACTGCAGTGACGTGTTGTGGACAGGCCCCAATACAAACCAATTGTTTGTTTGTAGTTGCTCCACCATGTTTTTGTCTAACAATAATTAATCCACACCTTACCCAGTCAGGCCAGCTACGGATGGTTGCACTGGTTTAGTAAGATGAATCTTTTTTTCACTCATTAGTGTGAAAAGCACAAATCTACACGTGATACACTATTCTTTAATTTAGTACTGTATCCTAAAGGAAAATAATAGATTGAAGGTTTGAGCCTCAGTAACTTGTGCCAGTGACCCACTTGGATTTGTCTGAATGATGCACACAGGGAAAGCACTTTACACTTGAATAATCATTTCATACCTTTTTTGGGTAGAATCTGTGGATTCATTAGTGGTGTAGTAAGTGAATAGCATTGCCTAGAGCCCATTTTATAACTCTTATTAGATCTGTGGTTCAGATATAGTCTTGAGGGTAATCACTCTCAAATATTATCATTGACTGATGTAATTATTGTGGGGTTTCATATTTGTTTATGTCTGACACAGATCATCTAATGGGAATTTTTTTGGCATAATTTCAGTCCCAATCTTTCATAGCAGATGTCAATGCCAAGGAAAAGGTTACAATGTGTGCCTTTCAGTATAAGCTTTCTCTCTGTTGGGATCTGTTAAGATCCCTTCGTATAGTTGTGTTATCTGAATGCCTGTGTAGACATCCCCGGACAAAGTGGGGAAACACCCTGTGACTCATGACTGGAGAATTCCTCATTGATTCAGGACAATGGAATCCCAGTCAGGCACTCTGTGAAATGCAAGCAAACCATCCATCAACCTCTGTCAGCTCTGTTCTTTTATTTGTTAATGGGCTATGATAAGAGCTGTTGTAAAAAAATGAAGCCTGTCTTGATGAAAAAAATCCTGATTTTTTTCCTAAAGTCTGCTTTCAAATGCATGTTGTTTTTCTGTTCGTGGCCCGCTTCTTTTCGCTAACCTTAAGAAAAGAAACAAAGGAAGAGTATTCAACCTGGCCTTGACCATTCTGTTGAGAAGCAAGGGGCACTGTAGAGAAACTCACAGGATCCATCTCCCATTTTAATAATTCAGGAATGCGAAAAGTAAAAATGTGTACTTGATGAGCTACAAAATATCCTGGATAGGTGAAGGTGGTATGGAAAAATGTTTGTTGTGTTGTGTTTGTGGTTGCCATGGTTCCCCAGGAATTACTAAAGGAACTAAACTGAAGCACAAAATATTTCTTGAGTGTGCAAAAGGAATGGTCTTTCCCTCTCCCTTTTAATAGTCATCCGAAAACCACACCCATGATAGTAATGTCACTGTGTGGTATCTGTTATGACTTTGATATCTATGCATCAGTTAATTGTGTAACCATCACCAACAAGAGCAACAAACAACTGTAGTATGGAAACTAGAGAGCAGCCAACATCTGAGAGCTCTGGTCATCACACAGCACCAAATTTTCCATGGTTTGCTTTCAGGCTCTCTGTCATGGGAAATGCATTTATTCAATGACATCCCAAGGCCTGCCAGTCCAACATTTTTTCCTGATGTAGTGAAATGTTCTATCTGCTGTTGATGTTCTTCGGAAGCCAATATTTCTTAGTCCTCCTTATGATTTGTAGAAGTTGTTTTGATTAGCTTGGTGCTCCTTCTTTTGGACCGACAGTTTGGAACTCGGCTCACATGTGGTCCAGCACAGTTCACTGTGTGACACAGAAGAGGTTTGTCATTTTGATCTGTAGGGATTAGAGATTAAAGTTTAAAGCTGGTGCAGGCATTTTAACAAGGCAATAAATGACAGGAACGCTCTACGTCACTGAGAATCGTTGTCAGAATGCTTCATTTGAAAGGGCTGCTTTGTTCACAGGAAAAGGATTTTCAGTTTGGTCTCAGTGAGAGTACAAGCAGAGAAAATAGCTGAAACGATTCAGTCACTTTAATCAACACCAAGCTATCCACAATCCTATAGGGTCTTGGGTGTTGTTGCCACAATTTACAATTGTCCTCCTTGTGTTCTGTATTCCCACTGGTATGTGAGAATGTATCATAAAAAAATGTCTAGCTCTCCATGTTTCACATGTTGAAGCGAGATTTCTCTACCTATATCTCCTGAAGTACAAAAATGTGAAGAGTGACAGAAAACTTTCATTCCAGATGGAGAGCAGAGTGAAAAGTGTCCCCATGGATGTGTCCCCAATGGGCCTGTCTTACAGAGAAGAGCATAGATTGGACTCCAAAAACAGCACACTGTAAAACGGGTCCACCTTTAAAAAGAGAATTTTAGTGAGCAATGTGAAATCTTGGTGTTTTAACGTCATTAGCATACATATACATTTATAGAACAACAACAAATAAAAAACAAATAGGTGGCTCAGGTCAAAATATGATACATTTCAAATCCCAAATACTAAAAACATTCCAGAATTCATAACAGATGGTCAGATAATACAGTTGTGAAAAATACCATTAGGCCAAACATATAAAATGGTCTTTGAATAGATCTGCAGATTTTTTGTTTATAATTTACATGAAAACATATGTTATAAACAAGCCATAGCTCCATAAAATGTATTTTTTGATGAATACTATATTCTGAAAAATTGTGGTACATTTAAATTGGAATATATTTCTTAATGCTCTGTTTTTTAATTATAAATTTGTCTTTTTTTTTACTGCTTCAGCTCTTATGATGCTTCAGGTCAGTGAAAAGTACAAATATTCCAAGGGCATCATCTCCTTTTTAGTGAAATGAAGAATGTATATTTGAGATTTGTCATGCAACTAGTCAACCAAACTAAATAATGCATCCTGCAAAAAGAAAAATTGTAAAAGTAAAAATACATCAAAGCAAGCTAAAGAAAAAAGTGGCAAATAAAAAATAAATATTTGGAAGAAGAGATCTTCGTACATACAAAAAGACCAAGTCAATTCTGAGTCCATCCGCTCAGTTCAAGGCAGGATGTGTGTAGCATCAAGAGGTGGCAGACCTGGGGTGGGGTGGTTGGCTGAGTGGGAGACTTACAATGAACGATTGTTCCATGGTAGAGGTGCTGTTCCACCAATTTACTTCTTCAAAACTGTTGAGGCATGTGATTTCGGAGGAGGACGAATTCTCTGCTCAAAAGTTAACGTCCGCCTCGCTGGGCAGTGCGCAGAGGATACGGGCACTTCCTCATTTCATTTGTATGTTAGAAATGCATAGACTCCTTAACAGAATGATTCATTCAACTGCTCTGTAAATTCTTCCTGGTTGTGTCTGGGGCATGTCTGCAGTGATGTTGACTGCATTGTAATGTTGTGTGGTTAACTGCAATTTAAGCAGCATACATGAAAAAAAAAAATTGTTTGAGCGGGTGTTTAGGCAAAGTACAGTAGCTAAGTATAATTTGAATTTCAAAATGCAATGATTGTGTTAATTCTTATTGAAGGTAAAAGTGACTCAGCTGGGAGTTTGAGCAGCATGCTGGAACCGGTGTAACTACGCAGATGGCATCCTCTGCACTGGCTATGTCCTTCCGGTTCCGGTCCTGTTCCAGAACAGGTGTCATTTGGACATATCCACCCCTTATTGGATACATCGCTAAGCATGTGTAACTATGTGCATATTCACATAGAATATGCGTTGGACATCCTTACTCTTTATTAGCCTGCTGGCTAAGTAGTTAGCTAAAGCAAGTGAACTGTAGAGAGGCCTGCATGATAGGCCTAGCACAAAGATAAAGCTGGCAGTGCAGCAATACACTGGGGTTATAACTAACGTTTGATCGGAAGAATGGCAATCACTCTGACAACAGATGTTATCAATAGCCCAACATTTCGATAGCTACTCACCTAGCTATCAAGCTAGTTAGCAAGAAGAAATGCATTTAGCTACCGCTAAGTGCAACATTTCCTTGATATGAACTGAACTGAATTTAACATGGTTTATCATCTTGCAAGTTAGCTAGCTGCTAGATGATAAATCCAGCATGGACATAATTTCCAGTTCATTGAATTTCATTGATTTTTATTATTGTAACTAGGGATTGAATTATTCCAGGGCAGGGCTAATGTTACTTAAGGGTCTAAGTTACCCTCATTCTGGGAGAAATATAAACACAATAAATAGACGGAGACAGGAGTTGCACTTCTTTTACTTGGAACTTTTTCATGCATTGCCTGCAAGTTTTCATGATGTCACCGATACCAGGGTGAACTCAGTAATTCCCTGAAAACTAATTAACTCCATGTAGACATAAAATACACCACTGCTATTCCATGTGGCACCTTGAAAGTTTCAGACATAATCTTAAAATCAGCCCTATACTTAATGCATAGGCAGTGAAGTGATGATGTGTTTCTTTGTTCTAGTCAGAATATGAGCAGCTGCATTCGGAACCAAGTGGAGGTTATTTAATGATGTAATAGAGCAGCCAGAACACAGGCTGTTACAATCAAGCACTGACATGACAAAAGCAAGCATACATTTCTCAGTCCTCTAATAACAAAAAGTGTCTTATTGTATCAATAATCTGTAAATGAAAGAAAGCCACGGTGATGCGAAAGCCACTCTGGTTGCCATAGCACTAGCCTCTACCCTCTTCGTATAAAAAACAAAAATAATTTTAATGAGACTGGAATATCTCTGTCACCTTAGAAGCAAAAAGACATTTCCAGTAGTATTGGGATATGTGGGGAATGTTCGGTTATTTCACTGACATATCCTAAACAGCCTGACAAAATGTTCCAATAAAACTGAAAATATATCTGTATCTGCATCATGGCTTTCTAAACGAGTTACTCTGTTTCTTTGAGATTGTTTTTTGTTTTTTTACACTAGGACAGCAAAATATGTGTTAAATTTTTGGGTGGATTAGTTTGCGGGGCTACTGATTATGTAATAAGTTTGTAAAAACCAGAAAAACAAAGCATGAATTGTACCAAGCTGGCCGATTGTGTAGAACAGAAAACTATGTGCCAACATCAGGGGTGGCATATTGTAGAATACATCATCAACTATAATGGAATATGACAGAATTTTTTAATGAAGTGAAAATTGCCAATTGAGCTGGAAGGCATGTAGTTTGTAGATATAACAACATTTACAGCATGTTTCTGGATGCCATCTTCACAAAACTATCCATGGTTTTGTTGTGCAGCCTGGGTTTTGATGATATTTATGGGAACTGATTTGTGAAATGATATAAAAATAGCATCAGTTTCCGATTATGCCTTTGCATAGACAAGCACAAAATGACATTATTATTTCATATTATATTTATTCTCTGTCAGAAAAAAAGAGAGAAATGCAGCTCTCAGCTATTGGCACAGTTGGAACTTCTATGCATTTTATTAAATGTAGCAGAAGTACACTACATGGCCAAAAGTATGTGGACATCCCTTCTAATTAGTAGGTTTGGTTATTTAAACCACACCCTCTGCTAATAGGTGCATAAAATCAAACATACAGCCATACAATCTCCATAGACATACACTGGCATTAGAATGGGTTGTACTGAAGAGCTCAGTGACTTTTAGCGTGGCACTGTCATAGGATTCCACCTTTCCAACAAGTCAGTTCGCCAAATTTCTGCCTTGCTAGAGCTGCTGTTATTGTGAAGTGGAAACATCAAAGAGCAACAACAACTCAGCCACGAAGTGGTAGGCCACACAAGCTCACAGAACAGGATGGTCAAGTACTGAAGCACATCTGGACACATGCTCTCTGGGGTTATGAATCACACTTCACTATCTGGCAGTCTGACGGATGAATCTGGGTTTGTTTAATGCCAGGAAAATGCTACCTGCCCAAACAAATGGTGGCAACTGTAAAATTTGGTGGAGGAGGAATAATGGTCTGGGGCTGCTTTTCATGGTTTGGACTAGGTCCCTTAGTTCCAGTGAAGGGAAACCTTAATGCCACAGCATACAATGAAATTCTAGAGAATTCTGTTGTGCTTCCAACTTTCCTTTTTGTCATCACCTCGATGAGGATTTTGAATTCCAGTCTCACTGTTAGGTAAAATTAGGAAATTCTTCAAAATCCACATTCTTCTGAAGACTGCTCAGTTTTGACCAATTTCAGTCATTTAATAGACAGATAAATCTTTATTTGTTCAGATGTCTTTTTTGTTTATGCAAAAGCCACTGCGAACTAACCCTTGCCCTGCAAATAACCAAAGAATGAAAACAAATGACCAGCAGGCAGTACTAAAATTTCTATTTTATATGAACACATTTTGAATATTACATTACATTACGTTTATTTAGCAGACGCTTTTATCCAAAGCGACATACAAAAGTGCATATCATGGTCATTGGAACCAACTACAATACACAGGTTAATATACATTCACTGGCCACTTTATTAGGTACACCTTGCTAGTACAGGGTTGGTTTTCTGTTGCTGTAGCCCATCTGCTTCAAGGTTCGACATGTTGTGTGTTCAGAGATGCTCTTCTGCATGCTTCGGTTGTAACGAGTGGTTATTTGAGTTACTATTGCCTTTCTATCAGCTTGAACCAGTCTGGCGATTCTCCTCTGACCCCTGCCATCAACAAGGCGTTTTCGCCCAGAGAACTGCCGCTCACTGGATATTGTCTCTTTTTCAGACCATTCTCTGTAAACCCTAGAGATGGTTGTGCGTAAAAATCCCAGTAGATCAGCAGTTTCTGAAATACTCAAACCAGCCTGTCTGGCACTATGCCACGTTCAAAGTCACTTAAATTACCTTTCTTCCCCATTCTGATGCTTGGTTTGAACTTCAGCAGATCGTCTTGACCATGTCTACATGCCTAAATGCATTGAGTTGCTGTCATGTGATTGGCTGATCAGATATTTGTGTTAACGAGCAGTTGAACAGGTGTACCTAATAAAGTGGCCGTTGAGTGTATATCACCTGAAATGAATCAAAAATGTCTGCATCATTGCATTATTGAAACATAAAAAGTATTATATTGGAGTCATTTAAATGATCTTTAATATATTTGTCTCTTAGACGCCAAAATTGAGCCTACCACCACTTATTTTGGGCAGCACGTTGGGGCAGTGGGTAGCACTGTTGCCTCACGGCAAGTTTGCATGTTCTTCTTGTGTCTGCGTGGGTTTTCTCAGGGTATTTTTGTTTTTGTTGTTCCAGGTAGGCTAATTGGAGACTCTAAAATTGCCCATAGGTACGAGTGTGTGAGTGAACCCCCCGCTACCCTGACCAGGGTAAGCGGATATAGATAATGGATGGATGGACGGACCATTTTATGTATGGCTAAGTTGTGAATAAATACATATTGTATTTTTTTGGTTTCAGTGCCATTCATCAATTATTTTTGCTCTAGATAGTGATGTAACCTCTGTTTTGACTCGTCCCTACCTGCAAATATTGCATAACAGTAAAGTGTCATTTCCAATAGCAGTCAGCTCGATGAAGACAAATCCCTTACTTTGTTGAAAAATGGGACTGTTGGCCATTTTTACTGAGTGTGTTTGGCAGCTATGTCTTTTTTTCTTTTCCTTGCATGGATTTATAGTAGAAAGTCAGCTGCAACTTTCTACTTACCATGAGTTTTGTTATCGACAGCACTTCATGCCAGTAATGTCTGGTGATTCACATTAGCATCAGGGTTGGTGTATGGTGTAAGTTTGGAATGAAGAATCAGAAAATGGCTTTCAGTTATTGCCTGTTACAGTGCAGAGCACCACAACCTACAGTTGACTGAATAAATCATGAGAGGATTTGATAGGGCATTGTCACGCAGGTCTTTACAAGTCCCCCTTTTTCACATGCCTCTGCCTCAGCATAACTATTATTTTTTCTTGTTGCCATTGTTGTATTTAAGGCATGAAAGGACCATTAATTATACTACACACTCAAAATTTTATTCCTTCTCTGTATTTTGACTCAGGCTCAACCTGGGAAAGAAACTCCTTCTAGCCCACGTTGGTATGTAGAATTTGAAGTTTACATGTGAACTTTCCCAAGGGATATGAAGACACGCCTTTTTGTGTGCCAGGGTGACAATTCTTTATGTGGCATAGTGTTGATATTAAACATAGTTTTTCTTTTAGGAATTTTAAATAAACATTTAAGCTGTCTGTATTGAATAAAAAATATAATGACTATGCATTTAAAGTAAAAAATGAAAACTTGTAATCAAATCAGTTTTTCTCAGTTACTCATGGAAATCTAATTTTTCATATGCATATTGGCATGTTTGAAATAATGACGTTCTGCTCTTATCAGATTGCCTTAAGAGGCATCTGGACTGTGGGAGAGCAGACTTTGATTGCATGATGAAGGTGGAGGAGTGCTCAAGTATGTGTGACATTGAGTAACAGTGCCAATGGGACTGCACCAGCAATTCGGCGCAAACTTCCAGCTAATGAGAGTGAGAAACTGTAATCGACTTAAAAATGTTTAATTGACACCATGAGCATATTTTCCAGTTTGCACATTTTGAGAATTAATTCCTGAAAGGCTCTTTTTAGAGAGGGCTAATGGAAGTAATATGCTTATTAATGAAACAGATGGAGGTTTGCATCATGGCACTCCTGTTTTATGGTGTTTTTTTTATATCACTCACACACATATCACATTTCGCTGCTTCAAAGCTGTTATTCTTATCAAGCCTATTTTCAACATCCAATGTGCATTACATTCTTGTTTTGAAATGAGAAAAGTATCACATTAGATATCCAACCAATTAGTAGATTTTTATTGTGACTAAAATGAAATTTCCATTAGCTGTGTATTTTTATGGTGACTAAAAATTTATTTTACATATGCCATTTGAGTTTCACGTCTCACTGTTGAATTTCTGTGAGGGGCAGACATTCACTCTTCGCTTCTGGGGTTGTGATGGTTATGGGAATTGGAACAGGCCCCTGATGTCCCCCTTCAGGCACCCTGTGCTTTTGCGCTGTGTCTCCATTGCCTCTGTTTCAGCCTTGTCAGAGACAAGTGCTTACTCTGTTTAGCATTTTGGGGCAAACAATGTGAGGCACTTTCAAATTGCATATTCCCATTTTCCTAACTCTGACGGCCATGACTTATATAGCTTTGCTAAATTAAGTTTAATAGGTTGTCAGAAGTGGACTGAAAGTGAGCAAATATGTTTGAATCAGTAGTGCAGAGTGATTATTAGTAATTAATTTAGGTGAGCGACCAACCGCTTAGGGATTAGGACTGATGAAGTACTTACAGCTTTGAAAAAATGGTTTGTTGAAGTCTAATTGAGACAATTGGCATGATTTTTAGGGAATAGATATGCAACAGATGTATGTTGAGAAAAACATTGACTCTTTTGATTACATAAAGAAACCATCAAAAATGACAGATTGGTGAGATGTGTGGCACAGTCCATTGGGCATCCGACTCTCGGCCCTATGCCATTCCCACCATGCGGGTAGGGGTTTGATCACCACCATTGCACTTTCTCAGTTGTTGTCCCTTCTCTATCTGTTACCTTCTCTGCTTCATTCCTGTTGGAAAAAGGCAAAAAAAGAATACAAAAGGAGGGTAGACTTTTCTGCTCTCCTTAAAAAAACAGATCAGTTTTCAGTAGGCATTAAATACATGTCAGTATCCATTCACAACCCAATAACACCGTATTCATTAAAAGCAGCTTTAACAAAGACCAGCACACACAGTCCCCCCCCCCCCCCCCCCCCGGTTCAGGTTTAGAGTACAACAGAATTGCTGAAAATAGTAGTTACATGTGTTCTTTCATAAAGCAGTTTTCATCTTTGACCTTTGGTGTGTGGTCATATTTCTGAAAAAAAAAAAAAAAAATTAATCGGAATTGTCTGTGTGTATGTGTGTGTGTGTGTGTGAGAGAGAGATAGTATATGAGTATGTCTGTGTGTGTGTGTGTGTCTGTGTGTGTGTTCATGTAAATGTGCACGTATGCTTGTGTGTGATATGTATTTATGGTGTTGTGTTGGACCTTGTGCCGGTGGATTTTTCATTAAGACCCTGTGTGATTTAGGGCTGCAGCTGGATGCTGGCCAGGGCTGCTGCTACATCAGCAGAGTTGCCTGCCAGGTTTAGCTGGCAATGAGTAAACAGGCCCATGGAGCAGGAATGTACCATCTGAGAAGTGAGAAGGAGCAGGAATATACCATCGGGAAAGGGCGCTATATTTCAACTGTCTCTTCCCCTTCTTCCACACTGCCCTCACTTAGCTCATTGCAGAAGATACAACCACTTAGGGACATGCTGTAAAAAATTAGCATTTTTTACAATGTGAAGTATCACCTGTCGTGAAACCTCATGCAGTAAACCACTGTCAGGTACATAAACACATGCAAAATGCCAATTATCCTTGAGGGTTTTACTTGCCAGTGCGTGCACCACTGAAAACTGTTCTGAAATTCCTCTTTTTATAGTTGTTGTGAACATGCATGTGGTTATGCTGCAAATATTATATCTGTTTTCATTACATGCAGAGTGAATCCTGAATGTGAAAATGCTTACATAGCCCACCCAAGTGTCCATAGAAACCATAACTAGCAATGGTTATTCTATTATGGGCGTACACTGTGTTTACTGTAGAAGAATCACATGTCAAGAGAATGGAAATAACTAGGTTTACAGACAAAAGGAGATATGCTGTCCTAGCCAACACCACAGAGGGGTTTTTCAAGCCTCCCTTACAACAGGAATCCAATGACACTGATTACAAGCTTTCTTTATGGGGAGGAAGAAGCCACAGAGGATTATGGATCAGACTGAGCCTTCTATATATCAGCAAGTCAGATCCGGTATATCTGAAAAATATGTATGTCAGATCCAGTATATATATATGAAAGATATGTCAGATTTTTATTCTCAGATCCTCAAGTACAAATAACAGAATTAAGTCCTTTAATAATTGTAAGACTATATACATTGTCTACCAGTTGACTTGCTTGTGTAACTGTTTATATGTTGGATGTACCAAACAAAGGTTATAAGATTGGCTTGTAGAGCACAAATACGCTATTCTTACAAACAATATGGATTATCCAATGGCAAAGCATTTCTGATCGCTACACGGAAGCAATCCCGCTTCTCTTAGTATTATTGGTTTAGAAGCAATACCTGATTCAATCAGAAAAGGAGATTGCCTGAAATGCCCTTTACAGTGCAAATCTTTTTGGATTTTCAAATTTAAAACAACAATATAGGCACAGGAATTTACCCTTCTTATAATTAAACTAAAAAGTAGGCTAGGGTTGAGCTGATCATATTCAAGTCGACTGAGAAAGTATACAACAGCATTAAGTATTTTGAGTTGATTACAATTCCTATGTTCCCAGGTTTATTAAGGAAATATCACTGTCACTTTTGGTTTAACAATGAAATTATCCTCTTCAAAGTGCATTTGGAATGTCTTTTTGCCTAAACAAGCAAGGGATGTATCCTTAATTGCCTTATTGCAGTCAATTAAGGAATTTAGCCTTAACCAATAAGGAAAGTTTTCCTAATTACTTAAAAATTGATTTTTTTTGTTGATTGTCTATAGCTTAATGGGCACTGGTTATACATGTTCTGTCATACCCTGATGGAGGCTAGTAAGCTGAAATTCTTAGGTTTCAAAATTATTTCTTTTGTGGACATGCCATAAAAATAAAAAAATGTTGCCTTCTCTTATATCCCTTGTATATCTCTTGACATGTTTAAATGGAACCACAGTAATTTAAAAGCAAAGTTGAAAAAAAAGAACAGGGAGATCCTAATCTAATGCAGACATTAGAAGACACAATATTAAAACAGTACAAATAAACATAAAGTTACGACACGCAATAATGTCAGCATACAGACACAGCAACAAATATTAAAACTGGCCTCCTGAAGAGTGTTTCTGATCTGTTGGACAGATGTTTGTTGTTTTTTCTTCATTGTGGTGAGAATTTTTTGGTCATCACCTGTAGGGTTCTTCCTTGGTTTACCAGGGTCTTTGTGATTTCTGAACTCTCCAGTGCTCTCTGTCTTCTTATTGATGTTCCCAACAGTTGATTTTGGCCTAAGGTTTGGACCCCTTAGAGAACAGGGGTAAAGCCCCAGGAGCAGTGTTTTAGGTTAAGGGCCTTGCTCAAGGGCCCAATGTTATTTCTTGTCATGTCAAGACCCAACTGTATGCCCACCAGAGGCTTAAACCAGCAACTCCACAGTTGCCAGTCGAACACCAAAATTAATTGAGTGAAGGTAGGTTTATTTCATATATTTTTATATATTTATTGTATGAGCTCTACTTGGTCATGTTACTTTTAAAAACTTGACATTTCCATATGCTGCTGTCTGATTGTTGCTTATCTTACACATTGTACAATTCTGCCCCAGGAGCATGCACTCTCAACACAAATTGATTTCTTTTTTTCTTTTCCTCCTTTTTCGTAGTAACAACTATTTGTGAACTAAATCTGTGCTGGATTTTCTCTGTGAATGTGCAGATGTACCCACTGCCTGTTTCTGTTTCCAAGCAACAAGTCAGGGGCAGAATACCTGAGCATTCTCAACACCTGTATTAGTCAAAAAAAATCCTCACATTCAATAAATACACGAATAAATCAAACAACAGAAAAGGGAAGGAAGGTAAAGACACTCAGGACTCACCCTTGTTTGTAGCCAATAAGTAGTTATAAGTAATGATGAGTAATTGACCTGCTAGAATGAGAAACAGAATATGATTACTTACTGAGTGTGAGAAATACCCTGCCCAAAGTTATCCAGAGCTTATATAATGAGATGGGCGCATTGTTTTGATGCTGTTCCTTTTGAAGTGGCAATGCTGGCATGCTCCGAGCGATCTGCAGCCCTGCGTCCATTTCCTGGGTAATTGCTTTTAAGTTAGCAGTGAACAGCCAAATTTATTAGATGATGCAGTACTGAGCATTGTGGAAACACAAGTCCTCTAGATTCTATTTAAATTAACGTCTTGTTTTTTTTATTTTTTTTATTTAAGAGATTGCTGGATGTGTGTATGAATGGTCATATACATGGGATAGACAGCAGCTATGTGCCACTTTGGTAAACAGCACAGAGGCAGCATCATGAGTAGCCTTTAGGAACCAATCTTTGGAGCTGAAAGAACCTGCCCTGGTCTATACTAGACTGCATCTCACACAAAGTGTATATCCATAGCTGGCTGATTCCTTTTTTAAGTAATTGAAAGAAATCCATTATATCACACCCCATATCTCCAAGTCAATGAAACATAAATCATAGACAATGTCAATGAAGGGGGATTTTATTTCAGCCCAATCCACCATCTCAAGCTCAGAACATTTCTGTAATGCTGTCTCTCCATCAAAAACAGTCCTCCAGAAAAGTAAATTAAAACACCTCTGTCAGCTGGCATCAAGTAAATTAAAGCTTGTGTCTATGTGCTATTATTTTATGAAATATTGCAGGTACATATGTGACTCCTGGATCAAGTTATGAATACATTTTGCATTTCATATACTGTAGGAATGAATGATTAGAATTTTTGTTAACAGTGCAAAAATATGTTGGGTGTTGTGTCCATATTTTCTGCTGGTGTAGCATGAAACACAATTTCAGGCAAGACCATGAAGAGCTAGATTCTTTAGTCTCATTTTAAATGAGCAACATTGATTGTGGTTGTTTTTTTAAAATGTAATTGCTGAACAACTGTACAGAGAAACAATTGCTGAATTGCTTAGATCAAAGTTGATCTAAGCAAATTAGTTTTTCACAAAAAAAGTGAAGTAACAGCACAGTCCATTTATATGTAAATGGCTGTGCACAATTTTGTCATCTTCAGCTGTGCCAGACAGAAATGTATTGTTGTCTTAACTTTCCTTTATTTGTCACCATGATTAATAAAGGCAGCCCTCAGTATAATTTTGGCTGCGGCATGTTCCACTGGACGCTCATGCAGCGGCACTCTGTACAGTATGTTCCTTGTGGCTGTTTTTAGATAGTGGGGTAACCATGCCACAAGGGGTGTAACCTGTTCTCACTCTAACATTCCAGCCAGCAGCTAAATAAGGCCAGCACCGTCTTCCAAAACAAGTGTCCAGTTCTTCTGCTAGTGGAGTGCTTGTGGTGACAGGGCCCAGTAAATCCATATCTGGAACACACAAATCATCTGCTATCTCTTTTGCCAGAGGCAAATACTTCACACTTGTTGTTCTTCGGTCTGTGGTCTGCACTGTGCTGGAATGCACTGACCACTGCAAATCAACTCTATTGTCTGTGCAGGTCGTGGACGTCCTGTAATTTCCCTGCTTTGTTCTGAGATTGGGTAAGTGTGTGTGTATGTGTACCTACCACCTCCCAAGACCCTTGTGCCTGATTTTCAGCTTATGCCCTCCAAAAAGTCTGTGGACTGCCCTGTCCACATCCCTAGCCCTCCATCCCAAAACTTCTCCTTATCCCCTCCCCCACCTCATTCACCCAGTTTCCCTAATATGTCCCATTCCACACCCCCTCCCATATGAATGAAACATTGTTTTTCTCTCCAACGCCCCCACCCAACCCTGGGACACAATGTTGCACATTCTAATGCGTCCATGCTAGGTTGGGGAAAACCAGCTGTGCTAGCATTTGTTGCACTAGCAGTCACAAAACACAGACTTTAGCATAATGTGAGTGCTGCGTGCCTTGCTGATACAGGCCTCCCATTATGTGGCTTGTAATCTGAGCTTTTAGGACCCTGGCTGTCCTTCTCTTTCCTGAATGGGCTGTTGCTGGGCTCTATCTGTTTCCTGAGCTTTCACTCTGCTTACCTCGGCACTATGATTATAGTGGGCCTGCAGTGGAGTGAGCCCAATTGTGCTGAGGAGACACCAGCTCAGGGTCACCCCAAAAAAAAAATCACCCTGCTGTGCCCGGGACAAATGCACTGAAGTGAGTTTTTCTGTTTCCCCTTTTTTGCCACATCCACGTGTGAGTCATGTTCGGGCAATGATCCCCATGAGAGTCTAATTTTGGCATTCATCGCCATTGGAGCCTCCCCTTACTCTAAAACCAGTGTCACCTTTTCAGCTAATACTGTATTTCCCTGTGTGCAGTCAAATCCACACCTTTCTAAAACGAAAAATGTACTACAAATGTCACGTGAGAAAGCATCTGTAAAGTTGTCATTATTTAATACAATGATTTGGACAGCTCCTCTCATATCAACCTCGTATGTAAATTTAGTAATTTCCACCAACTTCCTTTTGTGCAGCCTATATAGAAAACCCTTTTTTGGTAAAATAATATGCCTGTAAGTTCACTACTGGATAATTTCAGTCACAATTAGTTTGTGTGGACAATGCTTTAGAGAGTCATAAATTTGGCCTTGATGAGAGGTGAAACTACTAGCCTCCATTAAAGTTGTCAGCCATCACATTTATTCCACCTTGAAAAGATCTCTGTTGGAAACAAAGTGGCAGTCTTGAGGAGCATAACATACGCAACATTTTAGTTTAGCACATGAGTCAGACAAGGACTTCTATTATTGTATGTCACAGCATTAACTAACAGGAGTTCTGTTATTACGAGTTGTCAGTGGTTTTGTTTTTGTTTTCCTGGTTTGGTACAATGTGCTCTATTCCATTTTTTCTGTGTCAAAATGTGAAGTAGCAGTTCTGTTTTCATCATTAGCAGTATAAACCTCTGTAGAAAGAAAAGCCAAAGAATGGACTGAAGAATGAAAAACCTTAATTACACCTCACTTTTGACAGTTGTGTATTTCAAAGTATCTCTGCTGGTTAATTTGCTTATCTGACATTCTTTTTATTAGCACCCAATGATGTATTGAGTGTATTATGTTCTTATTGATCTTGCATTCTCCATGCCTTTGCTGAGTGAACGTTGAAGTGCAGAAAAATTGAAGAGAGAAGCGATCTGCTGTGATTCATGGGTAGTAGGCGTTCTGAGGGCTGCTCTGCATATTAAGTGGACCGGAGAGATGCTGAGAGCCCCAGCACCTAGTGAGCTCCAGGGTGATGTCACGCTCTCATGCTCGGCTGATTTAGACATACCTGGAGTAATTAAAATGCATGCTCAGGACCTTTGCAAGATGAAAGACAACAGTTTATTTTCAGTTTGTTCCTTCCATGTCATCATTTCCAGCACTGCTTTGCTTTGTGCTAAATTGCACTTCAAAACAACAAAGGAAGGATCTATTTGAAATTGAGAATTAGAAAAAATATATATTTCCATCCTATTTAGAAAAATGTTCAGAGGAGTGAATGTGGTTCACAGGTTCTTCAGGGTGTTTTATTTTTAATTGACTCATGTCTTGTTGAACTCGATAAACATTTTGCAGAGAAATCCTTGATTGTGGCACCACCTATAATTAATCCAAGCAAGAGCTCTTTCTGTTATTAAAGGGGTCTTCTGGGATTATGAAGATATTTGTTCTAATTTTTTTCCTGAATAGTTATAAATTCAACTTGTTCCAGCAGATACCTGGAAAGCTTTCTGCTGTTGTTGGTTGTGGATCAGCACATAGCAAATATGTATGGATTAGGATATGGTTTTTTTTATTTTTATTTAATCTGAATGGGATAAAAATGATAAAAATATCCACAGTGTGTTTTACCATGGGGAACTACATAGATTGTTATGGGACCATAATCATAAAATGTAACAACCAATATCAACCATTTTCTGCTCAGAGACACAGTGCCATGTTACAGTTAATTCATATGGAACTTTCTATATGCCCATACATATTTCTTTGATGTTCTAAATACAAACATGGATATTGCATAAATGAAGTCAATTTCAATTCTGCATTAAATACATGATGCTATTTATCAACTAGCAAACAAAGCTGTTGGTATTTCACTAAAAAGTTCCACTAGATTTTGGAACATGGCTGCGGGGATTTGCTTCCATTCAGTCATTAGTGAGGTCAGGCACTGATGTTGGGCGATAAGTCCTGGCTTTCAATCAGCATACCAATTCATCCCAAAGGTGTTCGATTGAGTTGAGGTTGGGGCTCTGTGCAGGCCAGTCAAGTTTTTCCACACCAAACTCGATAAACCATTTCTTTATGGACCTTGCTTTGTGCTTGCATTGACATGCTGAGACAGGAAAGGGCCTTCCCCAAACTGTTAGAAAGTTGGAAGCACACAATTCCATCAAATATCATTGTATGCTGTAGCATTATGATTTCCCTTCACTGGAACTAAGGGCCTAGCCCAAACTATAAAAAACATGCCAAGACCATTATTCCTCCTCCACCAGACTTTACAGTTGGCACTATGTATTCAGGCAGGTAGCATTCTATTGGCATTCACCAAACCCGGATTTGTGTGTCAGACTGCCAGATAGTGACGTGTGATTTGTCACGCAAGAGAACGTGTTTCCACTGCTGCAGAGTCCAATGGTGGTGTGCTTTACATCACTCCAGCTGACGCTTGGCATTACTCATGGTGAGCTTAGACTTGTGTCCACCGGCTTGGCCACAGAAACCCATTTCATGAAGCTCTTGCTGAACAGTTCTTATGCTAATGTTGCTTCCAGATGCTGTCTGGTACTCGGTAGTGAGAGTTGAAACCGAGGGAAATGTTTAAGCGCTACAGGCTTCAGCACTAGGCAGTCCAATTATGTGAGCTTTTGTGGCCAACCCCTTCACAGCTGAGCTGTTGTTGCTCCTTAATGTTTCCACTTGACGATAACAGCACTGACAGTTCACACCGAGGCAACTCCAGCAGGACAGAAATTTGACAAACTGACTTGCTAGAAAGGTGGCATCCTACGACAGTGCCAATTTGAAAGCTCTTCAATATGAACCTTTCTACTGCCAATATTTGTCTATGCAGTGTATGTTGTTGAATATAAAAGATAAAATTTCCACAAGACAAATATACAGTAAAAAAAATAAACCAAGGAATGATATTTCTTGCTGATAAACAAATGAAATGCTATAGACTCAAGAATTCTGATGCCTTCCACTCCCATTGCCTCCCTCTGCCAGCACTGACCAATGCACTTGATACTCTGATGGTGGCCACATCTCCGGTGATGTCATTTTATGGCTGTTTTTTAAATAATAAAACTCTTGGCATTATGCTATGTTTTCTCATTGTCTCCAGCTGAAAATCATATTCTACCCAGTTTTAATGTTGTGCATGATTTCATTTCACACATAATTTCTTATCCCAGGGGATATTTGTGCTCTTTTACTACAGACTTTCAGTCCTCTCGCTGAATTTCAGAATTCTCATAGGTATGGTGTCTTTATTTTCAATGCACTCTGCTGTGTTGGGAATCAGGACTGTGGGACACATGATGCCTTGATGAAAATTATCTTTTTATAGGTCTACTAATCCTTTATGACCAGAGCTAATCATTTTGTTTGACTGTTTAATTAGATAATTGTGGTTTTTTTTCTTCTGCCATTTATTGCAAATGCAGTTGTGTCACTAAAATTCAGGCAAAAAAAATTTTCTTAGTGAAATTGTCCTAAGGGGACCATGTACTAAGAGAAAAAACATTTGAACAAACTGTTCTCAGGTTAGGAGAGCATGTACAGTACATAAAATATTTATGTAAACAAAAACAACCACAATTTATCAGCTTAATTTCACTTCAGTCTTATTATTGCAGCTTTTTGGTGAGGCTGGGTTCCGAGCTGTTGTCATGATTTGGAGGTACATGGGATTGTCGCCTTACATTTTAACAGAGTGAAGTGTGGGAAGTGTCAACAAGCTTCGAAAACTGCAGGGAATCATATGTTTGGAAACCAAATCATTCATTAAACTAGTATTTTGATGGTTGCTTACCTAAAAACCAAAAAGTCAGCTTTATCCATCTTGCCTCCCATTTATACAAATAAATACAAAGTTATTTCTCAGGATTAAATAATTGTGTGTGGATCCTAGACAAATGAACCACAATAAAAATTTTTTTTTAATTTTCTCAGAACACCCACAAATAAAAACTGTGTATGAAAGAAGAAGAACAGTGAGCTACACCTTGGACTTGTGTGATGTTCAATATGTGGAATATTTTCATGTACACGTGTGCACCCTGTGGTTGTTTTGTGTGTGACATTCGGTAAATCTGGGTCTGAGAAGGGAACACCTAGAAACACAATACCTTTTTTACTTTGTTCCTTTTGGCTTTGCTCGGCAACAGGTGCAGTCTACCATGCTGGCACAGTGCAGATGACATTTCATTATCTTATCTAAACCTGTGGCTGGCCCTGAAATGTTCAGGCAAGTAGAGATTAATTGTACCACTCCCTGCTCTGTAAATTTGTCTCCTGTCAAATTTTATGCATGGATTAAAATAGAAATAATAACACTGATGATGATCAACTCATTGAATATTTTTCCACATTCAAATTTTGGTGGTTTGTAATTATTCATTCTTATGAAAAATATGAATATTTTCACCATCTTACTGCCTTTAATCAGACTTGATTTCAGGGTCTTTCTCTAACAAGCTAGTCAACTATTGATAGCATTTTTTTGCTTTTAAAAGAGCAGTGCTATGCAGTGACCAACACCCAACTTTACCTGAATTTATTAACCTGTTTGATCTTTGATGGAAAGTACATTTTAAGATGGAATACTTATTCATAAAACAACTCAAACTGAAATATAGTAAATGCAACTGCCCTAGTGCTGAAAAATATTATGACAGGAAAAGATATAATGGAAAAGCAGCTGTTATTATTTATTAAATAATGGCTTTAAATAAAATGTTTTTAATATTGAGATAAAATGCTGACAATTAAATTTAAATGTTCATTTATAGTTCAAAATATATATTAGTAACATTATAAAAACAATGAAACATTTAAAAGGAGCACAGTCTTCAAGGGTTAACATTTAAATAAGGAAATGCCTCCATGAATGATTAAAGGGAATGGAAGAGTGCACTGTTGTGGAATGATAGGATTTTACCTCAGCAGATTTCCTCATTCTTCAAAAGGAGAAATTTTATAGTGGACCTCCGCTCCTTGGAGAGGTGTTTAAGGGCGGATTCCTGCAGGATTTGATTGCACAGTGATATAAACAATAAAGCCGCCATGCATGGAATGGTGTCACCAGAGGTCCATTAAAGACGGTCATGTCACAGGAGACACTCGCCCTGTTTGTGCGTGTGATACAGGGAGTTCAGACCAGGGGCATGTACCCCTGGCCCACACAGAGATGGGCTGCGTGAAATGTAGTCAGCCCTTGTCAGTGAGCAGTGAGGGGGAAGTGTATGTGTGGTTTTGTCTGCCTCACAGTGCAGAGAGGATGAAATGAGTGCTGATTACACGTCCTCTGGCCCAGGGTGGACCTAAACGGGCATGTGCATCTCTGCCTGTGACAGGCTGCTTCCTCCTGGCGGCCCAATAAGGATAATTAATTCCTGGGCCCTGTGTTTGTTCCCTCTTGTTCTCTCTTGAGTGTGGGAGAACAGGGCTGAATACCTGGCAGGGAGTCAAGCAGGGCGAGCTGCAGGGAATACTGCACTATTCAACCTGCGGCTTTTCCCCTGTTGGATGTGAAAATAACCCTCCCTCCCTCAGGAAGCAGGCACCTTGATGAACATAAGAAAGCAACAGACATATCAAGGGTTTCCTGTTACCCTTTTTAAGGATGAGAACATTTTAGCAGTGCATTTAATGGAGGTAATAGGAATTTTCCTGATAAAATCACGTTTATTGCTTATGCTTAGTGTACCTTGGCGGACAGGTTAAGTTTAGAAATAATTTAGGGTCTAGAACTTAAACACATATAAATCAGTTCTGATGGGCCTTGCTTTCCATTTGCAGAGACCGAGAGAGAGCATTAGTATTCTAAAAAAAAAAAAAACCGTTAGAATACATTATGGGTTTTTTAGAATGTAGAGGCTGAATAATGGATAACTCCACGGACCGACTCAGCAGGCAAAGTGCCCAAGGTCTCGGGCAAACAATAAGGATTTGTCAAGTTAATGTGTGGATGTCTCTGTATAGCACAATGGATCTGAGGAAGAGAACATGTTGTCTTTAATACATTCCTGCACTGTGCAGAAACAGCAGCTTCTTCCTGGGAGGCTGGTGCACTGAAAGGGGATCATTGTTGACTCTCTTCACTTTGATATCCCATTTTTTTTGCACCTTCCCCAAATGTCACTCTCTGTCGGGCTTTAGCCAACCAAATCAGCATATAATGACATTGTGAGTTAGGACTATCGATGAGAGCTGTTATTTATAGAGGTAAAGCATCTAACCTTGTAATAACTTGAAAGGCTATGTGTGTGTGCGCATGCGCATGCTTGCGTGTGTGTGTGTGTGTGTGTGTGTGTGTGTGTGCGTCCGCAAGAGAGATGGTAATTGTTAAAGCACAAAGCACTCACTTTCTTTCAAGTCAGCGATGGAAAGGAAAGGGGTAGGAGCAATATATGCATGTGAAAACTGTATGAGGCCAAGGTGTATCAAATAGATTTATATTTCATGGTATGAAAGAAATCTCAAGCCTTTGGAAATAGTAGCTTTGGTTATGGTCAGTTGCTGTGAAATTTGTCTACAATAGAGCAGAGCTCAATATGTTGCTACTTCTGATGCTGACTTCCTTTCGGGTGGTTGTGTTTTGTGAAGTATGTATAAATTAAGGGAAATAACCTTGACATTATTACACGAGGCAGACTATGGAAAAGGCACAATAAACAAACTGCTATACTACAGAGATGCTCCTGAAATCTATAGATTTATCTGCAATGTCATCCCGTTTTCACCGTGAAAGCCTATATTTCTTTATTACAGTTGCACTGTGAATGCCTATCATAGCTGCACTGTGAAAGGATATCTTTATATATAATTTGTTTGGTTAGTGTGGTGGCCTCTTGTCCCTATGGGAGAAGCAATGGGGGCCTTTTTGTCCTTTATGTGCTGCTGACCTACAGGCCTCACCTTAATTCACTGACCAGGGCTTGTCATTCCTAATTAGGGAAAAACAATGAGAGGTCCTTAGTTTAATCCAATCTTACTCCAAAGCCAGTTGTAAACGGCTCACAGAGCGCAGTCTATTAATCCAGAGCGGAGAGGACATCACACAGTGCACAAAGCTGCTGTTGTTACTTTTTCCCTAAATCACTTTTCTTTACTTTTACTTGTTTTCTCTTTCCACCTAATGGACAGAACGGATTACATTAAACATAGGAACGAAAAGTGGGCTTTTATTAAAAAGGAATCTAGACCCCTTATGGCTAAGGTTTCTTGGCATATCTAAGCAGCCAAATTGTTTGGAAATGTGCGGCTGCGGTATCAACCCTGAATCAGCCCATACACAATTAACTGTGACTATATACTTGGCAATTATAATAACATCGCACATGTAGAAATAGGGTTTGCACTAAAAAAAGGAACAGATGCAATTTTGTGTTGCAGCATAGCTCAGGCAAGCTACTTGTTAGTTGTTCTAATACTCCGACTAATAATAAACCCCAGGCCCTTTTTGTTCAAACCATGAGGAATGTACATGCTAACAATGAGGTTGGCTAGAGACCACATCCTCCCCTGCGGTGAATGGGGCTGATGTCTCTGTGGTTACCTTATTGCGCCCACTAGTTTGCCTTCTCACGTCTGTGGGGTCTGTAGAGGGACAGAATTAAAGCAGGAAAAAGATGGATGACACTAAGTGGCAGTCTCAATAGTTTGGACTTCAATTTGCCTAGAAACTGACAAATCCATGGCTCACAACAGGGAATCTGAGCCATATATCAACAAATTAAGAAGCACACAATTTTATACAACTGGCTATACGCTAACAAATTAAGAGGCAAACACAATTTTGTGTAACTTATGTAACTCGCCAATTTGCATCCCAAACACGAATAATAGTTTGTTTTTTTTAAATAAGCTTTTCAAGCTCTGACATTTTCTTATCGGACTGAAAAGCTCTAATGTTTATTTTTAGAGCAGATAAGTTAATTATAAAAATCCTTTAAGGTTTTATGTTTATCAAGATTGAAATGCTCTTCACTTCTCACCTACAGAAAGGCAGATAGCCTCAAGCAAAATCCACTGCAAGCCCTCAAAGTTATGATAGTAATGTGTTAAATAGAAGGTGAGTCAGATAAGTGAAATCAGATTTGGTTTTGGGGAAGGCAATTAAAATGCCTAATTTTGAAGACTGCAGAAAAAGCCAAAAATGGCTGGATTTTTAGGGAAGATGGTTAAGATCACCACTGGCTTGCTGCGTGTATTCTGAGGAAGGTAAGACTGGAATGTGTGACATCAGAGCACTCCAGTTACTGGAGTCCGGTTTCCTGCCTCATGTGAGCAGCTCTGTCTCAGCGAACAGGAAGTAACAGGAGAAGTGGAGGTCAGGAGGGCGAGGCACGCATATTTTTCCACTTGGCCCATAGCCCAGTCTGATTGGGAGCACACCTGACAGCATGGAGCAGCAGTCTGCACCACCTGACACATGCTATATCGAAAGCCCTACCTGTTTTCCGCTGCCCAGTTACTGTTTAATCCCTAAAGTAGAGCCACTGGGAGCAGACACATTTACTATTCCGAAGTAAGCGTCTCTAAATGCCTCTAAAAGTTTAATGGTTCCATTAAAATGCACTGAATAATCAATTTGCTGTCTCCAAAATGAAAGTAAATGTTTACCTGTAGATATTTAGCATGCAGTGTCATCGCCTTGGTCACTGCTGCTTTTAATGGAATGGAAAACTTGGATTTTTTTTCTTTCTTTTGTGAGCAGCTTGGCTGTGGGGAGTCATGGGACCCTGGGCAGTATATTTCTGTCCTGGTGGTTGGACAGCGCACAGTATGTACTTTGTGAAGTCTGGCATGACTGCAATAAAGGAGAGTAAGAATGAGTACAAGAATGTTTTCACTTATACCCTGAGAATTCAAATGTGCATCCATTCATGCTCTGAATGCAAATATTGGAGCTTATGTGAAACCTGAGACAATCAGGGACATTCAAATCACAGGCACATTTTCAAATTAATTCTACTGCAAGTGCATTCTGGTCAGGAAGTGCAGTAGTGTTTAAACGTCACAAAAGGTGTCTAACTTTAAGGAACCTCCAATAAATCCAGGCAAATAGGACCAAACTCCAGCAGTATCATTTTGTCACAAAAATAAAGCTCCTATAATTAAGAACTTTGAGTTCCTATCGGACCAATCCCAACTTATTTTTATATCAAACTGATTCACAGAAAAGTTCTGAGCTAGTTTGTCTTTGACTCAGAGTATGTGTCTGTTTGGAGAGATATTGAATGGTTTTATGACAGTAAAATGTCCAGTATTGCCTAATAGCTAACAGTTTCTATTAGTCCAAAACAGAGTACGGTGTACTCTATTGAACAAAATTTAGCATTGATGTACAGTTGTATGTTTTGTTCCATAAGCAAACTGAACTATGGAGGTTAATGCATGTGGCTGTTGTGTTTTAATTGCAGATGATTCCTATCAGCTTAAACGTGTGTGAGTGTGTGTGTGCGTGTGTGGGTCCAAGCGTGTGTACGTGAATGTATGCACTCACATGTGTGTATGTGTGTGTGGGTGGAGGGTGCTATTAATGGTTTAGTGTTAACTGTGTATGATTCAGCTGGAATCTTTATTTTTCACTCATGCAATGAATGCAATCTCCATCAACACAGAAAATTGTTTACTATTTTGCTTGCTGTACCCTTACAGTAACAACAGACTGAATAGCTTCCACATTTCTGTGTCTGATACACAGCACTTGCCTTTTCACTAAATGTCAGACGGAGAGGTGATCCATACTATGAGTTTGCTATTAAGATGATAAATTTGTGGTAAAGTCAAGCCATGAAAGTAAACCTAAACAACACAACGAATAAATTAGAGCTGGAGAAAATATGTGTGTGGTGAATGCACGCAATGTGGATGTATTTATACCAAGAAAGAGTCATATATTCATTATATATTATAGATTTATGTCTTCTTATTTCAGTACTGTAAGTTCAAATTTGGTCTTTAATTGTTCCCATTACTCAATGAAATCTCAAGAAAAACTGTTTTTCAATGTAAAAAAAAATTCCACTGTCTATTAGTCATCTGTCATCAATTAAACCTGGCAAAATCTAGACCTGCCATTAAAAGTATGGGTATCAAAATTTTCGACTGTGCTTTATATGCATGAGTGATTTAGCATTTTTTACATAGTTTTTCTTGTGATATCACATTTTAAATTGTTTGTGATGAGTAACTCATAATAATAATACATACAATATAAATGCATGAACCATAAAATAATTAAATTTAGAGAGAGAGAGACATGCATAGCATATGTCTGTTCCAAGTAATTTGATGGAACAAAGTTACCGGTAGTCTGTACTGAATTTACGTGTCTGTGTGTGACTCCCAGATCTGATGTTGGATTTGAGGGGGTTCCTGCCAGGTTAACAATGGTTCCGAGCCTCAGGTTGTGCTGCTGGTGCTTACTTAAGATCATCTCCAGGCAATGCAAGTGGGTCTTAAAGAATGAAGAGAGAGCCACAATGTCATCGAGATGCTAACAGGTATCCCAACAAATGTGTTCCATTAACCATTGAAATGTGCTGGGCACATTACAAAGACTTAATGGTATGCGATGGTATGCGATTGATTTCAAATAATCTAAATGGTGTACAGAAAGTCGTTTCAGCCTTTCAGTTACTGTTATCTGGTTATATCTGCTTGCTAAGTCTGGGGTGGAAAATAATTTGGCACCTGCCAGAGCATCAAGGGACTCCTCTATCCATGGCAAGAGGGAAAAGCATCCTTCAGGGTTTGTGCATTCAGTATCTGATAATCAACGCAGAGATGGATGGTGCCATCTTTCTTCTATACCACCACAACTGAGGAAGAGTAGGGACTACTACTCTCCCGTACAATGTTCTGATCAAGCAGTTCTTGAATATGAGATTTTAAGATGTCATACTGGGAAGGTGGGAGACAGCAATAACATTGCAGGGGTCTCGGTAAGTGAGGGGATTTCAAGTTCAACCTAAGTCTCCCAGGCCCTGCTGAAAACTGCGTTATATGTAGCAAGGAGGCCCCTACCCTTTCGTTCTTTTTTGGAAGTAGAGGATCCTCCCTGTCTGTAGAGGGTGGTAGTTTCCCTGTTACTCTGCATGGCTAGCCACTACCACTACCACTGTCCTTTGGCTCCTGTTAATAGATCTACCCCTGCTGCTGGACATTTGGAAATTTCTTGGCTCAGTTCAACAAAATCAAGCTATGTGGCCTGGCTGGTTATAGTGTATACATATAGGCTTGCCATTAGACTGAAAGTGATATGGATTTCATGGTGGGGCATAGGTAACCCAGTCTTGACTGAAAGATGAGTGTAGTGCGTCAAGCCATTTTATAGCATCTATTTGAGCTTGTTGTTTACGAACACACTAGTTTGGCTCCAATAATTCAAGACTTAAACATAGCATTAAACTATGGCATTAGTCTCTATATAACACTCACCCACCATCGGGACTTCAGTGTCACAAGAATAGGCTTGAGTCCTTTGATGGCTGACATGATCACCTTCCAATATCCACCAGATAGCTTCACTGTGAACAGTTCGAAAAGAAGAATTATGATTAAGCCGTACCACCTGTTTTAATTCTCTATGAAGCATACTGTCCCCTACATGCTCAATTGATCTCTCACCAGCACATTTGGGTTTTGTATGTCCCAGCATTGTATTACCTCTATCAAGAATAAGAGAGCATGGGAGTATTCACCATCACCATCTACCTGTTGTTTTTGAAAGAACTGTTTTTGAAAAACAATGTAAGACAGAGAGCAACCATAGATTTCAAGCAATACTGTCAGAATTTGATCAGGGTCATTTATTTCTACTGGGGGTCTACATATGATATCAGCTTTTACTTCCCTGTCCCATTGATCATACAGGAAAAGTGCTTGTTCAGCTCTGGACATATGTCTAACCTCCAAGGATCTCTAGGCTTTCTCAATACTCAAATGTTAGGGTGTCAGTCGCTTTACTGGAAAACTATTTGTTTTCTTTCTCTTAGCATGTAAACTTATAGTCTGCAACAATGTCACTTCCCGAAGGACCTGCTGTAGCACCGCCACCCTCAGTCTGTCATTATCTGCTTGTAACTGTTGAACACATTCAGTTACAGCTCTACAATGTTTTATCCCTCTGACATGTTGAGAAGAGAAAGAAAAAAAAACAGGAAAGAGAAAAACCAAATATGGTGTACCACAATTTAAGAAACATCAGTCCTGCGGTCCTGCCGATTATTCCAAAAATGTGCCATATTGAACTCAAAATGTCTACTCTATTCAATTTAGACTCAAGTACATACTACTTAAACAGTTATGTTTCACCTTTTGTTAAAAACCTTTTTAGGCAATGGGGTTCCATAAAATTTTCTAGTGAAGTCAACTAATCCGGGATTACAGAGAGTGCATAATTTAAAAAGCTTTCTCATTTTCTAAAAAGCCTCTTAATTTTATTTTCAAACAGTGTAAGTGACTAATTGGTACAGGATTCCCTGGGTGACAGCCATTGTGGCAGGACGTTCAGGGTCACATGACCATGGTGCTCATGGTTATGCCCCCAGTGTTTGTCTATGGCACCTGCTGTCTCTCTCTTGATAGCTTATGTGAGGAGTGAATGTCATACACTGACAACAAGTTACAACCTGTTCTCCCCCCTGGGAGCCATGTATATACTGTATACACTGCTGTGACGTCCCTCCCTGTCCCCATCCTGCAGTCATGCGCAACATGCACCTCACATATATCTCACCCTTTACTGGGATTATCTCTCTTGAAGATACATACACGGCCATGTGTAAACCTGCCGCAGCACATATTGTGTATTGTTTGGAAATAACGGAAGTAAATGTATGGCAAACAAAATGTTTTATTTTGAGTTTATTGTGTTTATTTTGTTAATCCCCTAACTGTGTAGACAAGGAAATGGTTCACAGCACATATAATGTTGAGACACATACACACAAAGTCACCAATATGTATATGCATGCACAAATGCCCCTAAATACTCATTTCATTCTTCTGCCCCTTCTCTCTCTCTCTTTCTCACTCTCTCATGCACACATACACAGACACACACAAACACACACACACAGAATGAGAGAGAGAGAGAGAGAGAGAGAGAGAGAGAGAGAACCTCTTGACATTCCTTGTGTGAGTTTAGAAGATTCTGTAATTCCACTGCCAGCAACATAAAACCATTTGCGTCTGATACACAGTAATAAATCAGTTTGGTTGCGGCAACACAGAGCAGTTGCTGTGAGGTATTAGCACCACAGTGACAGTGGAAAAACACCTGAAAGGATTATCTGTCACTGCTGACATTTCATGTGGTCTTCCTCTGGTAATCGTGTTTATTTATTTATTTATTCAATCTCTTGCTCCAATAAAAATGGCCAAATGTGAAATGCAGTGTATTTTTTGTATTTAATGTTCAGTTCTTTTTATATCCATTTATTGGGCTTTTGTGTGATGGACAGGTTTACTGATACATATCTGTCATGATTGCCAGTCCCATTGAATCTTTGTATTTATCATTAAGATGACAAGGGCAAATATAATATGTACATGCAACACCACCTCTCACACCCCATTAGCACAAGACACAGAAATCAGTGTTTTGTGAGGTAGTCTGGGTTCAGTGCTCTTCAGCAGATGGCTGCTGCATCATATGCCAGCTCTAAGAAACCCTGGGCAATGGTGCCCCATTTCATTCTTACTGAACTGAACGGAACTCAGGATTTAATTCTAGGGTTTAGCAGACCTAACATCAGTAATTATTACTGCTTTACTCATCTATATTTTAATATTGTGCTATAATTCTGCTTACTGATCTCGCAATGTAACCTTGTTATACGGCATTTAGTAAGATCATTTGTCATGTCTGTAAAATATTTCACATCCAGGTTGTAGTCTGAACGGCAGTGGAGCATTCGTTGTGAGTTGTTAATTAGGCTATCCAGAGGCCTGGACTGCATGTACTTTAGCGTACACACAACACACACACGTACACAGACACACACACACACACACACACATGCACAGACACACACACACACACACACACATTCCCTTAATTGGTGTTTTGATGATGGTGATGGAGAGCACTGTCTAACACGTTGGTCCAAAATCTCCCATAGCTGTTCGATTGGGTTGAGATCTGGAGACTGTGAAGGTCATAGCATATGATTCACATCATTTTGGAACTCATGAAACCATTCAGTGACCCCTCATGCCCTGTGGATGGGGGCATTGTCATCCTGGAAGATAGAAATGTTTCATTATAGGATAATGGTGATCACTCAGAATAACTTTGTATTGATTTATAGTGACCCTTCCCTCTAAGGGGGCAAGTGGACCCAAACCATGGCAGGAAAATGCCCCTCACAGCATAACAGAGCCACCAGACCTGCTCACTGTTGGTGTCAAGCATTCAGGCCTCTCTTGGAATATGGTGATGGAAGACTAATCTGATTATATCACTTTTTTTCCACATCTCTGTAGACCAGTGCCTATGGTTTTTGCACTACTGAACTCTCAACTTTGAAAAGATGGGTTTATGCACTGCAACCCTGCCATAATATCCCTCTATTTGTAGTTGTTGACATTCTCAGTCACCTGAGGAAGTTGTTTTTTATGTTAATTGCTTAATTATCTCATGCACTACACCTGTATGTACCATAATGTTTCTCCTCTCATTTATTCAGGTTTTTCCTTTAATTTTTCAGCCGTCCATATATATATATATATATATATATATATATACACACACACACACATATGAAAACATAAGCAAATACATGCACATACATACACCATACACACAACACCTTGAGTTGACATATAAAGTAGATATACTGTGTGTGTGTGTGTGTGTGTGTGTTTGTGTGCGTGTTTGCATTTGAATAGTCCATGTTGGGATGGGCGCGGACAGCCGAGGGGTGGGTGATAGGAGTGCGTCACATGAAAGTCCTTCACTCGTCCCTATGTGCTTTTGCAGGCACCCAAAAATAGATTTGTTTCTCTGGCACGGCTTGATGCCCTCTTCATTTCAGTGTGCAGGCATGGGCTTCAGTGTCATAGTGTACAGCTGCTGTTTCCCCTCCATGTTCTTCTCTCTTTCTCTGCTGTTCATTTCTTCTGTCTGTCCTCTTTTATACACACATACTGTTATGTTTTAGTGTCAGTGTCTGCATAGTAATAAAACTAGTCTGTACAAACACTTGTAGTTGTATATACTTTTTCTATACAGTCCTTTTCAATAATATGATTGATAGAGTATTTTAAGTATTCTCTCTCTCTCTCCTTCACGTCTCTCTTCTCTCTGTCTCTTGTTGTGCTCATTCTTTTTTCTGGCCTGTGTTTGCCGCAGCAGAAGTTGCTTGCTGATTTTAATTTTAGCAGTAATGTTCACAGCACTGTAATTAATTTAATGGCAGTGCTAAGGCAATAAGTAGATGTGGGTTTTTTCTTCGCAGTAATATCAGAATCCCCACTGATTTAGACTACGCAGTGCATATGAATTAGGATCCCAAACCTACTTGTTTATGAGACAGAGATGACCATATTTTTAAAGCAGATAATGTATACAGTCTATCCCCTCTAGTGGTAAAGATAACACTCCATTGATCCTGTGGCTATGCTCAAGCTCAGTACACGTATATGCTGTTACTACCCTTACTACACTGTTTTCTTCTTTGGGTTGGAGCTTACACCAAGTAGATGACTGTTTACAAGACAGGATTCTAGATGTGGTCAGTCCGTGTAATAAGGAGACTGGATATGAAGGGGAGGTTGTGGGACCATCTACCAATATTCAAGAATGAAAGGAAGAGAATTAATACATTCTTCTCACATGTGGATAAGTAAAGATGTATGTCTTTATCTAAGCAGGCAGTGTCACATTAAATGTCTATCCAAAAAGACACTCATTTGTCCTGATGGTCAGTCTGTGAGGAGTCAGGGCCTTGGCATACACTGGGGCCTTACAATGCACCACGGGGTGGCAGTCCTCTCCAGCCCCTCCCTGGGCCACACAAAGAAACGCCTTTGCCCTCATCTGGCTTGGCTCATCTCTCAGAGCATTGTTCTGGGTGCTGGCTCCACGCACCTGGCATGGATAAACAAAGGCCTTTATTCTCCACACAGCAGAGCTGGGCCTCTGTTCACAGTGTGTTTTTCCAATGGGGTGTCCCAATGGAGGCTTAGTGTAGAGACTTGGGTCCCTGTGACTCATGGCACTGAGTTTAGTGATAGACCGCTCTATTGCTTCCATTTCTGGAAGAGGAACTTCCAAGAGGATTTATAGGATTTGGCCGGATATCGATTCTATGCATTGTGTTTTTAAGAGATACACATTTTTTTATGCATTTGGGAGAATGGTGTTGGCTATTGAGCGGATGTTGGAACAGGATTTTTAGAGTGGACAGTGCAGGTATAGAAAGAATGGCGTGGGTGTAGAGAAGATGGTGCAGGTGTGGAGGGGACAGTATGGATACATAAAGTATAAAAGATGACGCAGGGTGAGGACAGGGTGGGTGTAGAGGACATGTGGATAGTGTTTCTTTCATGCCAGTGTTTATCTTGAGAGTCTCCCCCTCCCCCCTCCGGGTACATATTCTCTCCCTCACGTTTTGTTCCACATGTCCGTGAGGTTTGTGCCCCTTGCCAAGATGAGTCAGGCCATCCACACACTGGCATGAGGATATCCTCTCTTAAAGTGCACAGTGCCCACCAGTGTTTAAAATGTGAATTGTATATTCAGCTAGTGTTTTGTGTGTGTGTGTGTGTGTGTGTGTCAGCATTCATTATGCTAAAAAATACCTTTAACATAATTGCTATGAGTGATATTTACTTCCTCTCTGTGTAACTATCCTGCACACAAAATTAGTAAATGCAGTATAATCTTAATTATAGCCATTTCCCCTAATAAAGCGACCAGCATTGGTGTTTTGATTATGCAGTGAGGCCAGCATGCTTAGGCTGGTGGGAGAAAATTAGATGCAATTAGTGTTTAACTGGAAAGGTGAATCAGGGGCTTTTCAACAGCTCATCTTTAACAGGACAAATGCAATGTCACAGGAGGCAGGGGCACTTGCCTGAACCTCCAGCATTTTGTTTATAAACTGTTTTGCTGAGAAACAGGGCTACAGCTACATGACCAAGTACACAGGGGCACGTACACAAATAGAAAATGGCGGTTGTTTATGATGGTTGTCATCTGAGATTTCTTTAGAGGTATTATCAGGCAAAATGTAATGTGCTCTCATTTCACTGTCATTGTTGTTTTTAGCTGATGACAGCTGTTGCAAGGCTTTCTTTTTATTCTGGATTATTCTGGATGCTCTTATTAAAGAGCAACATATCCATTTAAAATTCCTTTTTGCAATCTTGTTTCAAATTGACTTGTGCTGAAGGTGTTTCTGCTGTAATTATTATTATTATTATTATTATTATTATTATTATTATTATTATTATTTGCCAACCACAGTGAACTGCAGACTTTGGTTTGTGCCATCCAGAGGATGAGTGGATTCTCAAGGCCTTCGCCAACCTCTGTCACCCACTCCTGAACCCAGCTGCCAAACCATTACAGACCTGGCTTTTTAAAACCTGGCCCTCAAGCACCAAACAAGGAAAGGGCCTCATCACAAACACAGGGCCTATTTATAGCTGAGTCTGTGTCCACAAGATCCTATAGGTCACCACACACTTAGGGCACTTTCCCAGGAAAACAAGACCGATGACACAAGAAAACATGACAGGGAAAGAAAATCCAATAGTCAATTTTTTGGGTACTGTTACATTTCAATTGCAATGAGCAAGTGAAATATAAATAAGGAAGCAGTAAAGCTGTTCTCTGCGATAGAGAAAGTAGCCGCACAGATGAGCAGGATCACATGCTGCGTGTCATGTTTCGAGGCCCGGGTCTAACAATACTAATTACAGCTTCTGTGGCGAGCAGAGATGACAGAAATACAAAGTTACTCAGTGCATGAGTGGGCCAGAAAAATGTGAAGACCAATTTAAATGTAAATTTCTTCCTCGCTCCTATTCCTATATTTAGCAGTGGCAATGCTCCGCTGTTATCCTTCAAGACAGGGGCTGTTTACTGTCCTGATTCTCTGATAAGGGTTTCCAGGGCTCTGGCATCAGAAAGTGGTTGATAACACAACACTGCGACAGTATTTTCATATGAAACATTTAGAAACATTATATTTATACTAGAGCTCTACTTAAGTGACCAGTTCATGGAATGAAATAAAACAAGCGCAAATCCGCAATAGCTGCGACCTCACACGCGCATGCATCCATGTGTGCATGCATCCACGCACACACCCTCACACAAACACGTGACCTCTTCTTTGGTTCATGACCAACCTTTCCACAAAATCTTGTGCAAATCTGTGAATCCATTCGGGAGTTATGCGCCTTTTTGTGATAGGCCATGCCCATCTCCACGCCCTCTGACATGCCCTCACACAAACACGTGACTTCTTCTTTGGCTCATGACCAACCTTTCCACAAAATCTTGTGCAAATCTGTGAATCCATTCGGGAGTTATGTGCCTTTTTTGTGATAGGCCACGCCCATTGCCACACCCCCTCACACACACTCACACAAACATGTGACCTATTTTCCTTTGGCTCATGACCAAGCTTTCCACAAAATCTTGTGCAAATCTGTGAATCCATTCGGGAGTTATGCTCCTTTTTGTGATAGGCCATGCCCATCGCCACGCCCCCTCTTGGTCAATTGGCCTTGTTAGTTACTCAGCTCTACCTTCGGTCATGACCAACGTCCATGCCAAATTTCAGCCTCCTGGGGTTAAAATTGTGGCCGCTATGGGGTGGGACACTTTTTGTGGACCGACCAATTGACCAACCAACCAACCGATTGACAGACAGAGCTAGAGAGCAGCTAAAAAAAAATGTATTCGCAGTTATCAGGGGTCAAAATGAAAAAAAAAACATTCCAGAGGATTTGAGCAACCTTTTGAGCAACAATTTTTTTCTTCTGTTGTCAGAGATCTATATTGTCACAAGTATTATAAGCTTTGGCAAGGTCCACACATTTCAATGTTTATTGTCTTGTATAGGTTAATAGGAGGCTTTGATTTGGTCTAAGCTTCAGGGCAAATGTATAAATGAAGGTTGTATTCATTTATTTTCACTCTGAGTTTGTTGTGTTTTCTCAGGTGGTCTGGCAATATCCTTCCTCCTGCAAACACACTCCCACTACATAAGGCAGACAAAGCCCAACAGTTTGGCAGGGTGAATCACAATTATATTTTGTAGCAGGACTTGATTGCATAAGAAGGCCCCATCTTTGTAGCCCATTTTAATTGGGGTGATAAATAGAAACAGAGCACAAAGGATGAATAGAAATAAATGTTCATAACCTCTAATAATGGGAAAATGTATTTTTGTAAGTGACAATATAGCAGTCCTGTTGACTGCTGTGACCGTTTTCAAACATTTCTGCTTTCTAATCTGGCAGTGTGAAGCTGACCTTTCTGCAAAACCCTTTGTTTGTAATTTCGTCATTGCTCTACATCCCTCCCCCCTCCACCATCCACCATATCCCCTGTATCCCCAAGTCTGCAGTATGTGAGGCTGCTCTGCTGCAAATGGATGTCAGGCTTCTCCCCCCTCCTCCCTCAACACCCCCGCCCTTTCCCCTGACTCATAAATCCTGACCCAGGATGCATTACCAGGATTGCCTTATGTAATATCTGTGGCCTGGAAGATAAAGTTCTGAAAGCATGGCTTGAAATGGACCGCTCTGACATGAAATGTCTCCACAGAGTAGGTTCAGCTGGAATTCAATCTAAATGCAAAACTGGCTATTAATCACTAAACCCTCCCCCCAATCCCCAGCAATATTAGAGGCTGCAAAATATGTGTGCATGCTGTCAGCCAATCTGGAGGGCTGGCTTTCCCCTGCAAAGCTGGTCTGTGACATTGAAAGGCATCATATCAGTGTTCTCCCTTAATGCACCAGCAGGAAAAGAAACTGGAATTCTCTTTTCCTCTTGTTCCGTCTACCCATTCTTTTGCTTCCTACTTATATATCTGCCACCACTCTACTCTTCCTATGCACAGTGGAAAACAGCAGGTTTTAAAGGTCCCATTAAGAATTTCTGGTTCACAAATGGACCAGGATAGCACTCCCACAGGAATCAGAATGCAAATAAAAGCGCACTCACACAGAGATGTATTCAGAGACACTGGCAGGCGGTAACTCACAAAACACACTCCATCAGCTTTGCTCATCACATTTTATTAATATGTGTATGTTGAGTAATTCCTTTGTGTTTTGGCTGCTAGAACAACTATGGTTCTGGAACATTTACTCTGATGGAGCAATGCAGCAAAGTGACCCAGTGTAATTTAATGCACTGTTTGGATGATTGCATCTGAAGGTTGGTGTTTCCCTCCGAGACTGTAGCACCCTACTGCCAGCGCCTGCTCTTAGAGCATGCAGTAAGCACACTTAACGCCTTAATGACAGTGCTTTTTAAGGTCTTATTAAACTCATGGATTGATGATTTGACATAGCCTTGAAAGTCATTCCACTTATGATAATTTTCCATGGTTCATTTCAGACTGGGTTCTCAAATTAGAGGGCTTGTCATGTTCCTTATGATAGAAGTGTTTAACCCAGAGCATGTGTAATCCAAGACTAGTTTCGAGAGGCTTAGGATCCATCATTTATTCACATTCATGCATACAGTACATGTTTAGGGTGAACGAGGACGGAGTGTAGCACAGTGGGTAAGGAACTGGGCTTGTAACCGAAAGGTCGCAGGTTTGATTCCCGGGTAGGACACTGCCGTTGTACCCTTGAGCAAGGTACTTAACCGAAATTGCTTCAGTATATATCCAGCTGTATAAATAGATACAATGTAAAAATGCTATGTAAAAGTTGTGTAAGTCGCTCTGGATAAGAGCGTCTGCTAAATGCCTGTAATGTAAAAAATGTAATGAACTTCATGACATACGCATATACAGTAGATCATTTAGACAGTAAATTTTGTATTTTTCTCAAGGGTGGATAACAAATGATTGGAGTATGACTGGAGCGTTGTCGCCTCACAGCAAGAAGGTTGTGGGTTCGAATCTCAGCTCTACCTTTCTGTGTAAAGTTTGCATGTTGATACACGTGTGTTCGGTATTCGGAGTGCTGAACGTTAAAACAAGGGTATTAACTGCTTAAAACCGCTGGATTTATAAAATAAACGTTATACTCAATTCTCACTGTTCCTACAGGGCAGTACATCTAAAACATAGTAGAATGGCCTGCCAGTAACTTTCAACAATTTTTGTGGTAGCTGTGGTAGCGAGATTCATTTTAAAAAAATAATTTAAAAAAAGAACCTCTGAGCATAAAGGAAGGAAAAATGCAAGTTTGCATGCAGTATGCAGTCCAATATGCTAATAAGTCATATTCCCTGAGGTGACCACGCATACTGCGATTTCCTTATTTAAAAACCTGTGTGTCAGCTCTGACTGCAGCAACCAGCCCCAGTGCACTCATTTGTAACATTTGTGATTCATATTGCTTCTATTAGGCTTCAGCTATTGAAAAAATATAGTCAATGATAAGGAAAGGAAACCTGAGGATTTTGGTTGCCGGGTACTGTATACACACATTACATTACATTACATTTATTTAGCAGACACTTTTATCCAAAGCGACGTACAAAAGTGCATATCATGGTCATTGGACAACTACAAAACACAGGTTCAATAAGGTACAATACTCATTTCGTACAGCTATTTATAGCCAAGAACACAGTTCAGTTCACGTAGTGAACATTCTAACTTATGCCAAGCCAAACTAAGGAGAAGAACAAGCTACAATACTAGGACAAATACAAATTACAAAAAGTGCATGTCCTTGTGCAGCCACGTAATGACAACCTGGAGGCTGGTGAATAAGCTGTTCTTTGAAACGACTTTGCATGGGCATGGGTGGGTGAATTCACAAGAACTGAGAAATGTTGGATTCAGCACATACCTTCCAGTTGAAGTGGTTTTTACATTTGCACAAGTTTAATATTTTTAAAAGGAATCTGTCTGTTTTTAAACATAAACCCAACAATTTATCAGTACTACATCCTTTACAAATTTTTGTACAAGGAAACCGTAGATGGAGAAAGCACACAAATGAGTACACTGCATCTGATGTTTCCTACGCAGTAGATGGCTGCTGGGAGAGTGTAAGGGTCAATGACTCACAGCTGAAGCAAAGCACTGCTGGAATTGCAATGCCTCTTCATGTCCTTGTGAATTCTCCCCCACGTTTTCTGAAAGGCAGCTGTGTGGTATGCTTTGTGTACCATTTCCCATTGTCCTTTCCCAATCCTGGCACCCCAACTAATGCCTCAGCTATTTATTTATTTATTTTTACTGATTTCTTGTGTCTGGCTATAGATTTGTTCCTTACTCTTAAGTAGTCAGACATGGTGCAGTGGACTAGCTCAGCAAAGCTATGGATGGACACTGGAGTGTTGTGGACAGACTAAAGGTGCCAGTATCCTCAAAATGAAATCAAACCTTTCAACGACACGTTTTGAACCAGAAAAAAACAAAAAAAGTGTTCATACGGCGTGGTTCACAAACAGTTTGCAAACAGTCCAGCAGTTAGTAGATCTCCACCTGTCCGCAATTAGTCCATCCAAATATCAAATAGTTGGTGGTGTCACAGTTGACCAGCCAGGGGGGAAAATGTAACTTTATTTTCTCATTAATTTCATCACTGTAATGTCCCATGGTAGTAGGTCATGTTCAGAAGGAATATAGGAGATTTCAGAAAGTGGGGTCCTATCTGGTTTGCCGCAATAAAAAAAAAGTAATCTCCCTTCTAGGAGGAAAGTTTGACTTAATTTGTTAGCCAAAATTTGGACAGAAAGCCAAATAAAAAAATTAGGGAAGTAGTAATGCTTCCGAGCATTTCCCCATCATCTATAGGTAGTGTCCCCATCATTTATTTGGCAACCGTTCTGTCCAAACAATTTAGTTTGGCCAACAAATTAGGACTAGCTTTACTCGATTTAATTATTCTATCATGGCGAACCTATTGGATAGGACACCACTTCCTGAAATCTCCTGTATCCTATCTAGACACAACTGGTAGCATTGTCATGGTCATGACGGAAATACTTTTGAGATGAATATATTTGAATAAAGAGATTCCGAATTTGTATAAGGATATTGTCATTTTTATGATCAATCACACAGATTTTTTAAGCAACTGAATGTGTTAAAATTCCTGGCAAGTAATTTTGATTGAGTTAAGTGTCAATGAACCTTAGTTGTGCAAAGCAACTCAGAAAAATCTGTGCAAAAAGTTTGTTCTCATAAGCCTAAGGTTTGGCCAATGTCTCTGGCTTTTTTCATATTTATCAGCCTCATGATGGCTTCCTAGACATTGGCACAACTCTGGTCCTCATGTAGACAAACACCAATATTAGATTCCAAAGGCATTCAAAAGCCTAAAATCAACACTAGATAGCGAAACCTTCCTTATATCTGCACCAAGGAAGCAACTGAACATGCCTGTTGAATCAGAAACACCTGTGAAGCTATTTGTTCCAAACATCATGGTACCCTGAAATTGGGGGACCGTGTATAAAAAGTGCTGTAATATCCACATGGTGAATCCAAAATGTAAAAATACCATTTAATAAAGCTGAGGATGTACACATGCCAATTGCTTGATAACATATCTAAAATTGTGGAGTACAGAGCCAAATCAACAAGAAATGTCTTTCTCCCAATTATTTTACGGAGCTCACTGTACGTATACATTCACATACACCTGCTAACCAATTGTTACATATAAAAGACTACTTATAAAAGAAAGTTAATGTTCTTGCCTTGAATTTATGTAAGTCTAAAGTTAATTACGTCAACTCTAAATGTAACTCATTTGTGAGTAATGCACATAGCAAAGCATTCAAGTGTTATCATGACACAATCAGTAGACAATGAAAACCCAACATGTTTGTGTTGATATTCCTTTTCCTCACTCAAATATATCAACATTTAAAAAGCATTCAATATCTTTCAATTTAGCAAAATTTATGTGTCATTAAGGTTTGACAATTTTCTATATATATAATCAGTTCTACTGTAGTTTCTTTTTCAGTTAAAATAACAAACATCACTGCAGAGGGTAGAAAATATTTGGACATTCAGAATTTTGCTGCGAATAAATACAGAATACGAAAAATCAACTTGCTAGCAGTGCACTACAAAATAAAACTGTTGATGATACTGCTCCTATTTTTTACCAAGCTTGTCCCTAACACTGTTCACAGAGCGTACTTGTAGATTTAAAGCAATTGCAATTTACCATTCATGTAACTACCTCATTGATTTTTCATTTTTAGTTAAAGAAGGCTTTGGTAGTGTAAAAAGTAAAATTATGAAAAAAGCAATAAAGAAATAGTCTGGAATGTTCTCCAGTTCAGGGTTTCAGATATGAAACAAACTGTATTAAACAGGCAAAAAAAGGTGTATAGTTCAAAATGTAAACATTCTGGCCAGTAGCACCAACTATGTTCCAAACTGATATAATTGTAAGAAGTAAGCTGGTTTCCTATGTAGAGCATACAAATATTGATGTTAAACATATCCACCACTTTGTACTCCCCCAGCTTCAAGAGGAAACTAACAGATTTTGAATTGACAGGAAATAGTTTCACAGATACACAGATACCCACAGACACACTGAAGATAGACCAGAGTGTATAAAACTGGCAGACAAGCCAAATATGCTCTTGCACTTTTTTACATACTTGTAAAACACATATACTACTTATACACACAAGCACACGCATCCATATGTCGCTCATGTGCTCACTATGAGTTACTCAGTTATTCATTAACATCAGCAACCAAACAACTAGTTGGAGCTTTTGCCAACATGCAAAAAATTTGGTCAGAAAGGTGGGTCATATTCTTTACACTAACATTACACAGCTGAGCTGAACTCTGTCAGAAATCCATTCTGCTTGGATGGGTTGAAAAGAACAAGTCCCAGAGAGAATCCATCGCCCTCTATATATGAGACTATTCACTAATTGAATTAAATAGTAAGCCACTATAAGCACGTGTATCATCTGGTTTGAGGCTACTAAGAAGAGACCTGACCACTGTTCTCATCTCAGGGAGGCTTGCTGCAGGATGCTCACAGCCTGCCCATTTCCCATGTAACACGTCTGAATGCAACATGCTCATACATGCAGTATGTACCAGGTTAACATTTATGGGGCAGGGCAAATATGTTTGTAAATGTAAATATTAACTGTTGCCATTTCTTCTGTGCCTAAAATCCTGAGGTAAGTTCATAATCACTGCTCAATTTGCCCATTACACTTTTCTTCCCTTGGAGATTATCAGACATTTTTTTACTCTTTGCTCTTTACTCTTTGCTCTTTTCTTCAAGCAGTAAGTGATTATTGAGTTTTTTCATTGACTGCATGCTGGAGCAGCTGAAACCTTTGATTAAGTCAGATATGAAGCCTGGAAACTATTTTACTGAAGAAACAACACCTCTGTTCAAATCCAGGCATGATTTGGAAGCAGACCTGGGTCAAATACGTATTTGTTTTGGATTCAAATACTTTTCTGTGCTCTATTGATCTTGCTTGGTGTAATTGAGCCTGCCAATATGACCAGAAGGTGGGGCTTGCACTTTTTGAGAGTATTTCATTGGTTCCAATACACCAAACAAGATCAGTAAAGCGCAGAAAAGTATTTGATCCAAAACAAATACGTATTTGACCCAGGTCTGTTTGGAAGTGATGCAAAATCATAGCTATTGGTGTGTTGTGAGCTGATGTTAAGCTCTCATTGCGTGTGGATTGCAGGTAGCTGAGGAAGCCAGGACGTTGCTGTGAACACCAGTGGGCAATCTGAGATAAAGGCCAGTAAGAGAGTGGCTGGAGGCGGGATGAATAAGCTTCATGGGGCTTATCAGCTCAGCCCGGCTCGTCTGGCCGAGACCGCCTCTGCACACTCCAGGATGGTCTCATTGCTCACCGACGACAGCAGGAGAATCTGCAGAGTCCATCCCCCCCTCCTGACACGCACACACACACACACCCACGGTGAGGCCCACATATGCAGATCCGCCAGGCACCATGGTGACATTCCTCATTCCAAGTGGCTCACCTACTCACCTGTCTTGTCCCAGAACTGAAGTGCAGCAGAGAGTCGGGACACACTGCTCATAGACCCAGTAGTATTTGTGTTCTTTTTTAAGGAGCACAATCCTGACAAGGGTAGAAGAGGACAGGGTGATGTAATGAGGAACACTGGCATCAGAGCATGCGGATTTCTGCTCAGTGAGCTGTCAGTCAGGTGGACAGATCTATTGTGAAACCCATGCATTCAAACACATTCCTGCTTTGGAGAGTGAAGACCTCACAAGTGAAGACCTCATTAAGCTGTGTGTGTGTGTGTGTGTGTGTGTTTGCATGGCTCATTGTGGAAGCTGAGAATGGATGTAAAACATGCCAGTAAGCTGACTTACAGTAAGTTAATTATGGAATTGAACTCTCTGCCTTTGGTAACTGTCCTAATTACCCCTGCTCCCTTCATCCAATATGGTCCATGCTATACCTTCCTTTAGACAGGCACACAGGCATTAGGCCAGAAGAACAACAGGTTCTGAAAAGCTGGAAAGGGCAAAGTGAATGTTGAAGGTCCGGGCCAAGCTACCCCGTGCTTCTCACATGGATTAAACACTGACACACAGAGCAGTGTGGTATTACAGCCCCTGTTACATATATCACAAAGCACCCAAACAGGAGAAGGCAAATCCAAACAGCACCTTTGGGCGGCACAATGGTGCAATGGATAGCGCTGTCGCCTCACAGCAAGAAGGTCCTGGGGGTCTTTCAGTGTGGTTCTCCCCATGCCTGCGTGGGTTTCCTCTGGGTACTCCTCTAGGTTTCGTCCCAAATCTAAAGACATGCAAGCGACTTTGGGGGCATTAACCGGACTTTGCTGTAACAGAACATGCATGCACAGTCAACTTACCCTGTATAAATAGGTTAATAAAATAATAAACAATGTATATGCTTTGAGATCACATTTATTCCAAGCATTGCGAATCCTAAAATAGTTGCACCTGTTCTGCAGAGTGAAATGCCTGATACAGAGCTATGGAAAGGGGCCCTGGTATACGCTGAAAATGGAACTTTGTGATATGCTATCTGACTTCTACTCAGTCAGCTGTGCAGTCACTTATGTTATCGCTGATCACCGCCAAAAATATGACCATTGATAACTGTCTGGCCATGTTGTTTCTTATCAGCAGCTCATATTACTGAGAAGGATTCTAGGGAACACAAAGTACATATCTTTGTGCTTGTGCATATGCTTTTTACTTGTATTTCGAGAACAAATGTTCAGCATTCGACCCCAACCCCCAACCAGCACACACACACACACACACACACATACACACAAGCAACAGGTCAAACCTGGAGTGAAGGTTGCTGATTAGTGTAATTTGTATCATGTTACCATTTTGTCTTGTTGTGGTATGCATAAAAATCAGACACTGAATTCAGTCACATTTTAAGAACAGTTTAAATATTTAGCCTCATTTACTGCACCCAAGTAGTTTTGAGTCTATGTTCTGTTACAACTTATTTGTTTCTACCAAAGATTCCTCTGCAGTTAAATGCCATGACATTGACCAAGAAATGAAAAACACAACTAGCAGGAATTGCCACACCTGCAAAAATGCAGACCTCCGTCCATTAAGCAGAATGAAGTAAATACTGAACAATCACATCAGCACTGCTTTCTTTCCCCTTGGAACTATTTTTATGCTTCACTGCTATTTTAATGCTGCACTGCCATAGACTTTGCTATGAATGCACTATGCAAAACTGCAGGGTAAAGGCTCTGAGATGGCAGAGTCATGCATTTCCTCTCCTTTACATTGTGCAATTAAATGATACTGCTTCACAATTTAAGACTGACATAGGAAGAGAAAAACAAAATAAAAAAGTAACAATATAAAACTATCAGTATGCATATATATAACCAAACATGAATAGGCAATAACTCACTGGTTTTGAATTTGTTTGTTCCGTTCATGTCAGTAAGTCAAGGCTGTTTATGCTCTTCCTGCTTAAATCCAGCACCCATTGACAAATTCACTGCTGCCTGCTCTGAAAGCGATTGCCAAGCAGCTCATGGATTGATGGCTGTGTGGCGGAAATATATGTAACCAACACGCTCTGCCCTAACTGGTAGCCCTTGCTCAAGGACAGAAGGGGAGTGCACAGTTTGCCATGACTGCAGCTCACAGTGCCCTGGTGCTGGGACAAAGCTGGGAAGGAACTGTGGGCCTGTGGAAAGTCTGTCACCTTTGTAAGTTTATCCACTCAAGTCTCAAACACATCAACCACGTCTGCTGCCCAGATAATTTTGGTCAACTTATCATAAGGACAATGCACATTACAAGCATAAGTGACAGTTCACCACCACTGATCAGCATAGTACCCAATGATCGAATAGCGGTCGTGAGTGGGTCATTAAGAACTATTCCAAACAAGGAGCTTTGATTAACAAGACAATATACTTTCCTGGCTAGGGAACTGGAACATCAAACCCTCTAGTGACGGGCAGACTGGTTTATTTAGAGAGGCCAGACACTGATTGAATCACATTATTGTGAATATACATTTCTGTTTCCCAGCTCAGAAAACCTAAAGAAAAAGGTATTTAAAGACATTCAGTGATGAACAGGGTTCAAACTAACTTTGCTGAATCCAGAGTACGTTACTGTATTTCTGAAATTCTGAACTGCCGTTCCTGTAAATGAACATAATTTTTAAGTTTGAGAGACCTTTATTTTTTTTCTTACACCTAACATGCCCAGACAACTCAGAACACCTTCACACCTGTCATGGGGGGTGCTGGAGCCTATCCCTGCATGCACTGGACAAGAGGCAGAAATACACCCTGGACAGGTTGCCAATCCTGTCGCACCATTCACTCACACACTCATATGTGTGGGGAAATTTAGACTCCAATTAGCCTACCCGCCTGTCTTTGGGAGGAAACCAAAGTACCCGGAGGAAACCCACTTGGACATGGGGAGAACATTAAAACTCCTCACAGAAAGGCCCAGGCCCGGTCCTTCTTGCTGTGAGGCGACTGTGCTACCCACTGCACCACCGTGCTGCCCCCCGTCACATATACTGTATTAATGTTTGGTCCAGAGAAGCAAATAATGCATAAATAAATAAGAATGAGAACAGTGAAAGAACACGCATGCCTATCAAGGAGAAATGTAGGACCTTTAGCTGTTTTTGTGGTTTGAATAAAATTCTAAATTATTTTCTATAAACTCCTTTTTTTGCTTCCAACATTAGCGATAGTCCAGCCAAGACTGCCCATGCAATTATGTAGCTCCTGTGGGACACACTTCCTCACACTGTACATGTTTCAGTGGGAGATTTTAGTGCTCCGTGTTTAAGCTGAATTCACTGCCACAGAGCTAGATTTTGTACAGGTGTATTGCATTGTACATATACCATATTCTTATTTCTTATACCAAAGCCATTTTCTTGTAATGAAATCAAATATAAGTGACATTAGATGGATCATCATAAATAATATCTTTTAAATTATAAATTAACAATTGCTAACAAATCATTATTCACACATGCACTTCAGTTTAATAGTTCAGGATATCAATTCAATTAATATTTTCAGATTTAATTCTCTTCTATCTTGATTTTCTTTGCAAATCCTGAAGACAAATTTGTGGGCCAATTGACTAGCTGAAATCTTTGCTTCTTTTCTTGAGATAGAGTCTTGAGATAAATCCAAAAATAGAAGTGTGGGAGCTGAATGAGTCATCTGTATCAGCTGTGCTGACTCCTGCAAGCATGTCTGACTTAATGTATTCATCTCACACACACATATACACCCACACACTCACTCGCAGACACGCACACTCACACACACACAGAGCTGCAGTTAAGGTAGTAGCAAGCAGACTGGCTTAAAGATATACTGAATAATTTTTGTGGAATATACAGAAAAACTATAACACTATGCATCTGGGATTTTAATGGGTGGCTAGAGGTTTAGCACTGTTTAGAAATATACCAAAGGTTTCTGTGTTCTGTTTGACTTCATACGATTTTCTTGAGCATTTGATTTCATACCTTTTTGCAGGTCTCCAACAGTTGTGACTGTTATCGTGGACAAAACTCTGCTTCAGCACTTGATTTGTGGACTGATGAACAGGATGAATTAGGTTCTCAAAGTGAATAAGGACAGTAATCATAGTTTGAAATAAATTTAATTATATCTCCAACTGTCAATGTTATTTTTCTGTAAAATGAAGCCAGTTGCAAGTATGAGTCTCAAATTATGAAAGAACATCCTTTGATTAATGTGTACTCCTCACAGCTTTCCTTTATGGCTAGGCTGCAATATTCAATTATTTAGCTGTTTTTCTGGTTTATCCAAGAATGTTTTTGTGCATTAAAGCATAAAAGTACCTGTTCACGTTCATTTGTATAAAGAAATATTTGAACAATCCCATAAAAGGCATTTCTCCCCAAGCCACAATTGGCCAGGTGATCCAAAAGCAGCAAATACACCATTACTAAGTGTTGGGTTTTGCTGCTTCAGGGTCTTTATGTATAGTAATGGCAGGGACCTGGTGAGGCTCAAGCTCGGGTCTCCAGGGGTTAGAGTTACTTCCCACCTTCCCACAGACTGTGCTCTCATGCTTGCATGCCACTCACAGGCTGCTGCCCCCAAAAGGTACCACCCAGTCCATCAAGGCCCCACCTCCTATGCAGGCTAAAACTGCTGCGTAGTATGCCTTTAACAGTCAAATCTGATCGTACACATGTTTCATGAATGAAGCCCGTTAATTTGCAATATACATTTGTGTGGACAATGATGTGGATGCATATTTTGTGCAACGCATCAGATATTTTGCGGACAGCCAGAGCATGTTCCAGGGTCCTGCACACCTGACAGCTGAAAGCTGCATCAAATTGGATGGATTGTACATTATGCACCGAGGCACATTTTTCCTGGCTTCAGATCAGCAATGAGAGTCTGCTGCAATCAATTTAGTGCTACACCTATGCATTCATTCTCTGCCCAGCTCACTAGATCCAATGAATGTGTTTATGGCTTCTTGCTGGCTGCAAAGCTCCCAGAATAATTTTTGTGAGCACTGTAGTTCCAAACCTGTTCCATTGTCATCTGGTATTTGGCACAGCTCTGTTGTCTGGCATATTAGGTTTGTGACAGTGATGATGAACATTGTGACTAACAAGACTATACAGCATGAAAATAGCATCTTACTTTCCTTATGTAATTTTATTTTTTAAATAGTACAGATAATGTACTAAAAGAGTTACTAAAATAGATGGGCTCTGAAACACTGAGAATTTAAGGAAGGAGTGAAAAGAATAAGGAAGATGAGACAGTAAGGTTTGAGAATGTATGTTGCAACTAGCAGGAGGGTAGGAAGACATTGCCAATGTCATCACTGGCATTGTATGGCAGTATAGTTCACTGGATAAGAATCTTAAAATATAAATATAATTTTGAGTAGAGCATCTTTTTTGGAACTACAGAATGTAAATCCTTGGAGAATTTGTCCCTGCACAATTGTGAAAGCCTACAGCCGTACACCATTGTTCTCTCAGGGACTTCACCACATTGCTATTTGGAATAAATTGGCCATGTGGGGGAGGGATGGAGGGAGGGAGAGAGAGAGAGAGAGAGACCTTCAAAAAAAAAAGTTACACAAGAGGGTATAGTATCTTCAAATACCATAAAAACATGTCCTGAGTAAGCCTATTATTCCGAATGATCACACAACTGATTATAGTATGTGTTTTCCTTCTCATCTGTAATGAATAAACATTTCCACCCACTCTCATTAAATAACCACTATACATGCTCCATTGTCTTAAAAATATGAATTCTGTATAAGACGTAATAAAAATGTAAGAGAATGTGAGGTGTTGTGTGATCAATCAATCCAGTTTAATTTATGTACGGAGTAAAGTGCAAAATAAATCTTATGGAACAAATAAAGATCTTCACACAGTGATGAGATGAGAGACAGGGCTAAAGTATATTCCTCATGTATATTAATGTGTTAGCAGTTTTCGCGGACCGGTCTTATGGGTCAAACCTCATCATAGCACTGAATCAAAATTCTTGATCCAAGAGATCCTAGGAATACTGGAGTAGTATCAGAGCATGGGCCATAGAAAAAATATTACCAAAAAATTAAATAACCATATATAAATTGATTGGCCACAAATCTAAATTTACTTAAACAAACACCTATAACACATGTAGCTTTTTAATTATCAGATCATCAGAGGGCTTTGACAGGGTACTAAATGTGGTACCTTTTAATAAAAAGGCTCAAAGAGTACTCTACATGATGAAACACATTTTCAATGGATGAATACACCATGTTCTGTATGAATGAGAGATATGAAGTGCTGTCATTCAACAGAACTATATTTTACTGGAATATAAGGGAGGAAATCAGTACTCCTTGGATTCTCCCTGATCATTGATGAAGCATGCAGAGGTTAATTGAAGAAGGGGTGTCCATCCCTCTCCCCCTCCTCTCTTTCACTAGATTAAATATGCAGCTTTTATTTAGTTAGAAGTCAGTTTAGGCAACTTGGCAAGAAGTCAGTTTGTAACAGTTAGTTGGAAGTTGGCATCTGAGCCTTGCATCAAGGTCTGGCACTCTACATTTCACCTCTGGTCTTTTGGAATATCCTGCTGTCTTTTGGTTTTTGAATTTCAGCCTTGGCACATCCTAGGATTACTTTGTGATAAACACGCTGTGGTTTGATTATTTTCTTTCATTCCTTTCTTGTGTGACTAACTTGTTTGTAACCTTTGTTATTTGTATTAAGGTAGTTGAACCTCGTCTTTAGATGATATGTGAATTCTTGTCGTAACTTAATTTCTTAATTTTAATCTGGTTTCGAGTTTTACGTTTTGATAAAAGTTGATCCAACAGTTTGCCCTGCCTATCAACAAATTTAATTTGATAGTTGATATCTTTGATAATAATTACCACATGAAATCAAAAAAATATATATTTTAACTGTTGATGCAGAAAATGAAACATATTTACAGAAACATGAAACGTGTTTATTAGTTATTAATCACAGAGGAGTAATTTGTACACAAGTACGCAAGTCAGGAAAACTTGTTCAAATGAAAAAAAACCCACTTATTTACTGTTTCTTGTTGGCTTTCTCACCAAGCCCTTAACAACTGTCAGAATCAGTAACCTGCTCAGAGTCTGTAGTGCTCACCACTGAATCGCTCTCTAGTGCTCTTTGTAGGTTTCCCTTTGTAGTGTAAATGGAGGGAGTGAATGAGTGAGCCATTCCGAACACAGCTGTGTTAACACAAAATGTGTTGCTTTCTAACACATAACATAACATAACATTAACTAGATGTGGGAGTGCGTTCAGAATTATATGTAATTTGTTGTTTTTAACACATCTGTTTTGAAAGTGTAGGGCTAGGGTTACAAAAAACATCTTTACAGCTAAGGTAAGTTCAGGGTTATGTTCATAAATAAGTGAAAAAAATAATGCTAGGGTTAGTCTTTGATTTGGATGGTCAAACTTTTTTCAATATTGAGGACTTCCACAATAGTATTATATACCTTGGTATTTTCCAGTGACATAAATATTTCAAAATAATTCACTTAAACCAGATTACATCCACAGATTCTGTTGTTGAATTGATGATTTTTAGATTCTTCATCCATTTTAATGGAAACATCCCATATCTGAGATGACTCCCAGGCCTGTAATTAGGTTTAGGGTTAAAATTATGGTTAAGGTAAGGGGTAGGGTTAGGACTAACAGTACACGTTAGGGTTGAGAAGTTTAGGGTTGTGTTCAGGAACACAACTTGAGACACAAAATAACGTAATGCCCCTTGTCATATTCTTCTTTCATATCCATGATAATTACGATCATACTGATAAAATTGTAATTGTTTGGTCTGCCTTTTTCTTGTAAACCTCACGGCATGGACTGGTGCGACAAGCCCTGTTCAATTATAACTGCAAAAAAACATTTTTTGTCCCCACCATGCAAGTTATTGCCTTGAATTACTCCCACTCTGTTTCCATTATTAGCTTGTGATGTTGAAGATAATGGTGAAATATTTTCCATTTGAGAACAGAGACTCAGAAGATGAGTAAACCTTGCCTTAGAGCAGTGGCAGTCAAGAGCCATAGATTTAAATATGCCCCACTAAGCTTGCACACGCTCCCAGTCGGACCAGGAGCATGAAGGAAGTGATCTGCAGATGACCATCCTCAGTGGAAGGGGGGAGGTGACAGAGTGGCCTTTTTTGGATCAAATCAAAACTGACACCCCATCCATAACACTTGGATTGTCAGTGTAATAGACCCATATGTTAAGTTACTTCATTATTTCTTTTCGCAGACTCAGTGTTCAGTGTAAAAGTTTTTAGCAAATAATTAGAAAAAATAACTCAATTTTGTTTCTCTGTCTCTTTGTTTCATATTCAGCTGTCTTCATAATTGTTCCCTGTCAATGATGCCATTACTCCAAAGTGAATGCACACCTTGCAATACCAAGGAACTTGCAAGTAAAACTTAAAAAGAAAGTTTGAACACTCTTTTCAGGTTCAATACTGAAAATACTGCATTGGAGAAAAGAGGGTGCAACCTTTCATTTTCAATAATACCATTACTGCCTCCCAGCAGAAATTAAATATTCAATTTTTTATTAAAATATAATTAATTTTATTGTGTTTACTTCATAAAGAATGTATAAAATGCGAAGTAGTGACTATTTTTTTGTAGAAAATCTTTTCACTCCTCCCATTCACAAACTTTATCAAACCAAATATTTCTCTTAATTTCATCCAAAGGAAGAGACAGTTTATAGACAAAATATTCTATATTATGTGGGCAGTTAAGATTGGTATAACATCACAGAGCTGTTCACATTCTATACAGTACGCTAAAAGGCTGCAGTTGATCTGTGTGTAAGTATTCATCAAAGTGAAATGATTCAGACTCAGAGCAACATGTTCTTTGTGTTCACCATGACGCACTGACAAGTGGGAGTGGGGGTAAAGCTGGGAGTCCATGGCTATTCAATATACCCAGATTTGTGTATCCAATGAGTCTTCCTAGAATACTGTATTTAGAAGGTATACCATTTCTTAATTAAATATCAGTTCCAGAAGTATACCTCTTGGGCCATGTATACACAAGCACTCAAAATAGATTATAACCTACCATTTATACTTTTGAGAGTTAAATATGGTTCTGAGCTTCTGTGACTGAATACTGGGCTTCACTGCATGCTACCTTTGAAACCCTACTGTAAAATCAAGGTAGCCACACTGAGCCAGGAATGTGCTTTTCCAATACCAAATGTCTTATCTGACTCTATTTCTTGTAAGCTGCAAGTAGGACTCTCATGGTGCACATTTGTAAGTTTCATATTCAGTCATGAGTCAAAAAGAATCTATGTGCCAAAACTGTCTCAGGCAACAAATATGTCTGATCCAAAAGACATTTGTCATTAGTTATAAGTATACGTAACAAGTTCTCCAGTCCTTCTCCCCACAAACCACACAATCCATCGTTCTTAGACGCACTACTGCTTTATTGTGCGCTCACACAAAACACGGATACACAAACAAAATAAACCACACACAATAAGAACGGGGATTAGCTGAGATGTCGCTCCCATGTGCATCTGTCATTCCTTGGCCCCGGTCTCACTGCAGGCAGAGCATATAAACAATTAGCAATTAATTGGGGTTGTAACGCCAGCTAAACCGCTCCCTCTCCGCCCAAAGATGGCGCCCTAACCACACCACCCCTCCACAGTATACTGTTAACAAAAAAATATACTTTAAATTGATACAGTCTTGTGATTACTGTGCACCAATCATTATTACAGGGGTTCCAGTAGTTGAAGCCAGTTGAGGTACGCATGAACAAAAACACTGAAAGCTGTCTCAAAAATGACATCATGGCCAAGGTGTTCCTGGTTAATGGTCTTCATGTCTTGAAAGCTGGCTACCGCCTAAAGTGATTTAAAAAAGTGAAGTTGTTCACCTGGCACATTTGTTCTAATACGAACTTCAGAGTTCTACCACTGAACCATCAATACCAACATGCCCAGGAATGATGCAGTAACTCAAGCTGAGGCAAAAAAGTTAAGGAGGTGTTCCTGCTTTTTGGCACTACTTTCTCAGACAAATAAAAGCTTTGCAAGCCCACCATTGGTGGTTCAGTGTGGTAGAATTCTTGCCTGCCACGTTGGAGGCCCGGGTCTGATTCTTGGCCTATGCAGTACTGAATGGTTGGATGAGTATGAAAATTATGTGAATCATATGCTATGGTCTTAGCAGTCACCAGATCTCAACCCAGTTGAACACCCATGGGAATTTTGGGCCGACATGTTTGAGAGTGCTCTCTAACACCACCATCAAAACACCAAATGATGGAATATCTTTTGGAAGAATGGTGTTCCATCCCTCCAGTAGAGTTCCGGAGACTTGTAGAATCTATGCCAAGCAGCACTGAAGCTGTTCTGGTGGCTCATGGTGGCCCAACACCTTGAGCCACCAGACCCTTTATGTTGGTTTTTAATTTCATTTGGCACTTGTCTACATATATATAATCTGTAAACAAATGCTAAATGTTCTAGGGGGAGGAGGAAAAGGCATTTTCATAGCGGTACATTTATCTTTGAAATCCATATTAGTTCAATTATATTATATTATATATATATTATTTCACTATTAGCATCATTATGCTGCTAGATTTGTAATTATTTTACATTTAAATTCAAAGATGTAAGAGCAATGGTGGTATAACTGTCATTGTTCCACTCTGACATCTGTGCCAATGTTTATCGTCAATAGAAAAGGTTTTGGCTTGATGTCTCCTCTCCAATGCCACAATGATCCACAGTCAGTGGCTAATATATAGTCTTTGGTTGCTTATGAAACCAGCCTGGCCAGATGGATAAATGAACTGGGTTGCAAGCTCTCCTGATTCCAACTTTATGGATGGGTTTTTATTTTTCATATATTAATTTTTGTCTATTTATCTCTGACATAATGGCATTGTTTAGTATGTAAATGAATTAACGATGAGGGCAATTTATCCGTTTTTTATTTTCTACTGTAAATGTTTATACTATCTTGTGTGCCTTTTGCAAATTTATTTATATTCATGAAACTAACCTTACATACTAATTGTAAGGACTAATAATGTACTCCTCTCAGTTATATTATACTGACGAATTGCAGCCCAGGACATTACACATCTTTCAATTTTCAATATAGGGAAAGATCACTGTCAATGAAATCCATTTTGTGCGAGAAAGAAAACAATTAGCCTTTATGATTCTGTGTCACTATTTTATTGTGCTATTCAGAAGGCAAGGGTCAAAAGGTCCAGGGAAAGTAGTGTTCAGAGGTGGTAGACCAGTGGGTAACAGGAAGAAATTAATATTTGTAGGTACAACACAAGGTGTGGGGTGATGAAAGTAAGGAACGCACAGGATTGAATACTGGCTTTAACAAGTGTGTGATTCACCTGTACAAGACACAGATTTAAAAACTTGCAAAGTGAATATGCTAATATGAGAATATAATCTTGTTAAAATACAAGAGATACAACTGTAGAGATTCCTGGAATGACTGGCATCTCCAAGAACAGACTTTTGTTACTTATGCCCAATGCTCTTTTACACCCACAAACAGAAGAGGAAGTCTTTGTGTTAAAAGCTAAATGTCTGAGTAACTCATGTCCCTGTTGAAAGATTCTTACTGGCAGCATTAACAGGACTGTGGGTGGAAAATCAGCATTTATGTTACAGTAACTGTTTGACCACACCATGTTGCTTTTGGTGCGTGGAAAACTGTTATTTTGTAAAGAATTAAATGGAAATGTGCTGCACAATTAAATATATGGTGCAAGAAAACGGTCTATGTCAATTAACATTTTTATATTCTTTTTGTGAACATAATATGTGACAAGAACACAATGCAATTAGACTTGATGGGATTATTTTTCTTAATTGCGCTCTCACTCATAAATAAAATGAAATGACATCAGATAGACATAGATAGATAGATAGGTAGATATATCTATCTATCTATCTATCTATCTATCTATCTATCTATCTCCCTTTGTCTTGTACTGTACGTCAACACCATGTGCAAACTTCAAAGCTGATTGCATAATTCATGGAACCGGGGCAGTGGATATTCAGAGCAGCTTTTTGTTTCTCTGATGGAGGAATTACATAAGTACCACGCAGAGATGAATTCAGGTCGTGTAGCAGGGAGTCTTTGTGAGTGATTAGACGAGACACTCAAAAGAATTTCATATGGATGGGTTCCGGCTCTGGGGAGAGGCAAAGATTAACCCTGTCCTGCCCAGAGGCTTGACCGGCCCGGCGTTACACAAGCTGGCTTGCTCTGCTTCACTGCACTCTATTTCTGACCGCCGAGCGTGCTACTCTGAAAATAACGACAGCAAAATACACAGCAGTTGCTGACGTCAAGCTGAAGCCTTCTCCCTTGTGATGTAGCAACTGCGTGGGCTGTGTCTCACACGCACGGTTCTCCAGCTCCACACACTGGCAATAACCTCTGTCATGTATGGCATTCCTAATGCTCTGGAGCCAGAGCTCAAATGTACAAATCCTCATAATATGTACTGTGCATCCCAGTGTCGAAATGTAATGTGTAACCACTGACACTAGGCCACATATCCTAGAATAAAGACTCAACCATGATAAAAACTGGAACATTATTTGAAATGATAACACATTTTGATATGTTTTCATTCTGACAGGGACCAATGCACCACAAATGGTAGCATTTTATTTTAACGCATATTCATTTATTTATAATACATTTTATTCATCATATATACCATGTGTTACTGTTACATGTTTTCAGTTAATAATAACGTTGAAAAGTGGGTAAAGACAAAAAAACCTGTACAGGCATCCTAGCCGGAATTTTGTAGGTGCTTGTGTGCACAGTCGGTAGTCCAAAGAAGAGTAGATGAAACAGAATGTACCCAGGTCAGGGCATGAGTAATGGAGTGGATCCAAGAGCTGAAAAATAACATGTCAAGAGGAGAGGTCAAACAATAAATGCTTTTTGGCTGTGGGAGTCTCTCTATTTTTAGCAATGAAACAGGGTGATTACCAGAGAACTACTGATTATGAATTAAAAATATGTTGCTTGTACTGACTAAAGGAATGAATGATAATACTATTGGATGATTTTGTGTATAGAGTAAATGTACAATATTGTTTTCTTAATCTGCTCCAGATTATCATCACAGGATTGCAACTGTCAAAACAATTTAAAAAAAAATGAAATTCACTAATTCTAGAATGTTGCAATAATTTCATAAGCAACTGTTCAGACATTCACTCACTCACTCAATCCCTCTTTGATTCACTCACTCATTCACTGAGAAACCTGTTACCCATTTCCCACAGGCCAAGAGCCCAGCTTGTTTTGCATGTCTAGGTCTTATTTTAGTCAAAGTCAGCAGGTAGAAAATTGCAAGACCTTCATTAGAAGATAGGGGACAGCTTGAGCACAGGCCTTGCCAGCAGATTACTCGGAGGCAAACCGTAATGAGCTGAAATGGACCCTTGTCTCATTAATTGTTTTAATGAGTAAAGCTGTCAGTGAAGAATGTGGGCTATAGAATCCAGCAGAGCATTTTAAAAAGACAAAAATGCTGGTTGCTTTAGACAGATCCTAAAAGATATCTCCATAATGTAAAAAAGAAATTAATTTTATGGTGTTATGTTCTAATTTGTCTCATTTTATGCATGCAACTGCTAAAAGGATATTCTTATAGGTACAAAGTTATTAAATGCTAAAATTCACTCATAGTTACTAATGCATAAGTTGCCATAGGCATATTTTAAAACTTTTAAGACAAGTGCAGGTTGATATAATCACACCATGTCCATTCAGTTAGTATCACAACAAAATGGTTGTTTTTCATTTGCCATTTTAGGCCAGTCTGTTTCTCATATATGAAGTTGAATGAGCCATCAACGCCAGGGAGTTCCCTCAATGCACTGAAGGAAATTGAACAGAAACTATGTGAAGATACAACAATAAACCTGTTTGTTTGTAATAACAGAAAGGCTGCAGGATCTTGCTGAGGAATGCCCAAAGTAAAAATATAGAGGTGCCATAGTGACACCTAGTGGAGAGTAGTGCCTTTGTATGAGAGGAAGTATTTATTTATTTATTTATATATGGTTGCTCTGCCTTTATAGCTCTTCATCCTTTTAGACACTTCAAAGTTTGGTATATACACATGATTTTCTTCATGTAGCTTGTGCTTTGAGATGATTTATTGATATTGAACAACTGAAAAATGAAGATTGGCATGTTCAATATTTTATGCTAAATTAAATCTTGTTTAAATGTGAGGTGATTAATTCTTTTTTTTTTTTTGCCTTGCTAATTTTTGCCCTTTGTATTGTGAGTTTGGTATTGGTTACTTGACAAGTATTTGCGAGATGATTCAAGATGGTTACTAAATCATGTGACTTTATGACATCATTACTGTGAGAATGAAGTTTGAAGCAAAAAACCTGTTTTCACTGTGAAATGTTCAAGAAAAAGTGCACATTATAATTTTGCCATAAAATCAATAAGGGCCACTAAATCGCTTGTGCAACATGTACTGCATGACCTGGGTGTATTGACAAAAAGAGGTGGCCTAATGACAAGACTGCTTATTCCTTGTATTTACTATTTGGATAATGACTGTTCAAAAGCATAAAAGGTTCAGCTTCAGCAGGCTTTCTGACACGTGGCAGTCATGCTGTGTGACAGAGCAGATTTTCCTTCACAATTTAGATACAGCACCTCAAAGGGATTGCATGAACTTTTATATGCTAAAATATGGAGTTGTTCAAAAGGAGCTGACATTTCAGTGCTGCACAGAAATTGGCTTATGAAATCCAGCATGGTTGCTTATCCATATAATTATGTCAGAGGCTATGAAGGCATCACATATCAAAGGCTACTACTGACTGCATATGGGAAGAGTATGTAGTGGCGTTGGGCGGGGCTCAGCTCTCCTTCACCCCACCCAATTACCGTGTCACACCAGCAAACACCTTTTGCTAGTTTTTTTTTGTTTTCTCAATGTCATGTGAAACAGATTTTCTTGAGAATCATATTTTACATACTTATAGTTTCTTAAAATGTTTCTAACAAGTTACTTGCAACTGGCTAGTTTTTACAATGGCTGGCATAGATGTGTGGTTTAAAGCAAGCAAATGCAGTTCAAGGAGCTCCAAAGCAGCTTGCACAGGACAATCTCCAGAGGTTGTACATGTGTATATGTTACCTGGTTTAAAAAAACAAAAAAACAACAACATTCACCATACTTTTGGTTGGAATTATTTCCTGTGAGGCATGCACCATGAAACCACTGAGCTTGAAGAAAGATAAAGCTGCTGTATACGCTGCTTTATAACTACTTGAAGTGTGTATTCTCAATTTAATCACTAACACAGGAACACAACTATACCAGCCACTGTAAAGCCAGCAGGTCATCTGAAACCTCCAAGCTTCCAAAATATCCTTCTCTACTAACAAACTGCCTTGGCCAATTGAAATTATGCCCTAAAACTAAAATATTATTTTAGAAACTCCAAAAAGTGAACTATCATTTTAAGTGGGAAACAAAATCCTGAGTTGTGAGCACATTCAGAGATGCTCTTGTGGCCACGGGGTGTCAGCATTTATGCATTTCATGTGAAGCAGGGCAGGGCATTCCAACACAGCACAGCGGTATTCAGCCTGAAATGGCGCGCTCAAGTTTATTAAAAATGTATACATTTTCGAGTGATTTATGCAAACACGTTCAAGTTTGCTATTTTAAATATCAATGGGTTAGCGTATCTTCAAGTTTTGTTTTTTAAAAACTTCATTTCGTTTCATTTTTTTTTAAATAAGAGGGTATTTACTAGCTGGTTGCCCAGTACTTACTTGCCCATACTTGAAAAGTAAAGGAAGAGGCGAAAGCACTGCTGCTTAATAAGTTTAAACATGTGGGGGGCATGTGAGTTGTGTGATTTTCTTATTACTGGTGGCTCATATGAGACAAAATATCAGAATAAAATGTAGTTTGTTTGCAGGTTGTTTGCAGTTGCTGAGCTCACTAGTGCATTCTTGCTTCTTAACAATGTATTTGTATTAACTGTAGACCCTTTTTTAGCCTTCCTGTGTATGAAATAATGATGCAAAGATGGCGCTGACATCTTTCCAACATGTCAGTTCCTCAGATTTCTGCTCTGCTAGAGCTGCCCCAGTCAACTGTAAATTCTGTTACTGTGAAGTGCAAAAGTATAGGAGCAACAACAACTCAGCCGCAGTAGAGTAGAGGCCACACAAGCTCACAGAATGAGACAAAATTTTAGAGTATAGAACCAAATCATGAGACAATATGCCATTCTCCCAAAATTATATATATTACACTGAGCGTGGCAGCGTTGGTCAGCGCTCCCATGTAAAACAAATGATTTTTGAACCTTGATATTTCTGCCATGTCAAACCCAATCTCAATGCCATTACACAGGTGGAGTACAATAATATAATTCTAGCTCATATGGGAATTGTTATTGTTATTGACTTATCAATATTAGCATTAGTCAAGCAATTATTACATGTTTAGTGTTGTTTGTTGGCTATGTAATAAAATCACTGCATGAAAGATATCATTGCTGCAACAATGATTGCATCACTTACTAACAATTCCTGGTAAACTGAACCATATCAATTCCTGATAATAATACAATAAGCCATTCTCTTTTACACCTGAAGGCGTCCTCTGGAGTAGCACTCTGGTCAGGAAAATATGTTAGGGTGTATCGTAAAGGTTTTTGCATTAAGTAGCAGTTTACACAAGAACCATGTGACCTTCTTACAACCACCCACAGTAATTAATATATTCTGTTGTCAAAAGTCACCAGTGCTTTATTTCAAAATAATGTCTTCCCAGGGAGTCGTACACTCAATGCAGAATGCTCATTTTTGATGGTATTAACATCAAATATGAATCAGGATTTATCCAGCATTTGGGGCTGAGCATTTCTGAGCCCACCAGGCACAGTCTCAAGCATCTGTATCCACTCAAAAAAAGATTTTAGTTGAGAAAAAACTTCCTCTGTGTTTTAGTAATATTTAGAGCAATTCTGACTGGAAAAAAGAACTCCCAAGAATTATCTTTCAGAAGAGACCAAGATTGTGCCTGTACTCAAAAGGGTTCAGGAATAGTAACCATTTTATTTCGGGTATCTCATTTTCAGGCTTGCATTAAAAAGGGGGAGATACATAATGAATTAATCACAAAAAACCTTTTAAGAGAAATGTTTGCATTTGCCGAAAGGCTCAAAAGACAGGACATGAAATTGATAAGCCCTAACACTAACATCAGCCTGCTCTCCAACAAGGTGTATCAGCACAGATATTTGACAACTGCTACAGCCCCTGTATATGTCTACTCTACTTCAAACATGTACTCACCACTCTGTGTATATATATTCTATGTTCTCTAGTGTAATGTAATGATATCTGGCTTATATTTTGAAACATTTTGGATTCACAAATGCAAATAAAGTATTCTGAATCATCAGTGTTGGTCTATAAACCTTTCAACATTGATGATTTTGTTTTGGCCAGTTGCTCCCTTCTCTCAACGGACGTTTGATTGAACACGAGAGCCATATCATCAAGGTTGGACTGCTGTTGGTAGGGTCTCCCTTGACATTCACGCCTATGACAAGGTTCCAGATGTAAAATACAAGACACCGTCAGATCCTGCTGAAGTTTAGAAAAAAAAGACCACATGTAAAATAGGGAAACAGCATCCCAACAATGAAGTCAGCCTTTTGGATTTGGTGTTTGTCGACAAGCACCTGGCACTGGGCCTCTCCCATTAATCACTCAAGACTCATCCAGAAATGGATGCATGGCTCGAATACTTGGGCTCACTATGTGCATGACAGAAAAACAGGGCTTGCTTCTCCGGAGTGGAAAGAAGCAGACAAGTTGGTGGAGGATGCCATACTAACGCCACATAGTGTGATATATCTTAACACATAGCAATGGGACCAGAGCCAGATCTTGAGATCAAGAGTGACCTTTTCCACATTGGGGAACTTGTTGTACTGCTAGGAATCTCAGAGTGATACTGGACAACAAACTCTCCCTCTCTGAGAACATCACAGCAGTTTGTCAGGCGAGCAGATTCTTTCTGTACAGCATCCACAGAATCTGTCTTTTCCTCACCACCTACTCAACTCAGTTCTTAGTGCATGTGCTGGTTATCTCCCATCTGGGCTACTGTGACTCCCTCCTCACTGGCCTCCCTAAGGTCTGCCATAAAACCTCTGCAGATAATCCAGAATGCGGCAATTTATCTAATCTAAAACCTCCCCAGTTGTGTCTATTTAATCCTTGTTCGCATATCCTTCATTGGCTCCCTGTATCAGCTCAGGTCAAATTCAAAATCTTAATGCTTGCCTATAGGGCAGCTAAAAGAACAACTCTGATGTATCTTGAGAAGATCATTAGACCCAACAGACTAACTAGACTTTTCCATTCTGCCGCCTCTGGGTGCCTGGCCCCTCGCTCGCAGGGCACCTGTCTTTCCTGGTCACGTCTCATCTGGGCTCCAAGTGGAGGAATGAACTACCCACAAAGTCAGGGCAACAGAAATCATCTTCACTCCAGAACCATCTTCCAACAAAACCTGAAGACCCACCTCATCAGATTACACCATGGCTCCCCTAACCCCCTATAGTTTTATTTTCTTTTTTTGCTTTGGATTTGCTTCTGGAATAATGCTATATGTATGAATAGCTCTATAAAGACAAGTTTTTTGCCAGAGATATTTACTTTTGTAATAATACAAATAGTTGGTTTTTTAGGTTAATATTACAGTTATTCATTATAAATGGGCCTTCTGTATCTTCATGGTGATATCACACTTTTCTATTCCTGAGCCTAACACTGATGTTCTCCACATCTGTTGCTCTGGATACGAGCATCTGCCTAGTGATTGTAATGTAATGTAATGACAGCCCTGGGTGACTGTGAAGAGTTACCAGAGGAAAACCTTGGCTCTGGTTGTCCATATTTGCTGAACAGAAATCCACAGAAATATATTGCGCTTGAGATGGTTCAAACAGGTGCTAATTAGCTTCAGTATTCACATAGACAAAGGTGGAGATGGAAAGATGGGGTGGGAAAAACTGGCTACTCAGCCCTGATGGCACATTTTTATTGGCTCTCATTACCATTCATAAATTGGCTTGGCTGTAACAAACACCATGATCAAATACAAGGATGATTGGGCTGATGATATATACATTTAATATCCCACTACTTTGAGGACACTTGCTCTAGACACCAAGGTAAAGAGAGGGGCACGACTGTCAACTAAGCGTTACTTAGTTGTGAGTAGGATTTCACATGCAGAGATGGTCAGAGAGACAAGAGGCCCAAACTATCAGTAAGGGTTGTCTGGAAATGTCTGGCTAAGAAACCAGTCTGGGTGGAATTTCAGCATATCTGATGTCCTGGGTGAGGACCTGCACATCTCCAGTGAAAACAAAAGAATATGAATTTGAGACAGAAATAATAGTGTTAAAGGTGTAAGCTAGAAAATGTTATGTTTGACTCTTGGCAGTGGCATGGAAATCAAGTACTGCCTGGAAAAAAATGTGGGCGTTTATTTGGGCTTATTCTGGCTGAGAGTGTATTTACCAAATATTGCACATGAACTGTCATATGGACAAAGTGACTGCAATGTCACTCATTGGCTTTCCATGGACTTGTGAAAAGTATTTTAAAGCCATGAAAGTGCAAGTTTCGTGCTGCTATGTTGCACAAATTGGAGTCAGAGACTTTCAGTAGGGAAAGGGGGGGAGGGCCTTATATGGTTATGAAGTCTGAGCACATTGATTTGTCAGCCTGGGGCAGAAAAGCCCATGACCTTGATGTCTACTTATCCCTCATCCTTACCACTTGCAGAGAGCGAATGCAAGCAAACAAGGAAAATGTCAGGCAGCTGCAACAAACATGATAAATGACATCAACATCAGGTTTCCATGAATACCCACAAGCTTTAGAAATTAAGATGTTGCTCAACCTAAAATGGAAACCTCAAATGAAAAATACTCCAGCCTGTTTGACAAATGCACGTTAGCAATGTCGATATTTTCTCTACATAAAATGCACTTTGCCGGTCGAGAGCATGTAGTTGTTACAAAGCTGTAATAAATTCAATAATGTGACTAATATGTATCGTGACATAAAAGTTCAAATGCATGTCAGATTATAAGCATCGACCCAAAGGCTCAGCAGGTCGAGCTTTATGGAATATATAGAACTGACAAGCTATCAGCCACATTTGACATGTCTTGCATTTGTCAGCTAATGTTAGCCAGCTAGTCAAATGGTTTGGAAGCTGAAGTTGCTAACTGTATTAGGATATTGGGGTAGCTAATATAGCAAATAAGCATTAGCTAGTGATGCTAGGTCACAGTACGTAGGCTATATTTGCTTGCTGCTTATCAATTAATTTGTGTAAAGCAAATTAAAAATAGTAAAGAAGTGAGTAAAAAACAACTACAGAGAATGATTTTTAGAGGGTCAGTTACTAGGGCTGTAAGCTGAACATGCCATAATGAATTTAACATGAATGACTTGATTTCTAGTGATATGACATGCAATGTGTGTGATGGTAGTCTATGTGCATTAGCCAGCTTCACACAGATGAGAGGAGGACGATGGGTCAGATTGTCTCATTACTAAGCGTGTGAGAAAATATTGTCCAAATGACACAATCACTTAACAAATCAGTATGTGGGGAGACATTAGGCGAAGAGGAAACACCTATTGTGACTACACAAAAAAATGATTGACTTATTGTTTTGTCCGCATTGGTGCCACTGACTTATAATGAAGCTAGTGGCTGAAAGACCTACGCTGGAGCCAAACATGCTGGTGGTAGAGTGCAATGTCTCTCACCAAGACCAGGAAGTGAGCTTTAGAAACAGAGCCAGGACTGTGTCCGAATCAGCACACTTGATTATGATTGAGTATACCAGTTGAGTATTATTATTATTTTTTAAAGCTGTTAAGTATCAGAAGTTCCTGAAAATTGAGTGTAAAAATTGCGGCTGGTGAGAAATTTTTTTTTGGGGGGGGCGCAGTTTTGGGGAGGACAAACAAACTGAAGCAGCACTTCATAGATCAGCAAAAAATAAATAAATAAATAAATAAATAAATAAATCTAAAACAACACAACACACTGTAATGTTGCCTAAACACTGGCCAGCAGAACTACTTGAACATATTTTGCCCTCCTTAATAATATAAAATAATATGTAGAGATGACAAAATGCCCACTTCACCTACATCACCTAAAGTTACCAACAGGCAACAGCTCAATTTCTAAATATAAAACTACTAAAGTCATTTTTACTACTACTGTTACATTCTATGAAGTCATAAAAAGAGTAGGAAAATATTAGCTAACTCCAAGGTCATTTATAGAGCCTTCTGCTGCCATCTGCTGGACAAAATGTGAATATGTGAATGCTGAAGTTTAAAGGAGGCAACAAAATTCACCAACCCACGTAATTACCCGGGATTATCGGAGCTCTCACTCTCATCATGGCCACGCAAAGCCAACTCAAAGGCTCCACAAAATTTCACACAGTCTATTACTCTGGACAGGATGTGTCGATTATGTCACCTCTTCGTTGTGCCTTCTAATGCCAATCCTGTAGCCTTCATCTAGCTGTTCAGCAATTCTAAACCTGCCAAAAAAATGTAGTCTCATACTATTCTCTAGATGGCTGCGGCTACTTTCGTGCCGTTTGCATTTTCCAGAAAGATGTTATAGGTCTTGTACCCCCGTCGTTGTCCACAACGCTTCGGTTCCGACACTTGGAAATACAAAACAGGGAATTAATAGGCATTACTTACAACACCACATCCAGCTAGCCAACTCCGTTTGTCATAACAAGAGCGGGAGAAGCCCCGTGTGTAGGCTCGTCCTCAATCACTTGCCTGCTGCTGAATTTGTAAATCGGGTCGGTCCGGTCCAAGCTCCTTTATCCTCTTTTTTTCTTCCAGCGAACGCCTTGTGAAAGGGCGTTTTTATAAGGAAATAACCGAATTTTCTTTGATTTTCTCAGTTCCACTTGAAGTTGCCATCTCCTGAAAGTACTGGTCAGCTAGCTGAGGAGCAGGAGTGACAGTCGCGCATCCGTAGTTATATTAGCTAATGGCGGGTGTGAACATGAAAGATAGCGTCGAGAATTGTCCAATCACGTTAGATCAAAAAACATAAAAACAATACCAATTCGCTGATGATAAAAGTGTCTGGGGCGCAGAGAGCTGTGCCCCAAGGAAAATCTGAAGCAATCATTTAGAGAGCAGCCTCAGGTCACCTGCTTGCCAAAAGTTGAAGGACTTACACACTCATTTGGCCGGCGCCCTTCACCCAGGAAGTATATGTATTCACACAGAAATTAACCAAATACAATTTGATTTTGGAACCAATTTTTAATGAATGCTGACAGGCACTGACAGACTAGGCTACCAGGCGCATTGTACGAGTAAACACTTTTTATTTTATAATTATTTTGCATTTAAGGGGGCGGCGCCCCAGCGCCCCGCATTAAACAACCACCACTGTCAGTATTTCTGCGTTTTCGCTAAGTAGGCTATCTTCAAGTTTGCTATTTAAGAAGTAAATTAACATTTTGTGGTCTCATACGTCTCGTTCCTCATCTACAGTACAAACAAACACAGACGACTGTGGGAAATTTAAATGCCGGTATTGCTGGGACTGCATTTAAATGTATGTATTTTATTTACTTTTTATAGTACATTGTAAAAAACTGACCTTGCACTGTTTACAGAATATCTTTGAATCAGCTTTATGCCCCCTACTGAATTGGAGTGTGAACTACATAGGTGTAGGACGCTTTATGACACTCCCATTGTATGGTTAGAATTAGGGTGGTATTTTTTGCATACTATCCATCACACACTAAATAATACTTTGAGGACACAGTAGTTAGGAGGCTGATTCGGACACAGTCCCAGTCTTGGTCCCTTGGAAATGACTGAAAAGATCAAATTGTGCGTTAAAAATGGCAGAGAATTAGCTTCATTTACAGGGTTTCTGGACTTTCTGTCTGATATTAGGTGAGGAGCTTGGTTATTTGGGTGACCCTCATAGTATGGTGCATAGTCCATAGTAATGCATATCAGTACTTCAATGGGTGCCATTCGATGTGGTTTGGACCTCCAGAGAGGCTTTACTGCCCCCATCACCCAGGAGGAGGTGGAGTTTTTGACAGACGAAAGGGTGGTCTAAATTGCACAGCCAGTCCACTGAGCTATATTGTGCATATTGCCAACAATAGTTGCATTTCATTTCTTTCTTAGCACAATGCAAAGGCCTACTTCCCCCGTGATAAAGTTTGTTTCAGTGCTTGTAAAAGAGGTAAAAAATATAAATGTTGATGAACAAACCAGGCTTTGCAAAGGCATGCATAAATAGTTTGAATGCAATCCAACTCATAAACAAGAAAGACTAATGGGCTAGTTGAAATTTTTTCACCATGACTTTGCCAATTAAACAGTATGTAGTCTCACATAAATTGCCTTGGTTCTAAATTCGATTTGATTATTAATGGGGCAAGCATTGTTTGACATTCATGGATCGTGCTTGATTGTTGTGATTGCTTCTGCCAGGCAGTTTTTTTTTTTTTACATTGCTCTCTCTGTTTTTCCAAATGTTGTGACACTTGCAGAAGATGACCAGCAATATATAGACTCCAGAATGTTCCCACATGCAGATTAGTGTAATGTGTATATACAATATATTACACTCACACTTTTAGTAACTGCTCCAACAATCACTAATTGTGTTGAACTGTACATAGCATGCATGTAGGGCATACATGTGTTTTTACCCTCCAGGGTCATCATTAGATGTGTTCTGATGAATACAGTGTAAGCTTGAAACATTAACCAGACCTGTGGTTGAATAAATCACACTGTTTTTGCAAATAGTAAATATGCTAGTTTCATTCTTTAATCTTGGATATTATATTTCAAAATGGCAAGGTGTAATATTGTCGGGTGTAATTTTAAGGAAGGTTGTAAGTGTAGAATCGGAGGGAGTCATAGTCATAACACTTTTTATTGTGGCTCCAGCAACTCCCCATTAATTTTGTGGGTGTACATTAATTTAGAAGATGCATTTATTCAAAGCAATGTACAACACAAGAAACATTTATCCACCTGAGCTATATAAACGGTGCTAGACATGGCAAACAACATTTCAAGACCAGGAAGTCTATGTGCACCATCAATAAAGTTTTTAATTTAACTGTGCTGTGTTAACCTAGAACTATAACACACATCATAAATACGCAGAGATGCATCCAATTCTGTAAAACCTAAATTAATTATATTAATTCAGACCACCATGGGAAGTTCATTTCCCCACTGGAGTGTCAGTACAGACAGACATAATTACAGGGAAGAGCATCCATGCAGGGTGTGGACAGCCAGTCGCCCCAAGGAATTGAGGGATCTGGCAGGTGGCCATAGTTTTTAGATTGATTCGAGGTACAGTGGTTGCTGTTCCTGTCCAGTGCTAGTACCAAGGTTTAAACCTGAGTCATAAGTGAGGTGAGGTTACACAGTGAGTTACACAGCTCCCTCACAGCTTGTTACAGTGGCATTTCCACTGCCAAACCAGCACAAAAGCTTGGTTTCTCATATATGTGAATTCATGCAGTTTTTAGCATATGCTCAATATATTTTGCAGCACAAAAGATTGAAGTGGCTACATGAGACATCTGAGCCAATCAGATGTATGTGCATGAATTAAGTCATTGAACATTTTTCATGTGTGCTGTACAAGCAACAAGGCTACTGTAGCAGAATAAACAGACGGCAGCTTGAAAGCTGACTTTGATATTCAGAACCATAAAATTCACAATGTTCTGTGTGGGTTTTAATTGAAAATAAACTGGTTTTGGAGAACATAGCCATGCTGAACCACATTGCATTTTTTGTCTAAATATGGACGCATGATTCCTTATAATGGAAAAATGAAGCCCAAAGTATTTTTATTATTCTTTATTCAGGCTATTAAATTCCATATCCAGGTTTATTGTAATTTGCAAGCCTTTGATTGCAGATGTTCACACTGAACTGCCATGTTTCATCCAGATGCCTTTTTACTTGGAACATTTGTAACAAGGCACTGCATCCCCATAACAATAGATTTAAATCACAATAAATGATGCATAATTCATTCCCTGGATAAAGATCCTGATTTTTATTGACTTTCTGTTTGAACGAAATGCAAAGAGCTGAAGTCATAGAGAGCAAGTCTGCGCTTCATAAAACCATGGTGGTCAGATAAATCTCTCAGAGGTTGGTATGTTCTTGAACTGAAATCGGAGATACTTTACAGCTGCGAAAACAAATCCACCTATGGGTCTTTAACATGTAACCTGTCTGGAGTGTACTGCTTTTGAACTTATTCTACTCTCTGTGTTTCAAACATAAACGCTCTGGTCTCTGGCTCATATAATAGTGTTTGTGCCAAGAAACCTGCTGGCATTCTTACACACATCACTGTCATGGCTACAAACCCCACTGTTTCTGTCCTTGTTGAAACTGTGAGATACTTGCTTCGGGGAGACCTTAACACCAATAAACAAGTAGTGAGATCAGATGGATCAGTTGTTGCTGAGCTCAACTGATGAGAACGGGTCAAGTGCACATCACAGACCAGAAATTGATACTTATGATCCAGTCTGGACCCAGCTAATAAAACATGTTCCATAAACTGGGCCTTGTTCTCAAGTCAAATAGTCACCATGACAAACATTATATTACTGGACAGGAACATAAGGACTACATATTTATGTATATTTATGCTTTGTTTTCTTCAGTATAATTTTAATATTGAAATAATGACAAACCCATAAACTATGTACTGGAAGAAACCAGTCAGTCAGTCAGACAGAAGTCAGACATGTTTGATTGAAAAGACAGGAATACTTGGATACATGATTCTCAAAGGCTTTCAGTTTAAGAAATCCAAGGTATCAATGGATTCAGGCTCAGTCAGTGTCTCATGTAACTGCAATAATGTTCCTCGCTCAATACTTGTCGAGCATACAGAGCTGTTATTTGCTCAGTTTCCATATGTAATACATGGATGCATTGCATGTACTGTGTGTTGCACTCTCAGTTTGTTCAACTTTGGCATCTGGGGGCTGGGGAGGTTAGGTTGTGACATATCTCCACGTGACCACGGTTTTACAAATGTAATAGAATTGCAAAAAATTATAGCCAATTCAGATGAAGGACCACACACTGCAAAGGGATATTTCCCACATAACAAAATGATATGCATGTCAATACACTTGAGTGTTTACTGAGTTCCTGTCAGTTGAGAAAACCAAGAGGTGTTTAAGCACACTATTAGCAATATGTATTTTGTTGACTGCAGTTTCAGAAGTTATGTTATGAAATTATATGGTAAAAATTTCAAAACAAAACATTTTTTTCAGTCATCAAAGAGAAAGGGAAGACCCTTCAGCTTTGCACTGTGTTCCTTTTCATGAGTTGTTCTGTTCAGTCAACATGTGAGCTACCGTTGTGACAAGAGGCCTCATATTAAACAAGGTACCTGCAATTTTCAGTTATCTGCAGATTAAAATCCCCAGTGCAGAAAACTGGAAAGTAGGAGTACCCACCCTTTTTTCGCCAGGTATGCCGACTGAGAATTCAATTCTCTTTTTCAGAGATAACCTGCGGAATCAACGCAGGCAGGGAATGCAAACTTAATTCTCCCAGGTTCCCCCATCCAAGTAATAACCAAATCCACACCTGCTTGACTTCAGCAGTTTGACATGACATTGACATGCCATGACATGACATTTCTTATTTTTTATAAATGTCATTGCAGCTTTTTGATGGTAAGGGTTTATTTTGAACTGGAAAGATGCAAAAATTTACAGAATTAATATATTAATAATATAAGAACTAACAGAAGAGGTTTCCTAAGAACCGTGATTTTGGACTTTATATTCACAGTATTAGTGTTTGCTAGAATGCATCTAATCTTATACAATTAAATTTATGAGCAATCTTTGCTGACAACTCCCATTACTCTTTGGCTGAAAATCCAATGCCGGTTCTGAAACGATTTCAGGGCTGCGCTACTGGTTCCTCACAAAGCTAGATGGAAATAACAGAGTCTGCAGCAGAGCAACTGGACCACCACCCACTCATACCCCCTCGGCCCCCCTAGACACAGGTCTGTACAGCATAGGCATGAAGAGGACCTTGGCAAATGATGAAAGAAACAAAACCCTATGCAGGAATACTTGGGATCTGCAGGACAAGTATTTCCCCTATTACAGAAAGTGTTTGGAGCAGCAATACTGAATAATAAAATTTTACGATGCCACAAGGGGCAGTGGATGTGATGACCCATTGCAGCAGCCTTTGAAAGAAGTAAGCTTGTAGCCATTGAAAGTGAGAGTCAAGGCCATGCGCAGCCTTGAGAGGGATTCAAGGGCAGTCTGGAAAAGTATTCTCGACCCTCCTTCATCATTCTTGACAGGTCAGTCATCCAAAGCACAGAGTAGCCTGTCATCACATCATGCTCACTATGTCTGTGTGGGCTTCAAGCTCATGGAGGTTTTGTGAAATTGTTTCACATCCGAGGATTTCTGTTGCATAGCTGTGGTGGTGGTGCGTACAACAATACAGACAGACACACGGACACTCCACGCGCTCGGTTGTTGTCTGCTTTTAAAAAAGCATTTATCCCAGTTTGGACAAAATATAAAACACTTTTATTCACACTTTCAGAAAGTACACTTTAGTGTTTTCTTGGTTGTTTCCTAAGTGTTATGACTGCATAATAAGACAGGGCAGGCCCCGTGAAAACCATAGGGATGCCCCAACTCTCTAATGCAACTGTGTCTGGTGGCTGTAGTTGATATTTGGCAGCCTCTGAATGAAACACTTTCTTTCTCTTTTGCGTTTTTCTTTTTTTTTTTTTTTTTTAACTCCCAGCTTATAAGGTCAAGGGTTTGCCCTGCTCTTGGCCTGAGGTAACAGACGTCTGAAGCCCACCCTGGAAAACTTCAGGGAGACCATGTGTTGCAACATTTTTTTTTGAAGGAAGTGGTCTGCATCTTGGGTTTTCCGAAAGTCAAAAGTTCAAATTTTGTATTAAAATACTGCTTCATCTATCAGCGCTCCCCCTCTCTACAGCCTGGCCTACTGGGAAGAGGTCAATGTTTGGCTGAAGTTGGCCCATTGTGATGAGGAAGGGGGTCATCCCCCCACAGGGCTCAGGAGTGAACCCTCTGCAGCTCCACACACATGAAAGATCGGCATGAAGCCGAATGTCAAAGACCAGACTCCCAAATGAACACACTGTCTGGCTGGACCCTATCCCCCAAGGACCACTACTTCCCCAGAGCAGTGCAAGAATGTGACCTGTTTGATAATTAATGTGAGGGCTACAAGAGACGGGGGTGGGGTGGAGGGGAGTCTAACGCCATCGTAAAACATCCCTCTGTCATTGCACACTAATGGGTTTGAAGTAGTCATGAAAATATTTTCTGCTTTCAGAAGACAGTGTGAATATTGACAACAACAAATATAATGTAAACTGTGGTTGTGTAAAGATGTATGAATATAATGTAATATGAAGGGGGGGGGGGGGGGACAAATCACCATAAAAATGGGAGATGAAATTACTGAGGCATAAGGTCTGACTTCAGAATAATTTTTATTGTTTTTTTTTCTCACAGGAATGTAATTGTGTTATGTCTGGGAAAATGTCAACGTATAAAGAAAATACATTACCTTAAGTGCTTAAGAAAAATATATCGTATAAAAGATTTTCTTTATTCAAATCAAAAAAGCGACAGAAGAAAGCAAAAATAAATAGAAAAAAATGCAATATCAGGCATACAAAATACATGTACATTTATATTCTAGCAGAATAACAAGGTGCTACATTTGGAAATACAAACACTCTGATTCCTGGAGTCTGTAGTAATTAACCTTAGAGAGAATATATTACAACTTGTTCAAGTGCTTTGAGCAGTTTTGAATATATTACAAAAGGTTTACTGCATGCCTTTTCCCATCTGACTGTTAGTAACCTTTAACTAACGACTAAATATAACATTAAAACCTTACATTTTAATGGTTCTGTATTACTGCCTGAGAGGCACTAGGTCATTTCCATCACACAGAAAAAAATAAAGCTAAGCTCAGATATTAATTTCACTAAAATACATGTACAGTATGCAATGTTGTAAGTGCTTAAGAAGAGCCAATCCTGCGAATCAAATTTAAAGCGTGACATGCCTTTGAAGCAATGGTTACCAACCCTATTCTTGGAGATTTACCATCCTGTATGTTTTCACTTTACCCTACTGGCACACCTACTACTAATTAGGAGCTCAACAACATCTCTAACTGTTAAAGATGTGCTTTGTTAGGGTGTGAGTGAAAACCTACAGTACGGTTGGTTACCACTGCTTTGAAGCATGCAGAGACAAAGGCAGGAAGAGAGCAGAGATTCTGATGACAACTTGACTTGTTAATAGGTTCCAATGTCAAAAAACATGTCAACCAACCTCTTCATGCGACCAAGCCGTTACCCCTTCAAAACAAATACAGCTGATCAAAGCATGAAGTCAGAGAACCACAGGGGAGATTTTTTAATGTATCTTTAGCATCATTTTTACAAAGAAATGTGTTCCAATTTAATTGCACATTTCCTTGTCAATAAAGTGCGGTACTTAAAATGTGTCAACTGAGTTATCAAATTTATCAAATTTATTGGACAGGGTTTATTGTGGTATTTAAACAATAAAACAAACAATAGTATACACAAGCTGCCGTGTATTTAAAATAAATAAAGTTAGCAACAGGTACTGCATGTGAGTGTACAGCAAGTAAAGGTGTAGCAAGTAACATTTGTGAACTATTATAACCGTTATTTATTGTTTATTTATATTTTTTATCATTTATTCTGTTTAGGATATCACTCAGGAAACTAGAAATTAAACTTTTCAAGGACACTATCTTTATAAATATCTTTTGAAACAATGCAGTCAAGATGTGTACAGCTTGTCATCACCAGACCTACTGAATGCTGGGGAACTCTTTCAAAATGTCACAGGTCTTCTTGTGGATGACCTCACGAAGCTTACGCACACGGCGGACGCTGGATGTGCCCACAAAGCTGTCAGGCTGCAGCACAGCCATGCCATTGTGCACATCTCCCATGATGATCACCTGCCCGTCGGTACTGGTAATGTTGGGGCAGGGGCAGTTCCAGTCCATGTTCAGTAGGGTCACCTCCAAGGGCTCCTTGCCAAAAAACTTTAGCCCCATCTTTTCATCTTTCAGAATCTCCTCCACTGTGATGAGGGCATGACCAGAGTCTTGGTCCTCCGTCAGCTCTGTCATGTGACCCAAGATAACGAAGTCACTCTTGCAGAAGCTGGTCACCATTTTCTGTCGTGGCTTACACATCTTGCAGTTCTGGTTTTTGGGGAAGGGACACATGTCTTCACAGGCTTCTTTGCTCTCAAAGTTGTTGGCATTACCCCCACAGCCCCCGTAGATGAAAGACTGGCATTGCTTTGTCACGCTGCTGTACGCCCAGCGGGGCTCATAGGCTTTGCAGGGACCCTGTAAGGTGGGAAGGCCACAGGTGTTAGCTACTTCTGCACCACAGGAGTGCATGCATGACTCATAGGTGTCAAAGTGGTTCATATTGTTGTTGCAGTTGCCATAGCTAAAGGTGAAGCAGTTGTTCTTTTTGGCCTCATAGTACCAGCTCATCTTTTCCTCCCCACAGTCTCCGCTGTCTGGTATCTTCAGACACTCCTCTGCAGGAAAGACAGTGGAATTCTTTTGGTCATCCTTCTTGACAGGGTCCCTCTGGATTACAGAAAGGGGAAAGTGTGCATGTATGGGACCAGCTGAATTTTTTGCCGTACAGGTGTAGATGCCAGCGTCCTGGATCTGGGCATTGTAGATGACCAGCTGGCCGATGTTGGTGACCACCACATTCCCACGGACATGATTAGGCTTCATGACAATGTTTTCCTTCCCTTCCATCTGTTTTTCCCAAGTGATCTCTGGCTTAGGCTTTCCTGTCACCTCACACAAGAAGCTGGCAGTCTCGCCCACAAACACAGACTGGTGAACAGGGTTGCTGACCATGATTGGAGGCTGGATGTCCATGGGCGTGGTCTCCAAAAGAGCCGTGGTTGGGCGGACGGTGGTCTCCACAGGAAGTGGACTGGTGTTAGGCCAGGTGAGATGGTACCTGCAGGTCACTACGGACAGCGAAATGCCCTTTGAGCAGGCTTCCGCATCCATGTAGCATTTGTTGTAGTAAGTCATGCCATCTGAGGCGCAGGTGAAGTTGGGCTCCCTCTCACAGCGGTCCCGGCACTTGCACACTGGCTGCCCATCCCAGATGTCACACTCAGAGCCCTGCTGGGCACACATGAACTTGTCGCATGTTGCTTCCTTGGGCATTCCCATGGGACCCTTTTTCCCCTTGATGTCCATGTAGCGGGCAGCCACACAGCTCCTGTTCCCACAGACATTTGGACAGCACTTTTCAAAAGTCTCACATTCCTGGACGGGAAAGGAACAGCACCCACGTTTATGTCTGCCCTTACACTGGACTGTTTCACAATTCATCATTCATTTAATTACTTTTCAGCAGCATTCATGTACTTTAATTTTGAACGCAAGAAATGTCCATGCATTAACTACACATTCACAGTGAGAAAGCACAGCTTTCAAATATACAAAAATGTATTATTCATTATTATATATCAAATAACATTTTTTTTTAAATCCTGAATTTCAAAGCACTTTTAAAACTAATTTTAAATTCAAATTTTGTACTTCAAATCGAAATGGGGAAAAACTTAGAAAAACCTCAGAATGAATTTATAAAATAACTTACGAATCTTAAGTTCTTATGTTATTTCACAAGTTATTTAAGTTCATAGACTTTTTATGTACGGCAATTTCACTTGATAGTAGACTGATTGCACTTGATTGCGACTGAATGTATCCATAATTCTCCATCTAGCAGCGCAAGGAAACGTAATGGCATACAGAGACTTACCTGATCAGATTCGCACTCCCGCATGCAAGTACTCATGGCATCCACCCATAAATTGGGGTTCATCTCGTTTGGACAGATACCCGCATGAGAATATACAACTCTTGGCAGAGCCATACCCTTCACGCGGCCGTCCATGAGCAGGACAATCCACTGCCCAACAAAAAACCAGATCCAGCGCGGAAACAGCATCCACCACATCTTCAGCGTTTACAGATTTCAAAGCTTTAAGGGGAGAAAATAAGAACGAAACTCTCCTGAAAAAACTATCCAAGGTAATCTGTCTTAAATCTGTTTTAATTGAAAAATAATATCTCTCAATAATAATAATAAAAACAAAAAACCAGCAAGACCTCGAGAGAGTAGAGAGATATGTTGTGCTCTTTCGATTCAATGGAGTTCTGACTCAAGTCTTGCTAGTTTCGGTAGCAGTATTTATACCCTATTACTTTCCTTTTCAAGTTAAGCCTACAACTACGCTGGCTATTCCCCCGACTACTCGCCCTTACGCGCAAGTGACAGTTATGAATTGACTCTGAGAACTTGAAAGGATTTCAGACTTCAAAAACATCAGTCGTAAAATTGGGTTGGGACACCTGCCTGTTTCGGAATCGCTGAAAACCCATTTTAACCCTTTGCACGTTTAATCTGCGTACAGGCGTGCAGTGGGAGCTATGACACGTACAGAGTTTTTTTTTTGGCCATCCACTGTTCTTTTAAGCAATATTTAGTTTTCTAATCCTTATTGTGAAAACTCTTTATAGTTGGCGGACCCCGCGGCAAGTAACCAAGGGTAGGCTACCACCCCTGCTCCCCGTACAGGTGTGATGGAAATATCTGTTCGTGGACTTTAAAGTGAGTCATTCTTCATTAAATAACGAATTCAGGTTTCACGAGGTATGTCCAATACAACTACACGTTAATGCTGTTGAAGAAAACTCCTCATTGACTTATTGGCGCATTATTATAAGGTTGGATTCGTGTTAGCCAATTCATCGTTTGCGAAATACCGAATTATTTTTTATTAGTTTGCCACACTTTTATAGCATTGGCTACGCTTTTTACAGGCATTATTAAATTGCACCTTATCCCTTCATATGGTCACAAATTGTAAAAAATAAAAAATAAAAAATATATTACCGTGCAATTCGGTGTTTTTTATGATAAAATGGCGGATTTCGTTCGATTTGTAAATATGCTGAAGTATGTTTCAAGAGGGTTTAAAGTTGTGAGTTCAAGCGCATATGAAAGCAAGAATAAACTTTGAATTAGATAAAGAAAGAAAAAACGCACTTCCCTTCAGGAATGTGTTTAGTTATTATCTCGTGTCAATTATCTCATCTAAAAAGCCCCTGAAACAACATCCAGACAGGAAAGATTCTTATGAGCAAACACCAAACTGTTCATGAGAGACACGTCTTTTTCCAAACCCAAGAGTGCAGACCTGGGGGACATTGTACTAGCAGTGCTTATAGTGTCTGTCAGAGGCTTGCATTAACATGAGATTGGCCACTGTGTGTATCTTGTGGTTTCCTGCCACAGAAAAATGTTTATTAAACTGTCTGCAGCTGAAAAACGAAATCTCTTTTTCTCTGTTGTGGTTTGGACTTGATGTTCATGGCATATACAATCCTCTCACATTTGCATCCTGAAAAAGTAGCTTGATTCCAAAGTAAGGTACACGTGGAGTGAAAAGTTCTGTTGAGGACAGTAAAAATGCCTATACTTGCTCCTCCACATTGGATTTACAGCAAGCTTATGATGTAAATCCCAAAATATAAATAAATAAATAAATAAATAAATGAGTGAGTGATAACCTTTATCCTGATCGGAGTGGTCTCATCCAGAATGACAATGCCCCCATCCCCAGAGCACAAGGGGTCACTGAATGGTTTGAGGAGTATGCAAATATGATGTGAATCGTATGATATGGCCTTTACAGTCACCAGATTTCAACCCAATTGAACACCTGTGGGAGATTTTGGACCGATATGCAAGACAACGCTCTCCACCACCATCATCAAAACACCAAATGAGGGAATACCTTTTGGAAGAATGGTGTTCCATCCCTCCAGGAGAGTTCCAGAGACTTGTAGAATCTATGTCAAGTTGCATTGAAGCTGTTCTGGCAGCTTGTAATGGCCCAACACCTTACCGAGACACTTAATGTTGGTTTTTCCTTTAATTTGTCACCTGTCTGTATGTTTGTGTATGTATGTACTGTATATATATATATATAAGTTGGGGTAACCATGCAGCCTATGAGAATGTTCAATAATTAGTTGATTTTAGCATGCTGCCCTAGTCTGGTGATCTTAGAAACATGTGTATCAGCTATCAACCATACTTCTATATGTTCCTTTGTCTGACATCTCTCCTGCCTGTACTTGGGCTGCTCGTGTTCCCCTGTCTTTCCACTTGTCCCAGTTCCACTCTGCCACTCTGTCCATCTGCCACACTCCACAGTTACAGACAGATCACATGCACACAGCATGGTAGCCCCATAATTAACAAGGTTGTACATTATTATCCCAAAAACATTCAGTCGCCCTTTTCAAGGGACCTTCACATCCTGTTAGCCCTTTTGTTTCAGTTTACAAGTGTCCCAGCATTCCCACCTCACCACTGGGAAGCTAAGGCCTCACATTCTCTGCATAGCGTGGACATGTTGGAATGAATGGATGTCAGAAATTGAGTAACAGATCTGTGCAGAGAGCCTGCCGTTCACACTGACTTTAGCACATGTGTTGTCCACAAACAGACCTTGACTTTGATCGTCTTTGATCACTTGCAGTCTTTTTGAACTTGTGCCAGAAAACAGCAAAAAAATCTGTTGTTGTGATCATTTATTTGCAAGATTCTGTAATGTATTTTTGTTTCACAGTATGGTAACTGTGATCAAAAACAAAAAAGTGCATTTATTAAAATACTAAAATCTGCCCCTTAGACAGAATGATACCTTTGTGGACTTTGGCAAATATCTATGTTTCATCTTCTGATTTTGTGACGATCTGTCATCCAAAACAACAGGGTGTAGCTGTGTCCGGTCCTTTTCTTCCACAATACCCTTTTCTTCATAGGGTTATCAATGTTTTAAAAACAAACTGTAAAAATATACAAAAAAATTCTTATGTAATAAATAATTTAAATCTTTTTTCTAAACAACTGCTGTATGTATTGTGCTTAGTTACAAACATTTTAAGTACGAAGAATGGAGATTTAAGAATAATTGAATCAGATAAAAATTTAACAATTGAAATCCATGCAAACATCTTAGAATACTTGGAATTGCCTTTTTGATAAAATCCCCAAAGCTTTTTTTCCTCTTATAAAATAAAAAAGTACAGCAAATTTATTCATAGTTATTGTAAAATTACAGTCTCTTTTGGAAGATCTGTTAGTGTGATTGCTTTCTTTGTGCCCGCTTCCTGTCCTTTATCCACATATACTGAAAAAGAACTTCACAAGCTTATGAAGATACAGTGCAGACATTGGGGGGTCCAAACTTTAATCTATTTCACAGCTCTGTAATAAATGTCACAAGGTTTGTCTAACACTGTAAATCAAAGATGACTGAGACTACCCTGCCTGTAGTCTTGCTTGTCTGAAGGGAGGACTACAGTTTTATCTGACCAGATAAATAATTTATGATCAATTGTGGGAAAGTTTCATATATACTGAGAAATACTTAATTCAGCATGTCTACATAATTGAAGTATGAAATAAATATTTTTTGGAGAACAATAACTTGAATGTTAACTATAACTTGAAATTCTAAGTGCATGTATTAATAATGAATATGCATTAATTATAATAATTATTGAACTTGTAAAGCTTATTTGTATGTTCTTAGTATATGAAACAACAATGTACAATTAGCAAATTGTACGATTCTGAGGGGATGTATATAATGTATATAATGTAACTGTATATAATTTGGGATTTTGGAACAGTGGTATTTGGCTGGCTCATATACTAGCTTGCTAAACTAAGTTACCACTAGCTACAGTAGTTAATTGATACACAAGCAGATGCTATAACAAAATGTCTACTGTTTGCTGAATATCTACCTAATACATTGTTATAGTACCTTGATTTCTGCTCCTTGTATTTACGTGCAGCTCTTTGAACTTCTTGCCAGATCTCTGTGTTTAATAAAATCCCCCAAAGTAGATGATGAATGTTACCGTATAAGTGATTTTATTAAAGAATCGCAGGCTTTATTTTGGTGGATCATTATGTCTGTCTAGATTTAGAAAAAATAGACTTTCGACATTAAGGTTTTTTGTGACATGATTACTGGAAGTAGCCAATAATCTTGTATGTCGCTACTGATCTTTCAGAAGATGTTTTTAAGTTTACTTTTTTAAGTGTTAATTGCATCCCTGTTTGAAGCTATGCCTTTGTTTGAACAAGCACCTTGAACAACATTCGGACAACAGATAGTGTGGAATTGGGACATTTGTCACGTTTATAGGAGTGGAGATAGCCACAGTAAGCCCCTGATTTAGAGTGTGGTCAAGCTGGAACTCCGAACAACTGAACGAAAGAATATCTGTACTCAAACAGTTCCCCAGACTATGCTGAGTACAGTAACATTGTTGCAGAAATGTTGTACTCTTTCTGCACATAATTCAATGTTTCTTTCTTGAGGTTTTATTGCAGGGATCGGCAACTTCTGATCATAGTTGTTTTACTGGCTCAATGATTTATTTGATCCGACCTTTTAGCTACATTTCTAACCGTGGTGTATGTAATCTACAAGTAAGGTGAAGTTATGCCACAAAGTGAAATGTCTAGACTTAGTTTGTGAGTAAAATACTTCAGTTATGACCAGCTTAGACAAAATCCCCTTGATTTCCATTAAAACCAGAAGACTACTTCTTCTGCATAGTGTTGCAAGTGGCATTGACAGAAAATCCAGTGACATACATCTAAAAATGCATAGTTTAACTTCTGTATGTACAGATAATGAAAGATTAACCTTCAGTTTAACATTACAATGGAAACAGCATTTTAATATTTTTATTTATTACCTTTATTTCAGTTTTTTCCTTATAAGGTATAATTTAAGAATAGACAGCTATTGCAAGAAGTTGGTACGTGACACCTGATGTGTAGCACCCTCTCCCCTCCCCACCCACACACATGGTTTACAGTTGTGCAACAGATTAAGAGCTGTAAACAACTCCATTTATCCTCAGGACAAGATTCCTGGAAATTACTTGTCCTCAAGTGCTCTTTGCAAAAATGAATAGTCATCCTTGCCAGATAGTCACTGAAGAAAAAAAGAACACAAATGGGATATTATTTTTTATTTAAGCTTATTACGCTGTCTGAATTTTGGACTAAAGAGAGGTGCTCAGATGGGCAAAGTGCCCAGATAATCTTATTTCCAGACATGAAGAATGAGTGAAACCAGACCAAACCCATCTTAGAGAAGGCAGTCCTTTAAAAGCAGCAAAGTAATTGAGTCAGATGTCACTTTATCTGAGCTGGGACAAGTCGACAGACTGTACAGTGTACAGAGGGTACCAACAAGTCTATATTCAACAGCACAAAAGGACTTTCCCATTGAAATGTGCCTGCACCCATGGATACTTATGACAGATGTTACTATTTGTTTAATGGACTGTGGCATTATGTTAGTGGCCAGCACTATGTTGACAAATCTTCAGTTTAGAACAAGCATGGGCATCTTTGGACAGGCACATTTTTATTCCCAGAAATTATTCTGGCTCAGTTAGTTGATTAGTTAAACTGATGCCAGCTCACTGGTAGGTTAGATCACAGTAATTGCTTCTCGAAGGGACCCAAGAATATTCTGTTCACAGCTATCATTCATAGGCTTATCAAAAATTTAGCTAAAATGTCAGATCATGTAAACAATTACTCTAGTTAAATAAGAAGTATTAAATCCAGAAATCCAAAAACAATTACCGTCCTTCATGCCCACCTCTAGTTTATAAGTACATGGTAACATTTGTTCTTAAAAATTAAGACCCTAACCCTAAGCACAATTAAATGTGTACTATGTGCAATAACAATATTAGACTTATGTATGTTCTTAAGTATGTAACTTTAAGAACATGCAAAGTATAAAGGTATGTTTTAAAGATTCTTGGATTCACAATCTTTCATTGCTTTTTTTATTGCTGTGCAATCCTCTCATAGTGTGTCTAGACATTATATTTTGTGGGCAGGTAAAGATATGTATTGTTTCAATGAGATTTGACAGTAATGAAGCCATTAAGCTAATTAAAATTCCTTTCATGTACATGCACTGTACATTAGAAACCAAGCAATGTGGAAAATAATGCAGACTTGACCCCTTGATCCAAGTACAAAGACATTTTCATTAACAGCTGTCCTGTAGTCATGCAACTAAGCTGCAAACACTTGAAATGTCACCCACTATGGGCATACTAAGCACTTCAGCTCTGCACACCAGCACAGAACCCGACAACCTCCTGGGGGGTGGACATGGTTCAACAAGTACTACAGCTAAGAAACTTTGGATAATTCTCTAAGAGGCTTCCATTTCTATACCTGGAGTACTTTGTCTGTGGTATAAATTAATTATTGTTTGTCAACAAATTGGTTCAGGAGGTAATATATTCAACCAAGGACAGAACTTCATAGGTACATGTAAAAGTAAGGCCACAGAATTATGGGGGGTGATACAAAATAACAATTAAAAATACCCCCAAAAATACAAATCACATTTTCATTAATATGAAGAATAACTCTAAACATAGTTGAGATAAACCTAATATTCACATTGTGTTATGTTCAAATTGTATTGTATTGCATTATTTTTGGCCACAACCATTTAGATGTTAAAGGCTCAGATGATATTGTGATGGTCCATCTACATGTGGATGTAGGTTCATGTTCAGGGTATCAAGGCCTCCAGCACTGATTGAGCCCATCTGACATCTTTCAGGCAACAAGGAGACTATTTCAAAGTGCTGGCACAGAGAGAGCACAGCACACCGCAGCACATGATTGATACCTGAAGGAGCAACTACAGCATACTGCATTCTTTACGTCCGTCACACAGGAGACAACTCACCTCACTTGCCCCTAATAAAGACAATACCTGATATGCCTTTGATCAATAAGGTGTTTGAGTTTGAACAAAAATTAATAAACTCTTGTCAAACATGTCTAAGGGATGATAGACAAGACCTGGGGCTATGAATGCACTGACAATAAAAGGTTGATTGTTTTTAAGCACAAGAAAACATTTTGCAAGCTTTAAACTGAACAGAATGTTTTAAATTGCTCAAGATGATTTGCTAGTAGTTTCCTGTTCTGCTCCCCGGAGGCTGTTTGGCTCTTGCTGTTGACTCCATTTAAAATTTGCCTGCGCATTGCCAAATCATAGCTTTAAGTGTGGTTAGTGTGATTTTGCAATGTGTAATTCATAAAAGATTTTTTCTGCATTTGTGAGTTTTCAAAGTCATCCACATCATCCAGTGTGTTTGAGACAAGACAATTTTTTTCTCCCCACAACAAAGGTGTCTACAGTAGACTCATTTATCTATACTCACTGGTCGCTTCCTTAGGTACACCTACTTGTTAATGTAAATAGCTTGCTCCTTCAAACAGTAAATCATGTGGATGCGACTCTGTATGTAAAGCATGACATGGTGAAGAGGTTTAGTTCTTGGTTTCCCAAACATTAGAATGGGCAAGATATGTAATCTAAGTGATTTTGACTGTGGTATGATTGTTGGTACCAGATGTGGTGGTTTCAGCATCTCAGAAAAAGCTGCTGCCCTCTTGGGATCTTCACGCACTACAGTCTCTAGAGTTTACAGAGAATGGCGTGATAAATAAAAAACATCCAGTGAGTGGCACTTCTGTGGCCAAAAGCACCTGATTAATGAGAGAGGTCAAAGAATGGGCAGACTTGTTCAAGGTAACAGAAAGGCCAAAAATTCTTAAATAACAGCTGTTTACAACAATTGCGTGCAGAATGTCATCTCTGAACACAAAACTGATTGAAACCTAAAGTGGATGGGCATGCGATCACCAAAACTAGATAACTGAAGATTGGAAAAATGTCACCTGGTCGGACGAATCTCAGTTTCTGCTGTGAAATGCAGATGGTGGGTCAGAATTTGGTGTATACAGCATGAATCCATGGATTCATCCTGCCTTGTGCCAACAGTGTAGGCAGGTGGTGGTGGTGTAATGGTAATAGGAATGTTTTCTTGACAACATTTGGCCCATTAATACAAATTGAGCATCATTTGATTGCCACAGTATACCTAAGCATTGTTGCTGAAAATTTGCAGGAACTGCATGATGGTACTGAGTCAGCATGAACCAAAATACCTATTGTTTCCAGCACTTTGTTGAACCCATGCTGTTGAACCTATGCCATCAGACTCTTCTGGAGGCAAAAGGGGGTCCTACCTGGTACTAGGGGTGTACTAATAAAGTGGCCAGTGAGCGTATGTCAGAGCCCAACCGATATATCAGACAACCAAAATATGGGGCCAATATTTGCAGTTTTTAACATACCTGCATCAGTAATCAAGGAGGACATGTAACCGATATATAAGACAGATATAGGCTATATAGTCTATTTCATAAACACCGACACATGGATGCTCCTAGGACTCCATCTACTAGTGTTTCTTGCTGTCCAGAACTTTGTGGATCATGCAACCTGGAATGTTTGCTATTGATAGTTGCATCCTGTTACCTTTACCTATAGCCTAGTCTACTTTGTCAGTGAGCAGAGCTTGTGAAAACTGTCAAGGCTAATGTATACTTTGTCCAGACACTTTCAAATAGAGTTGCTCAACAAAAATAAAAAAGTTGCAGGATGTCTGGCGTTTAAGCCTGCAGAGAGGGTTCTGTTGTTTGTATGGTAATGACACTCCTGACCTTTTGTGAAAACATGGCGGTGCCTAACGAGATTATTAAAATTATAGAGGAGGAAGAAATTTTAAATCTAGGATACTTTTATTAATTATAACTATGTGAACAGAAAAGAAGTGGTCTCTCTGTTCCACAAAAGAGGGTAAACCAGGAAGAATATGTTCTATTTAATCAGATGCGTTAATGCTGGATGAAGAAAAATCACATCTGTCCCTATAGAGTTGGGTACACACCCATCACCTGTGGAATTATCCATTATCTGTTATCACTGCATTACCACCATTAGCAATCACTGTATTTGTTATCAAGGGAACAGGTAGAGAGCAAAATATGAACTCACAGGTCCCAAATTTTTCTTGTTTTTTGGCTGGACTGAGTGACTGAGTAATGAAGTTACATCATTGGTCGGCCAGTTCGGTCCAGCTATATATTAGGTTTTGACTTGGTCTTGTTTCCACCAGGATTTGCACTTGTAAATGGAGAACTGCAAACCAAACCCAAAGCATGACACCGCCTCTCTAGGTGCTCTTGATTAAAAGTCGAAACTCTGCCCCTGTAAGTGGTTGCCAACTATGGAAAACACAACAGTACGCTTCCATGGATTATGAGCTACAAGAGACCTTTGTTTCAAGTGCTGCATAACACAGTAATAATGTTATGGGAGTGAGCTGGAAAATTCAACATCCACAAACCACCTTTATTTCTACAAGAGCATAGGCTAGCTATCGCTACCTAGACATCGGTACAGACAGGCTAATGCTACAGAATGGGTTGGAAAATTTAACAACCATTACTATGCTAGCTAGCTAGGCTAGGCTAGTTAGCTTATTATTTGCGTTCCAACTGCAATTTAGGTCTGAGCTAGGCTACATGTGATGTTGTTTTCACTAAAGGAACTAGCTAACATTTGCAAATGGCTATTTCTTTACCCACAAATAGTGGTGGTTAATGGTCCTAGCTAGCTACTGAGGGGCTAGTTCATTGTTACTGTGTTATTGTGTCTTTGTGTGTGTACTGTGGGGAAGCTAGCTACAGATTGGCTTGCTAGACTGTCTGTGATGCATTTAGGATATGCAGCAAGTACAATTTGCAAAGTGAGCCCAGGGCAGTATAAACGGGCTTGCAGCCCGATTTTTGTGGTCAGTCTGTTCCATGCGTTCTTAAAGCTTTTGCCTACCAAATAAAGTGCAATTTGTCTTGGTGAAGACCTAGCTTGATCTAGTAACTGGCTTGTCACTTAATGCGATTGCTACACTAGTATCAGAAGTGGGCCATCATATTGAAGACAAACTTGTGCGCCTACATGGAAGATGGGCAGAGTGGCTGAGCGAGTGAAAGAATTCCTCAGCAAAATTCAGCGGTTGGGACAGAGGAAGGCAGCAGACAGGAAGGAGCAGCTAGTCCAGCTCACCGAAATGTCCAACCAGTTCAAATGGATACCTCTGTGCCATCAGTCCTTGAACTGCCTCTGCACTGCCCTTGTTATAAATCGAATTCTGGCAACTTGTGAACTGGCAGTGTAAAGTTGCCAAAAGTCAACTCCCCCCACCATTTGCACTCTGTAGCCTACTGGCTATATGTTCGTTTAGGCCTATATGGTCTGGAGCGAACAAAACCTAACCAGACAATTTTTGAATTTAGAAATCCCACCTGGATGGATATTTTGGTCGCAGAACAAAATGAATGTCTGGGAAAAAAACAGGATCTGGTAAGCCTACCACACAGGGAAAAGGTCTTATTTTCATTCCTGCTCACAAATTCACTATATCTGCCATCATATTGATATTGGTCTCAGAAATCCCACATTGGTCAGGCTCTAATGTATATCCATCTGTATGACAGGTTATTAATTATTAATTGATCCAGTCATGATTTAGTTGAACACATTCATTACAAAAGAAGAAAACCAACTTACTCTGGATCAACACTGGGCCTGGCTGCACTCTTAGCTGGAACTTCCTCCATCTAACTTCCCCTGTGGTGTAAATCCCAAAACCTATTGATTCCTGGTCCTGTTATTATTTCTCATGATTAACAACTTTCCAAGTTGCCGTGAAGATGAATGGTATACTGCCCACATTTGCACAAGCAATAGCACAGGTAAATACGGCAAAAACAGCAAAGTGAATAGTGTTGTAGCTACCAAACTACATGCAATAAGGTGAATAGGAATCAACTGCAAATGGGAGATCCTTATTCACATTTTGTATGATCAACATTCATATGAAGCACTGAAAACACCAGTTAAGGACACATCATTTTAAAGATCTCTTGTTTCTTACGTGGGTCACATTATCATTTGTATAACAAATCATGTCAGACTTGTCTTCTATGGTACACTGTTGACCGAAAGCAATTAAAGAATCTTTGATCACCCCCACCAAAAAAAGAGTACTCAATGTGCCATAAACTATATATAAAAAAATTGTATAAAAAAAATAACAAAAAAACTTATTAAAAAAGCAGATGTATTGCCACAGACATCCCACTGGGAGAGACGTTGACAGTGGGGCAAAAGAAAAAACGGAGACAAGCAATAGAATAACAATGTCGACTTTGTTTTAATACACAGTAACTTCTTGCTTTGTCACCACTTGGAATATATGAGTTCTCCCCCCCTTAATATTCCCCACCTGCAGCATCAAATGATCAGGGAGGAAGGAAGCCAAACCTAGTAATATTTCATGTGGCTTGCCTACAGGGAGAAACATTACTTAGCATCCTGGCACCCTGGACTCATCCATCCTCTGCTGGGACATCACCTGTCAAGACTGGTGGGGGCCGCTGCTCCCAGCATAATGAAAAAAACAACACACAGTCATGGTCGGAAAACAGCGCTAGGTAGGAAGGCCAACAACGTGCTGTACCCGAAATCCTAGCGCAGAGCGTGAGGCGTCTTGCTGCGAGGTGTCTGAGAATAAACTTGTCTCCCATCAGGAAGTCTGCAGCGCTGCCAATGTTTGTCACTCTCCGTGAACCGCATGGCAGGGAATCTTTCAAATCTGTCCATTTATCAAAAACCCTGCTCGAGTGAACGTGTCATGACTAAGCTGATCCCTCTTGATCTGATGAATGAAAATAGCCGTCTCATCAGAAATAAATGTAATGCTTGCGGTGTTGGCACTGTGCAATTTAAATTATGCATTTAGGATATCTTGATGTTTATAATTACAGCCAACATTAATAAAGTTACATTCAGACATGCACACAATTTAACCCGAACACTATGCCCTCAGTACTGATTAAACCAGATCCATAAATATCTCACAATGACTGACTACATTCTGACTACACCAAAACATAAAAACATTACACCCTTCTTGAAACATAAAAGTACCCATCAAGAAAAATGGCAGTAATTAAGGAATTGTCCAGTCCAAAATGTCAGTGCGTTCCTTGAATGTAAAACTTCCCAAATGAATGGTAGGAGGAAGCAAGAGTCAATAGTGACTAAAATACCCCCTCTTGTGGTGTACCACAAAACACTGTCAATTTGAAAGCATCTAAAAACTAAAAACGAATCACTATCGGCAGCATAGACAACACAGAAATAAAAAAACAAGCTCAGCAACAGTTAATTACCATGCTTTATTGAAGAACAGCATTGGGTCTTCAGTAACACAAGTTAAAAAGTGCTTAAGTATTTATCAAATTACATAACACATATAAAAATATCAGACTCTGAATGCATAGGTTAAGTCAAACTACTCCTCCTACTAGAAGGTTAATTAGTACACAGTCATTTCTTCTGAGACAGTCAGATGACTTAAGCAAAAAGTATCTCAAACTGGAGACATTGATGCGTGTCTTCACAGAAGAGAAACAGGACAAGACTTATCTAACCACTCCGGTAGGACATCAAACATTCCCCTTAACTTTCAGTGAACAATCATTTTCTACAAAATACTCCTTATACATTTTGGAGCCTCCAATCATTCCATTTCTCACTCATAAATCTAGAATTGTCACACATGGTTTGCTTCCATTTTTCAATTTCTCCCCACAGTTGTTAAAGGAAGACATGGTAAATAAAAACAATTAATCTATTATGATTCATCCAGGCAGTACTTTCAGTAGTTCTCTTTTCCTCCTGTGCTGAATTCATACTGTATTCATTATAACATTGGAAGTTGTGCACTTGTAACCATTATTTTTCCCCATGTTTTCTACAAGTCTACAGTGATAAATTATTAATGTAAAAATATTATATTTCCTATAGAACATGGGTTACATTACCTCTTGGTTAACAAGGATCATATTTTAATGATTACCAAAAATTTCACAGTATTTTAAAATCAAATTAATAGCTATGGTGACCATATTTAAATTTTGTAAGACACTCTAGGTAGAAATTTACCTGCAAACAAATGAACAGGCCCACACATATGGGGTGGGTGGGGGAGGGGGTGTATGCAGGTGCACCAAGGGGGAAAAAAAGATACCTGACACAGAAAAAGATTAACGCATCACAGTCCAAAAAAATCACATCATTAATCAAATCCTGACTAATTCACATCCATCCCCACATGTTAGTTCAGCAATTTGCCATTTTCTGTGTTCATACAGCATAGAGGGATCTGAGCCAACTACATTAATGTTAGGTCACAGTAGCTACACAAATCACTCAACTTTCCAGATGTTCAAAATACAAATATGCATATTAAACCCAAAAGCCAACAAAAAGTGTTTCTTCACAGGAGATAACACAATATCACTTGTGCTTTAACACACAGCCTTAATTTGAAGAGTACAAAGAAAAAAGTTTTAAGAGAAGCATTTTAAATATGCAAAAATATCCCCACCTTAAACAATAATTTACCCCTCATAATTTAAAATTACATTCTCTATAGCAAAATGGTTCTTATGGAAACATTGGCTGTTTTGAGTACAAAACACTATCAAATTTGTCTTCATGTTTTTATTTGTCACAAATTCAGATCATAAAAAACGTGTCAATTATTGTTTGCAATCAAGCCCGAATGTAATGATATCAAATATCAAAAACAGCAAAGATCCATTTGTTATATTTCAGATCATTATCGCATATGCCATCTACGTTGACATACCCTGTTCACAAGCAGAATGCCATTACTGGGGCAAACAGCAGAGCAAATTGGATGTGTTGGAATCTGATCCCTCTCCCAGGGAGGAGGATTTGCAAACCAATTCTGTTGCAAAAAAAACAGCAGCATATACTGCAGTCTGCACTCCTCACTGGTAGAACCTTTGCTAACATAATTTTCCCCAATTGCTTTTTGAGCAACAATGATATTTATCCAGTTAACTGCACAGTAGCTAAACTAACAAGCTTACAGTTCCTGACAGTAACCTGAACTAATAATTTAAACATGGCTCTAGCTCACACATGATGAAAATCATGCAAAAAGAATGATTTGTGCTGGAATTCCTATTTTTGGGTTTTGACTGTTCGAATGAACTTAAGACAAATTAACTTTTTATAGTGATGTTAGTCATTTGAGCTGCGTATCTGTATGTCAAACAAAATTAACACAGAAACGGTCACATATCTTAAGAGCTGAACATTTTAAGCCAGTGAAACAAACTGAATTTTTCCACACCTTGAAGCAAACTTTTGTGGTACCTCAGAAGGCAATACATTAGTATTTGAATGACATGAAGAGTGAAAGTGCTCTTAAACCCTCCTCCCAAAAACACCACTGAAGCTGCGACAGTGTTCAACCTCTCCGACCACCCTTCATGAATAGTATTTAAGTACATCATTGGGTTCAGGAGGATGCTTCCATTCCAAATAAGAATCGAAGCAATAAAGCAATTTTCTAAACTGGTCACACAAGGACAACTACAAGCAACCCCAAAGACCAAATAACTTCTGAATACAGAGGAGACAATTAGACAATGTTTCAAAGCACTGCCATGCTTTAGCATTAGTGTTTGGTTTCTGTGTTGTAACACTGTACTCTACTATCACCACAGACAAAAGATACAAAATGTAAGTTAGATTTAAATTAGTAAAAGGAATTATCGCAAGTGGTGAATGTAGGGTGAATTCTTGTTTTGTAACCTAGTCTCTGTATGCAAAAAAATTAAACAATATAGCTTGTGAGATATCAGTATCCATAGGTGAAAAAGTAGCTAAACAAACAAATCTAGAATTTTTTAATGTCCAATAGACACCACCAACATGCACAGCAGGCTGGTCTCTTGAGGCCTCTACACATACACCCAACTGTAGGCACCACTACATCATCATCCACATCCATTTTCTTATAAAAGGCCTGCCCTCTTCAGAATCTTCCCCTTGTGAGGAAGTCAGACCCTGAAGAACACTGGTTTCGAAAACTCTCCTACCTGGACACCCAGCTGGATTCAGGCATTTCATGCATTTCACCTCAAACACACCTGATACAACTCATCAAGCTCTTGCTTAATTACGTCAGGTGTGCTTGAGATGGAACACATCAAATACCTGAATCTGGACAGGGGTACTCGAGGAGAGGTTTGGAAAGCACTGCTCTATAAGGCAGTGAAAAAGTCTTCCTGCTTGCCTTCATGATTCAGGGATGTTTTTTGAAAAACTGTAGGCGTACCAAAAATTTTGATGAATAAGGTATGGGAGGCAATGAGATGCTTGTGCTTTTCACATTAAGCTGGAATCAGCCGCTATAATTTGAATTAAAATGTATATTTAAAAATCTGTATTAATTAAAATACAAGACTCCCAATCAGCTTATGTTTCTACATCATCATCCATGTATAAACCCGGAAAATTTGATTTAAATGATTTACAGAAGGGTTATGAGCTTCAATTCATTACATTACAGGCATTTAGCAGACGCTCTTATCCAGAGCGACTTACATTGAGCGACTTACATACTGGAGCAATGCAGGTTAAAGTACCTTGCTCAAGGGTACAACGGTAGTGTCCAACCGGAGAATCGAACCTGCGACCTTTAGGTTACAAGACCAACTCTTTAGCCATTACACTACACTGCCGCCTATTCATGTTTGGATTATGAAAACTATTGTCTGGATCTTCTGTGGCACAGTGTTAACATCACATAAAGGCTCCAAATATCCTGACAGTATCCCCAGGCCTTCTTCAATGCCTCAGCAGTTAACGGTATTTGCAGACAAAACTTCTAACTTTAGAATCTGTGATAATGGCTCCACACTACTTACGTTCCAAACAAAGTGCCATGACACACCTGGTCATTCTCCTTGTTTTACATAATTGACTATTAGTGTCCTGTCTCATTGCAGTGTGAACAGACCCCACTTCTAACTAATAGGTCAACTTGGAGGCTTTCAAGTTGTAGCATGGTCTGTCTGTCAGACTGCCCTGTTCTCCACCCGGCAACAAAGACAGACTCTCTGCTCTCTCCAGCACCACCTCCAGCTCCTGAAAGTCCTGTAGCCTGGCCACATCTTTGTCCTGAGGATCAGAAAAATAGCAAATAAAGTTAAATGTCAACTGCAAGACACCGGATTAACACTCAGCATACCTGAAGGCCTTCGCATTCAGGTTTGTAAACATGAGAAAATTTATATTCAGTGCAAACTTCTGTTACCAGAAAGTGTAATTTTCCTTGTTATTTGCCATAGGCATTTACAAAGTCCTTAAATATAAAACATTTGTCCATAATACACCAATGAAACCAAAACAAACAGGTTATTTCTAATAGTCATGTTAGTCATTTGGTAGTTTTGTTTTATTTGTAGCGATTTAAATGTCTTTACTGACCATAATATGCAAGCAAACTACATTTCCATACAGCATTGAGTTCTACGATGTCTCCTTCCCCGCAGTTCAGCCTAACCGAGTCCTAATCTGGCTAGCTAATTTTATGGCAGTTACAACAAGCAACTCTATTTTTGGTAGGACTGCAACAACGGGGCCAGCTCTACAAAAGCGAATGTCTGTGATTGACTGAGTGAGTGATGAAGTTACACCATTGGTCGGCCGAGTTATGAAGTCACACCAACGGTCGGCCGGATCACGTGTGTTAGGTCCAGCCATATACTAGGTTTTAACCTGATCTTGTTTTAAGGATGACAGCAAGACCATTGAAGGTATGAAAACCATTATAAATCAGGGCATGTTCAGGAATGCAGAGTTACTATCAGGGACAGTTAACCGGTTCCATAAGGGCTATAATGCTCCCCGATAGGGATATGCAGCTTCTGGCAGGACAACAAAATGAACTACAGTCAGTAACTTTTCACCACTGTAACAGTGTCTCGGAGGTTAAAAGCTGGTGTGATGTGTTTATATAATCAGAAATGTAAATAGGGAAAATGGCTACATGAATGTAATTTCCGGGTACCAAATTCCAGCATGAAAGACATGCCCCACTTCTGTGGTCTATACCATCTTTGGAAGTATTGAGAAGGAAAAATATTCAACTGCTGATAGGCATTTCACCAAATAAAACGTTTAAAAAAAAACACCACAGCGGCCATTTCTGAAAACTAAGGATTTGACACAAGGGGAAGAAAGTAACAGCAAAAATCTCTGTTAGCCTTGCGGAAAGAAGTGGGATGGGTGAAATACTTGCCTTCCTCAGCATGGTATTAGGCAGCTTGCGGATCTTCTCCACGTGGTCTGAGCTAATCCCCAGCTCTCTACAACACACCCTGAGAAGTGAACGGTAGGTCAGCTCTTGTCGGTCCAACTCCACCTCAATGAAGTCATTTTCTCTGGCATTAGGGTTCTGGATCCGCACCTTCAGAACCAGCTCTGAAACGGAAAAGATTATACACACATTTAGCATATTTCCATTTGACATTGTTGCAAAACAGCCATCTTAAGTGTACTTTGAATCAAACACATAAAAGTTAAACAAAGTTGATCTTTCATCAGTTAATTTAGGACATAGGCACCCAGAACACAACTGCTTGGATTCCCAGACGTATCATTCCCATTAACAAATAAACTCTCCTCGGCAAACTGTAAAGGATAGGACAGAATTTTATGTTGCATCCATAAATGTCTAATATTTTAAGCAAAAGTGTTAAACTAAACTTCTGAAAAGATGTAAAGAAAAAACAAAATAGTGTGGCAAATACACATGATTTGAATGGCTGGGTGTTATACCTTACCTTGCACATTGACTGGGAATGTGCTAGTGAAGAAGAATGGCTGGAAGGCAGGCACAGACATGCCAGCCTGAGTTGTGTTCAGCTGAGGCGGAACAGATTGCTGTCTGCTGACAGTGGGGTTGTCCACATAGGAGCTGGAACTCCCATTGGAGGAGGAAAGAGATGAGCACACCAGCCCACTATCTTTAACTGTTTGGGCATACTCTCCGTGACTGGAATGGCGGACCTCCAAGCGTGATCCATTTGTAACAGCCTGAGGGTTGAGTGGCAGGCCATTCTGCTCTGGCACTGGGATGTAGGCAGCCTGCCTCTGCCCCTCTGTGTCAGCAAATGAGCTCTGCTCATGCTTATTTGGCTGTGATGGGGTTGGGGCGGTGGCTGGCTCACAGTGAGGCTCCTGGTCCACTGTGCCATTTCCGGAAATGTGGGACTCTAGGATCAACTCCTTTGTATCTGTCTTTCCATATGGGAACTGTGGGTTTGACAGATAATTTGGGGTAATAGGCAATTCTGGCTCCTTCACCTCAGGAATGTCTTCTTCCACTGTGAACATATTAAACATATTATTTGTTATTAGCCAAATATGCCAAAAACGTGTTAGTTTGAGTAGCAGAAAGGAGATCATGATAATTTAGGCAAACCTCCAAGGAGTCTTCGTATATCACGCTTAGACGTTAGTTGGACAGCCAATTCTCCTTTAGTTGTGAGAATTTCTTTGTCAGCTCCGGAACCAATGAGGTAGGCCACAACCTGTTCATGGTTTCTCTTACATGCCCAATGAAGACATGTCCTAGTTGAGAAACATAAATAAGCCTGCTTTTCCACTACATCACTTACAGAAAATAGGCTAGTTATTTCTCAGCTAAAATTAACACAATGAAAACGTACGTTGATCTCTGATAAAGGAAAGAACGATCATTGTTTATTATCAACATATTAACAAACAAATTTAATTCACTGGTACCACAAACAGGATTAACTCAAACTGAATTTAGCTCACCATCTGTGATATGCATACCAATTAAAAAGTGAAACATCGCTAACTTAGCCAAATAAACTTCCAGATCGAACTGCAGTAGCCATGGTGTCCATTTTCTTGATCTATGACCAGGGAGCGAGGACACCACCTTGGCCGTCATCTAGCTAATACTTGGTTCATTTTCAGAACTTTTTGTCTTAGCTACGACCATCCATATTAACGCATGACACATTCGATTACAACTGGCAAGTCATTTGCTAGACTATATAATACCTGATGAGTTATGAAGCATGCTTGCTGCTCTTTATCGGCTTACTTTCATTGAAAAAATCACGAACTATTTAGCGATCCGGTTAGAGAAGCTAACCTTAGCTAAATATTAACATGCGTTAGCACACCGAACAAACGTATCGACAGCAACCGAGTACCAAGTATCCAATTTAGCGATGTCGGATACCTTAGCTACTGATGGTGGAATAATGGCGCTTAGCTACTGACGTTAACTACCACTCCAGCTACTAGACTAACAACAAATAGTTTTACACATACCATCCATTTATTTCGTTTTGTGAATTGATATTAACTCCACTCTCCACTAAAATCCGTACTTCGTCAATGTCTCCGATAGCAGATGCCTCTCTCAACCGCTCTTGCAATTCTTTGTCCACTGATAATTTTGACATTTCTGTCAATGTTGTATGGCTTCATAAGCAACAATTGTAGCTAATTTACTTTAGCAAACAATGTTTTGCCGCTACGAAAATACAGCGAACTATACCACCTTTTGGTTATCGAGAAATAGCTATAGTCTAAGGTAGGTAGCCTAGCCTATCAGACACGTCGATGATAGCAAACTAGTTAGTCAGCCGATTACTCCATATAACATAACAGCTTTAGTTTAAATTTACCGCACCAGCTGCTTTAAAAGTATTCTTCTGGTGGTGCATTTGAGTTTCTAAAATCATAGCTAATGGTTATAGCTTAGCTGACTAGCCACGCTATCGAGGTGTCGTTAATCTTAATGTAGCTAATGCTACGTTTTTACCGACTTGCACTATCGATAGCTAGTTTGCAAGCCCACACTCGTCTTCCGTTTCGTTCCAGCTCTTTTCGTTAGTTACTCCCACTGAACAGTTCATTGGTTACTCCGCCCCAGTGATTTGGCCGCGCTTGCCACTCTTTCTAGAGAACTTTCTAGCTACTAGCTAGCTACTACCACCGAGCATACATAGGCACTGGAGAGGGTAGGTGGGCCAGGCGGTGAAGCCGTATATGCCTATTTTTTAGTCTCTGATACATGCGCAGGCACGCACGCCATCAGTTCATTGCCTTCAGCTAACTTGTCTAGTATGACCCAATGAAGACTGCTGTGCTATGTGCTTGTGAAGTCCCGGAAGTAAGCCGGTACTGCGCGTGTTGAGGTCAAAACATTGGGCCTTCCATTAAAGTGAATGGGGAATATCATACTTTTTGAAGTCAAAATAAAACGTCCTCGATGGTATTTTGAAACTGGATTGACGACTGTTATGTTTCATATGAAAAGCAGATTGAAAATATGCATTATGTAATTTAAAAAAAGCATATTTAAATGTATATTTTCCCAACACTTCTGGACCAAAACAGCCATTGCTTCAGAAACTGCTGCACATAATTAAATGTATGATGACAAAAATGGACCGACGAGGTTTTCTTTTGTTGTTAAATCACCTTGGATTTTTACATTGAGCATTCAGCAAGCTCTATGGGAGATCACATGGTGCAGATCATATGATGTAGGAACATACCATTTCTTATTTGAGAGGCTTTAAATATATATGTTGACGATGATATTTCACAGTAAATGTTTATTATACTTGCAATTAATGTATCCATTATTATTACCTCATAATTATTAAAGGAAAATAAATTCTATTTAAAGTCACTTATTATTCTTTTTTTGAAGATGATATGGTTGGTGTTCACAAAATCGGAAAGCTGGGGAAAACAGATTTTCAATGATATCCAGCTTATTTCTGTTCAAAAGTGACAGTTATTTTTATTATGCTACTGCACACGCTGTGTTGGTATTAAGAAAACTGAGGATTTGCAGCAAAATGTAACTAGCTAGGCTACTTAAATTATCATAAGGAAACGCTTATCTCTGTGATGACCAATTAAAGCCAGTGTCTCACACTTTGCGAACTGTCCGCCATTTTGTTTCTGAAATCGGAACAAATACAAAACGGTCAAATCGGTCAAAACACCGAAAGGGACCACGGTTTACTGTTGTGGTGGTCACTTGGGTAGTTGGTTAGCAAACATGCTTTCAGCTGCGCAGTTACTCGATGAGCTAATGGGTCGAGACCGAAACCTGGCACCAGATGAGAAACGAAGTAATGTTCGATGGGATCATGAGACCGTAAGTTTTTTTGTCCTTGTCAGCTCTTAGCTACCAGTTAGCTAGATACCGAGGATGTGGAGAGGCATCATACACAGTGGACATGACGCGAATTCGAATATCTTATTTGTAACCTGACGACGATGTTATGTAGGTAGTTAACATTTGCTGTCTTGTTTCAGTGATAAGTTAAGCCAGTTAACTGCACCAGGCGTTTTAATTATGTGCGCTACTGGTCGTTACCTCACTCTCGGACCTGGTAACGTAGACTAATTACTTGGACTAGCTAGGTAGACTTGCAATCCTTGCTGTATTATGACACAGGCAAAGGCTCGAGAAACGGTGCCTCTGCTTGGACGTCCAGTGCTGTTGTCAATTAGCCTAATGTTGTTAATATAAAACAACTTGTTATGGACAAACCCAAGACGAACGACCGGGAAATCGCACGACTAACTAGCGAACTACCAACATAATAAAAGGCCTAACTTAGCTAGACTAATTGAGAATTTGTGTATTTGTAAGTGTGTCCTTACAGGCTATGATAGTTTGCCTATCTATGTGCATTCGAAGTAAAAATCAGCGTTTAGCTTTTGAAGTGTTAGCATAGTCTTAGCTATAGCCGATGTATCATCTTTGAGCAAGGTACTTAACGTTCATTGCTTCAGTAAATACCCACCTGTATAAATGGATACAATGTTGATCTGGGTAAGAGCGTCTGCTAAATGCCTGTAATGTAATTTATGCATGTTGATTTAAGGGGTGGTTTTAGGTATGGGACACGTTTAAAACATGAAAATAACTTGTCACGTGAACTAACACATGCCAAATATACCATTTGACTTTAATAGAATATTCTCCCTACAGGTTTGCAAATATTACCTGTGTGGATTTTGTCCTGCAGAATTATTTACAAATACCCGATCTGACTTGGGTGAGTATTTATTCATTAAGTTTTCTGCTATCTAGTTAGGTAGTGCAAATGGGAATATTTTGAGAGACGTTAGAATTTCTGTACCATAAATTCCCAGTATTTGATGTTTTATCTTTTTGTAAAGGTCCAAGAAACTCGGTTCAAATTGTGGTTATATTCTCCAGAAGTGACAATTGATTGTCGTCTTAATATTTCTTTCATGCTTTTAATGCAGTTATAGCCATTAAGTTGTAATAATTGTGGCCTTTTCAGCAGTAAAGGACAGGGTGGGCGCGTATCCTCCGCTCATTAATATTAATATCCATAAGACACCTTGTATGTAAATCATTCCTTGTTGCTAGGTTAGAGCTGGCTGACCTGTGCAGCAACATTAGACTACCAGACAACATGAAAGAAAGCAACAAAAGCTAGGTTTTACCATTGTATAGTTAAATTGGCAGATCATTCAATGTAATAATGTTGTAACACCGAGCTACTGTACAGTAACATTAGACTTGACAACAGTCTCAAACTCTGGACATTGCTCCCGACTAAAGAAAGGCTTTGAGCATAATGGGTAAGGTGTTGGCCTTGTAACCTAGAGGTTACAAGTTCAATTCCTGGGTTGGACACTGCCGTGGCATTGTACCCTGAGCAAGGTACTTAACCTGCATTGCTTCACTATATATCCTGCTTGCTATATAAATGGATGCAAAGGAATTGTTATGTAGAAAGTTGTGTAAGTCGCTTTGGATAAGAGTGTCTGCTAAATGCCTGTGACCTAATGTGATGATTCCACATATCTCAGCTTGAAAGCTATTTAATTATCACTGGCCAACGTTAGGCCAAGTTACCGATCTACTCTACTATGCGTCTGTTCTGCAACAACTGGAGAGTGTTGCTAGCTGCAGCAGCTGGAGGGAGGGAAGGCACTGCACCATCCACCAGTGCTAGCTTTTTAGCAAAGCAACATTGTTTTGGTGTCCTCCTGACGAAAATGGGCACTACAAATATTAACTGTTAGGGTTCTTGCAATATTGAAATGCCTGTGGGCCTCCAGAAATGAAACTTATTTCTTGTGGGTCTTTTTCATTTTTTGTAAAAGAAAAAAGCTTATTGGTTTTTCTGCATCCGTTGAAGGTACAATGCTTAGGCATTTACAGCTCAGCTTGCTCCCTCAAAAGTGTCGAGAGTACACTTGCATATTACAAATAGAAAGGATTTCTCCGATTTTATTGTTTTAGTTACGTACATTGTACCCTGCCCTTGGAAACACCAAGAGTCATTTGAAAAATATTTCTGGGCCATTTGTGAATGCAGAACATATTAAAACACATCAGCAGAGAATTCAGATTTTAGTTTCCTGGACCTTTAAAATCATTAATTTACTCCGTAATAGGGTATTAAATGTGCCAAATGTGTTTTCTCTTTTCAGGACCTTGTGAAAAAATTCATGATGAAAATTTGAGAAAACAGTAAGCAGCTTTTCTTTTGTAATGGTGATGGCATATAGTTAAGCTGCCAAAGTTTTTGTAATGGTGCATTCTAATTTGTGAGTATTGTTGGCTATTTGTATAGGTATGAGAAGAGTTCTCGTTTCATGAAAGAGGGATATGAGAGGGACTTCCTACGATACCTGCAGAGTTTACTTGCAGAAGTGGAGCGTAGGATTCGTAGGGGCCATGCCAGGCTGGCTCTGTCACAGGCCCAGCAAAACTCTGGTGTAAGTGTTGTTCTTGGCCCCCACTGGTGCCGGATTTCAACTGTACATTCATAAGAGCTTTGGGTTCATGGAACATACTGGTCATTGTAGATATATCCATTTTTGTGAAATAACTATTTACATGGCCATAACTTGACCTTGCGCTTGGTCATTTTCATATTTTTTGCTAGTTATGTTCTCTGAACATAAGTACTGACATTTTGTCAGTCTTTTTCATTATAACCCAGTACTTATGTAAGGGACATCAAACTGAATAAAATTTTTACACCTCCTTGTCTCTTTATTTGTTGATATTCTAAGCATTCAGCTTCCCAGTAATAGTCTCAACAGATTGATTTACTTAATTTTCAAAATTTGACTGTTGTCTGCCCAGTTACTTAATTTCACAAATTAATATGAATCATAAGATGTTCATAAGTAAGGAAAATATATGCATTAAGGAGAAATAAGCTGTGTGCTGTACAAAGACATAGGCAGAAAATTGCAGGACACTGTTTGTGAACATTTTACTTTTAACACATCAGGAATGTTACTTAATAAAATGCAGTGTGTATACGGCATGTTTGTATTGATCTCAGATTTGTTAAACAGGCTCCAGGGCCATCTGGAAAGAATGAAGAGAAGATTCAAGTGTTAACAGAAAAAATTGAGGAGCTTGTGCTTCAGGTGCAGTATTCAGTTGGTATTGTCCAATCTTGCAGTAGCTTGTTCAGCTGAACAGAAGTGATGAACAGTGAGCAGAGTGGAATATGCAATTTAATGGTGTCATTTTTGGTGTTCTGTGCAGATTGAGGAGCTGGGCTCTGAGGGCAGGGTGGAGGAGGCCCAAGGCATGATGAAGCTTGTTGAGCAGTTGAAGGATGAGAGAGAGCTGCTCAGCTCCACAACCTTTGTGAGTAGCTTTTCTCAACAGCACTTAAAACCTGCTGCTATATACTTACATCAACTCTTGAACTGGTTCTTTAAAATTGGGACAACATGAGTATTGTCAATGCCATTTCACTTTATTTTTAAAATAATGATATTTTTTAATGAGTTACAGTCTTCTGTACCAGTGATTTATCTCGGATCAGTTTAATACTCTTAAAAAAAATAAATAAAAAAAAATCATTTTTAACAATAAGTATTACATTACTTGATGTACATACCTTGTATTGTTCTGTTTTTGGATTGGCAATGCTATTTAATATTATTTATCTTAAGATACTGTGATTGGTCCTGAAATACATTATTGAGAGTTATTATTAGTACATTATTGTACATTAATGTACATGGAAAAATATCCTTGAAGCTAGTACTTGATGACAGTTCCTTTGTTGTGAATTAAAGGACACCCTTTGCATTACTGGAAATGTTTTATTATTCATCTACTGCTTTCAGACTATTGAGAACTTTGCAGCTCAAGAGAAGCAAATGGAGGTTTGTGAAGTGTGCGGCGCATTCCTTATTGTGGGTGATGCCCAGTCCAGAGTGGATGATCACCTGATGGGCAAGCAGCACATGGGATATGCCAAAATAAAGTCCACTGTGGAAGAGCTCAAAGTGAGTGTCAGGCTTTCTTTTATGTTTTATTTTCGTATACAGTTACATTACATTCAAAGTGAAAGTTGAAACCCAGTGATATATATATGCCCACTGGTATAATTCTTGGCTTGTAGCTGAAATCTCTGGGATGTTTGCCTCTGCTTACCAGGAGAAACTTCATCGGAGGCCAGAGGAACCAGAGAGAGATGACCGAGGGAAGAAGGAGAGAGAGGAGAGGGAGCGAGAGAGAGAGGAGAGAGAGAAGAAGAGGCGAAAAGAGGAGGAAGAGAAGGAAAAGGAGAGGGAAAAGGAGCGGGAAAGGGAGCGGGAGAGGGAACGAGAGAGGGAGCGAGAGCGGGAGAGGGAGCGAGAGAAGGAGAAGGAGCGTGACCGGGACAGGGAGCGTGAGCGTGAACGTGATAGACGTAGCCGCCGCAGCCATTCTCATAGCCGCCACTCCAGCAGAACATCAGACCGGAGGAGGAGTCGGTCCAGAGAGCGCAAGAGGTCAAGGAGCAAGGAGAGAGACAGGAAGCGCAGCAGGTAGAGCTCAGGAAGCCTCTGAATGTTCATATGGTCTTATTTCTTGGTCTGCTGTGGGCATATGGTATTCAGTTGTAGCCGTGCGGTGCTGATTGTAGCTCATGTTGCTGTAGGAGCCGGGACAGAGAGCGGCGGCGCAGCCGGGACCGCTCGGAGCGGAAGTACCGCTCGCGGAGCCGGGAGAGACGGAGATCCCGCAGCTCAGACCGCAAGGCCCACAAACACCGGAGCCACAGCAGAGACCGGGAGCGCAGGTCCAGAGACAAAGGTGAGAGCGCCCCCCCTGCTGCACCACTCAATGATATGATATTTTTAAAAAAATGTTTATTTTTATTATTTAAAAAAAAAGTTATGGTAGTAGGTTCCACTCTTGTGCATATATTAACTTATTGGTGGAATGTGTCTCCAGACCGTAATGATGCCGATCAGAAGAGCAGCAAGAAAGCGGTCAGCAATGAAAAGCCCAGTGAGGTCCCCAAAGCTGAGCCAATGGAAGTGGAGGCTCCCAGGGCCGAGCTGAACGGCACCAGTGAAGACATGCATTCTGCAGGTGACACTCAGTCCAATTAAAACTGATCTGATAGGACCTCAGATCAGGTTGAGGTAAGTGTAATCTCCTGCCCATCCTGGCTCTTCCACCTTCCTCCCCCCCACCCCCCTTTTTTATTTTTAGCTGTGTTCTTGATTTTTCCCCGTTTTTCACAGTGCAGTGTAAGTATGCACGGAGGAAGATGGAACTAGACAGATGAAGAAAATAGAAACAAACACAAACCGAGAGGAAAAACCAGTGTAGTCCTGCAAAACGTGTTGAGGTACTTCGTTTTGTATCGGCTGTATATGCATTTAATTTACTTGAAGCACAAATTATAACCCAGATTCGTCAAGTAGAGTTCACACTTGCATCTGTACTTTAAGTGAAACACAAATGTTTATTAAAGCACAGTTTTTGACTGATTAAATCAGTACATAATTTTGTTTCCTTTTTATATATAAAAATTATCTAGCTCATAAATCATTGACCTATCTTTAACAAAACCATTTTTTCCTAGGTCTCGTATTTAACCATTTCCTTCCCACAGTGATTGAAGCACGTGAAAGGATCGTTGCTTTTACTTTGTATGTGAATGCAGTCTGTTAGTCTTTCTTTCCCCAATGACAAGGTTGTTTGCCATTCTGTGCTTCATTGCCTTGCATTCTAATGCAGTTTGCTCTGAAAGTCGAGAGCCAATAGCATTGGAATGATGGAAGTGTAGGGTTAATGAATTATTGCAGCTGACTTCCATACCTCGCACAGCGTTGGTGTTGTGAGCGACCCATGAAAAGCCAAATTAAAAATCAAGGATACTGTCAAACTGTGCAGGTACTCACCCCAGGTACTCCTTTCTCTACCAACATCAATGTTTGAATGCTGTTGCCTGTGAACCTTTTTTAAAGCTTGCTGTCGTGCATTTTTGTTTGATAGACTTAAAGATCTTTATTCCATTTTCCTTTTTTTCTGTGTACTTAACTGGTGATTCAGTCAGACAGCAAAGCGGTTTGCATTGTCTGCAAATTTAAGGCAGTATCGTTTTGTCAATTTGTCATTTATTTCAGCTGAAATAAATGTATGTTGTGACAAAATGTAACAGTGCCTTAATTTAATCTTGAGAGGAAAGTTCAAACCACCTTGCCCTTTGAGTGAATCGCCCCCTTACTTGTAAACTCATCACCATATATTTGCATAAATGGTGAACTGCAAATCCGCAAAGTTGGTTATAATTTCAAGATCCTATCAAAAACCTTTTGTAACAGCTACCTTAAAACCTTACTCTATGCCTTGTGTTATTACATTATCAGCTTGTATAACTGGTTATGATATGTATACATCTTCTAGTGTTGACTGGAGAATAACTATTGTTTTCTTAGAAATGCAGAGCATTGTGAAATGACCTAAAGGTTTATATTAAACTTCAGAATATGAATTAAGTGTTGGTAAATAATTGGAATTAGTAATAATTTAAACCAAAAATGGTATAGGCTGACTACTGATTTCTCATGTTCCGATTAGTTGGATCCGTTAAAGAAATGTTACATTTCTGTGGTGTATCAATTATTGGTGAAAGGTTCTTGAGGAATACAGTATTCTGTATTGTATTTCTTGTGCTGTTAGCTGCTGCTACACAAAGTAAGGAGTGTCACGTACTAATGGAGTGTTCTTTCAACATTTATACACATTAGGGGATGCCATATGGAGGAAGACCTGAAGATTACCTGTCCTGAACCTGCTATTCTGCTCCTTAAAACAAGGTGAACCAGAGATGTAATGACAAAAAAAACTCGTAAAATAGATATAACCCCTTTCAAGCTCATTTTCAGGACTGCTCATCATTTTTGATATTTTGTCAGTAATTCATACTGCACACATTCAGAGTACATCCAAGTGTGCAAGTTCTGTTACCATTTAGTAACCAGAAATACAAATATTGTACATGTGGCTTGTTTGGTTTATAATTTCAGATTTTACTACACCATTTCCCCCTGTTGTACCAGTTTGTGAAAACATTTGTAGTGTTGACTGGAAATCTCAACTAGAGTCCAAAATTAATTTGACCTGTTCCAATTTCTGCCCCTTTGTGTAAGGTGTAAGTCATAAGGATCATCTTCTAGCTTTAAAAAAAGTTATGTTTTGATTGGAGTAAATAAAAATCTGTATTTTTTTGTGTTACGCTGCAAATAATAAATGATTGAAAGTATCTTTCCTGGTATCATTACTACTTTGAATAAATAAATAAAAAATTACAATTCTTTACATTACCTCACATCCATGGAAAAAGCATCAAAATGAATTTGAATAAAAATTCTGTTACATTTTAATTTTTTTTAATAAGGGCATAAACTTGGAACAACTTCATACTTAAAATTTGGTTGTGTAATTCAAGTTTGCACAGATTTGGCTCACAAATTAATCACATTTGTATTTGAATATAATTTTTTAAAGAAAAACTTTATAAAGGAACTTAAATAACAGTACAAAAATAAGCTTAGGTCAACATGAACTTGGTGCTCATTGAAGTTACAGTGGCATAGTTCTTAGAAAAATATAAAAAGAAGATCCAGGTTACAGGTAACTACTCCATATAAAAGTATACATTCACTGGTTTGAGTTATGAGAAGGCACTGTTGGCTTTGTACAGATTATGGATGTTTTCCTCAGGTAGCTCTTTTAAAATGAACCAGCTGCAAATGAACTCAGTCTTTTTGTGCTCACGTTGTAAGTGGCCTTGAAAGGAGACTCTGCTCCCTTTATGGTCCATTTCAGCATTGATGAGATCTCCGACCACTTGTTCACAGAGCAGCTCCTTTAGAACTCAGACTCCACTGCTGTAACATTGGATTACAGACAGGGGTTTACATAAGTGGTATGGAAGTACGCATTGACAGCAAAAAGATTAAAATGCATGGCAATTTTCCTAATGGAAAGCATACCTGAAAATAGGCAGGCATTTGGACTGTTATGACAAAATTGCCACGCATTTTAATCTTTTGCTGTTAATGCGTACTTGTGTACCATTTATGTCAACTCCTGATTATGGGTAATTTTCTTCATGATGGCCTCTGCAAGTGTGTTTATCATTTTGTTGTGCTACATTTTTGTGAAGCTGGTGTAAGAAGAACACAGGATTTCTTCTGACCACACAATCCCACAAACACCACCAGAAACCAGTCTACTATTTCTTTTTAGCCAGGTATGCTCTGAAGTCACACCATCTGCGTAGAATCAATGCATGGCAAGTCTTGAGGTATTAAAGTGTACAGCAAAATGCAAAGCAGACTGGAGCAGCTTTATATTTACAATTCACAAATTAAGTAGACCTTGAAAAGAACCACAAATAGACCATGCTGAGACCGCCTCCTATAGTGGTCTGAGTTTTGGTTAGTTTCAGATGGGCCTGAGTTTGTTTGGCGTGTTCACATGTGCACAAAAATGCTGAGTCATTAGTCTGAGTCCACCTGAGAGGCTGAAACGAAGTGTGAAAACACCCCAAGTCGTGGTATTATGCCAGTCCTGCATCTTTGGCCATACCGTAGAATATTCCTTTCTTTCCTATAAGGTTTGTTGGAGTGTCAAATTCAGCTATTTGTCCCTTGTCCAATACGAGAACTCTGAGGAAAGAGAATACAGTCCATTAACAAGAAAATATAACCTACACACAGTGACTCATTCCCACAAAAACTGGCTCTGTCTGCATTAGAACCTGCATTCTCACAACCTCACTGTTCTAAGGAATTTTTCCTTCAATGGTACAGAAGATCCAGTTTGGAACCAAAAGCCTCCCCAACGATGGCATCTCAAATTTTATTCACAAACCCTACAATGGGATTTCCTCTCTGACACTGTTGGTAAGCATAAACAATATAGTTACGTGAAAAAATATTTGTCACACTGAATGGTTTCAGATCTTCGGACAAAATGTAATATTAGGGAAACTGAGTAAACACGAAACACATTCATTACTGCATTCATTGAAAACCGTTATCAAATGCCGATATCATCCATGTAAAAAAGTAATTACCCCTTTAGTTAATCAAGCAATTAACCAAATTTAACTGATAATTAGATTCCACTGATATAACTGCCAGGCTTGATTGCAGCCAGCCCTTTTAAATATAAACCTAACTCATATTGAAGCTTACCATTAGAGTGAAGTAGTTGCCACAATGTTTCTAAAAAACACTGTCATGATTGAAGGAAATTCCAGAGGAAAGTTTTTAAAATCTGTCTGGAAAGGGTTACAAAGCCATTTTTAAGGCTCTGGGATTCCACAAAACTGCAGTGAGAGCCATTCTCTCCAAATGGTGAACATGTGGAACAGTGGTGAATCTTCCCATTAATGTGAATTAAAGAAGTTCTGCAAAGAAGAGTGGGCTAAAATTCCTCCACAGCGATGTGAAAGACTGATACCAAATTATGGGAAGCGTTTGGTTGCCGTTATGGCTGCTAAAGGCAGTGCGCTATTAAGTTTGAAGGGGCAGTTACTTTTTCACATGGGTGACATGGGTGTTTGACAACTTTTTACATGAAATAAATGAAATAATTTTCTTAATGTGTTTTGTGTTTACTTGGGTACAATTTGTCTAATATTTAAATTTTTCTCAAAAGATCAATTTTGCTAATAATTAAGACATTGTTGGGGACAATGCAGCACTTGTCCTTGGTACAACAATTATCCTGTCTCTCACATCATGTATAAAGGAGTACCCACCTTGTGTAGTCCAAGATGGTGTTAAGTCTGTGAGCAATGGTGAAAACGGTACAGTCCTCGAACTGTGTGCGGATGGTGGACTGAATCAGGTCATCAGTCTCCAGATCAATGGCAGCTGTAGCTTCATCGAGGATCAATATCCTGGTCTTTCTCAGCAGGGCCCGGGCCAAACAAACCAGCTGTCTTTGGCCCACACTAAACACAGGACAGATCCACCCAATCAACATCACACCAGTTTATACAAAAGTTGGCTTATAGACTGACAACTCAATGTTTTTCAGTTGCATGTGCAGCTGTGTAAACAATGAGCCCTCTTTCCCTTACAGACTTGTCAACAGTCCAAATAGTACATTTAAGCTACCTTGAGATTAATTCATGATGGATCACTAGAAATTTCATTGTCCTCATATACTGGAACCCCTTGAGGATGTGTGGACGTACATACAGGGTTGGAGTCCTGATCTATGTGGTCACTTCTGGCACTACGATCTTTACTTCACTCTAGTGTGTTTCTTTTGCACCTCTGCACCTTGAACTAATGCACTTGTTGTACGTCGCTCTGGATAAGAGCGTCTGCTAAATGCCTGTAATGTAATGTAATGTAATAAATGTTTATTTTACATTTATGAAATGTACTAAATCACAGTTTTAGAATTTGAGTTGCCATAAAGCGTAAAAACACCTGGATTAGAATGCAGAGGGATCTGCCATTTATGTGTTAGCTTTGGAAACATCCGAAGAATTAACCAACGACCATCTGTCAATATCTTTGTGAGCACAGAGCATGCCTTAATGGGCTTACCTTAGGTTTTCTCCACCTTCAGAACATTCAAGGTCGAGTTTAGAAGGCTGGTTGCTAACAAACTTTTTCAAGTGGGACAATTCCAGTGCTTTCCACACCTCCTCATCAGTGTACTTCTCAAAGGGGTCAAGGTTCATTCTCAGAGTCCCAGAGAAAAGGACCGGTTCCTGCAACAATCATGCTGCAATTAATTTAAATTAATCAGCTGTGCACATTTCAGATAGGATCCCATCGGAGACATCATTTGTAAATGACCAGGAATCTTCAGCATAGCTAGTTATACCTTTTCAGACCTATCACACAAAGTTGCCCAAGATTGGATCACATCATATTATCAGAAGATAATCTAACAGGCATTTAAAAAAACAATTTAAGAATCTCAATTTGTAAATAAAGTAAAAAAAAGTCAAATGTCCCTGTTGATTTTTAAAAAACTAAAGCAGCAAGTGGGAAAGTGAAATTTGAAAATATTTCTTAATATCAAAATATCTTTGTCAGCATATACACTTTTCCTGAGGTAATACCTCCATTATACCACCACCTTCTCTTACTATCACCAATTGCCCATGTATGTCTTCCCATAGGCAATCCTTGTATTTATACAGTACCTCACTATACCATCACCTGCTGTCTACCACCTTCCAACTCTCTGAGCTGGTCAAATGGATACAAATGCATTACTTAACACCTTCTAGCAAGCCACCTAGTGGGCAGGACGCTGGTGGCCTGATATTGTTCCAACTCAGACATTCACTGATTCTGCAACCAATCTATGCATGGAAACAACAAACTCTATTCTAGTTTTATTAGTAGACAATACATGACAACGATGCCAAATTATAAGTGCCACCATTGAGGTGTAGTTTGTCCGCTTAACAAGCACCCTTGCCCAGTCTCATCTGCAATTATCATGACACATTGGAGAACAGCATCTCTCTGGGAGTTCATAATATTCTTTCACCACCAAAAATTTGCATTCTGTCATAGCAACATAAAAAAGCCAACAATAGCCTGAAGGTATGCCAATACAGTGGTGAAAAATGCTGCACACTGAATAGCGAAATAAACACAAGGAATTCTTATGCAATGATACCACGTCATTCTACTATCAATATCTGTGACTAAATATGGAATAAAAACAATCTTACCATTGGTTTTACAAGTGACAATGTCCCTTTCAAGATTCAGTGGTCATTTATTTTCTTGAATAATCCATTTCAGAAATAAACGCGCAAATAGAAAGTGGGGGTAGGCACTTAAATCGACAAAACATAAAACCCCACTGGCTTTTTATGCCATTGTAACTTTTCAGTTGGTACTGAAGACACTTTATGTTGCTTTGTCCTTTAAATTGTCACTGGTCAGTATCTTTTTGTATAGGGGCATTGTTAGTGTACCCTGGGCAGTGTTAGCATAGTGGCTTGTACTGGCCTGCTTTGTTAGAATTCCTACTACTTATAAACAGGGCATGAAACCAGAAACGAAAACAAAAACCTTTTGTCTGGCCACTGTGTTTTTTATCGTCCATAGGTTTCTTCAGTGGTGATGGGGTGGGGGGCTCCATGTAGGCAGTCGTGGTTAATACAGTAGTCAGAAACCAGGTGCATCTCATAGAATGACTACTGCACAACTAAAGAAAGAACTGTCCTTTTTACTGATGTTTATTATTTACAGAAACATGGTCACAAATAGGTTTTGTGACCGGTTGCTAGGCTGGTTTCAATGCTTGCCAGGTAGGAGAAATAAAACAAAATTACCGTTTTTTTTTGTTGTTTTTTTTGTTCTAACCGATTTAAGAATGTTATGTTGCAAGCAGAAACAAAAGAACAGAAAAGTTAAATTCCAATTCTGCCCGGAGTGAACGGATAGGAAAAAAATTTAATTTTCAAGCCCTGCTTATAATGAAATAGTCTTTTAAGAGGCGGGCATTTCACATACTGTAGTGTAAGCGTTAGTTGGCTCAGTCACAGCAAACGAAGCAATCACTATACAGAAACCACCAAGCATGAGTTCGAAGTGGTAAGTGGCAAATGACAGCTTTTTCAAATAGAATGACCAGAGATGGAAACGGGCACTCGACAACAACTCGACACGGGGACGACAACAAAACACGCCCATAGAAAATGTCATGTAAACACAAACTTACGATAGGGGTTATAACACAGCAATATAAAAAAAATTCAATAAAGGAAAATGGATAGTTGCAAATTCACACACCTCTCTGTTGCAGAAAATAGTTAAATATGCATTGTTACATCAGACAATACAAAAGTGGGCCAACAAGAAATGCTATGGATGAGATATGGTGCTTAATTATGGTTCAGATCAAAAGAATTGGTTTCTGAACTCTGCAAATGGCTTGTTTGCCTGTGAGCTAACTGTACTTTTATCTCATATTCATCATAAATCCAAATTCAAAAATAACATAATTATAAAATATATTTAGCAAAATAACAAATTTCACTCCCATACCATTCCCATACACCTGAAGGGCACTGTATGTACAAAACATGAATAAAATCACTGGAATATGTGCATTTCAAGACAAAACTCTTGGGGAAAATGGAATCAGTTAATTTTTAACTAGTGTAGTCACCCTGAGATTGACATCCCTTTTGCAAGTGAGCCCTGAAGCTTACATGTCTTGGGAATTCTGCAACAGAAACAATCACAGCACAACATAAAAAGCAAAGGTTGAGAACTTGGTTAGGAGGAAGACTCACCTGGGGAATAATTGTAAGCTTGGACCTGAGGTCATGAAGACCAATGTCAGAGATTTTCACCTCATCAATGGTAATCTCTCCACCTGCTGCCTCCAACAAGCGGAATAGGCACAGGGTCATGGAGGATTTTCCAGCCCCCGTCCTTCCAACAATGCCAATCTGTAGGAACAACATTATGCGGTAACTTAACTGGTATCCAGTGGCTACTATTAGTCCACATCATGAGTTCATTTTTTATTTATTTTTTGCCCGGTAAAAAAATAGGCAGATAAGAGAAGCAGGAAAAACATCATATTGCTTAACACCTTGCGTGTAGGATCTCATTCACAAGTGAACTTAGTTGTATTGCTTTAATACACAATCAATATCTGTGCCATTCTGAAAAATTTGGGAAATGAAGATATAAACTATAAAGACCAAATATGAAACCTGTGGTATGTTTGCAGATTTTAAGCCACAGCCCTTGCAGAGCTGCACTATTAGCCTTTTGAGCTAAAGACCAAGGTCCTCAGAGATGACATCATCTTCTATAGTGAATGTTCACACATTCCCTGATGTCTCAGTACTCTGCTACACTTGTAAAATAATCATCAGTTGTACAGTATAAAAAGCATTTGTTTTTTGCCAGGGTAAAAAAGGACCGTTCAAATCCACCTGATTTGTGCTGTGTCACCATCCATTATCAAGTATATAGGCATTGTAACAAGTGTGAAAATTACTGCAAATACAGCCAGAGAAGGAACCAAGGCCACTGTCTTCTTTCATTCAAAATATAAATCCAAACTGAGGGAGGAAGAAAAAAGCATCAGGGCACACATTCTTCAACCAGATGGGATATGACGACAGCCAACATTTCTCTCACCTTCTCCCCTCCTTTTACACTGAGAGTGAGGTTCTTCAGTACAAGATCCAGCCCCTCCCGGTACCTCACACTGTAGTCATGGAACTCCACTTTCCCCTGGGTTGGCCACTCTGGGGGTGGCTTCTTGTCTTCTATCTCCCAGGGAGCCTAAACAACAGAGGTTAACACACCTTTAATTTAATCTCAGAGTGGGGGGTCAGGCTTACAAAGTCCTGGTCTTGGTCTTCAGTCAGACACAACTGACTTGACCACAGCACAGGAATGTAAATGTGCATGTAAAAACCAACCACTCTGGCTGCAAACTGCTTTCCAACACTGAATACCAACAGCACATATAAACACAATCTGCCACAGCACTCACAATTGTAACACTTGAACACCTGAACCTCTCTAGAAATAGAATTTGTCTGAAGAGATAATGAGATGACATGAGATCTTCGAGGTGAGCCTACCTCAGTCTGTGTCTCTGAATACTCCTTCACTCGTTCTACCGCCACAATATTGCTCTCCAAGTCCGAGGTCATCCTTACCATCCAGTTCAAGGACATGGTTACCTATTAACAGAGAAAATTCACAAAATATCCGCTGTGAAATGCTGCCATTTCTCATTTAATGGAAGCCGGGGCATTAGCTCAAATGTATTCAGTGCTTGTAATTTAATGCAGTCATTTCACACACAACCTTAAACAGAAATATTCTTAGGCCTGAAAAGAAATACTAACAGGATGAACATTACTTTAAAATATACAAAGTGTTTCACCCACCTGCAATGCATAAGACACAGAAAGTCCCACAAGCCCTGGACTTAGGCTGTCCTTGCCCATCACAGCAAACAGTGCGGCAAACAGTACAATGCAGTTCCCAATGAACTCAACACGAACCCCCAGCCACCTGCGCACAACAACACAACACATATCTTCATACTGCGACATACTGATGTGTGTGAAATTGCATTTAAGTGTGATTTTACAAGGTTTTAAATGAAAACCAAATATGGATACATGCATGGAGCTAAATATACAATATGCTTTATGATGCAGTGAAATCCTGCACCTACCGGTTTGAAACAATGCCAGGGTAGTAACTCCGTTGGTTCTCATCCACTTTCATATCACTTATGAGAATGAAGGCACCTTGCCTCATGTATGCACGGATCACACTCGTGCCTGTGATGGTTTCAGAAAAGTGAGAGTATATAGGAGACCTACTGACAGACTCCAGTCTCTTTAGCTGGCGAGAAGTGGCCACGTAAAATCTCTACAGAAGAAAAATAAATATTATTATGAACTACTGTAAGAACAAAACTGTGACACAGATAACAAATGACATAGGATTTAAGACAGCTGCACTCATCCAATCTGTTCAAATTATTACACAAGTAAACATTTAAAAAATTCTGTTTGAAAATAAATGTCCATCATATCTGAAATATTCTGTTTTATTTCATCACATTATTTCTAAAATGTATTCCAATGATAGATTGGAGATAATGGACTTCCTGAAATTAAGTTTCCTTTCATCATAAAATTATGAAGGTCCTGTGCAGATGTATCGAATCTAACCTGACCATATCTTTCGATGAACAACCAGTCATTAAACACTTAACATACTGTAATAAAACACTTAAGAAACATTTAAAATATGAGTGTTTAGTGCTATCGTAATGTTGTAGCAAATGGTTTGGTTTTTTAATGTCTAAATAATTCAATTACAAATAACTTATTTTGTAACAATATAAATTACACTTGAATCGAGTTGTTAAACCTCTAAATGTCCCAGTATATACTTTTGAAAGCATGCATTTGACATTGAGCGCTGATTAGAATGCAGATCTTTCCCAAAACACACAGGAAATATGCGACAGATAGCAGTTAACAGATTTAAGCAATCATGCCAAGTATAAGCCATTACAAACCCCAAGCAGAAATGGAAGAGAAATACAAGCAATGTAAAAATAATACTGTTTCAGTTGTCATCTGTGTTTGGAAAAGACTAGCAAAGCCATTTCACATCAAAAACATCCCTCTTGACCCGCTTCTTTGGGATCACAACTTGAAGACCTGGTCCAAATAAAATTTCCAACCAAATGAACACGGTCAATTGTAATCTTCAAGGCACCTAATTACTTTAAATTTGAAATGGAATGTTAAGGATACTCAGTGTTCACAGTATATCCTCTGGACTAGATTTTGTATTGACTTTGCAAGCCAGTGCTGTATTTTATGGGGTAGCTTCATAGGACTTAAATTTTCAATTCAATTGATTTAACTGTACGGGTGAATGATCCTTGATTCTCACCTCCCGTCATACAATTTTTGATAAAAATGTGTTTTTTATCAAAAAGGGTAACAAGTCCATACCTAACAGAATGTTAGTAAATTTCACACAACTAATCTTTCACACAAAAATTAAGCACATGGGGTTGCACACTTTTTCTGAAAATAACTGAACAAAATGCCAAATGTGTCACAGTGAATTAACAAAGTGAAAATAGAGAAAGAAAATACTTGTTTGGCATAGCCATAAAACCAGTCAAATGAGGTCAAAGTACACAACATGGCCAAAAGTATATGGACACCCAAACATCTCGCTTATATGTGCTTATTGAACATCTCTTTCCAAAACCATTGGTATTAATACAGAGTTGGACTCTATTTGCTGATATAACTGCCTTTACTCTTGTGGGAAGGCTTTCCACTAGATTTTGGAACATGGCTATGGTGATTCGCTTCAATTCAGCCACGAGAGCATTAATGAGGTTGGGCACTAATGTTGGGCGAAAAGGCTTGGCTCGCAGTTGGTGTTCCAATTCATCCCAAAGGTTCTTGTGCTGGTCAAGGTCGTCCACACCAAACTCGGCAAATCATTTCTTTATGGACCTCACTTTGTGCATGGGGGCACTGTCATGCTAAAACAGAAAAGGGCCTTCCCCAAACAGTTGCCATAAAGTTGGAAGCACATAACTCCCTAGAATGTCACTGTATGCTGTAGCATACTCGACGGTCCCGTTCTATGAGATTGTGGGCCTACCGCTTCATGGCTGAGCTGTTGTTGCTCCCAGATGTTTCCACTTCACAATAACAGCACTAACACTTGACCAGAGCAGCTCTAGCAGGGCAGAAATCTGACAAACTGACTTGTTGGAAAGGTGGCATCCTATGACAGTGCCATGTTAAAAATCATTGAGCTCTTCAGCATGATCCATTCTACTGCCAATATTTTTCTATGGAGATTGCATGCCTGTATGCTTGATTTTATGCACCAGTTAGCAATGGGTGTGGTTGACGTAGCCGAACACACTAATTAGAAAGGGTGTCCACATACTTTTGACCCTGTAGTGTATTTTAAGATGAACTCATTGCTCTTTAAATGATATATATTAGGTGTTCACTAACCACAAAAATCTAAATCAACATGGCTGCATAATGATGCCCTATATTATGTTCGCAAATTCCAGCCACAGCCCGTATTAATGGTCTATTTATAATGTGCAACAGAAAATCTGCCCTCAAATTTCATTGTGTGGTATACGCCAAGACTTTATCAATGGAATGATTATGTTAAAATTATGAGTCAATGCCTAAGGACACCTAGCAGCATGGCAGACTGAGACTGAAAAGCCATTCAGTGATCACTTGAGAAGGAATCATAAGTTAAACAGTGTTATTCCAATCAGTTTTCTTTCCTTGCACCCAATGTACTTAGTTAACTTGTAAATACAGTTTATGGAAAGCTACAAGTTGACATGATGTATCCCACTAAATTATGTAGAGCTACAGCAAGCAACGGATATTAAAATATTAGTAGCTTCAAGAGGAGACAAATGATTATTCAGGACAAATGAGTGGTAATGTTGGCAAGACTTCACAAATTAGGATGAGTTATGGATCATCTTCAGCTATTAGGAATGATTTTCCTTAGGCAATGGGTCAACATGAGGAAGCACAGTTACCATGACATACTAACAGCCCCATTCCACAAGCACTACTCACTAGGACTAGGAGATTGCTGTTCTTTATCTTCCACCTGTTTTTTTTTTATCTTTTCAGTTCCATGTGGAGTCATTTAGTTACACAATTCAATAAACTGTATTTTTTCACCGGTTTGGCTTTTCAAAAATGTTTTAACATTCATTTGTTGTGGAGGAAAAGTACTAATTGAGTTGCCGCTCAGGTGGTGTTTTGTTAAAGAACAGCTACAAATACGGGAAGAGTCAAGCCTCACTGTGGACTGAGACTCGGCCCTCTGGCCATTGACTGACCAAACCACATGCTAACTACAACACTAGGACAGTTGTGATAAACTACAACAACACAATACGTGGCATGCTGTATTAATGAGTTAGCCGACTTGTTCCTATTTACCTGGACCCACCAATAGAACATCATTAATGGGACTATGACTATGAGGAAGATAGGGGTGAGGGCAGAGCATATGAGCAGCACGTTTACTGTGTACCAGAAAGTGCGCATCCAAATATCAATATTTTCTGGAATGTGAGAGTCAATTGTGTCCACATCTTTGCTGAAGCGATTCAAAATTCTCCCTGAGGGAGTGGCTTGGAAAAAGGCCTGTGGGGCTCTCAGGATGGCGTGGAGCATGTTGCAGTGGATGGAGCGGGCCGCCTTCAGCATACTGTAGGCCCGGCACAGTACACAGATGCCCAGAAGCAGAACACCTGTGTGGCAGCACAATGACAACAGAACGGAGTGATTAATTCATCCATTTAGTCATAAGTTATCAAAAGAAGTTGGCTGCCGTGCATCTCAGAGGGAGCGGACTCATTTTCATGGTAACATTCACACTTTGCGGCCGTTCCCTGGCAACAGCTCCTTTAAGCTGGGAGTATACTTGCTGCGGAAAGGAACTTCGGCTAGTAAGAAGTAAATGATGCAAAATTACGCATTTGTGGGGAAAAACAAAGCTCTGCATTGACTTTGGCCACTGTAGTGTGCACATCCCTGCTGGCTGAGCAAGCCGAGATGTAATTGGTCTAAAATATCGCATTGGTGGCTGCTTTGGGTGCGTCCCATCTCTCTCTCTGTCTGACTGAACGGATAAACATACATCTTCTCTTCCTTGTGTTCTTTTTGTGCAGCGCTGAATAAACTAAACAAAGCGACATCCACCTGTCAAAGTTTCTGCTCCTTTACCGCAGACATAGTTGTTTTCTGTGTAAGGTGGTGCAAACGTTGTCACTGTTTCTTGTGGTTATCACGACCACAGAAACTGAATCTGCACCCCTAACCCCCAGCGTTGACTGTCACTACATGAACAGTTCCAAGCTGCACTGAGTATACACATACTCGTATGTAGAGCTGTGCTCGGCAGTGGTTCGATTTCGGATGTGTTCGCCTTCTGATCAAATATACTCCCACCTTTAGATTCTAGAGCCAAGAACAGGCAGTTTCACAGTAGAATACAGACTGGAGTCTGCAGTGGCTTCGTCCCACCAAGGTCAGAGTAGGTTTAAGTCATTCAGGTTACCCCTACATTAGCTCAGTTCTCTACAGCAATTCACCAGGTACTCCAGTTACCATTAGTGAGAGATTTGCCTCTACACTGATCGGCGCTAACTCTCATGTCATACTGTAATGTATGTTCTTTCTGGATGACCCAGAGGCTGTAGCTCAGATCCGAGCAACTTTCGCTGGACTTTATTCCCTGGACATGGGAGAGGAGGGAGACAAGACTGTGGCTATGGCCTTTGCAAACCCAGACCAGTATGTCCTGAAACCCCAGAGGGAGGGAGGGGGTAACAATATCTACAGTGCAAACATCTGCCAGGTGCTGTCAGGAGTGAAGTGCAGGTCAGAAAGGGCAGCCTACATTCTGATGGACAAGCCCCAGCCTGTCTACAACTATCTGCTGAGGAGCGACTGTCCTCTGAAACTCAACACATGTCTGAGTGAGCTTGGCATCTTTGGAGCCTATGTGAGACAGGGGACAAATATGCTGCTCAATGAGTGTGCTGGACATCTTCTTAGAACCAGAAGTGCAGAATATTCCGATGGAGGTGTGGCAGCAGGATTGGCAGTCCTGGATAACCCAATTCTCGTCTGACCTACGTCCTGGAGGATAAACCACCAGTTGGAACAGTGACGGACCAGAAATACCTCAAGTGACCTTCCTTTTCCCCCAAGGGTGCTGCTCTATCCTACAAATAATAACAAAAAATTATAAATGCATATTGTTTTATGTGCTGCTGGATGTATGCATTTCAAAAGACAGTTTTGGCCTTGGGGGTGGGGGAGGAGGATGTGGGGTTCATAGAAACCACATTGTTTCAGATATTGACATTCACTGATGAGCAGCCTTGATGTAGAAACTGTATGAAAAAATTGTATGGAAAAAATATTTTTGAACACCTGACAAGTGATTCAAAAATGGTTGTGTAGGAGTAGAAAACCATGAAATTTCATAGTCTGCTAACTCCTGCAAACTTTGTCAGAGCAAATTTCCCATTTATGTTCAAATATACTGTAGGTGTATCCTTTGCAAGAGTATATGTTTTGAAAAATAAAAATCATGGCCCTAATTAAAAACACTGCCATTGTACCCTTGAGCAAGATACTTTAACCTGCATTGCTCCAGTATTTATCCAGCTGTATCATTGGATACAATGTAAGTTGCTCTGGATAAGAGCATCTGCTAAATGCCTGTAATGTATAAAATAGTCACAGCCTTGCAGGCAAGTGCATTGGAGCAGTGCACACAGTCCTCCTTGTGCAGGATGTGAGAGGTACAGCAGGGACTCGAGAGGCACAATTGGTCATTTCAAATTATAGAGAAAAAAAGCTATTTTTGTTATAAATAAATAAATATCACCACAACAATTGCACACGTTTTCAACAACCACACTAGATTCAGATAATACAAACTGCAGAGCAGAAGATGCTTTGTTGTAAAAAAGTAGACACTTGGATGTACATATGGCACTCACTCACAGGATTGGTGTGCAGAACCTGATCTTCATTTAAATCTAAAATACCCCAATGCTTTTTTCTCTGCAAAATATAAAATAGCACAGAACATGCTATCCAAAACAAACATGCTTCAGTAACTGTATAAAGAGCATCACTTGGATGTAAAAATACCAAACCAAAAATTATTCATCAAAGTCACCAAACAATCTGATAAAAGTTAAACAAAACATGGCTGGCAGTACAGTCAAGTGAATACTGTGGGCTCAGTGAGTGAAAATACACCCAACTGTGCTATTGTCCGCCATTTCCTCCTTATGAATATGTTCAGCCCTGCTAAGAATCACATGAAAACAATGGGCTGATGAAACCGTCAGCTTTTGCATCTAAGTTAGCTGTTCACCAACAGAGGGCAGCAAAATGGTTGCAAAACTCTATTCCGCAAGGTACAAGGAAGGAAATAAGGAGATTGCTAAATCTCTTACTCTCCCTGCTAGTAAAAAATGTAAATCCAACGCTCCTACAAAACCGCTCGCACTCAAGTCAGTCGGGTAGTAGACAGGCATAATGCATAAGCAAGGCAAATTTAGCAGATTTTTGCACAGCGCATGTTTGTATGCAAATTCCCCAGCAAAATATCCTAATCATTATCATGGTTGATATCAAAATTATTTTAAGAAGTTTTCTCATAAGTGTCAAGTGGCTTGTTTTATGGTGGTATTCCTAGGTCAACTGCACAGTTAATATCGACCAATATGTGGAAGGGGGAAACGGACCTTCAGAAAAGATGCAAGCTGATGGCTTCAGCATGCTGTCTCATGAGTGCTCAAACTGTGAAGCTGTAGGTTTGTGCACAGATATGATTATAAGCAAGCAGCAGACAGAAGGAAATACAAAGAATTAGACACATGAAAGCCAAGGGGAAAAAAGCACCCCAGTTATTAAAGTCAGGGTGTTGACCAACTAATCTAGTGTGTCAGTTATTAGAAGGTTGTTACTATGGAAGAAAGAAAAAATGATTTTATTCAACAGACTTTGTATTCAAAATGAAACGTTTGAATGTAATACCTGCACAAAGACGTATATGACTGCAAGGGGTACTATGACCACAGCAAAGATAGGGGTGGTGACAACGATTACGGCCATGGTCGACATGGAGTTAAAAAAAGTGCCCAGGAACATGAGGATGGTGGAAGGAAGCACTTCATCAATGACGTAAATGTCCTTGGAGAAGCGATTGATAATGCGGCCTATGGGGGTGGTGTCAAAGAAAGACTGGGGGGTGTGAAATTTGTTTTCTAGCAGGACAGAATGCAGCTTTTTGGCTGCACCAATGTTACCCATAGCCAGTGTAAAGGATGAAATCATGACCAGGATGCCTGTGTTAGAGAGACCACAACAACAAAGAAAAAATCCATGAGAATAATGCATCACTTCAAGGGACTGACTGTGGAGGAGGGAGGAACCATAACACAAAAGTAACAATAATAAAAACACAAATGCCCTCAGCATTAGACATTTTCCTTTGCAAGCTGAGGTCCATTACCAGCATGGATTACAGAACTTGCTAACTACAAGGCTAATGACCATCATAGAAATTTAAAGGCCAAAAAATTGGAGAAGTGCTTGGTCTATATATATATATACACTGGCGGGTGACAAATTAAAAGAAAAACCAACATAAAGTGTCTTAATAAGGTGTTGGGCCTCCATGAGCTGCCAGAACTGCTTCAATGCACCTTGGCATAGATTCTACAAGTCTCTAGAACTCTACTAGAGGGATGGAACAGCATTCTTCCAGGAGACATTCCCTCATTTTGGTGTTTTGATGACAGTGGTGGAGAGCGCGGTCTAACACGTTGGTCCAGAATCTCCCATAGGTGTTCAATTGGATTGCGACCTGATGACCTCAAAGGCCATAGCATATGATTCACATCATTATCTCCGCCAGGCGGAGCCTGGAGGGAATCATGCGTTTGGTCGCGTGTGTTTGTGCGTGTGTGTGTGTTTGTGCGTGTGTGTTTGTGTCTCTGTCCGCAGCTAATCTCGCATACTACTGGGCCGATCAGCCTAATATGTGTTGTGCATGCTGACAGCAGGCCAAGGACCTGAATTCTCGAATATTTTGCAAATCGGTCAACCACAAGTATTTTATTTGAATTAATTTCCATCATTGTTGTCCATTGAAATAGATTGAGTGCTAACTCCTCACCGGCCACTAGGGGCCGCAAGTGATCAACAACTGCTTCTGTTTGGAATGCCTGGCAGAGATCTGCACTCTACTGAGTGCACTCTTCTAGTTTTCATAGTTATCAAACCATTCAGTGACCCTGAATGCCCTGTGGATGGGGGAAATATCACCCTGCAAGAAACCACTCCCATCAGGATAGAAATGTTTCATCATAGGATAAAGGTGATCACTCTGTACTGATTTGTAATGACCCTTCCTTCTAAGGGGGCAAATGTACCCAAATCATGCCAGGAAAATGCCCCTCACAGCATAACAGAGCCCCTCACTGTAGGGGTCAAGCATTCAGGCCAGTACCATTCTTTTGGTGTACACCACACATGCAATCACCTTGTCAAGAATATGGTGAAGAATGACTCATCTGACCATATCACTTCTTCCCACATCTCTGTGGACCAGTGCCTATGGTTTTTGCCCCACTGAACTCTCAGATGTGCATTCCTCTTTTTAATGAGGGGTTTATGCACTGCAACCCTACCATAATATCCCTCTTTATGTAGTTGTCGAGTCTGATCACGTCCTGCATTGACATTCTCAGTCACCCGAGGAAGAGTTGCTCTTCTGTTTTTCCTTACATATCACACTAACGCATGGGCATCAAGGTCATGTGAGCTTTTGACCACAATTTCCAACCCTATTTACTGATGTCTTTCCCATAGATCTAAACGCAGATGTTACTTTAGTTACTGTTCCAAACGAAACACTAGCCAGTTGAGCAGTCTTTGTGACTGAAGCTCCTGCCATCCGTGCCCCAATAATGAACACTCTTTCAAAGTCAATTAGATCTTTTTCTCTTGCCATCTTGATCGAAAATCCAGATCAACTGGGCCTGCTCAGCATTTTTATACATGCCACAGAGCATGATAGGATGTTAATTGTTTAATTGTATCATGCAGTACACCTGTGTGGAAGCATCTGCATTCATTATGTTTCTCCACTCATTTATTCAGGTTTTTCTTTTAATTTGTCACTCATATATATATAAACAATGAGCTCCATAATGTTATGGAAAAATCCTTTTTTTTTCTTGATTTGGCTCTGTACTCCACAATTCTGTATTCAAACAAGTCACATGTGGTTAAAATTAACATTCTCAGTTTTATTTAAAGGTATTTTTATACATTTTCGATTCACTTTTTATAAATAGTCATCCCATTTCATGGCATCATAATGTTTGTGACAAATGGTGTAACAGGTATTTCTGACTAGTTATGTGTTTTCAATTGCTTCCTTAGTGCAAGTGTAAGAGAGCTTTCATCATCATTATCAGTTTACAAATCTAAAATTTTAAACTGGAGTACAGTGTCAAATCAAGAAAAAATGTCTTTGTCCAAAAAAAGATATGTATACAAATATAGTATTCCATTAATGAAATAAAAATTTAAATGATGCCAATGCATTCCTGTTCAGTGGGTACAGCCTGCTTGCTGTACTAGAAGGACCCTTACCTTGCGTGAGGCCTAGTGCAGCATACACCCCCACCCTCATTTGTGTATTCTGCTCAGTCTGATTGAGCCCAGAATCATTGGTCCACTGACTCAGCCAGATGTTGGCTCCGATGGCCGCTGCATTCTGGCAGCCATAAAGGAAGCAGATGAAAATGGACAGCAAGGGCCCAACGGCTTTGGCATACTCCCAGAACACCTTTAATTTCACCTGCAAAGGGATGGGAGAACAGGGGAAGAGGTCACAATGACATACACCTCACTGTCTGTGAAGAATCCTTACCAGTCAAAGGAGAAAAACTGTCAATACAGTGAGCGCCATAATGTTTGGGACTAAGAAATATTTTTTCTTGATTTGTCTCTGTACTCCACAATTTTTAGCTGCGACCGCAGCTCTATAGCTCTGTCTGTCGGTTGGTCCACAAAAGTGTCCCACCCCGTAGCAGCCACAGTTTTTGCCCCAGGAGGCTGAAATTTGGCATGGAGGTTGGTCATGACCGAAGGTACAGCTGAGTAACTTTCAGGCTGATTGACCAAGAGGGGGCGTGGTGATGGGTGTGGCCTATCACAGAAAGGCGCATAACTCCCGAATGGATTCACAGATGTGCACAAGATTTTGTGGAAACGTTGGTCATGAGCCAAAGAAGAGGTCACGTGTTTGTATGAGGGTGTGTGAGTGGATGCATGCACACATGGATGCATGTGTGTGTGCGGTCGCAGCTATTGCGGCTTGTTAATGTGTAATCAAACAATTTACTGATTGAAGTGCACATTCTCAGCTTATACATTTTGGGTTCACCATGCAGATATTACAGCACTTTTTAGAAATAGTCCCCCCATTTCATCGCATCATAATATATGGGACAAACGGCATCACAGGCGTTTCAGATTAGTCCAGTGTGTTCAATTGCTTACTTAGCAAATGCTTCCAAGACTACTAAGGCAACCATTGATATGGAATAATTTAGAAAAAAATTGTAGCAAATACATTTCTGCTAGTTAATTTAACACTAAAAAGGTCAGAGCTGACGCCATTATGTGTTTGGACTTTAAAATGCAATTTACTCCAACACCGCATACCCTCCTCCTTCCATGACTTTTCATAAACAGCTGGGCTTAAAATAACTGAATTGTTAAAATTCTAAAAAAAATTGACTCATTAAAGTAATACAGGCATTTTGTCCCATTTTCTTCACAAAGCCCACCTGCCAGACAATAGGTAACAGGTGCTGATACCCAGGTGTGAATGGGTTGCTCTCTCCTCTAGCACACTATTCAGCATCTGAATGAGAGACTTTGATACGAATTGCTGGGTCAAGCGCCATAAAAACTAATTTCATACAATCACACAAAATTAATTAACTGCAATCGTTTTATGAAGATGATGTACTTTGCTTACTGACTTCAGGGTGCGGATCCATAATTCTGAGCACTGTAGTCATAGAAATGGTGGGTTTATAACTCTATGTAGATGACAACTCTGATAATTTGTGACTTTGGTGACTTTGGATAAACTCTGAATAGATGACAGGATGGCAAAAATCATGCAAGCGAATGGGACCAGAGGAAGCGCTGGAATTACTGATGAATGACTGAATTATGGACCTGGCAGGCGAGTTGCATGAAAATTACATGAAGTTCAAGACAGAAGATGCAGCTGCCAAAGCAGCCACAGTTGCAGCATCACCTCACACGCCCATCACTCCTGGGAAGAAAATGCAGTGCCAGGCTGGCAAATGCAGACAAAATAAGGCTAAATACAACTGCAATTGATTTGTGTGCAGACCCTGCACACACAAACAACCAAAGCTGTGCGTTCCCTGTGGAATTGATGAGTAAGAGGAGAGAGACAGCACGTAGGTAAAAGCTGAATCGAAATAGCAAGGGAAGGGTGAAGGGAGCGGAATTTGTTATGACCAACAAAATTACTTCTTCTAAATATTGCACATTTCTTTAACTACATTCTCCATTTTGTGTTTTGCTTATTTTGCACAGTGCTTTTCGCAATGTGCCTGTAATATGCATATCTAAAAAAACCGATATAAATTAGAAATAAAAATTTCTAATGACACAGACATGTCCTTTATTTCATGAAAATTGTTTTGCAACATAATGTTTCATAATCTTTATGAAATTAGGTTGCTGTAGGTGCTGAAATTGATGATGTAATACCGCATTAGTGTGTGATATTCCGAGTAGCATGGCAATGTCCCGGCAAACTCACATTTCTGCATTAGCAAAGTTATTCCCATCTCTGATTTCCAATTACATCAAGATTGTGAAGGTGGGACAAGATGCACATCTTGTATACATTCTCAGTGATAAATTCTAGCTCTCTATTATCAGGCCCAATTGCAATAGCTTTTAAGAAGAAGGAGCCATATTGGGCCAGCAGAGGGTGCACAGTGAAACTCACCCTTCCTGTCTCTGCGGTCTCTGCCTGGATTAGTTTTTCCACTGGTTTCTGCTTCTTTTCTAGCGGTTCCACGTGCTTCCTCTCACTGCAGCGTCGCTGCCGAACGGACATCTTCTTTGGGTTCTCCATATCATTGGAAATTACACTGATTTGCCTGCCAGAGGTCAGAGGGCAGAAACCGAAAGACACTTGGCTCCTTAGAGTCAATCAGCATGTCTTTAATGCATTTAAAAACCTATTGCTATGCAACAAAAGTGATTATGTGAGATCATGAACCAAGGAAAAGTGTTAAACAATTCCCCTCCAAGTCAAGCGCTCATGTCCACCTAAATACTCCTAGCGGTTATTTTGAATGAATTATTGACTTGTCCGACTTAAATTTTAAATCACATTTCAATTACAAATCCATATAAACATTTCAATAAACATATTTAAAGATGCAAGGTAAAATACTAAACATTGTTCAAAGAAAATTCTTTGGTGACCTGCACAATATTAGCAATTCTACCTTTAAAGTATTTATACAATTTTGCATAGCTACTGAATAGAGACAATAGGCTATGCTGATATATTGCCAACATCGGTAACAAAGTTAACAAATGACTTTCTGATAGGTAGTAATTGCAACATAAATACACCAGCAACAAACTGTTTTGTTGCCCACTAGGTGGAAGGACAGCATATGAAAATGATAGCAAATGCTTGTTGTACCGTATGAACTGTCTCTTCGTCTCATTGACAACAGGCTCATCCCCCATGTCTACGTGGTTACTCAAAGCATCATCAGGGAAATCGTCATCTTCAATCATTGCCACTGAGCCAGATTAGATCAGATGTCATTAGCACAGATCAGCAGGAAGGAGGGAATTAACACTTTAACATGCTGCAAACAGAAAATGCTGCTCCCACAGCACAATGTGAAAAAATGTGAAAAAAACTAACTATTATACAAATTATTGAGAATCCTAAGAGACTAAAGACTGACTAGTCCTTGTTGCATTGTGCTTGTTATTGTCCTCATTTAGATAATTATCCAATTGAGAAACAAATAGAACTTTTAAGCTCTTAGTTACAAATTGGGAGAGACTATTTTTGAATATCCTTCAAATAAAATGAAGACTGTATTAAAATGTGTTATAGGGCACCATAAGTTTAGCCTGTATGTGGTAGTGTGAATGTTTTCAACAGCTGGAAGGTACCTATTTCCTCATCCTCCTCTGTGATGTCTTCCAGCGCATAGTTCCTGAGGAACTCAGCAAAGGCTCCATTTTGTTTGAGAAGATCATTGTAGGAGCCCATCTCGGACACCCTGCCATCCACCATCACCATTATGTTATCGACCTGGGGCAAGAAGCTGATGCCATGTGTCACCAGGATCCGAGTCTGTTGGCACATGCACAACAAGAAAAAAAATTTAAACTTGAAAAAATGTTAAACACCAAACAATATTACATAATATTGAGAATGCCCTGTAAATGATTTTTTGGAGAAAAGGTAAAGAAACATTCATTATTACAATGTCTTATAGTTTTGGTTGGTTGGTTGACTAGACTGGTGATGACAATTTCGATAGTGCTTGATTGGGAAGCTGGTATCAAAGCGCTGCTCATTCCATTGCTGAACAGCATGCTGGAGTAGACAGCAACACGTTCGTACCTTGGTAAAAGCACCCGTTGTCTACTGTTGGGAGGTTGTGAAGAAAATGCACAAAATACCTGTATTTCTTTATTGAGAAAATTTTATTTGAAATTTTAAAACACAGTTATTCTAACCCCAAATATTTAGGAAAGTTGTGGAAGGACAGCCTATAGCATTTACGGCTTGGGGTAGGCTGATTTTAATTATAAAGGCCTGAAAGTGCAATGGTGTCACTCTGGCCTATCTAGTGTTAAATGAAACTCACTCACTGTCCCTTTGCAGGTGTGTGTGTGTGAGTGTCTGTCTAATTGAGAACCTTGGTGCTGACTTCTGAGAAAATCGCATCAAATAGATGAGGATATATGCAAGCAAAAACAAGGCTTGTGATGCCTTCTGAATATAAAATTGCATTCACTTTCAAATACAACAAGTACCTTTCCTTGTAGAGCTCCCTCTGGACCGATAACTTTGTCAAAAATGTGCTTTGCCACATGAGCATCCACAGCAGACAGGGGGTCATCTAGCAGGTACACGTCAGCCTCACTGTACAGAGACCGGGCCAAACTAACACGTTGTCTCTGTCCCCCGGACAAGTTAATGCCCTGAAACACAAGGCAGCATAGTGCATAAGTTGTAGCCAAGGGCAAACGTATAAACTGGTTAGGCAGCTGTAATACTACACTTAATTTGACAGTCAAAGCATAATTGTGAAACGCTAGCCCAAAAATAAGCTGCTGGCGAATGTTAAACTCAATTTTGGTTGCCACTAAAATGACTAAATAATGACCTATGACTTAATCCTAAACCGCAAAAATGCTCCTCACCTTCTCTCCAATTTCAGTCTGGTCGCCACCAGGAAGGACCTCTAGGTCAGGGGTGAGGGCACACGCGTCCAGCACACAGCGGTATTTCTGCTCATTGTAAGGGTTGCCAAATAGGATATTATCCCTCAGTGTGGCATTCTGTATCCAAGCCTGCTGGGGCACATAGGCCACTGAGCCCTAGCAAGGAGAGGAGAATTATTAAGCATGAAAAAGTGGCTATTAAAATGCAAGTAATGCACAGAGCACACAGTAATGCACAGTAACACATTTTGCCAATAAAAAAAGGACTAGCTGTTTCAAGACTGGCCACGAGCATAATAGACTCATTGAATTTATTTAGCTTAAACTTCTCTGTAAATGCATTTGATTTAATAGCCTTCTTTTACGATCTACTTCAGGCAATCTAACCATAAATAAAAGCCAGACTGCATTGTCTGCGCCATTTGAAACTAAGTAAATTTGCTAATCCTGCAAATCATGTTCTTACTCATCATTTCTTAGTCACCTTTATATTTAATACAGACATAAATAAATACAGACCTGATTGGGCCAAATGCGAATGCAGAGGTTTTGTACTTGTCTCACATTCACATTCAACTGCCTTGTAAATAGGGCAGTTGCATCAGCATTGGGACTAGTTGGCTTGAAGTAACAGAGCCCTTACCTTTCAAATCCCCTTCAATATATACTGTATGTTCCTCCATTCTTATTGCTTGACTGCCATAACACAAGCACATTGCTTCATCTAAAAGCAACTAACCCGTATAGAGATCTCCCCCTCCAGCTTCTCCATCTCTCCCAACAGCGCTGACAGCAGTGAAGACTTCCCACAGCCCACGTTTCCCACCACCGCAAGCAAGGAGCCACTGGGCACCATCAGATTGATGCTGAGCAGAAGGACATTCACAATATTTCACATGCAATTCCCTCATAAGTAAACAACATTCCTAGAAAGATGCATGGCATTTAACGTGATAAATGTGGGTATAGTGGAGGCATAGTTAACGTATTGTAGAATAACACTTGAACTTTTCCGAGTTGATAAGTTCCACAGTGCTTGAGAAAAAAATCTTGATTATTGCCTCAAATGTGCGCTTACTTGTGAAGGGCTGCAGGTTCACTTTTTGCCCAGGTGAATTTCCCATTGACAACAGTCACAGCATGATCTGAAAGTGAATATTACCGTTATCCTCTCCAACAGTCAAGTTCTCAAATCAGGTGACTAATGAAACAGTTGTATGCTAATCACTCCACTCGACAATTATACCATATCAAAAGGGCCACACAGGAGTGCTGGATATTTTGTACTTATACATTTTATGCAAAGTGATCAAATTGATTACTACTTGTTTTAATTTCTCTTCCATTTCTTAAAAGGTTCACATAAATGTTTAAACAGCAATACAACATTAAATGAAATGGCATTCTCCAAATGAGAACATCTAAAACTACAGTTCATACAAGGCAAGCATAGATTAAATATCAGCATAATGTTTCAATAAAATTACCACATAAAAGAAACTTGAACAACAGTGAGCACACACCACTTCAGACAGACACTGCACTGAATCAACAATAGTCAGTGCCAGTTTGTGCCACTGTACCCTTCCATTTTAAAAGGGTTTGAGGTCATGCCAGGACAAAAAACATGCAAAAAGCAAAAGGAATTTTGATGCAGATGGAATTGCAGAAGGCAGTTCAGCTCTAAAGGTGGTTTTCCATTTTGATTCTGCACTCTGTACACAGGGTAGGAACAGCTCCACCTTAAGACAGATCAATAGCCCTTTAAATAGATTCCTTGTGTGAGAGTTGTCCAGCTTGTTCACCAACAACTGTTTAAAGAGGGTGCCACACAGTCTCTAATTATATGTTGTATGGGTGTGTCATTTTAATAATCTGTGTCTATTATCAGAAAGGAATTGATTTAAAACCCAAGAAGGGAGGCAAGTAGGTTTAGGGAGTTACTATGGGATTCCACTCAACAAAGTACATGAAGATGAGTGAAGACAAAGATGTGAAACTGGCATATATCTGCATTAGAAAGAATGGTTTTGTTTTCATACATAAATGAATAATGAAAAGTGTGAGGTAAAAATGTCCAATATTTTTGTGTGGTCTGGTGTCTTAAACCCTGTAAGGTGGGCCTCTTAAGGTCAGCAGACAGGGACGCCCCAGTTTGTCACATTTACACATTTCTGCATACAGTGAGCTCCTTAATGTTTGGGACAAAGATAAAATATTTAATATATAAATATAAATATAAATATTTTATAAATATAAATATTTTCTTGATTTGACTCTGTACTCCATAATTTTAGATATGTAATCAAACAAGTCACACGTGGTTAAAGTGCACAATCTCAGCTATTTTTTGGACTATTTATACAGACTTTTAAGACAATCAAAAGACTGTAATCAAAATTAGATACTGAAAGCTCTCTTATACATGCACAAAGAAATTGAACACACCTGACTAATAATGACACTTATTTGTCCGAACCATTATGGTGCCCTGAAATTGTGTGATGACGTACAAAAAAGTGCTGTCATTTCTACATGGGGAAACCAAAATGCATAATACCCTTTAAAAAAACTGAGAATCAGCATTTCAAACACAATATTGTTTGATTACAAATCAAAAATTGTGGAGTATAGAGCCAAACCAAGAAAAAATATGTCTGTCCCAAACACTATGGAGCGCACCGTATGTATTATGCATTTTAAAGGAGAAATATGTGTCCTAATGTGCTGCATAACAGAATGAAATGTAACATGAAAATAAAACAAAAACACCAAGTGTACTTGGAGGCCCTATACAGGCTGCTAATACATTATTTGAGTTTAATTTCATCTAGAGTAGGAGTATCAAATGAAGAAAAGAATATGGACAATTTCCTTAAACAGCAAGCAGCTTTCTACTAATACACTAGAGAAGAGCCCCAGAAAGGTGAAGGTTGTCTAAACAGCTCACTTGAAACTGTACGGCACAGCGATTCAGAAGGCTCTGACTATCCAAACCAGTTCAGGCTGGCTTGGAGGTGATAGCAAGGATATGATAACAAAAGCCCTCAGGTGCGGCGTTTACCTGATGCAATGTTTTTTCTATCAACGGTGTCAGGGTCGAGCTCATCATGACTCAGGAACTGCTGGATGCGTTTCAGAGAGACACTGGCCTGTACAAACATGACAGAAATCACAAATGTCTTGATGATGCAATCCCATGGTAAAGAAAAAATACATAACCCCCACACACATTACAGTCGCTGTTGGTTTTAAACATTATTTAACAAAAAACATTTTCCTGTTGGAAACATACTTCTATATAATTACTATTTGTTTAAATTTTATTTAATTTAATCTGTTTCCTTCCAGATAAAATATATTAATACATTAAGCACACTGTAGCTATCCTTTCACAGAGAAATACGGCATCCTTTCAGCTGTCCAAGAAATAGCACGCAAATAGTCTGAAAGTTTACCTGCACAATGCTGCTGATGACCTGGGGCAACATGTTGAGGGGGAATCTCAGAATATTGAACAAAGACAGGGACACAAAGGCCTTTTGGGCATCTAGAATGTTATTTTCATCCACTGTCACATACACAGCAAATGTTGTCAAGGCAACCTGAAATAGCAGGCAAAAAGAACAGAATGTCCATTTTTACAGTTGTACAAGGTAAATGCTGGCATGTGAATTTACAGGTTGTAGTTGAGGAAGTGTCTGATAAGATCTGCCAATATCTTAATTTGATCTACAATCCTAACACTTACATAACCATGAGAAAACTAGAAATACCGCCTCGCGGATGTATGCCTCCGCCAACCAGTAGCCAGTGCTCTGTTTGACCATTTGGATATAAAACGTCATCACTTCATCATTTTATCCTATTAGACATTTGTGTGAAACTTTGTCATAATTAGCATATGAATTCTTATGTTTGTGAGGTCACAGTGACCTTGACCTTTGACCACCAAATTCTAATCAGTTCATCCTTGAGTCTAAGTGGACATTTGTGCCAAATGTGAAGAAATTCCCTCAAGGTGGGGGAATTCCCTCAAGATATATCACCACCAAAATCTAATCAGTTCATCCTTGAGTCCATGTGGATGTGTGTGCCAAATGCGAAGAAATTCCCTCAAGGCAAAAACATGTTTTGTATTCCCTCAAGGCAAAAATGTGTTTTGTGAGGTCACAGTGACCTTGATCTTTGACCACCAAAATCTAATAAGTTCATCCTTGAGATCTCTGGGAATAAGCTAAAGTCTGAAAATCAGCTTCCCCTAAAACAAAAGAACAACAGTACTGCCGAGGAGAAAATTATACTATTTTATACTATTGCAACATTAACACAAGCATATGTGGTTATAAAACTACATTTTCACTTTTTTTTTCCATTTGACTTCATGGTTGTATTACATCCTAAAAAACTGATATCACCACTTTCCTCCACTTTCCCTTTAATAAGCATAATAAATAGACAAATTTATTTTATAATTTGTTTTGAGCTAATGGAGCACGTTTATTGCATAGCTTGTTTTTCATATAAGACCTGGTAAGATTACTCTTGCAGGATGTGGCAAAGGATGCCGATAAGATAATAACGACCCACTGACGCAACATATTTTCTGCACACGCAGCTGATAGTTATATTGATATAGAATTTAGATGGCTATTAATACCATGAATGTTTAAAAAAAAAAAAAAAAAAACTAACCATGCAGGAGTGTACAGAAACTGCCTTGCAGCTGACCATAATCGTCAGAGATTTTACATGAGAAGAAACTGTACAGAATCTGTATTCCCCAATTCACCATCCTCGAGAGAAAATAGGCACAATTTCAGATGGATGGACCGTACCATGAAAGGAGCGCTGGTCCAGGCCATGGTGGACAATGCCCCGAGGTACGCCATCTTGCGAAGCACGTTCAGCTCATTGTGGCGGATCTGGAGGACTTTCTCCTGGAATGAGTTCTCCCAGGCATACAGCTTCAGCACCTTGATGCCATTAAGGATCTCATTCATTAGCTTGATGCGAGCATCTTTGCACTGCATTTGCTCCACCTGAGGTATCAGGAAACACAACAGGGCCATCACAAGAACTGAACTGTAGAGGGCTTTTCTTTTCCCTGAAACCGGGTTTGATAAAATCATCATAACAACAACTCACTGACACAGCTACAACAGCAATGAAGATCACCAATCTATCACATTTATCAGTTTGGAAAGACAATAATAATGATGATTATAAGGAGGGATGAGTGAAGAACCTGGAATGCCCTGGTCTTCATGGCAATGGCTGCATTGAGGGGGATCAGCAGTACCATCACAGCCACCCCAGCCAGGACAGAGGGACCCAAATACTGCACAATAAGAAAGCATGAACATAAACTACATGGGCAGATTCACAATTCACAATGATCAAGAATTAGCATAATAACAGGATATGGAGGTGTATATTTGAGTGCCATGACACTTTTGCAGGTATGTGGCAATACCCTGCTGTTAAATGAGGATAAAATCTTCCAACACACGAAGGATGAAGAGGATAAAAGGATTCATTACTCAACAAAGGAACTGCTATTCAACCAACTTTATTCCACAAGTAACGTAAATCCATTGCAGGGCTGTTGTCCACTGCTACTAGAATAAATCAACATGGAATACATTTGACATAAAAATACTTTCACTGCAGTTTTCAATTACACAATTATGTAGTCAAACTGCATGAAATTATAAGGTTAGATTTATGGTAAGAATAAGATAAAGGGTAGGGGCAGCAAAATAGCTTTAAAGATCTTTAACACATATATAATGCTGGAAATATCCAGCATTATATACAGTGCTATCCACTGACACCACTGTGCCACCCAAAGAATGCAGTTTTGATGGAAATCCAATGGTTCATGTATACTCACGCAGATACTTTGCTTTCAGAAAGCACTGTATCTTGCGTTTGCATGATCTATAGATAGAGGAAATATACGGCTCTCAGTGCGATATCTCTGATGCGGAAGTAACTGTCTGCTGTTGAGCAATATCATTTTTGGTGAAACTGATAAGCTGTATTTAGCTTGTTTTGTGGCTGCAGAAAACATTGCATCATCAAAAAGTGAACAGAACACACATTCACAGCGAATATAACTAAACTGTAGTTTGTTTGATTCGGGTTTATTTGGTTGCATTTAGTAAAGCCAATTCAATTTTGCCTGATAATGAATCAAAATTCAAGTTTCAGAGGAGCTCATGTGTTGAGCTATAACAGAAATATTTGTCAAAAGACTTCTTCTGCACCCCTCTATTTTTGAAAAACATCTCCAAGTTAACTGAAAGCAATCAAATAAAGACAGTAGAATAAAGACATTGTAGGCCTGCGGGGACATGTGTATGACAGAAACAGAGAGAGTCAGTGCACCTGCCACAGGAAGTAGAGTGCCAGAATGATCTGTAGTGGCGCTGACCACAGCATATTGAGGAAGGTCGTGAGATCCATGAAGCGTTGAGCATCTACTGACATCAGGTTTACGATCTCACCCACAGTAGCGGAACGCCTGGCTGCGTTGGTGATGACCAGAGACTGGAGCAGGGTGAAATGTCTCACGTTAGATATGAGTCCACAAGTATCAATGACTACAGCCTGCAGTGGAATACCAGCTACTCTTTCTTATGCATGCTGCATCCTACAGAAAGGTTACATGAGAAGAAAAAAAGAGGTATACTGGCTAGACTTAAATGAACATTTTGCTTAAATTTTGACTAAATTCAAGTATCTAATACATATTCCCTCACAAATATAAATTGGCATATTAATGTTGTTGCCTGCTAAAAATCACAAAATTGTACTTCTGAACAGAAAAGAAAACATGCACGTAACCATTACTTAAAGTTAAGCACAGATTTAACTAACAATGTTTGAATTTGTGTGCACATCCTTTACACAGATTTTTTTCGTATGCACTGTACAGTATGTGTGCCTGAGTTGTGTGCATGAGTTGGTTGTTATACATACAATCTAAGCATAGAGCAAAGAGAAGACTGGACTTTCTGTCACAGTGGTTCTGAGCTCTTGGCCTACCTTCCTATAGATGGCACCGACAATGGCAGTACGGAGCCTCATTCCAGTGACAAAGCAGTACTGAAAGTGCTGGTGCAGGATGAGGGTCTGCAGTAAGGCGCAGGCAAACATCAGGAACGCCAGTGCAAAGCCCCACCACTGTGGTGCGTCCTTCTGCTCTGTGAAAGAGATCAACAATCTGCCAAAAAAAACATTGACAATATCAGATTACTGCATCATGGCTATTTTCAGTTCCATTAGATGGTTTGCAAACCAAATAGGCAGACTCATGTTTGAAGCTTTATGAAAGTGCAATTATCAGATATTACAGGGAAATCCTAAAAGCCACATATTTACAGACACACTGAAGTATACCCATCATTCAAATGATGGTGCCTTTTTCAGAATCACATACAAACAGGTACTGTTCACATCTTTGTGAGTTTATACTTATGCTTTGCATGCAAGCAAATATATGCACGCTATAAAGACATGCACGTGCTGTTTCAGATGTCAAAGATAGAGACCAAACAAAATGCAAAACAAAAGGTCCTTGTTGAGTTCTTGCACACCAGGAAAATATTGCAAAAGAGTAACACCACTAAGGTCTGGGTTAACATGATGCTCCAAAAACAAATAACCCCAGCCCACAGAATATTATAACTTTTGTACCACACTGTATCCAAGAATTAATATATGTTTTAACTTTGCATTGAACCTAATTTTCTCCAAATTTAATTAGGTATTTCATCTGAATTATGTCAGTACATATCAAGCTGTATAAATGGATTGTCAATAAAGAAGGAAAGTAGTGCAATTTGTTCTGCTAAATGCCTAAAATGCAAATGTAATTAACTGATAGTTGACATTTATGTACACAGAGAAAATGTGTGATTCTGCAGGAAAAATATGAATGGACTCGTCCAACAGAGAGTGATTCCATCACTGTCCCAGCTCTTACCTGAGAAGCACAGGGTTGACAAATGTGATGACATCCTGCAAAAGTTTGTAGGCGGAGCCAATGAGAAAGTAGGGCCCAAAGGCTTTGAGCAGGCAACGCAAGAAGGAAGGCTTCCTGGACTCCTGTTGTTCAGACAGCAACACCTCTGCCTCCTCCACACCTCCACCTACATGGTTGGCCTCCGTGGCTGATGGAGTCTTGCAGTACAGGGCATGAGTGTCCTTCTCATGGTCACCACTGAGAAAAACAACCACAAGCCAGTGGCATTTAGCTACTTTCTAAGTTAATGTCTACGTTAATGTGATGCAGCATAACTTCATTCGTTCAGGGATAACTGGATTTTTTTTTTTTTATGACAAAAGGGAAAGAATCTGGCTAAAATTTTTAAATGATGAATGGTGGATGAGGGATTACTGAAACTGAGTATACTTAGGCCCTGTGTGTTCTTAATCTCTTGATACAGGGTTTGACACAAGGCACCCTTAAAGATCAAAGCCGTCAAGTTAAAGAGATGAAATACAAAGAGAAACAAAGAGGAATTCACTATGGTGGCAGCTAAAGTGTTCAGGAAAACCCCCACAGTTGTGACAAGTGTATAGAATGGTGTTAAAGAGACTTGTTTTCATAGTGGTATGCTGTAGGGGAGAATTCTTTGTGAGCTGAGATGTTTGTGGAACAAGCAACAATAGACTCAGTGAAGTGAGTTAACCACCCAGACTCACACAGAGCACATACTGTATACACAGTTCCGAGACAAGAGGCTCAAAGGCCCCACCCTGCTCGCTCTTGCATTTCCTCAAGTTCCCGTCCTGTTAAAGAAGCTCATTTCTAAATCAATCTTTTGTTGAGAGCAAAAAGGCGAAACCGAGAAGCAAATGCAGAATGTACAGATTCTTATGTGTACTGTGTAAATAACAGACAGCCTGGAAAGCATGCATCTCCAACAACATATTACAGTCATACAAATGTATGTCACCAGAGGAAATCAGCAAATGTAAATAAAGACTTAATCCATAACATAAGTAATTGGTCATGTTACTCAGTGCAACAGGCAAGTCACCTGACCTAAACAGAATACATGCACATGAATACATGCAGCATATAGTATTACATATGCACCAAATCTAAATGTCTCTGTTGAATACTGAGAAATGAGTATATACATTCTAATGCAGACAACAATTTTATGTTCAATTTTCATTCATTCATGTTCATTCATGCATGTTCATTCAATTTTATACATTCAAAAATCTAATGCGGTGTCAAAAACAAGAATGTGATTCATCATTCTTTAGAATCATTATGGCACACAGTTATTTGTGGTAGACCACTCACATATAACCACCAATAAGCCTTGCCTCTGCTTTTAAAAAACATAAACTGAATTTAATTCATTTCAAAACAGGCAAGACAGACTGTGGTCTGTTTCACTGAATCCTATGAATCTGTTATCAAACACATGCTTCCATTAAAGAAACAGGTCATCAGCCAAGTCTGAAACTGAATCCCATGCAAGGTGAATCCTTAGCATGTAGTTAATGCCCCTGCCTTTAGAATGATTTATTTTCTAAATGAGTGCTAGATGCATACATGGATAGACAGATAACTACAGACAGAGATCTGCATCTACAGGGCTATTACAATAATTATGCTTTTGCAATTTTCTTGAATTGGCTCTACACAGAATAAAGTGGTACAACCAGCAATTACTGCTTTCTTACCTCTGAATTCTGGAGTTTTCAGCCTTCCATTCCTGGAGCAGTTTGGGTACAACAACCTCTGAACTGTCTCGTTTGTTCAGGGACCACAGGTCTTTGTTCTCCAAAGGATTTCTGTAGCCCTTGATAGCCATACTACACAGGGGAGACAAGTAAAGTGTAATTCTAAAATTAATGTAGTGTTTTTTTTCTTGCTCTCAGAATTTTTTCCAGGGTAAAATAAACCCAGTGAAACCTTTTTTTATTTTAATCAAAGACTTGTCCCATTTGACTCGTTCAAATGTTATTTTCCACATTACTAGCAGAGCCATACACATCATTAGGTTTGTATTTGGGTATTAGGCTATATTCTGTGACCTACATTAGCATTTAACAACTGGCTCAAATTTGAATATTTGTAATAGCAGAAAACATCAACAAAAGTAATAGTGATTCAGTTTCTCCTATAATAGCTTTAAGGTGTAATGGAAACATTGAAAGCCCTTTGTAGATAAATAGGCTAGATGTCCAAGGCTGTAGCACTTGTGCTATGTTTAATCTCAAGGCACCTTGACAAAGAACTGACCTTGTGAACCACCAGAAGGTCATGGTTGACAAGAAGCCTGCAGTAGTCTCTGGACATGGGTTCTAACAAAGTAGTCAAAGAAACAATGAAATAATGAACATATGAAGATTCAAACAAGGTGTTACTTCAGTATCTAATTACAGAAAAGTTATAGTTTAAGGAGACTGAATTTGGCTTTAACATAACTGTATTACTCTCGTTTGTCTTTATCAATATTTTTGTCAATATGAGTGTTTTGCTGTAATACGGTAACCAAGGTAATGTCTGATATACATGACTAGGCAGAAATGCAATGTTGAATCAAAAAAGTATCACTGTAACATTCTGTCATGCTTGCCTTTATGAAAAAATCATGTGTTCAAAAACCACATGTTCAAAAACCACATATGAACACCCAACATGTGAACTAGAAAAAATAAGTATAAGTTGGGAGTGGAAAAAGATGACCTATGCTATTTAAAGTCACGTTTTATATTTCATGTGTGAAAATTTTAGTTTACAATGTCAGTGACGTGAAAATTTGAAGATACAAATGACTCAATGCGACCTATTTTCTTTTCACATGGGAAAAGGCAAATTTCTCATGTGATTTTTGTGTAAGGGTGGCTAATCTCAGCTTCAATTTGACACTGTGAGGCAATTTACATCAAGGGTTTCATTCATATCAACAGACACCATAAACAAGGAATGTGGAATTACAGGAGCCTGGGCTAAGGTAAACACATTAATAGCCACATTACCTCGCTTACAAGATAAAGTTTAAAAGCTAGGAAGAAAGTATTTGCACATCAGATTTCTTGATAGACCGGGGACAAGTACCTGTACATGTACAGATGATTACACTATAAAGTTAATGACAAGCAGCTGGGAGCAAAAATGTTGACGTAAACAAAGTGCTCTTTTAATTTGAAACAGTAACGCTGTTCTTCCCACGTACATCAGTGGGAGGAATTTGTTTATATTTTAGGAGTATTATCTTGTCAAGGAAGTTATTAAATGTACCACGAATGTTTGCTTGTTTTTCCATCTACAGGTAGTGAGAATACATTTTACATACTGGATATAGAAAGGTATAGGGCCTATTTAGCAGACTTCATGGAATTTTGTAGGGTTGATGTGGTTTTGGTGCTTAGAGGAGTGGACGGTGTATGGTTTCAGAGCAAAAGAATATTTCAGTGCTATTTCATTTAATAGGCAAGACATGCATCATTTTATGTCAGGGTAGGGGTTGTCCTTGCAGACCATGAAACAGAAAGTAAATGCATGTCTAATAGGGACTGTCTTTAAAGGAGGGGGCACATTTGGGGAGGGGGTTCAGACTCACAGGGTCAGTGACCACGCTGGAAAAGAGAGGCGGGCGCTCATTGAAGCAGGAAAGGATGAGCTCTGCCAGGATCAGCCCAAAGTACAGATAGAAGGTGGTGAATCGCAGCTTGTCTGTTATCTCACCCTATGAAGGAAGGCAGAGACAAATGCACATAATCATGATCAAGCTCACAGTACACAGTTTGTTTTGTTCCTCTTATTAACCATCATTTCAAATTTTCCAACCATTTCTAAACATATTTTGTAAATATAAATTGCTGCAATCTTCAAATAGCATTCATATGACCTCACACCCCAGCATATACCTCCTGGGGTGGTGTGTCTGTGACCCTAAATGTCTGTTAATTAGATAAGCTTGCTGTAGGTAGGTCTAAGGAACAACAGCTACCATTCTCTTTCAAAACACCCGTGTCCTTGCCTGCACTCTACCTAATCTAAACTCTATACTGAGAAAAACAGGGAAAGAGGCAGAGAGGGAGAGTGAGGGACACAGATAACCATGCTGCGAGGCTTGAGGGTAGAAGGGAATTAATGCAACGGGAGAGACAGGAGTGAGACATAAAAATAGGGACACTCCCGGGCATGAAGCCTGGTAATTCCGAGTATGAGGGAGACAGAAATATATTTGCGAATGCTCACCTTCTCGGAGGCCTGGATGATCTTTGAGCGGAAAGGCACAATGGCACACAATACAGACAGGAACCAGAATATGAAAAGAACTCCAGAGGACTGAACCCCTCGCAGACGCTCATACTGAATCAGGAAGGTGGCCAGCAGCTGAAGGAAATAGAGACACATTTTTGGGAAATGGATCTATTGTTAAAAATAAACTTTACCCCTGGAAGACTGCACTAGAATGAAGCTTAGCGGTTCAGCAGTCTTGTCTGGCCTGGTATTTTTTGATTAGTCATCAGCTGCAGTTCCATGCTTTGGGTAGGGAGGGGGAACTTTTTCAGTTGATTAATGGATGTTGCTGATAAGTTATTTTTTCTGTCACTCGTGTGACCTCTCTGCTGTCATGCCACTTCAGGAACATACAATATGGTTCATTACCTGTATTGTTTATTTCACACAATCTTAATTAAAGGAGCCCAGTGTAATTGAAGCTAAACAAAATTATGTTCTACTCCAAAGCGCAGAACACTAGGTGCCTTATATTTCTTATCATTGCATCAATTCGCATTTTCATATGACCAAAAACATTTCATTTCATTCCTCAATACCTTTATACCTCACAAGATGGCACTTCATCCTACAGTAACACAAGGATCCTAAACATACTGCTAAAGCAAGAAAGGAGTTTTTCAAAACCAAAAACTGGAAGATTCTAGACAGGCCAAGTTAATCACCCAATTTGAATCCAATTTAACATACGTTTCATAAACTGAAGAGAAAACCTAAGGCAACTAGCCTCCCAAAAGAAGCAGGAGCTGCCACTGGTTGCAATACAGGCCTGACAGAGCATCACCAGAGATGAGGCCCAGCACCTGGTGATGTCTATGGGTAACAGGCTTCAAGCAGTCAGTGCATGCAAAGGATATGCCACAAAATACTTAACATGAATACTGTCCCTCGAATAGAAATTTAAAACTGTGGAGTATATATATTTTGTCCCAAACATTATGGAGCTCATGGTACATCTTATTAACAGATCAATCAGAATGGACTACACTGTGAGGTCAGGCTTGGCAAGAGAAATAGTTTATGTAGATAGCAGAATGAGGGACAATCTTCCTTGTTTCTGAAGACAGACTTCTAACTGTCACCAACTGCCTTTGTGAGTACTGACGAAGCTTATGTCTATACATACAAGAGCATAATAGCATTGTCTGTTACTTTACAGTTGAGTCTTTTGGTATACCCACCATTGTCATACCCATTACAAGTGGGGTGACAAAGAATACAGGTGGTAGGGGGTTTCCTGGCTGTATCTCATGGAATGAGGCAAACAGATCTGTCCAACATACAATCCATAACAGCAGGCCAATAACCTGAATGCAAAGATACACACATATCATGTTGAAATTATACAAAATATTATTCCTTGTTCATTTCTGTCACAATATACATATAATAATATTCAAGTAATATTCAAATGATTCATACACTATATGGCCAAAAGTATGTGGACACCAGACATCCAACATTTCATCCACAATTATGGGCATAAATATGGAGTTGGTCCACCCTTTGCTGCTATAACAACCTACACTCTTCTGGGAAGGCTTTATACAAGATCTTCGTTTCCATTCAGCCAGAAGAGCATTAGTGAGTTTGGGCACTGATTGAGAAATTAGGGGTTAGGGTTGAGGTTAGGGATCTGTGCAGGCCAGTCAAGTTTTTTCCACATCTTGACAAACCCATTTCTATATGGACCTTGCTGTGTGTCCGGAGGCACTGTCAGGCTGAAGCAGAAAAGGGCCATCTCCAACTGTTTTTGCCACAAAGTTGGAAGCACAGAACCATCTAAAATGTTATTGCATTAAGATTTGCCTTCACTGGAACTAAGGGGCCTAGCCCAAACCATGAAAAACTGCCACAGTCAAAGGGGTGTCCAGACGCTTTTGATCATACAGTGTCCAAGAGTAACTCATTGAAACACCAATATTATGCTCTGTACATTGCTTACTTAGATTACTAAAAAAACTGCTGCTTGTTAAGAATATGCATAATAAAAGAACAACAAACTCAGCCAGCCCCTTTTTGCCAAGTTGAGCCAAACTTGTACCAATACCATTTTTCTAAGCCTCCTGTTGAGGTTCACCTTAATACTACTAGCATAAATCTACAAATAAGTGTTGTCCTCAAAGCAAAACAGAAAGCTTAGAGAAAGGGCAAACATTTGGCTTTTCTATTCTCAATGTACCGTTTTCACTCTGTTCAACAGTGACATCATGATGTAGCCTTTGTTGTTCTTCTTCAGATACAGGAAATAGACTGGGAAGAAAAGCCACAGGTAGATGCAAGGTATCCATGATAGCACAGACATCTGAAAACATTTTGTGAGGTCAGGGGAGTCTGTGTGTAGGGTCAAATTGGCATCCTACAAGGAGAAAAGAGGGCACAGTTAGGAATAACAACATCAGTAATTACATCAGTAAGATACACCCAATGGGCAGTTTGGAATGATAGAGTATACAAATGAAAAAAACAGAAACAACACAAACACATGTTAGACTCTAGACACTAGACTCTTTCCGGTTATTGCAATTGTAGAGGCATGAAATGCAGACGAATAGGTGATGAATAACCTAGAAATTGAACAAAATGGAAAATGGAAATACTGTATCTAACACATACATATAAAATGTATGGAAGGACTATAAGAATAAAAATAAATCTAAATATAAAAATGTGCAAGCAATATATAGCTCTGGATCAAAATGCCTATGGTTTTTTTTTGGATGCAAGTGTTTCAGGTAGTTGTTTCTACAGTAATTATTGGTAGCCAAAGATACAGGGATATTTTAACCACTTTTAAAAAGTAAAGATTGTACCAACTAAATCACTGCCCTTAGCTAACGTGCTCTCCCTGTGGTAATATGACTAACATAATCATTTAGCAAATCTGTATGAGCGTCACAACTGGCTCTAACACTAATCTGTTTAATGTGAGAACATAAGAGGTTAAACAAAACAGCCCTTGCAACCTTTGCATTTTTATACCTGACCAAATTAATGCTGAACACTTTAAATTCCAGTAAATTAGCAGAATAAAATGAATGCTAAATGATTTACATTAAATGATGCATTACTATAAATTAGCATTGCAAGTAGCATTGTAAAAACTGTGATGCATATTCATACCCCAGCAACGGTGCAGTTTCTTTCAACTAAAGGACACAGTATATTCACACCGAAACAGCTGTCCAGAAATCTCTTGTTCACTAGTCTGTGTACTGTAGTATTGGAACTAAATTCCAACTCATATGCGATGAGATTCATGCATATGCTAATGTATAATCTCTATTGCTTTTGTAAATATCCAGGTGAGCACAACACATCAGATATAAGCTTTACATTATGGCTTGTAGCATATGGATGCTATTAATCAGGTCTATGGCCAGCCATTGCACTAATGGCCCACTAAGGGCACTTGGCAAAGTCAAAAGATCAACCACCTTAACATCAGAAAACCTGTATAACTACTCCCACTTACTCTTGACAATGATCTAGTCATCTTACTTTTCAATGTAGGCAAATAAAAATTTCCGCACTGGGAATAGAAGAAGTCAGCACAACAATTAATGTTTGTTTTACCCCCCCCCCCCCCCCCCATTTCCTCTGGATTGAGTAATTTCCTATGCTTACTTTGTCAAAAAGACACCAAGATTACTAACATAGAGATTTGCAGATGGAATGGTGTACGCAACCATCCTGGCTGGCTAATAATGGCTTAAGATATCCTTTCTCTGACCTTTTGTACCTAAATAACAGATGTGTCTTCTCTTGTCTGTAGTACTTGATATAGTCTTGGCTTGTTACAACAAAACCAGATATGACTACATTCTCCTACACCTATTGTTTCTTGTGATAGCAGTTCAAGTGATAGTGGACACTTCTTTCATAACCTAAAATATGACCCCAGTGAAACATGTTTTTACAGGGGTCAGATTACAAACATACCATCTGATTTATGGACCCGTTTATGATTTATGGACATTTAGGTTGCTAAGCTACTAGGCTTGGGTCAAGTAAACTGTAAACGCAAAACTTGCTGTCCTCCAAAAAATATTATTGTGGAATTGCTGCAAAATGACCATCTCCACTTGTAATAATATGAACAGGTTTGATCTTATCCGGATTCCTGAAACATAGCAGCAGACTCGGATCATACCACCTGACAATTGTTTCCCAGTAAAATTCAGTCTGTGGATGGGGTGAGAAGGTGAGATCTTGCTATTTTTCTCCCATCACAATTTTAAAATGACATAACTGCCTTACAGGACATTACCACTTCTGACTGCCTACACTTCAAACTGTTAGGTTCTGTTCCTTTAATAGTTGTCCCCACCTACCATCCAATTAAAAGGATCTCTGTACTTATGTGAGCTCTCATGAGTTCGCTCTTGCTTGTTTTCTACCCCTACCCTCTAGTATTCAGTATCAAATTTCAATATCAATGCTCACCCAAAAGAATGTTCCTTTGCTGTTGATTTTATGTCTGTACAGTGCATGACTGTATAAACTGTACCTATAATTTGTTAATACACTCAAGAATAACAAGAGCCATATACTGTCCTTCATCAGCTCCACTGGCATTGGTATTCTATAACTGGGCTATAAGTTCTAGCCGTGTTTGATCACATTATGATGACGTATAATGCAGTGTGTTTTGGCTCTGTACTCCGGAACACGGACTGTGGAATAAAACAATGAATATGAGGTTAAAGTTAACGACTGTTAGACTTAATATGAGGGTATTTTATTTAATAGCATACCTCAAACTAAAAAACAAATTAATTAAAGAACAAATTCAACAGCTACAAGACTTAAGTCATTTGATCAATGATGGTAATAACAGCATGACCATGTTTGAGACAAGGCTTTGAGATGATCTCCTTAAAATGGAACAAGCTAATGAGCTAACATAAGTCATCCCAGCTTACAGCAGTGTTCTCCAAGACCTGCTGTGATTATTACAGTTTTATGGTTTTTCCCACGGCGCCGCAAGACTGCTGCCGTGGGCTATGAGCCACAAATTGTGGTCACTCACTCACTCACGGATGACCTTTGGAGGCGCATGCGCAGACGGTGCGCCATGGGTCTGGACGGTTTCATGCTTGTTAAACAGCTCACTCTTTTTTTGCTCTTCCAAGTGTAAAACACAGTGACTAGGCCTCTTTTCCCCAGGTATCATGGTGCACTGTTCATTGTGCTCAGCATAAAGCAATACCATAATTCCAAGCAGCACACAACACACCACTTGTAAGAACAATGTGTGACTGTTCATCACAAAATACAGGTATCATATTTAGGCTGAACACGTGTGTATATAAATATACACATCTTACCTCAGTGTTTTACTGACAAAATTGTCTGCAGAATCTCACTTTTTCAGTCTTTTCATATCTCCCTGTCTTTGTCGCACTCAATCTTCATATGTTGTGGGTGCAACCAAACTGAAAATACTCCTAATTAATTTGTAGCAACAGCACAGCTTTTTCTATATCAGTTACTTACCAATGGAAACAATGCCAAATGGAGGCACTGTATTTATAAACACAGTGCCTAACAGAATAAATTATCCCTCCTTCAAAAACCCAAACTGAAGTCCAAATGAATTCTACATAATGTAAAGATCTGAAATTCAGAATTTTACTACGAACTCAAATCCCACTATGTGCTGTAAAGGACTGCCAATAACCAATTAAAAGCAACCATTCAATAAAACTTTTTGTAAACTGTTTTCTTGGGGTGAAGGATGATGCAGCAACAGATCAATGCAGAAGGCACTTTGGCAAGAGATGCAAGCAATAACCACAAACACATGCTAGACAGAAGCAGATGATAAGGAAGATACTGAATCTTGGTGAGAGCATACTTCAGTATACTCCAATCCACCAAAACTGCATAAAGTATATGTAGCCAGGTTGACGTAATAGTGGATTTGTGCATTCTTGAGTTATGCTCAGTAATTTCTAACTTCCATAACAATGCAACCCCACTATACCATTGTGCAGCTGGAGACAAAAGATGACTCTACTACAGCAGCCCACACGAATAATGCACAAGATAATGCTGTTTATCTGTTTTGCTGTACATTTAATTTCACTTCTGAATTATATTCACTTCAAGGTCAGAAAGTAGCTTTAAAGTGAACAACAACTTGTTGGGTAAGATTTTGGCTTCTGGTTTATGTCCAGTGTCTGTGTATAACTTTACCATGTGACTGCAACTTCCCCCTCCAGTGCTCTGTTCAATTAGCAAGGGCAGCAAATGAAGGAAGTGATAATGTTCTAGACTGTCATCTTGTCTTGGCTGCTCTATGCCCTGCCTAAAAAAGTAGAGCTCATTACTGTCAGCACAGTTCTGCTGTATCAGCCATGTCTGTACACCAGGCTATTTGTTAGCTGGTGAGTGATCCAACTGGCCAATCAACATGTGACCAAATCATAACACATGATTCTAATCAAGAGAATCTGCAATTACTCATATTTAGTAATACAGACTATCATTTGTTTGAATGCAGAATCTCTTGTAAACAAGTTTAAATAATAAATAAATATAAAACAGCCTCTTGAGAAGGAACAATTGCATTAATAAGGAGACAATTTTTTTGTTCTTTGGTTGCCTGAGCTGACTTGTTTACATAGTGTGTACACACTGATCTAAGTACTGTATACATTTTCTTAAATAAAATATTTCTTAGCCAAAGTGATTCTATACATTGAGTTGGTGTTCTTCTTACTACAGGCCTTACTACAGTTTAATTGAGCTTACGGTATTACCCAAATAGCCGATTTAGCTCATATAACCACAAAAGAGCCAAGTTAACCTTCTAAATAGGTCTTAAAATGTACCATGACTCATTCAAAGAACATTTGTACCATAAATTAAACAAAACTACATTTATATAAGCAAAGTAATGCTTAAAACCTGCAATGCATTTACTAGATTATGCGATATTTATCAGGAGTTATTAGGCCAATGCCAGTAAGAAACATATTTTATTGACACAACAACATATTTCTATGTAGTTTTAGAAACATATTTCCCTTTTTGCAGTTTTCTAAGAAAATAACCTTAATAACTTCAGTATGAACTTTTCTGTTCTCACGTGTGCAATGTTGCTAAACACAGAAACCAAAGTTCCCGAAGGGAAGCGAATCCTTCATTTACATCTTGGGAGGACAAACCTCATTTCCAATTGGGCCGAGTTACATAAAAAATATAACAAGACAAGTACAATTAAACAAAGTAATTACAATCAACTACAGTCAGACCCATGAATAATTGTTTAAAGTGTTCCAATGAAATGAGCATCCAGTTTCAAAACTGTCTTTGAAGTCCCAGTATTTGAGTATTAACAGCATTCACCTAACAAGGACAGGTTTTTGGTGTCAAACAAGTACCTAATTTTAACATCACACCTCTGAATTTCCTTGGTAGTGAATGTGAAATGTGAAATCGTGGGAGAGATTATTAGAAAAAATATATACTCTTACAAAGGTGTCTTGTTGTGTATAAAGGACATAGAGCCAGCTATTTTGAAGGGTGGGCAGTTTTGTGGTGCTTTAAAATTCTAAAGAACATATTATTCATTCATGGCCTCACTCTGTTTTCTGACCTTCTGATTCTCTGATTCCATGAAATGCTCTTATAAACGTGGCAAGTCTCCACATATCACAAAAGTAAACACAGCTTTTCTTATCTCTCCCGTGCTAGTTTCCTTTCTTACACAGGCCCTGTATATGGTGGCAGACCTTCTCATATTGTGTAGTTTGCATGAAGTAACTGCAATATACTGCTCAGAAAGGGACAGTCCAAGCAGACTAGCCTATTGCTCCCAAAGCGGAACTTGTGCTGTTTATTATAGGCCTGTGGTCGTTAAAGAGACTGTAAAGCTGTTACTGCTGCTGTTCACTTTAGCAATGTTTTTACAACCTTCACTAAAGTATGCAGCATTTCGTTGAGTGCTGCCAAGTGAGCACATGCATGGAATTTAAGACGTTTAATAGACATGTCCAAATATTTAGCGATGTAACCCAGCTTAAAAAGCCCAAAATTGGACTAAACCATAGCCCTTGTCCTCAAAAATCATCTGAGTGACAAAGAGGCACCCGAAATGTAAACACAGTCAAAAAAGAAAATTCTCAACCAGGAACTGTCATCAAAATCCCAGCTTTTTAATGCTTTTCTATGAATATTATATTGTCTTTTTGGTAATCATTCTCTACATTTGTTATTCAAAAAAGTGAAAAAAAAAATAAAAAAAGATTTTTTGAAGAATAAAATTCAGCAGAAATGCGTGATATATTCAGATAAACGATTGCTAGATATGTATATACAATATCCAGGACAAAACCATCTGCTAAGCTAATATCTTGCCCTAATACTTCATTGTAGATTTAGACCAATATCCTTCTAATATAAAAAAACATGACACCTATCAACTCTGTGTGCAATGGGGAACCAAGAGGGGGTGGGGGTGTATTTATATATACAGAAGGGTGAGAAATTAAAAGAAAGACCTGAATAAATGAGTGGAGAAACATAACAAATGCAGATGCTTCCATATAGCTGACATCCTACCATGCCCTGCGGCATGTATAAAATGCAGAGCAGGCCCAGTTGACGTCGATTTTGGATCAGGATGGCAAGAGGAAAAGATCTAAGTAACAGGGCTTATTATTGGGGCACCGATGGCAGGAGCTTCAGGCACAAAGAGTGCTCAACTGGCTGGTGTTTTAATAGAAACAGTGACTAAAGTGACATTTGTATTTATATCTATGAGAATGACATCAGGAAATAGGGTCCAAAATCGTGCATTTGTGTGATAAGTAAGGAAAAACAGAAGAGCAACTCTTCCTCGGGTGACGGAGAATTTCAATGTAGGATGTTATCACAGTTTCAGCAAAACCAGTCCATCGACAACTACTTAGAGAGGGATATTACAGTGGGGTTGCAGTGCATTACAAAGACAAAATAAACCATAGGCACTGGTCTACAGAGATGTGGAAAAAAGTGATATGGCCCCACCCTTACTAAGACACCTTATGTTGGTTTTTCCTTTAATTTGTCACCCATCTGTACATGCACGTACACATGGCCATTTTTTCATACACTGCTACATTAAGCACAGGGTTCATACACTTTTTCACCAATGATTTTCAATGACTTTTCCATGACTTCTCCACAACCTTTAACTGAATTTCCATGACCAAAACAAATGACTTTATCACAGCGGGACGATTTAAAATAATTTATTGTAACACTAAGTAAACTTAGGTCTGTATCTGAAACATATGGTGCCTCTCTAAAACAAATAAACACCAGACAGACACACTTAGATACATTCTCTCATATTTTAATTTGAATAGTTTAACATTTTTGTCAATGTCTCAAACAGGGCTCGAAAAGTTTATGTTCAATTTATTAGCGTTATCGAAAGCTGAAAAGTTGAAGCGAACGATTACGGCATTTTTTTTTGAAACGTTAACGTAGTGTTTTGTGTAGCGACCTGGTTGAAACAGCTCATTTCTCCGATGCAGTTTACTGGCAGTTGATTTAATCAGCGGTATTAATGTGACGAGAATTGCTTTGTTGTTTGAATGCATAACACGCAATTGCTTGAAGAGTCGACACATTTTAGGCGTGACAGTTTAACTGTTACTTGTAAACCGTACTGTTGTATTGTCGTTTATCAATAAAAAATCTATTGCATATATTGTTGGTGCTCCTTACATTTTGGTGGGTGCTCCTAACTTTTTGAAGTTGGGGGCACCAGTGCTACCAAGTAAAAAAGTTAATTTCGAGCCCTGATATATTATTGAAGCTGCACTTCCCTGGCATATTGTCGGCACAGTAGGGCCTACGTTTACTAACTGGTACATTAGCAGAAGCGTGCCTGTTGGGCTTGCCTGTAAACAGACTGAGCCAGACCGAATTAACTTCTCTCACCACCAAAATACCGCGAAGGTTACGTGCCAATTTACGTTTTATTACTATACATACTATTTTTATGATTGGATTAATTAGTAATTATATTTGATGCAACTTTAGCAATATTTCCATTACTTTTCCAAAACTTTTCAAAAAATATAATTTTCCATAACTTTTCCAGGGCCTGGAAATTGCATTTTAAATTTCAATGACTTTTCCAGGTTTTTCATGACCGTACGAACCCTGTAAGCAGGACACACGCAGAAGTTAGAAATGAGATTTTAAATGATTCAGCAACAAAGATCATACCAGATCATACTACTTCCACAATCCACCAGACGGCTGTAATCACACAAGTCTGTTTATTTTGGAAGCAGAAGTAAGGTGAGAGCAAACAAAAAAAAGACTGGAGACAAGTGTTCAACCTAGCAGATGGGATCTATAGATGTTCAGCCTATGTAAATAATCATCGACATGCATTTGCACCTCTTCAGTAGGGCCTACATTGGCAGGATGCTAAATTACATTACTACTGCCATTCAAGCTCAGCCTACATTACATGATACATGAGTATTTGCCTCATGTATCATAGCTTATTCAGCAACCAAACAACTAACACAAACAAGCTATAAATAGCAGTAGTATTACACAAGGACATAAACACACATTTACATTTACACACATGCACACATACACACAGACATGTATATATGTATCCGCAATTTATTCTCAATGGTTAACATTGGTTAACAAAATAATTCCTATTCTAGCATCCTTTAACAAATAAATCATTGATCTGGATCGAACATCAGAAATATAGTGCAATATAATGCACACAATGCATCACTTGTCAGTGAAATGATGAAACTATCTGCTTCCCATTCTGAAAAAGGGAGTGCAGTCTGACTCATTTCCTTTCTGCTGTGTCATACCCCCTCCCCCGGTTATCAGCATAGAAGGAAGTATGACCACGATCGATAGCTGCTTCATTTTCAGCCTGAAGCAGGTAACAGAGGGTGGTGTGGCAGGTGGCTATTCTTTTTAGAGCACTGACAATGGGGGCATGTAGGTGTGAAAACACACCCATATGCTCTTTGACAGCCTTTGCCAGAGAGCATTTTATGAATATTTACCCTGGGGAAATTCAAACAGCAAGGGTTGTACAATTCTGTAGATGTATTGTCTAAATGGCCTTGAAATGACAGACAGAAAATGGCAGGAACAAATATTACTCAACTTAAGCAAACACTGTCATGGACCCAGTATCCTAAGGCTGATTATGATGTGTGAAGATCAAACTGTTTCAGCATATACATATTACACATACATATATATTCACACACAAACACACCCACTGAGGAGATTGCTTCAGATTCAAACCTTCTCTCAAAGAGCAGGCTGATCTTAACATTAGGGCCAAGCGGCCAAAACCAGGCTCCGTTTTTGAAGTTCACTTCCTTGTCTTGTGGAGAGACGTTGCTCACTAGCACCAGTGCGGTTGGCTACAGAATAGTTTTTTCAACCACCCATTTCAATAAAAGTAAATGGTAATAATACGGTCAAAATAAGAGAAAATGTAGTGGCAATGTCTCTTTTGTCTTTGCCTAATGTCTCCCCATATACCGATTTGTTATTGTGTTATTTGAACAAGACTAATATTTTGTAGATTGATTTTTTTTGTGTGGACAGTTTGCGTCACTGCCAAGTCACTGTATCTCATGCGCTTAGTGGACAATCAGACTTCATGTCACTACTGTGCAGTCTCTGGCTCTAATTTGTACAACATGGAGGCCCCCATGAACTGCACTTTTTACTGAGCTCAAGGAGAGTCAATGGATGTAAACTAACTTAGCTACCTAGCTCTTCTCATGATGACCATACAATTAGCTCACAACATTAAGTAGCCTAGGCTAAGTCATCAAAAATGTACATTTACATATATGTAATGTTATATACAGTACATTTACATCTGGCTAGCCAGCTATCAATATGATGTGAAACATTTTTGCTAGCTAGCCATATCAAATAATTTAAACAGTGACTGAGTGGCAGGCTGCTGTCAGCGTGCCTCCCTGTTGCCTGTGCACACTGGTTAACGTAGCACTAGACATAATGGTCTCGCATTGTTCTCATGTTCATTTAGAACTTTAGAACGATGGAATTTTTTGAACTTGGAGAAGCTAGCCTGATTTTGTAAGTTAGCATGGTGTCTCCCCATTTTAAGTCTATGGGCAATTCATCATCCAAATTCAATTTTTTTAAAAGTCTCATTCAAATTTCAATAAAGTCTACAGCCATGAAAATATAAAAAGCTCACGTCTCAAAATGATCAGTAGAATGAGGGATCTTGTGTCAGGATCTGTTCGGTTTAAACTGAGTTATGTTAGGGTTAGGGCACAAAAAAGCCTTCATTTTAAGGGGGTATCCACAACACAGTAATAGCGTAACATAGCTATACCAAAATATTGGTATTTGGTCAGCCTATGGCAATTGTAGTCCACCTCTGAAATGGCATTGAGAAACGGTGGAGATATCGAGGTTCACAAATCACGATTTTACATGGGAGAGATGATCAACACAACCATACACCATGCGTTACCTGTTTCAGCGTAACGTATGTATGTATGTACTGTAGGCATGTATCTGTGGCGGCTGCCGGGCCAAAAATTGAGGAGGCAGAAAACTTAAATATTATTATTGGTCTTGACTTGTTTTCAAATCATTTTCCTTGATTAACAATACAGTGATCAGGTCACAAAATACTCAGTATCATCAGGTATGGCAAGTTCTCCTCAATTAGATTAGGTGAGAAATAAAATTATTTTTATTTGCATCACAAAATGTTGTGCACATTTCAATCAACATTATTCTAAATTGTGCATACATGTACTGTTTGCCTTTCCATGCTCACACTCAGATAATATTTGTGGCAAAGATATGCAATGCAGATTTTGTAATTTAAACAATTTTGAGCACAGGTTTTGTTAGCCTTTATTGCAGGTTGTGCTGAAAGCCAAATGGTAGTTAACACAGTGGCATATGTTTTTCACAGATGAGGAGGTTACTTTGGATCTTTGATAGTTTCTTTTGGCCTCCACACTTTGCTCTTGCCATGACTCTGATACTAGTCAATATTTGTCTCATCGGTCCAAAAGACCTTTATCCAGCACTCTGCAGGCTCTTTTAGATTATTTTGCAAACTGTAATCTGGCAATCCTGTTTTAGCAGTTGACTAGTGGTTTGCATCTTGCGGTGTAGCCTCTATAGTTCTGTTTGTCAAGGCTTTTGCAGACGGTAGTCACTGACACATCCATGCCTGCCTCCTGAAGAGTGTTTCTTATCTGCCAAACAGTTGTTCGAGGGATTTTCTTCATTACAGTGAGAATTTTTCATTCATCAATGGTAGAGGTCTTCCTTGGCCTACCAGGCCTTTTGCAATCATTGAGCTCACCATTGCTCTCTTTCTTCTCAATTATGTTCCAAACAGTTGATTTTGGTAAATGTCTCTGACTATTTCTCAGTCTCATTATGGCTTTTTTCACTTTTACAGGAACAACTCTTGTTCTCAAATTGACAAATGCCAGTAACAGACTCCAAAGGCAATCACATCCAAAAATCATGACTAGATACTGAAAGCTTTCTTATACCTGCATTAAGGAAGCAAATGAGCACACATGACTAATCAGGAGCACCTGTGAAGCCATTTGTCCCAGACATTATGGTATCTTAAAATGGGGGGACTATTTTTTTTTTTAAAGTGCTGGAATTTGAACATGGTGATATGTATTAAAATACCCTTAAATAAAAGTTGAGAATCTACATTTTAACTGCTTCTGAATTGTTTGATTAGAAATCTAAAACTGTGGAGTACTGAGCCAAATCAAGAAAAAAATTTTTCTTCCCAAACAAAAATAATACTGTTGAATAAACAATAAACCCACACAAGTGAGTCATTCCAAAGGAACGTGAACTTTATACATACCGTAATACATATGCAACTATCCAATTTCTCCTGTCTCCTGTCCTGATTCTCTAGTACCCTCTATTTCCTGGCAAGCATACACTGCTTTGTTAGTAACAAAACAAGTTCGATCAGCATGATTACTTCAGTTTTTGATCAATGTTGGTCTTTTAACTGAAATAACACAAACAATGCCATGCTTGTTTTTAGGACAAGCACCCTGAACATTTTGCATTTTTAGCAGTTTTCTGAAAACCACTTTATTGCGGGTTCATGCACTTTCTTTTGTACAGATTTTTTGAAATTCTGACATGATTTATGCAAATAATTTCTAGTAATATGCTCTTTACCTCATATCCCCTTTTAAAATGTAATTATTGATATCTTAATATAAAATCAAATTAGAGCTTGATAGTATTGTACAGATAGCAGGGAGGAAAATTGGAAGAAACCAGTTTCAGACAATGAACCACAATTCTAATTTGTCACCGCAAACCCAATCAAAGCTAAAAAAAAAAATCATTAAAAATGTTTTAACCAAATAAGAAAGCATGGCAGTCTTTTGTCATTCAGATTAATAATCCTGGTAGATGTGGTGAGTAGCACAACTGTCTATTATTCCTTAAAATGATTTTAAATGATTATTTTCCAAATTCAATTGGTTTTGATAATACATCAACATATTTGTCTCATCCAAATCAATAAATACAAGCAGATTAATCCCTGCCTGTAAGATGCTCCAGAAAGATCAATGATGTAGTTCCTCACTGGGAACAACTTGGAATTTCAATTTTCCGGAATGAGCACGGCTACTGGGAACATTAACTACACTTGCGACTACACCAGATCGCAGCGTACAGACATAAGTGAGTGGAGTAGTGTTGCACATTTGAGGGAGCTGTGTCATTGATGGGAGGAGAGCAGAAGGAATAACATAAAGTTTGATACATTTCAGACAGAAGCCTGAGGATTTGAAACTTCTGATTTCAAGCTGGGAATGATGGCTGGGCTGAGTCTGGCACATTTTATTCCCAATATCCTGTCAAAGTTCCTTAAGTATGGGGAGATAGTCAAAGGTAATTAGCTCTGCTTGCAGTCTCTACAATGGCAGTTTTCTGATTTTGTGCAGTGAAGAGGACCTTAGATGCAGGCTATTGCAGCTGAAATAGCAAAGGAGGTTTTTCTGAGGACAGTGCTGATGGTGGGGTCTACTTTCTGAGAATCCTCGGAGGATTTGAGGAATAATGTGGTAGACTGTAGAGTGCTGGATCTTAAGCATCCATGGAGAGTCAGTCAGGCTGGAGTACAGTTTAGTCGTTATGCTGCACAGTGAGTGATATGATGCCAGAGAAAGTCATTAAGGACCATTTCAGCTACTGAGTTAGACTTCATGTATGTCTTGTAATGAGATGTCATTGTTGTCATACTATAAATTAAGATATCTAGGTCCTGCCTCAGGAAATGGTGTGTTGGATGCAGTGCCAATCAAAATTACTGGATGTTTGAAAGGCACAGTTAAACACTCACCTTTCGAGGGCTAAATTCCATAAAACACTGACTTGTATTATACTGACATATAATACAATGCCATACCTTTCATTAGGCCCCTGCAGCAAAGTGTATTTATCTCCATAGGATTTGTAAATATGCTTATTATTTCACAAACTCTAAATTGCCCTGGGAATTCTCTAATTCACAAAATAGAATACGGACTTTTTGGAAATAGTCTGTACTCTGTTTTCTATTTTGTGAATAAGAGAACTCCCAGAGCAATTGAGGGGTTGTGAAATAATGAGCATATTTACTTTCAGCACATTGTTGAGTCAGGGCAAATACAGAACCAATGCTTTATCAGAATTTTTAGAATCTTTTGTGTACACAGAGCAGGAGCAGTAATCAATCTAGTCATTCACACGTTATATTTTTAGGGCCCTTCTGTCCTCACTTGCTCTCCTGTGGAAGCTTGCCCACACTTGTAGCATTAGGGTACTTCTGCTTTTTAATGTTTTAATACTGACTCATCCAGTATGAACACTGTAGGGCTAAAGACAAAAGCTTCAGCAGAAACATATATGAGATCAGATTTGATGGATGAGAAGCGAGGCCCTCCACATACTCCTTTTTTCAAATACAGAAAAGCACAGGAGAAGAATGAGGAGAGATATCTAACAGATGGCATTACAACAATTATTGTTTCTTTAGAGTAACATTCTTTTCAGGTAATAAAAATGGCGCATAAGAAAAACATCTGGGGTACATTACAATTCTAGGTACATTTCTGCAGAACAGTGTGTGATATATGGCCAGTGCAAACAGCTTTGAATCTTCCAATTTTGTAGTACTACAGCTGGCTACTAGAAGAGTCAGAGAGGCACCTTTCTTTTTCACAGGGTTGTTGGAACAGCAAGAAGGTCGCAATTAGTTTTGTAGGGCATCAGTAGTTTCACTACATACAGTATCTTCCGATTAACCAAGCAGTGTTATAAATGTGGACAACAAAATATAAATCTAAATGATCCTGGCAGTCAATGTAAGGAGGGCCAGACCGGGGTAATAATATATGTCCTCTTGCTCATTTTAGAAGGAAGCCGTGCTGCAAATAATGAGTGCCTGGTTGTTACGTACTCTGTCCTGTTATTATTTTGCTTGTGTGTGTGTGTCTTTAAATTCTAGGTGCAGCTCACTGATGAGCTGAGTGAGGGCACCTGTGTGAAGGTGTGGGCTGAGCCTATAAAAGTGGCTCCTTGCCCTGTTCACACTCTCTCACTCCCTGATACAAGACACAGCTTCTTGTTTGTTTTTCTGTTTTCCCTGTTGTTGTCTTTTTGTAAATAAATGTCCCTATTCTTTTGCATAAAAACTGGTGTTGTGTCCCTCCTTATGTTGTGGCTTTTTGAGCTGGTCGTAACATATTGGGGGCTCGTCCAAAGCTCTTTATTGAGTTAGGTGAGTTAATCTTTGTACCCCTAGAGCTACAATTTCTATTTTGTTTCTGTTAGTTAGTAGGTTCATGCTGATGCTGCCACATGAGGTAGAGTTTTCATTTTTTTGAGCTTGCCTGGTTAAGTAAGCCTGTGGGTGTTGGTGTGACCATCACCACTTTGTTATTTTTGTGCGGTAACCCTGGGGTGGCCCCTCGCGTGCCGAGGAAAGCCGACTAACTAGTTGAGTTCTAGTTAGATAGAATTTGTTTGTATTCTTGAAAGACAGAATTTATACACACAGACACACACACACACACACAGACAGGTGACAAATTAAAGGGAAAACCCCCATAAAATGTCTTAGTAAGGTGTTGGGAGACCACAAGCAACCAGAACAACTTCGATGTTCCTAGGCATTGATTCTACAAGTCTCTGGAGCCTCTGGAAATCTACTGGAGGCATGGAACAGCATTCTTCTAAAGGATATTCCCTCATTTGGTGTTTTGATGGTGGTGGTGAAGAGCGTTATCTAGCAAGTCAGTCCAAAATCTTTCAAAGATGTTCAATTGGGTTGAGATCTGGGGACTGCGAAGGTCATAGCATATGAATCACATTATTTTCTTATTCCTCAAACCATTCAGTGACCCCTCGTGCTCTGTGGATGGGGGCATTGTCATTGTGGAAGAGACCACTTCAGGATAGAAAGGTGATCAGTTAGAATAACTTTGTATTAATTTGCAGTGACAAGTGGACAAGTGGACAAGTGGACCCAAACCATGGCAGGAAAATGGCCCCGACAGCATAACAAAGGCACCGGACCCCCTCATGGTAGGAGTCAAGCATTCAGGCCTGTACCATTCTCTTGGTGTATGCCAGACATGCACTCACCCACTTGTTGAGAATATGGTGAAGGATGACTCATCTGACCATATCACTTTTTACCACATCTCTGTAGACCAGTGCCTATGGTTTTTACACCACTGAACACTCAAATGTGCAATCCTCTTTGTAATGAGGGGTATGTGCACAACAACTCTACTATAATATCCCTCTATATGTAGTTGTCGACAGACCGTTCTTGCTGACACAGTCTGATCACGTCATGCATTGCCATTCTCAGTTACCTGAGGAAGAGTTGCTCTTCTGTTTTTCCTTGCATAGTACACTAATGCACGAGCATCACGGTCATGAAATGTGCATTTTCGAACACAATTTCCTACCCTGTTTACTGATGTCTTTCCCATAAATCTAAATGCAGATGTCACTTTATTCACTGTTCCTATTGAAACGCTGGCCAGTTGAGCAGTCTTTGTGACTGAAGCTACTGCCATCGGTGCTCTAATAATGAACCCTTTTTCCAAGTCATTTAGATCATTTCTTCTTGCCATCTTGATCCAAATCCAAGGTCAACTGGACCTGCTCGTTTTAAATTTTATCATTTTTTGGGATAATTTGACTGAAACGCAAATATATACAGAAGAGTAAATGATAAGATGCAGAGGGCATATTAAATGCAGAAGAATAGCAAAGGTTGCAACAGGCATGCATACATTTTAGGAAGCGTATTTTCAAATGACCACCTAAAATGATGTAACTCAAACATGGTAGAGGTATCAGCAATTTATTTTAGTTGAAAGGTGGATGGTAATATCCCCACACCCCAAACATAGCACCAGCAATTATGCAATATGAATTTCAAAAGGTGCTTATCCATCACAATATAGGGTTATTATAGGATAAATAATAATCACTCAGGTGGATTTACTGGGGCAGGGTGATGTACAGTATGAACAGGCAAATGGCACAAACTACAGAATATGTTCATATATACCCACAAAATCAGGTCTGGGATTTTATTTATGGGTGTCTTTGTTCTACACATATCTTAACAGTAGCATAGTTGTCTGTGACAACAAGGTCTGTCTTGTCTTCTCTGCTGTTCTCTCAGTGAGGACAGCAAAATCATGTCATAAATGCCAGACAGTCCCCAGAGCGATTTCTACCAGCTAGCAGGTGCTATAAATTGGCACCCTGGGGGCAAAATGCTCATAGACCTTCCACATCTTCATCTTCGCCTTGTGTGAAAGCTTGTTTAATTTCTTCCAGTAATGCAAATGGACATGGATGATTAGAAATCCACTCAGTAATCTACCATTTATTCTGTTCAAGCAGATTTCAGTGATGATGGCCTGCATTAAGGCTTCACTAAAATACAGCTGTAAAGGAAGATTTATTTAACCTGCACTGACAAATGTTTCCACATGTCTGGCAAACAAGCCTATTATGCCCGAGTAAGTTACTGGGTCTCTTTCAGCTCTTTCAGCTTGTCATACTGATTGCAACTGTGTATAAGTTACCTACTGTTGTTAAAGTGGAAGTTGTAAGCAGATTTATTCCATATGGAATGTAGTAGAACAATAAAAATCAATACGATCAGGACCAAAAGCCTTTCAGTTAGTAGTTTGTAAGCTCATGAAGCCAGTTATTTGAATTCTATTACATAGATTAAAAAACAAATAGCTTGCTGAAGAACTGTTATCTGTATGTCAATTGCTATTGGGTTTAAATCTTTCCAAAGGATATGAATGACTTAGAAAGAATAGTGGTAATAACATACATAAATCATAATTATTAATTTTAATATCTAACATAATATGTTTTTAAAAATGTGGGAACAAAAGCCTATGTGTGTGTCTGCATGCATGTGTGAGTGTGTGTGCGTCTGTCAGATTCAGGACAATTATTTCATTTTACTAGAGCTTTTTTCTCCCACTCCTGATACTGTTGGTGATTGTTGACAGTCAGACACAAATGGCCCCATGATATTTCAGGTTCTTAAGCTCAAACCACTAAAGACACTAAAACTATTCTAATGGTTTCTTATGTAATGAATAGTTGAACAGACCTATTTCACATACTTGCTAGGTCATAATCAAACTGCTGATCTGCAGTTTGGCTCCAATAAGAAAACACCCAGCATGCCATGAATGGTGGAAGTCACTTAAGAATTCCACTAGAGTCCACCTCTGGTCTGCCTGACTGCCTTCAGTTTCTTTTAACTTTGGGAAATACTCAATAGCCACAAATTAAGTATAAACTACGCTATAGACAGGAATCATTATCGTCATAAATCACAAAATGCCATACTCGGATAAGCGGATAAGAAACAAAAAGATCTTTGGCTTGTGATAACTTTTACAAAGTAAGAAAATACCAAGTCACGCAAGCATTTCTAATGTACAACAAAAACAAGGGGAGACAGGTTTTGTATCACTTGGTTCCCTTTTCTCAATTCCCTGCACGTTACAAACAGCCAAGATACGTGACACACACTTCCTCTGTATTTGTATGAACTTTGTACTTCATTTGGTCTACACAGCAGGATGTAAAAATATATTTTTTTAACCGAGGCTCTGATTTTACTTTAAAGATAAACTTTACAAATGCAGCTGTACAACTGTTTTCAAATAAATTATCAGAAACAGTTGGGGGAAAATGTCTGCTGTGTGACCTTTGGCCTTTTTTTTTTTTTTTTACAAAATTGAAAAACTAAATGCCTTAAATCTCTTATAATCACATATTCATGAATAATTATATCAATACTGTTTAAGTTTAACACTGGAACTGAGCATGTGCTCTTCCTGTTATGTCTGAAAAACACCGACACACAAATACACCCCCCCCCCCCCCCCAACCACCCACCCACCAACATTTAATAATAATGCTTAATTCCTACCACCCTACCAGGTATGTGCTAACTGGAATATTTACAAGACATTGTTGAAAGATGTCCAGAAAATGTAATAATTCTTTTTGTAATTTCCAGTGAGGCCACCACCAGAGTACATAGACAAAGCAGGCTGGGGCCTTTTTATGACAATAAGGGACTTCACAGTATTAAAAAAACTAACAGACCAGAGCATATTGTATGCACTATGTAACCTGGAAAAGAACTGCACTACTTTACTGCAGTGATGCAGTATAAACTCCCGCCTCTTGGTTGCAAGGCAGCCCATAAGTAACCAACTGATGGGTCTGGGGAAAATATCCTGACTGTACGAAGCTTTTACACACATTAAGTTACAAGCAATGTGCCAGCATCTTCAGATATATTAGGTGTGATGTTTAAAACCCTGCAGCAAATGACACAGCAAAAATACTATACATGCCAGGGCACATAAATGTTATGTAACAAAAAATGCATGTTATGTTTAAAAAAATTCACATTCAAACTTTGTGTGACAACACAATACTGGGCAGATTTCAATACAAAATTTAAAATAATGTTCCTTTTATCATGAACAAATAAGTATATTAATATTTCTGTGTCGTAACAACATTTATATGGAGGCCCTGCATTTATGACTTATTTTAGCTGTCTTCAAACTCTTCAATTATAAATGTTTCTTGTGAAATAAGAAATATTGGCTTAATGACAGCAGATTTTGTGTTGAAGTTTCAAGAAAAGTAATATCAATTTTAAGGCATAGGCTGCATAAAAGACAACCATAATGAATACTGCATTTATGAAAATGCCCACTCATGAGTAGATCCATCAAGGGTATTGCTAAATTGACTCACCACAAATACTTCCAAAGAACTGAACAACATTCCAAACAACATTCAGTCAGAGCTTCTGATCAGTGCGTGGTTATTTTTTTTTTTTTTTTTTTTTTTTTTTTGCAGAGTCATTCTTTGAGAGCACTTACAGAGTCAAAAAAACTAAAAGTACAAATAAATGATGATCATGCAGATTATTACTTGTCAGTATGTGACATATTTCAAGCACCACAGCATGGGCATTCATCAATTCAAAATAATTTCCCCTTCTTTACACATCACCCTGTGGCCCGCTTCCCAACAGCACATCCTAAAAGCAGCACATCCTTTAATGTTTTGCACCAACAGAACAAAATGGCCTAAATAAACACACATAAATCACAGTTTAGCACCACCTTATTCACTGATAAATTAGAACACTTATAACAGTGTATTTTCTCGGCTCTGTTCCTCTCTGTACTCCTAAGCATACTTCCCATCGCTGTCTTCTTCTGCTGCTAGGATGATCACCCTAATCCTGTTTTGGTTGCTTTGCTTATTCCCTGAATCATGATCATCTTCACCACCCATTGGGATAAAAATCATAATTTTGCCTTTCCAAATTGCTATTTTTCTTCCACGTGAGTCCTTATCTGCCTCTGAAATTCTCCCCTTCTGTTAAAACCCTCCCTCTTTTTCAACCTGGTTCATTGTATCCATGCTTTAAATATCCACTATCTTTGTTATCACCGGTTGCAAGTAGATGAGTACTTTAATTCTTTTCAGATTAAAAAAAACAATATATACAATATATATCATGCATGTACAATGTTTTTGTTACCCTTTAGCTATACATGATGTCTACAAACCAAACTGCATTTTTGAATTGTGCTTCAGACAGATTATCTGACAGCTATCTTTAAGTGATTTAAGTGAAAGTAATCTGAAAGGAGTACTGCTTCACACTTGGTCCTATAATGATTATATAAATGATGGAATCAATTCTGGCAACTCAAATAAATTTCAATTGGAGTACAAGGCACCTGGAAGATTTGTTCATGACAGCCTTGGAATTGCCATTTTAGCCTGCCTGTGGTAAACAAAAAAATTGCAAAAACATACTGCTAAGGTTAGTCTTTCACTTATTTTCATATCAATAAAATGCCTGCTCCATCCTGTAAACCAGGCAAAAATGTAGCAGCTTTCAAGGTTGACTGATTTTTTGCTCATATTAACTGTGTCACATAGTTCATAAAAACGCACCTCTAGTAAAATATGAAAATGGCAAGATTTTGAAAAAGCTGTTTGCAAAAAGTTCTTAACTATAAATCCTGGTTTGTATTCATATCTGCTAAGCACCATGAAATAAATAGAACTCCAAATCAACAAAGGTCAATGATAATACTTTCATGTGTAGAGACCACCAACAACAGAATCACCACAGCATCCAATTATCACTTTCTGGATCTAAACAATTAAATGCTCAAAAGCTATATTAAGCTTTGACAGCATTGCCCCAAGCCTTTCAGAAATCAAGCTCATAACATGCATAATATATTCCATCTAAGGTGTCAGCGAGATTGACTGACATTCTCCCACAGGAAATGTATAAGCATAGCAAAGCATGGCCTTGATTTGCCTCTCTTCCACATCTCCCCTAAGCTTAGAAGTTCAAAACATTTGAATGTAACAGTTCAAAGTTAATAAGCTCAAGACCATTTCAGAAGGACATATAATGCAGAACTGTCAAGTCATCTACTTGTGCATCCCCTCCTATACTGCAAGCTTTTAATCAATGGAGCATTAACACAGCTGAAGTTGCTTAAATCATCTTTGTTATTTAGTTATGTAGTCTAAATATATACATATTCCAGACAACTTAAAATATATAACGCTAATAAAAACTGTTACGGCTGCTTGTACAGTGCATGTTCTCTATGATATTCCAGTCAAATATAGCTTGTTCTTCAATTAAAATGTAAAGGGTAGCCTAAAGCTTTCCAGGACACTAATGGGTCCAGGTGGCCTCAAGAGGTGGGGTGTGTATGTGTATGTTTGTGTGCATGTTGGCACAGGGGGTCTTTCTCATATTTTTATCCCCACACAAATTATGTCTTGTTCCGTACCTGCACATTGCTGCACGGCTCTGATAGTTTGAATCTCTGATTAGTCTTTTTTTCAGGCATGAAGAATGTGAATGTATGTATTTGTATAATAAACTATATTAGTGTTCACACTAGCCCATGGAATGCTGCATCTTTGGAATGCAGGACGTCTCAAAATCTGCATTTTACACTAATTCACTTCTGTTCTGATAAAGTTAACTTTTTTCCATAATATCCCAACTCACAATAATAGCACAATAAGTGTTTGTCATTAATAATTTTATTATGACACTCGTAAGAGAAGTGGGATGAAATACGTTACAAATAATGTTTTGCCGTTCTAATCAAAACAGATTTTGCCACACAGGCTAATAACAGAAACCTTAGGAGCGATTTCTGCTTTATTTACTCATGCTGCACAAACTACAGTGGTGAGGGCAGAAATAAATTTTTGGGCAGGCTTGTGAAAAAGTTGGTCGGCTGACTAGGTAGGTTTTTTTCAGAATACATTTTCCACACAGCACACAACAAGTAAGCTGTAAAACTATGGAATCTCTATGCTGTCTCTCCTGCCTTATTGTATTTACAGTATGTGTAAGAATACAAAATGTTTAAGTTACCGTAAAAAGGTTGAAAACTGTTCAAATAACCTTAATTATCACAGACAGGTTTATCCTCTACACATCCAAAAATATCTATTCAAAGTAATGTCAATAACTATATAATGGCACATTTAAAGTCAGACATAAATCTGTATTGAAGAACCTCAGGATTGTATGGGTGTGGCTGACTGTTTTAGTGGGACAGAATACTTCTATTTGCCTCAAACTATGGGAGGATATATAATAGCCGCAGACAATGTAGTGTGAAGCTATGCACAGATTTACTTTTACAATCACGTAAAAGTATCAAGTTTTAGTTTTCTTTCTCAATTTTATTTTGCTTCCTTACATCCTTCTTCTGATACTGCCCATTATCAGCTGTAGCAGGTAGGCTTACTACTGTAAACTCGCTCATATTTTGGTTTAATAAGTTATATACAGTACATCATACCAGCAATACTGTCCCATTCCTTAGTGAATACAGACAATATGATATAAAGGAGCTAAAATGTGGTATAAAGGAGCCTAATCAATTAAACTGTAAAATCCACTTAGTATAGTTTTTTGCTATCATTCATTTTACTTTCCTCAATAGAGTGCTCCTGTTTATTTTTATTCTGATTTCCCACAAGGATGTCCTACTTGATGGGGTGGCACGGTGGTGCAGTGGGTAGTACTGTTGTCTCACAGGAAGAAGGTCCTGGCCTGGGCCTTTCTGTGTGGAGTTTGCACGCTCTCCCTGTGTTTGCTTGGGTTTCCTCCGGGTACTCTGGTTCCCTCCCACAGTCCAAAGACATGCAGGTAGGCCAATTGGAGGCTCTAAGTTGCCCATAGGCATGAATGTAAGAGTGAATGGTGAGTGAATGGTGTGCCTGCCCTGCGATAGGCTGGCAGCTTGTCCAGAGTGTATTCTTGCCTCTCGCCCGATACACGCTGGGATAGATAATATAGATAATGGATGGATAAATGGACTTCCTACTTGACTACACATGACCAAAATGCCAGCAAAATAATAATTTGGTATCAGTCGAATTTTCTAGAGAGCTATGTGTGCAAATAAGACTTATGTTTATTTAAATAGCAGACAAAGCATTTTTGGCTGGACCGCAACAGCGGGGCCAGCCCTACGAACGTGAATGTCTGTGACTGAGACACTGAGTGACATTCAAACTATGTGGCCATGCTGCCTTATCGATTTTGATTTGAATATAAAAATACCTTAATTACAGCAAAATAATCAGATAAAAGTCATGGATCTTGAAGGGTTAAAAATAAGTCTGGCACAGATCTGATCCTCAGACAGCAGACCAATTGAAATATTTTAAACATATCCTAGAGAGAATCCTTTTACACATAATTTAGATCCCTTGGAATTGTTTCTATAGCCCGGTAATTAAGTATTGTTTTGTGTCATAATTGATCATACTTCAAGAAAAACAAGCATTAAAGTTACTATATTTACTTGATATTTTATTAAATACACAAATGATAGCAAGACAAGGCAAATTGAAATCATACTCGCATCCTGAACTTAATCTGCCTTTCCTCCTGATATGAAATGCACCATTTCACACGCAGAATGCTGTAACTGAATAACATTCTTCACTCTCACACAATTTTCAGTCTCCTGACTCCTCTTATAATTCAAGCCACTGTCGTTCTATCCCCTTTCAAATCAGTGATCACACAGAGTACCATGCTAAATTCCACCGTTAGATGACAAGGGTTCCTTAAGGACACGAAAAACTGCAGAATAGGAGACTAGCAAAGAAATGCGCTTTACCATGCTGCACTGCAAAAGCACCGGTGGCAGTGTATTCAGGCAGCCCCAACTGTGGAACCACAATACGGAGGCACTAATACTGCTATGTTTGCAGCCTCAGTCCTCACCACCTGAAGCAACGGATTGGGCTAGATTTTGAAGTCACCTTGGTTGACACACATTTCTACAGGGTTCGGAATAATTGAGGTTAAGAAAATAACCTCACACACTGCTTAACTCTGCTGGAGAGCACCATTATCATATGAACCCTTACCTTCCAGTTGGAGCGCTGAATTTGGGAAGCACCTGAGAAGCTGGTATCGGCATGTAGATACATTAATATCTATGTGGAAGTTTCAAACATTTAAATGTTTTATTCCTGGGATCAGCATGGCTCCAACTCTTGAAAAGTGTGATGAATTAAACCTTTCTTTTTGGCACCAACAACGATGAACTTGCTATTAGTCTTCCTGCCCCCAAATTACAATTTGTCAAAGTCTCTATTTTTGTTGTGATATTAAAAGCTGCATTTAAAGAAGCATTTAGCTCTGTCTGCCTTTTTTGTTTTAGATGTCTTTCATGGTACACAAACAGCTCGCAAACATAAAGAGTAAACAGTTGTAAAATATAGTATAAAATGTCTGAATATAGGAAGTAAAAACACAGTACATCCACACTAACTATCTGTCAGACTCAACTGGAAAAAGGGCCTGCATGATGAAGTCAAGACAGAGTCAAACACAGAATTCAAAATCTGAAGGTCATTTAGAGCCTGTTTCAGTACTGACCAGTTCAGATCAAAAAGTTATCAGCTGGCGAGACAGTTTTCAGATGTTTCCAGATCAAATTTTGTTCACTGTTGAACTAGAATGCCTGCGTGTAGTCTCCGAGATTCTGCGTGTCAAATTTTGCTTTACTTAGGCCTAACTTTTATCCAAAAAATGTGGGATTCTCATCTGCATCTACAGTTGCAGTTTGATCTGAATTAGGTTAGAGTTTGAAATACTTATTCATGGAATGTTACAGACCTACACTGAATGTACAGGCAAGAAGAAGGAAGCTCTATAACACATGCTCAGCTGCAAGCGGTACAGAGATCATGTGACTATCAACTGTATGTCTCCAAACACACAAAGCAAGTGTGTTCAGAGCATGAAGTACTGACTGTCCACTGCCCCATTCATTCTTTATGGTAATAGGGATTTTGTCCCTCACAGTGCAGCGCTTTTTAAATCCTGTAATATTTAATTGCATTCACAGATCTCAACTATTCATCCGTCCTAGGATTCTTTTGAAAAAACCTTTACCCTCTGACCCAAATACACTGTAAAACTTTCAGTGTTAAATCAACTCTTACAGAGTACATAATGATCCCTATTGGTACAATTGAATGAACACTGGACATTTTACTGTGTATCAGTAAAGGCATTGTTATAACAGTAGTGGCTCTGTACATATAGGGTATGAGAGACATTAAATAATTGCAGACTGGCTTACACTTAGAACATGGCACTCAGTGACAGGAATTGTGAGAACATAACAGGATTACATTTCAGATAAACATACTTCTGACAGAGGCTTCTGAAATTACTTTCAGAAGATTACTTTTCCCTGTCAAGCAAGGACATAGCTAAGAAACTGTACAGCAAACAATGACTCGGTCGGTTGACGGTCAAAAGCGTAAAACTAATGATAAAACTTTGTTTTATTATTCTTTTAATGTGGTGTCTCAGATGTAGACTAATTTAATTCAAACATGCCGATAGATTCTGCGATTACGTGACAAAATGGGAAATGAAGAAAAAATCTATTCCAGGAGTCTCGGTTTACTGTTTTCCCGCTGTTGAATAAAGGGGTTAAATCTAACCGTCTGGTTTCTTAAGGGAAAACGGTCACAGTCACACACACTGAGTGCCATGGTTACCTCGAATAACCTCCTAAACAACCGAGACCTTAGTGTAAGCAAGCATACCAAGGCACGTATCAGGTGTGGTATCTATGGGGGCTGAAAGACGCTGCCGAAATGCAAAAAACGTACGACGTTCTGACTTTATTAACCCAGGATAATTATCAGCATGTGTAGCGCAGCAAAACATGTCATGCCGTTTTGAAAAGATGATTAAAGTCTTAACAGAGCTCGCTATGGGATTTTAAGAAAAGATTTAGTTAATGGGCTTTAGCTAGCCGTCAGTGAAATCGCACAGCCTTCTGATAGGCTACTTTATTTTATAAATTGGTAGTGATGACGGCGTCAGAACACGAGTACGGAGAAACATGTTATAGCCTATCTACGTTATACATGAGATGCATGACTGAATTAATGACAATGTAGCCTACGTTGTAGCTTGTGGAGTCGTTCCGGTTAGTCTATAGGTAGCACACAATCACAGAAATGCCAGAATATTAATTCGCTGTGACAGAACAACTTGAACTCATAGACCATCTCGCCATTTTATACCGTTCATTTCCAAATAGTTATAAATGGGCCTGCACAGTCAAGTCTACCCACTGCAGTCACACATAGACTATGCAACACGTGTAAGAATAAGTGGTTTTTGCCATAATGAAAGCGAAGATTTGGCTAGTGACCCATAGCCTTGTCATTTATATATCAGTAATCAATGCGGTCTGAATAATAGCTCGCTGTAATAACTTGAGCATTTTTTCATTTCAGAATTCCACCCAGCACCCACCCTACACGAAGGCGAAAATATTTCGAGTATTTTTACATGTAGACACATTAGCACATTAGCTCAGTTAATCAAGTATAATGATAAAACCCACAGCTTCTAAAGAGAAAACGTACGGAGTCAAATGCACATTTAAACTAATAGATCATGTACAAACTATCTAAAAGTGAAATGATTGACAATTCAATGAATTCCATAAGATGGGCTACTGTTCTTAATTCGGATCGTTGTAGTAAAAGTGTAGAGTACAGTGAAAATTGTTACACTAGCAGTCTTACCCAGAAACGGGCTCCACAAAAGTGCTCCATTCCGCTTCGCCTCGGTGCTTCACCTCTCCCTAGTAGGCAACTACGAGTTAGTATCGCGTTCTTATTTCGCCCTTCAGTATACAAAGAACACAGCCTACGTACAGAACCAGTGATGTAGCCTAGTAGAAATTCTCTCTAAAAGCAGAGTTCTACTCCGCTTCCACTCCGCCTCCAGTGTCTCTGCCGTGTTACGTTACAGATTTATCTCCCCTTGTTACAGAGTAGATCGTTGTAGCATTTGGAGGTTGTCATGACCATGAGTCCGCCCATTGCTTCTCTCCCCATTTGGCCCGCCCTGTGCGGAAGTAAATTGCCGGCAAACACCAATCGTAGGTTAAATATAGAGTTCTAAAATACTCAACGAAGATAAAAGAGTATTGTTATCGAAATGCCAGCGCTCTTGTCAGTCGAAAGTGTATTTGTTCGATAATTTTGAGAAAAATGTAACGATTTGTCTGTCGGTAGGCTACAAAACACCAGTAGGCTAGTTAAACGCAAATAACGCGCTGTCCAAACAGTGAATTATGAAACTGCAACTCAATATTTAAAGCATGCAGACATGTAAGCGGTTTAGTTGTTGTTCGACCAAACATTAGAATAGGCAAGACGCGTGATGTAACCAACTTTAACCGTGGTAGCGCTGTTGGTAGGCTACCAGACTGGGTGGTTCCAGCATCTCAGAAACAACTACCCTCCTGGGCACTACAGTCTCTGGAGTTTACAGTGAAGGTTACGATAAACAAAAGCATCCACTGAGAGGAAGTTCTGCGGGCGAAAACAATTGGTTAATGAGAGAAGTCAGAAAAGAAAGGACAGGCTCATTCAAGCTAACAGAAATACAGCGAATGTTCAAATAAGAGCTGTTCACAACAGTGCAGACGGGCATCTCTGAACGCATAACACATTGCAACTTGAGGCAGACTGGCTACAGCATCAGACGACCACACTGTGTTCCTCTCTAGTCAGTTAAGAAAAGGAATATGATGCTAGTGGGCACGTAATCACCAAAACTTGACGAACGAAGGTTGGAAAAATCTCTCTGATAAATCTCTGCTGCAACATGCAGATGATGTGGTCAGAATTTGGCATAAACAGCATTAATCCATGGATCTATCCTGCCTTGACTGTGCAGGCTGGTGGTGATGGCGGTATAATGATGTGTAGAATGTTTTCTCCACACACATTAGGCCCCTTAATACCAATTTATCATCATTTGAATGCCACAACATACCTAAGCATTGTTGCTGACCATGTGCACCACTTTATGGCTAGTCCACCCTTTTACAAATTGATACTTCCGGCAGGATAATGTGCCATGCCACAAAGCAAGCACACATCTGAAGCTGGTCCCATGAACATGACAGTGATTTCTGTTCACTCTAATGGCCTGCAGTTTCCCCAAATCTCCATCCAATAGCGCACCTTTGGTGGAATGGGAGGTTTGCGGCATTAATGTGTGGTTGAAAAATCTGTGTGAAGTATGTAATGTTATCGAGTCAGCAAGGACCAAATCATGACTGAATGTTTCCAGAACCTTGTTGAATCCATGCTATGAAGAATTAAGGCTGTTGGTGGCAAAAGGGGATCATACCCAGTACTAGATAGGTGTACATAAGAAAGGGGCCACTGAATGTACATGAATCTATGCATTTTTTAGCTTGTGGCTGTACATGTATTTAAATGTATGTACATTTAGTATGTGATATGTAAAAACAATATATTCTTACAACCTGTACAAGTATTCTCTATAGTATTTTCTGTGTTATATCACCAGCATAAGTCACATAATTTACTTTACAAGCATGGGTGTTTCTACTTTATGGGGTTGGGTTTTGTTAGCGTGAGCATTCGTATCAACTCAGATGACAGCCTATAGTCTGGTATGGTCAAGGGAATGCTGTGCTAAAGCATTATTCCCCAATCAGATGAGTCAATTAGAAATCCTTTTCCCAGCATTGTAACTGAAAATGGCCCTCAGGTGGAAGCAATCCGTACGCAGTCAATGATTGTTTTTTAAAATTATTTATTTATTTATTTTTACAAATTACATTTTTGTTTGTGGTCGTGGTTAATAAAGAAGTTTGACAGAGAATACTTATTTATAATCTCAGCTGATCCACATTCAGTGGTGATCTGTGGGAGGGTAGACTAACAACCAAATTATTTTTATCAAAATATCTGTGATGCAATGTTTGTGAAAAATATTAGACTTTCAAACATTTTATTCATTCAGTAATTCTAATTCTAAATTTTATGTTGATGTAGTTACAGTAACTCAGCTCAATGACAAATATATGTACTATATGTAGCTGTTTGAACTGCATTGAGTATCTACAGGTATTATGACCTTTTTAACAGCTCATGGTGCTGAGGTCAAATGCCTTTGGTGAGCAGTATGGTATTGCTCCAAGGATACCCTCAAGTAGCAAGAAACATTGGCTCCATGGGTTACATGCAGGATTCTCTGGGGATTTATGGACCTCACATCCGGTGTTAACTTTATTTAATCCACCGTCAGAGCTTATTGTTCTCCATTGGTGCTAACCAGGACATCACTCATCCTTCTTAATCTGAAAATTGGACTAGATATGATGCTTTAGAATTTACAGCAGCTTTAATGTGCCCTTTAGTTTAGCTGCTAGAAAGAAAATGCATAAATATGTTCATCGTTCAAATAAAGGAAGACTGAGAGTCAAATTCCTCACTGTCCCATTTGTGTGCACAGACCTGGGTTTCTGTTAAGAAGTTTGGATGTTTTAGATAGATATCCTCTCCTTCTGTGCTGATGTGCACATAGCCAGACAGCCACCACATCAGCAGGAGGCTCTAAGACTAGAGCGAGCCCAATTGAAAACCCAAGTTGGCAGCCCACAGTAATTCTGTAATTTCTGGAATTAATCAGTGATGTAGTAAATTAATAAAAATTGCTCCTAATTTCTGGGCGGCACGGTGCAGTGGGTAGCTCAGTCGCCTTATAGTAAGAAGGTCGTGGGTTTGAATCTCGGCTTGGGGCCTTTCTGTGTGGAGTTTGCATGTTCTCCCTGTATCCGTGTGGGTTTCCTCCAGGTACTCCGGTTTCCTCCCACAGTCCAAAGAGATAGGTCAATTGGAGACTCTAAATTGCCCATAGGTGTTTGAGTGAATTGTGTGTGTGCCCTGTGACAGATTGGCGGCCTGTCCGGGGTGTATTCCTGCCTCTCGCCGAATGCACGCTGGGATAGGCTCCAGCACCCCCGCAATTCTGCTCAGGATAAGCAGGTATAGATAATAGATGGATGTTCCTAATTTCTGTGGCTCTACATCGTTTCAGATTATTTCAGAATTAAGAAATAATTTAGGGCATTTTATTTTCCTGATAATTGTGGCTTGAAAACCATTGTGTGTGAAAGAAAATAACAGCACACATTTTCGCCCACATTATAATGTGATTATAATGTGGTTTTATATTGTATTTGTGGATATCATGCCAAGATATCAAATGGATGATTGCAGATTGATCCTGACTGTACATACAGTATGTGCATTATAAAAGTTTTGTGCACTATTGGCTGAATGCATTAAGTAGAAAAAACCAATGTTGAAATGTACTCATGTTATTGAATCCCATTTGGCAATATAAATTTTGGCTTACAGATTGTGTATGACAGAAGTTCATACTCATTCCTGATGACCAACTGTATATGCAGATTTGTTGCTGCCAATCTCTTTTAAACAACACTACAAATAAACAACACAGCATTTGAATATTATACAAGTTATTCAGAACTCATATTAATAGTTAATGTGTTCCTGATTATTTATTTGGAGAACAAAAAATAGCTAGAATCCAGCCTATAACCTTTGAAGTACTGGCACAGTGGTTTTGCCTTCTGCACTGGTTGGTGCTTCAGTGTAAGAATTCAGAGTTGAAGATTGTTTGAGGATTTGAATTAGCAGCAAATAAAATATATGTATAAAATGATTTATTTATCATCTTTGGATGCAATAACCATGTCAGCAAGAAGGGTTCAATATAAGTTTTTATTTAAGAAAATGCTGAATATTCAATTACTTGTGGTGACCATGTCTTTTATTCAATCATATATCTATGGTATGGCTTAGTCCTTGTGGACATCAAGTTTGAGAAAGACTGAAGCTATAATATAGATGAGTTCATTTGTATATTTAGTCACAGATGCTACAAATTAATTTACTTTTACTTATAAAAATGTCCCTTCTTTGAGTTTAGAGCTGAGAACAACAATGGTATGTACCAAATCTCCTAACAATGGGACTTGGCATATGTGAGATTTTTTTTTTGTTTTTTTTGGGGGGGGGGGGGGGGGTTCAAAATGAAAAATGCTAGAATATTATGGCAGAGGTTATGGATCTATAAGAATACTCTCAGTATCTGAGTGGTGAAACAACGCAAGTAGTCTTACTTGATGCTGCTGGAACATGATTAATTTAATGATGTCTTGGTTATCTGACTCCAAAATAATGTTTTAACCTTTTCTCTGTGCTAAGAGGTGTAAATAGAAGGAGACTGCAAATGATCTGCCAGTAGTGTGGTTCTATATGGATCGCTATCTAACAATTCCACTTTTCCCTTACATACCCAAGGATCAAAGAAAACCCCTAAGGCATCAAATAAAGACGTAATCACAAAACAAAACGGAAACATTATTTATCTTGCTTGTCCAATCTCCGTACGCCTTTCAAACCGGGTTAACCTTTATAGTACAGTTGGGTGCTGACTCATTGCATTACCCATGTTTGGTTTTGAATGGTGTTCCAAGACTGTAGCACACCAACTTAAGGTTTACATAATGCTGATCCAATAGAATGTTTAGAAACTGCTTTTGCACTGTCTCTTTATCAAACCCCGCTGACTCCCTGTCAGCACAGTAAACATCTGTTTTCCTTTGGAGGTCTGACAAGGGGCACATTTCTATAAACCACCCTTCAGGCTCTTCAGGAAAATTTGTTCTTCATGAGGAGAAGGCCTCAAAACTGATCTCAAATCTCTAAACTGTTGGCCAAACAAGCTGACCTTTCAAAGTTCATATATTAATTTGGTTGTTATAGTGCCACCATGTGTCCAAATTGTGGCTTATTCATTTGACTTGCCATTTTCAGCAGTTGCTACTAGCCTGCAATGTCTTATGAGTTTCTGTGGTACCATTTACAAATTAGAGCAGTTTTGTTAAGACAAAATAAATAAATAACTAAATAAATACGTATTATAATAACACCTAGGTTCCAGCTGCTTTGCTGTTTGGATCTCTAACAATTAGTCAGTAAATACAACCAATGCAAATCACTTTGCACCGTAGTAAGAGGACAATTATCTACAACAAATTATTTAGAAAGTAAAAACAGTGAAGTAAATGTGGTAAATTTTCACAGTGACACAGTAACCACGCAATTTATGAATCAATGCGCAAGGCTTAATTGAAAGAACTGTGACTTGTGAAAGGAGTTGTTGGACAACTATGCTTAGACACCTGTGGATGAATGAAAAATGAAAAGTGTGTTCAAACAACTGTTGGCCACCAGATGGGGTGCCTCACATGTGAATAATGCCTTCCCAGAACATTATTGCTGAGTGTGTGCCCCATTATTAAAGTTGCCTTCCCCTATAATGTACGCACACATATACACACACTCACATAGGAAATCCTGTTTCCCACCCTTTCCTTTGCCACGTTTATCCCGGGTTTTTTCCCCCCCCTTTTTTTCAGTTTTGGAATTGCTTTAATACAATGAGTGAAATTTGGCACACTTTCTACATCAACAGAAAAATTGAACAGCAAAAACCTTTTTGTTTCCAGCTTTTAAAAGAAACAAAGATTACAAAAAGGCACCTTTAACTTTTCATTTGTTAATTTAAAAAAAAACATTTAAAAATAATTATTAAATACATTTGAGAACAAAAAACTCATTGAAAACTGTTGACACATTTTGTTTCTGATTAATTAGACTAATCATTCAGTTCATAGCAAAAACATATAATTAGTAGTTGTATGCAGATATTTATAAAGGTATTTATTTGGGCTGATGATTAAATCTAGAGATAGACAAGCATACACACATACATACATGCAAATACACATAAATTATAACTCAGAGAAACACATAGGCATGGATGCAGTCATTTTTCCTTAACCATTACAAATAAATGAAAGTGTTTCTCGTATTTTTAAATGTAATAATGAATACGTTATTTAATGTCATCATTTACTCGTTATTTGAAAGAAGGTAGACTATCCTTCAAAGGTATTGTTTTGCCATGGGTATTGTCAAAATCTAAACAATACACATTCATAATCATAAAACAATATTGCTTGGCGTTTGCTTCTCAAATGTCTACTTCCTCATATGTCCAAAAATAAATGAAAGTGTTTCTCGTATTTTTAAACGTAATAATGAATACGTTCTTTAATGTCATCATTTACTCGTTATTTGAAAGAAGGTAGACTATCCTTCAAAGGTATTGTTTTGCCATGGGTATTGTCAAAATCTAAACAATACACATTCATAGTCATAAAACAATATTGCTTGGCGTTTGCATCTCAAATGTGTACTTCCTCATATGTCCATTTTGCCTGTGTATCTAAATATCCTGCAATTAACCATTTTGATCAGACTAGTTTGACCAGTATTGTTATTGGCAGATGTAGCTAAATGTCCAAAGGGGTTAATTGTTGATTGTAGGCCTGGTGCAATTCTGATGACTAAATCAGCAGGAAAAAGGAGGAAAATGAAAAATAACCCAAGTGTGGAGCTTTATTTTGTGGACATGAGAAATTGTATCTGAATTCTCTGTGTTTACATAAGGTCAAAAGATACCGAAGTTAATGTTTTTATGGGCAGAGAGTCTGTGGGCATTGTGGTTATTTCTGTAGGAAACCCTTGCTGCTGTATAGGTATGGGGCATGCCGCCCCGCCAAGCCGTAACTTCACGGATTGCATATCTGCCATCTCAATGTGTGCCTTCACCTTCCACATCATATATATATATATACTGTAACACACGAGTTTTTTTCATATGCAGTACGATAGACACCTTCTCTTATTGGAATGCAAATCAAATAATGAAATAATATGGTAGATCTTCTGTTATAAACCTGTCAAAATATGCATCTCAGGTTTGTGCCAAGTTTTGGGAAAAAATTCAATTTTGCAATATATATCATAGTAATCGTAGAACAAAGCATTATGTAGGTTACACAAGGTTTTATACAGAAATATATATTTAAAAAACGGAATAACACTTTAGTTATTGGTCGTTGACTGGAGGTTTTTTTTCCGCTGGCAAAAAAAAACCTCACTGTGATCTACTAACCTAACATAGAATATACATCTATAATATCTATAACCTTACACAGAAAATCCCAAAACTGCAGAACTCAGAATGGAAATCATGTAACGTGGCAAGAACGTGTGAAAGTTTTTCGGGTGATCAAGCTGTTTTCATTCATCACAGCAAGCTATCTTATGTCGGCGTAAATAGGCTACTGGACGTTGCTGCGTTCCAACCATTTCTTCTTTCCCTTCCACACAAGTAGGAGCGCTCAAATCCTGTAGATGGAAATGACGTAAGGGTGAAAAGCAGCACAACTTTTTAAACAGTTCTCACAGGCAACACAGAGCGGGGGAGAACTACTGTAACGGGTCCGTGCATTGGGATGCGATGCTCTTAACGATATATGTCTGTAGGCCAACTGTACAACGGATTTTAGATTCTTTTTGGCATTTCTGCGACCAATGTGGATAATATGTAAAGAGTCTGATGTTATAATTTTAAACTTAATAGACCGTCTAGTGTGTGGAAAAATGTGGCACGTTGACATGCGTGGTAGCTAGCTGTAACTGGCTAGCTCATAAAACTCACAGATTTTAGCCAAGAGTTGCAAAGGGACACGTTGCAAGAATACAGCCCACGAGGACTTGAGAAGAAGGCAGTATTTTACAAAACGGTGTTCTTCACTCTTTTGAAGGCAATTTGAAAGAGGGTGCACCGTGCCAATATTTCTGTCATGGTTTGTGGCTTGAAACTACTGCGCTTGAGACTCCTGCGTCAGTCTCTCATTGCTCTAATGGATGCTATTTTAGCCGACTTTAAAGTTATTTCCAGTTGGGTATCCATAACCTGCTTAAAATACTAGATAAACGTGTCCTCTGTTCATCTTACTTAAACTGGAAAGAGCAAGTCAACAACTTTACGCGGAGAGGACACTGAGTGAACTGGATTGTCAGGCTAGTTAAGAAAAGAGTGTTGCCTACACTTAGTGTGTGTGTCCTATGTGTTTTTAAAACTTATTTAGTAAACTTTTCGGACAACTTTGAAATGCAAAAAGAGAACCGTCTCAGAGAATTACGGGCACACTGATTACTTAACAAAGAGGAAAAGGACTAGAAGGAACATTACTAATAAAAAATGATTTCGGAGGAACGAAGCTCGCATATATCCAAGCAAGCTCTGACATTTCCAGTGGGCTTACTGATCAATTCGCCAAAAAGACGGCTCGCAAATCTAGGAAGAAAGCCAAGCAATGGGTCTCTCCAGTAAGTATTTTCTTAATACACCTGTTCTTTACGAGTGTACGCCGCTGTAGTTAAATGCTACTAAATTAGTGAACGTGCGGCTTATTTGAAATAGCAAAACATTGAAGTTGCAAGCTTGCCTGCCTGTGTCATCTAACGTAACTTAAACAGTTTAACATAAACAAATACGTCCAGTTTATTGTACATTAGGTTTTATTTATTTATTTATTCGCGTTATTTGTTATTTATTTATTTGTTATTTGTTCTCCCCTGACTCGTGCTGTTTCCCACTTGGTTACAGTGCTGGTGTCTGATGTTTAAAAGATGGGAGGTGATCATGCCTCAGATAAACCATGATTTACTAATATGAACGTATTTTAGTTAATTCAAATTAGATAAGATCTCATTGGCTAATTGGTTTAAGTTAAAGTGTCTATACGGGTACGAAAAGGTTTTGATTTAGCTGGCCTAAAAAAAAAAACAGCTTTGTGGGACCCACAGCTTTGCTGACTTGCGCTTGGGTGATGATGAAGACGGAGCATCCTGCCCTCAGGGCATAGGCCTACTTGATGTTCTTGAGAGGCAGTGTGCTTCTTGCCAACAAAACTGGAGTAAGCTGTGGTTCTGGGAAACATTCATACTCAGGCTCTCATGGCTTAAATCAAGTGCTAGTTTGGAAGCCTTGTGGGCATGTCTATGTCGTGATAATAGAGCAGGCTCTATGATACATCATTTCTTTTCCAGCCATTCAAAGTTTGTAATTGAATTGACTTTAATGCCAAGAGGCATGCTATTCTCGTCACCTTAAAACATGAAAAAATAGATAAAATATAAAGTGTTTTACTAAAGACATCAATATTGGGTAGTTCTACAAGCACAATAGGCCTGCTGTCTGTAATCTTGAGTTCAACAAAGTCTCTTTATAAAAAAAGAGTGCTTGCTGGATCTTTAATCCTACTGGACTTTGTGGCTGTGTAGATTAGCATCACCCGTGGTTTTCCCAACAGATTTTTTACCTTGGGTTTATGAGAGTAATCTGCTCAGCTATGTTTTTGTATGTGAGCAGGATTGAGAAAGTGTCTTTACTTGTGTTTGTGACCATGTGTTTGCTTCGCTAAGTGCATCATTGTGTCCAGGAACTGTGTCGGGTGAATTCTCTGGCAGAGTCTTTCTTTTAATCAGTTCTATCCAAAGACATCTGACTGGCTATGCACCAAGGGCATGGATTTGCCCCCATGAGAATAGCCAAGAGAATATTCAGATGCACACCTGAACCTTGGTTTATGGGTTTGGTTTTACCGGTCACAGCTTACTCCACTGGTGTAGGAGGGCAGTGTATGAATCTCATTCATACATTTTGTGGGTTTGGTGTCTGATTATTTCATTTGACGTCAGATTTATACTGTGGGAATATTCTCAGGCTATATGCACACTGAGAAATCAGTCATTTCTGTTTCCTTTTGGGATCCAAAGTGAGTCACAAAGCCCACCTCAGTTGTTTGGAGATATGACCTTCTTCCTGCATGTCCCCCAGTGTTCTGTGTCATGTCTCTTTTATAAGGCTGTTCATCTTCTCCAGACTGACTCTCTGCACTGATTGAAGTAAATGACGTGTCTTATCTGTGAGCCAGGCTTCAGTTACACACCTGTTGGTGCCTTCCCACACCAAGACAATTTAGTCTCAGTCATACTTTCTGATGGTGAAAACAAAGGCAATATACTGTTTTCACCTGCGTGGAACTTTCACAGGCAACACATAATTGCTTTTCAAATAGCGTATTCTTTAATTAGTTGTTCTAAATTATCTAAAATTGTTTAAGTAAGTCAAGCTCAGTGTACTGAATGCATTTGTGGATTTGATAGGACCATTTGATTGACAAAGTTCTAACTGAGCACGTTATTGGAATGCTCAATGACAGTCTGCTCTTTGTTTTATTAGAATAGAAGACTGCCAGGTACCTGAGAGTGTGTGCCTCTACATCTAATCTCTTAGAAATTCGCGTTCTACTTTTCAAAGGGGTCATATTAAGAAGAAGCAACAATTGATTAACAGTTTCAGTGGTGTGGGAAAGACTTGAAATGGAAGTCTTGGACTCCAGGTGGAATTTCTGGAAGTGATGGCCCTGTGTCTCTTAAGAGACGCTGTTTGGGCATTTTAGAATATATGCACGTCATTTTCTAGCTGTGCTGATAATGTTCTACGCCCCTTCTACAGGTCTACCTCCTCCACTACTACCACCAGGTCATCAGAGAGTGTGGGGGTCAGGCAGCCTGCGAAGAACAAAATCCGTCGACACAACAACCGCCTTTCCACCGTCTTCAACCGAAGCCCACTTCTACGTGACAGCCGGCAGGACCAGGACCACATGTCTGACGCAGGGGATGTGTCGGCTTCAGATGACCCTTCTGAGCTGTCTAATCAAATATCTGCCCCAGGGATCCTGAAGATTTTTGGCAATGACATCTGCCAAGGAGCTAACTACAAGAGCGTTCTTGCCACCACACGCTCTAGCGCCAAGGAGCTAGTCAAAGAGGCTTTGGAGAGGTGAGAAGTCACAGCTGCAAGGATTGGTGTGTGCTTGTGGGCACCTCTGTGTTGATGTGTCTGGTCTGTTCAAGTGCAATGTAGAAGGACATTTTATGAGGTTTATCATCTTTTTTCATTTCGCCATATTCTCTAGCATTGAGAATAAAATATTCCTTGTTATTTTCAAACATTACACTGTTTCCCTCAATGTCTTTCCTTAAGAAGGTTGAGACTAATTGGTTGAGCACAAAATGTAGGCTATACTGTGTCACTGGTAGAGGGATAAAATATTATTGTCTGGAAGGAAATATTTTGTTTTGAAATCTTCTAAATGTAAGTTATTCATTGTAGGCGTTAGAAAGCAGCCATTGCCTTTCCAGCCAGCAGAATCTCCTCTGGTTGTGTAAAATATCTGCATGTTATATTTCTCACTTGCATGTCAGACAAGGAAATTCCTCACTAACCAAATTCCTAGCTAACACTAACAATTTCACAGATTGAATTTATGTTTTTTCTTTTTCATAAGCACTTAGAAATTCAACATATTTTAATTTTACACAACATAACTGAAAGTATGAAAAATGTTGAAAAAAATATGTAGGTTTTTGTATTTCTGCACATTTTAAGACTAATAAGTTTTTTTTAAAGTAATAGTTGCACAGCCTGAATGTCTGCAGGTTTTTTGCTATCAGTGTATACACCAAGTCATTACTAGACTGTAAAACCTCATACCTTATTTTATATTCAAGATCTTCAATTGAGATAATTGCCTGATTATATTTTCCAGAACAAACACGTTATACTGGATGAAAAATATAAAATTCAATTACTCCTTTAACAGTAACATGATTAGCACCATAAGATGTTTACAAATAACCCTGTTTTAGAGTTAAGTAGTCTTGCCTGTGTAGATTCACTTTACATGACATTATGATTGTTCCCTATTCTTTGTCATATATTTTTTGTTGGGTGAAAATGATCCTCTTAACTGTGTAAAAATTCCCTTTGTTGGTGGCTAGGTACTGTCTCGACAAGGCTGAAGCTGGTGCTTATGTGCTTTGTGATGTGATTGGTCGCATTGGGGAGGACCACCAGTGGACAATGGAATGTTTCCGAGTTGTGGGCGACAATGAGAAGCCTCTCATTCTGCAGTCACTATGGAAACCCAAGGAAGGCTTTGCCCGGCGATTTGAGATCCAGAAGCGAGCTAGCGTGGAAGAGAAGAGTGCAAAGGAGCAGGACACGGTCACTGCAGGTATTGCAGCCAGGCAGTGACCCAATGTGCCATTGAACCATTTCAGCATGATCTCCATGGTGTAACATACACATAAACATATGTTTCTCTTGCTTTCAATGAGACAGTGACAGAGAATGCAAGTAAATATTAATATATTATCTTTTCAGTATTCTTGGGTTAGTAACCCCGGAATTATGCCGGCAGCATTACTGCAGCCCATGTAAGGCAGGTACAATATTTTTGTCAGAAGAATTGATATTGAGATAGCTATTATATCAAATTAATGGAGGAAAGATTTCATATATTTGAACATGGGCAGAGGTAATTTTGAACAAAGTCAGGGCGAAAAGCATTTTTAAAAAAGCATTGGTCTCTTCTGATTGGTCTTTGCTTGAAAAAGGGCCCCCAGTAGCTCCCCTCGTTTTACCAACAGCTCCCCTGAGCGGGCCTTTCTTGCTGGGCCCTGGGAGCCAAACATGCCAGCCGCTGGCTTGTTTTTCTTTCCATCAATTTGCTTCCTGCACATTGGACACTGCGCGCTCCTGTTGACTTTGGCCTTTTCCTATTGTGAATCTCTTCACCAGCGAAACTCCACAAGGGAGTTGCCCCAGTGCAGCAAAACTGTGCTGTCTTTGGCAGAACAATACAAATAACCGCCCATTTCCACTGCAGATAACAGCTGGGCGTGAAGCTGTGGTTTCCCAAACATTCCATGATGGTTAATGGTGTGAAACTTTATGAAAGACACTGATTGTCTGTTTTGATATCACAAACAAATTATTTAAATGAACACTCATTATATATTATTGCTACTGATCTGTCTTCTAGTTGTATGAGAATGTACAAAAGGGCTCTTTGATTAATCTGGAAAAATATATGACAGCTCTTCGAACTGGGAAAATTCACAAAAAGTGCTACAGAAACATGAAACTAAATTGAACATTCTCGGCATTGTAATGACATTAAACTGATGAACTCTTATCTTGATATTTTGTTTCTCACCTTTAGCTTTGCCTCTATGGATACAAGGAAATGCATCAGAAAATGATGGCAAGCAACACCTGGTGTTTTGCCCTATTTCAGTCTTTTTCAGTCTGTGCCCTGTGCCTCTTATTTCCCAGGCATCAATGCCCAGGCACGCAAGCTGCAGAAGGGCCGCTCGCGAGTGACCTCGGTGTTCATCGAGGGCAGCGGAGAGGCGGACGGCACCCTGGATCTGTGGAGGAGCCTGAGTGAAATGGACCTCTCTGTCAAGGCCAAGGAAGGCCAGCGGGGCCACAAGGCCCTACCACAGGAGGACCAGGAGGCTGAAGCTGACAAAGAGACCCACTGTCTGGGCCATGAAAAAGAGGAGACGGAGAGCAGCGACGACAACGCCACACAGTACTCCATTCACCCGCCCTTCGACTTCCCCTACTTCCTGCTGCTGCAGGGCTACAGTTACAGACAGGTAGGACAGGCCCCTCTCTATAGCTCTCTCTTTTTCCCTCTGTGGTATTCTCCCTGGTTGGTGTGCTTGTGCTGGTTAGAACTGCCAGCCAGAAATGTGTGGTATAAAGATCTTATCACAGATCCTTCCTCTAAAGCTGGCTGCTCCTGAAATTTGAAATGGGGAAGGGTTCGTTTCAAAGAGCTATTCAGTCTTTATGTCCACACAATCACTTGGAATGCAGGATAATGCAAGATGTTTTTTTGTTCCAAATATCAGCGTGAATGGCGAGTGAATGGTGTGTGTGCCCTGGGTTAGATTGGCGGCCTATCCAGGGTGTATTCCTGCCTCTCGCCCAATGCACGCTGGGATAGGCTTCAGCACCCCGATGACCGAATAAGCGGGTATAGATAATGGATGGGTGGATGGACATCATGCCATTGGTGCCTGGTTTGGAAAGCAGCCACATTGTGCACGCTCACACACAGGGTAAAAATAGCCTTTCACAGCCGTAATTAACGGCTTAGTATTTACAAGGAACAAACAGTCAGAGCCTATATGAAACATCTGACAATGATATACGTACTTGGCAGGATTGTTTTGTTTATTTGCTGAACAGGTTACCCTAAAGGGTTGGAGTCCTGATCTATGTGGTTACTTCTGGCACTACGATCTTTACTTCACTCTAGTGTGTTTTTCTGCACCTCTGCACCTTGGACTGATGCACTTGTTGTACGTCGCTCTGGATAAGAGCATCTGCTAAATGCCTGTAATGTAATGTAATGATATGTTGACAGAACCCTCTCTTTGCACAGGTCATGAATCTTTTAGTTAGATACCTGGTAGAATAGTAACACTAGCACTTCAGGACCAGAGCTGAGGAACAGCAGTGTTCAGTAGTTTCTTTTTTCTAGGTTTGGTTGTCAGTAGACTATGAAGCAGCATATCATAGCTTCCCCAATGATACCCCAGTGGTGTTTATGTCAGCTAAGATGTCGCAAAGATTAATTGGCTTTGAATCAATTATTTCCCTCACATTTTAGGACGATTATTGCTTGTCAAGAATCAAAGTGGCAATGTAGGCCTACTCCCAATATCGCCTGTGTTCAACTACATCGTCCTATCACCCAGCCCTTTTGGTATCCCAGCAATCTAAGCTCAGTTAAACCCTGCTATCATGTGTAACACTGTGCACCATTTGAATCATTATGACTAGGGCTTTTCACGGACAAATGTCTGGAGCCCCCTACACTATGTTAAGTACAGTAATCTGGTAGGGGAGGGGTAGGCTGAGTGATTTTCAAGGTTATATTCCAATGCCAGCCACACCCTCTACCCTATGTGGAATGTGGTTACTTGATTACTTTATAAGTATAGCTTTAACCAAGTGAAATACTTTACAGACCGGAATTCTGCCAAGTACTATTGTTCTACACGCATGAATAATTGTCAGTCCCTTCTGAAATTCAATGTTGTGCTATTTAAAAAAACATTTTATGGTTTAATAATATGCTGAATGCATGGAGGGTCTGTCTCCGTGCATTCAGCAAAATTCTTTTAACGGATACCAGTGCTTAGTTGACAAACTAAGCAAAAACATGTGGCAACCACAAATTTGGCATTTTGGGTAAATTTTGTTGAAGCTGAATATGTTAAACTCTCCGAACTTTGTGTAGTGTTGGACTCACCACTGTATGAACACTGAATGAACTACTTTACTTCCATTTTGCATGGTGTATTGTTATATCCAGAGTAAAGAGAGGCAGAATTCCTTGAGTGGTATTACTTTAAATTAGAACTGTGTAGTCAGAAACTTTAATGATTTTTGTCTGTATAACAACACATAGAGAGAACCAAAAAGAGCTAATTCTGCTAAATATTTGCTGCTGTAAGGGCTTCCTGCCAATGAAGACTTCTACAAGTCAGCATTTTCAGTGACTATAAAGGTTTCATAAGGCTATTCCAGTGGTGGGTATGTGCTGATGTGCATCTGCATAGTCTTAAAAGGTGTGGGGAGGAAATCTGCAACTGTTATGGCACTAAAATTTTACTCCGAAGGTACTCTTGGAGGTCTAGTGAAAATGGCCAGATGATTTTGAAATGAAGATAACGTTCTCTCACTCTGCCTGTTTTTGCTTCCCCTGACAGAAGCACAGAGGAACAGTGCCACACTCTAGACCCCTGTTCAGTGCTCTGCACTCTTTCCCCTTCACCCCCTGCTGTACCTGTTATTCTCTTTCACTTCACTTTGCCACAGACGCTGAATCAGTTAGTTGTGAGTTACTTCTTCTGTGTGGCTGGAGTTGTGAAGATACTTTACAACATGGATGCCTTGCTTTATATTTATGCACTGTAATGGGATTTTTTTCTTTTATGGTTGTTCCTGGAACTAATTGGATCTTACTGGTCCTCTGGTGATTTACTCAGTATTAATCACAGTTCTAACACTTGACACTTAAAAAGCACATGGAAGAAACACAGCATTCTAGAAAATGCCAGACGTAAACATTGTTGGTCAGGGGGAACAGCTAGCCAGCTGTGGTCTAGGCAATAGCGAGAGTGTTGAAACAGTGCTGGTGTGGCAGATTAGCATGGCTGCTGAGTGATCCCTCCTGGAGAGCAGCAGACAGGTATGTGAGGCGCAGGTGATCCTCATGTCTGGGGAAGGCCTGTCTGTCATTCAGGTGCCGTCCACAGCTCCTGTCATCCCCACTCAATAGCAGCAGCTTTACCCTGGCATGGGAGAAGCTCTCTTTTGCCCTGATTGTGTTTTTCCCTATCGTGGCCTTGAAGCTAGCAGCTTGCCACTGAAGCGGAATGACAAATGATAAGTGTAAAAGCTAAAAATATTTTAAAAACAAACAATATCTTGTTCCTGTCCTTGAAGCTGAGTCCCATACATGTAAACGGTAGGCTGGTTTATATAAATCATTTCGAATTTCTGGAAACATTTCTGCAGTAGTTTTTGTCATCAAAAGTAGCAATAAAGCTTGGACTACCTCCTTACATGTGTGCACAGCTCTCCTTAGCTCTGATCTGAAGGTATGCAGTCCTGAGTCCAGCCTTACAGGGAGCAGCTGTGCTATACACATGTTTTTATGAAAGTATGTTCCAAAAACAATCCACATTCCAGCTCATGGTACAGATTAGTTTTCTGGATATCCCAGCTTCTGCACGCATACAGTACTTAAAGCAAGATGTTGTTAGTTGTTTTCTGGCTTGCAGCAAATTTATTTGCATAGATTGTACCTGTGGTCAGACCAAACCCACGTTACAGCAGCAGTACACTGGGCTCCACTGTGCATTCTGCTGCTGTGTATTCTGCAGAGAATGCAGAACAGAGAGGATTGTTGCACAATTCAAATGGAATGGATTTATTCATGCCAGTGACACAATAGATGCAGGAAAGCAGGGGATCACCTCCTAGAGATATGGCATCTTTTTGCCACAGATTGTCCACCTCTATGTACTGGCAGGATACCAGCTGAACTGAACATGTTTTGATTTTCGAGTTTTTCAAGTTTGTTAGGGTTCTCTTTTTTCAGGACCAGCATTTCCTGATTGCAGTACATAGGAAGGACAATGAGTTCATTTCCAAGAAACTAACACAGAACAAAACATGGGCTGAAATCAAAAAGCAGTTGTGTTTCATTATCTTGGATTGGGTATAGGCTATGTAAAATTGTTCAAATACGTCTCCACCCTGGAAACTTTGTCCTTTTCTTTGTCCATTCCTTAAACATTTGGGTCATTACAATTTAAGGTTGTTATTCAGCACTGTGGGTTTCGGTTTGTGTGGTTACTGTAGCAATTTCAGTTTAATTCTAGCCCACACAATTCAGGGCCTTGTTTGAAACCTTTGTAGAACTCATTGTAGGGTCATGTCTAAACTGTGGTTACAGTGGGGTGAAAACTTTCAATGAATTTTTTAATGGGTTGGTACTTTTTAATTGAAAGTTCTTTTCTTCCTAGATTTCCCTAACAATTGGTTGTAAATATAACAAAACCTGTTGTCTTATCTGTAGTCAAATGAAGCATATGCACATCAGGTTGTAAGAAGTATACTACTCCTGCACTAAGTGCTGAGTTTTACAAAATAAAAAAATGTTAACGACATCTCCACATGAGTTCAGATAATGGCTATACTGGTTACAGAGGAGTGCAGTGTGCAACCTAGAAACCACAGATATTTGTGTTTCTTTATGTATGATGTTTTAACTCCTTTTTATATCAGTGGAATGCCCACACTATCTTGTAAATCAGTCAGAGACAGGGCTGTCAAAAAATGTAGCATTTTCCTGTTTGATTGTTTTTTTGCTCATACTAACTGTTACTAAGTTGATAGAACACACACCTCAGGTATAACATGAAAATTTCAAGATTTAAAATCAGGTTTCCTTTAGCTTTAGGTAATTTCAATTTTAATATGCTGTCTACGGCATATTGCATTGTTTTCTGTGAGCAAATTGTTCTTTTCTAGCTAATGAAATTTGTGAAGTTCTCTTGCTTGTAGAAGGTTGCAGAATACTCCCAGAATTGCTAAGGTCAACTGTGGAAATGTAAGCCTACATCTCTGAAAACTTAATCATGTTGCAGCTCTATTTCTAACTACAGGAATGGTCAGCACTGGATTTGTTCTGTGAAACTTACTCCACACATCCTAGTACCTGATGTGTTGTATATGAGCCCTGCAGCTGTAACAGAATCATGTGAATTGTTATCACATAATCATTTGCAGTGGCTCGTGTGACTAATGACAAAATGGTTGGGACTTCTTTAACTTACTGTAATGACTGGCTTTCCAGGCCTGGTGAATGATGAACACTCTTGGTACTGTCAATGCTTAGCCTATCTTGTTATCAGGAGCCTGCCTCTCTCAGCCTTTCCTGTGTTGTCAACTGAACCCGGTTAAGTGACAGCACAGACAGTGTCTCGGTGCCTTCCTATGGTTCTCACCATAAAGCTAAAGAATAGGAGATCATCAGATAGCTTGAAGCTCTCTGTCGGCATCTACTTTTCAGGCCACTGTGCTCATGTATGTGAGAACCTTAATCCCCAAATGACCGTTCACTGAATATCGATTTCAGGCTGTGCATTAGCGTATGTACAACATATGTTAGCTCATATTAGCAGATGTTGTTTTCGTGGAGAAACAATATTAAAGAACGATTCAACATTGTGCACTAGCTTTCATTTTTTGAATCGCAAAGAAATGACCATGCAGAAAATGTACTTTCTGCGCAACTGGGTTTGGTCAGAAAAGACTTGCCTTAACAGAGAATTTGGTAATAATAAACCCCTCTGACTGGGTCGACCAATCACTGTTCGTAAACCTCACTGAATGAACGGAACCATTCAATGCAGCTGTGATCAGGATCAGGTCACTAATACTTTTGGTCATGTAATCTCACAATGAAAATGATAAAAATGCATTTGGAAATGATGGAATAGATTTTTTTTGTTCTAAATTGGAGTTTCCTGAGTGTGATTACCATGAACACACCCTTTTATTGTGTTTCCACTTGTTGGATTTGGTCCACTTTTCTAACATTTCTCCCCCACCATTCAGGATTTCGTGATCTACCTGATGAGCGGGATGACCACCATCTTTGGTCGATGCAGCGAGCACTCCACAGGGGAGGACGTGGAGAGACTGAAAGTGGACATACTGCTCTCTGCACCGGACGTCCTGCCCCAGCACTGCTGTGTGCGTCGCCTGGAGGCCCCTGCTCAGGCAGAAGGGAAGAGGACCGTCACCCTGCTCAAGCCCCTCCATGGGGCCTCCGTCACGTGTAATGGTGCCCCTCTGAAGGACGAGGCCGAGCTCCGCCCGGGTGATCTGATCGGGCTGGGCGACCACTACCTCTTCATGTTCAAAGACCCCACTGCACCCGTCGCCTGCCAAATGCCGCCCTGGCTGACCTGGTCGTCCCCACAACCAGCGGACCCCATCTGTAAAATGTGTGGGTCCTCCTCCCCGGAGACCAAGGTTCAGCCCCGGGTACGACAGATGGCTGTGCCCTGCCTGAAGGACTCTGAAGGCCGCGATCTTGTCCTTCTGTACAAGCTTGAACATGAGGATCGCATCCTCACTGAGATTATTACCATGGCCGATCCCCATGGAGACGACCACAAACTGACCCCAGCTCTCCTGATATGTTTGTGCATCCATCACTCAGCCACATCTTTCCAGATGTCAGACTTCCGTCGACTCCTGCTCCGGGTTGCCAGTCAGGTACAAATGACCATGTGGGTAAGTAATTAATCCCATTACCCTTCTTCCTCCTGCTTCAGTCTAGTGTAAATAACCATATGGCTGTGTGTGGTCTATCATAAATTTTCTGATGAGCATAATATAAACACGTTTTTTTCCTCTTTTAGAATTTTTATGTTTAAAAGTTTGTTCCTTTGCCATTACACAGGAAAAGACCAAGGAACTCGCTGCAATCCAACCGGAAATGTGAGAGCATTTACTTCCTGCATGTTTTATGTTTCTCAGAACTGTATAAAGAGAGGATGCTGATTAACCCACAGAATTACCTTAAAAGTACATTTCGGATCATCATTCAGAATTCACATTAATAGGTAGTGGCTGAAAACATGGAAACACCAATATGAAGTCAATAAACTTAAATGCTCTGAGATGCTGTTCCAGAATGGCCTATAAAAATGTGATTTGGTTCGGATCTGTTGACTGAGAAGACCATGGTATATGGATCATATCATTGCCATGCTCATCAAACCACTGGGTGACTGCACATGCTGTATGGATAGAGGAATTAAGATCCTAGGAGACACCTGCCCCTGCAGGAAGGAAATGCTGCAGTATGGGATGAAAATGATCAGTCAGGCAAATTAAGTAGTGATTACCATTAACCTTCTATGGGGATGAGTTCACCTAAGCCATGCCAGGAAAATGCACCCCGCATAATTATGGAACAAACTGCTTGAACAAAGAACTGTAAGCTTCTATAGGTGTGTATTACAAGTGCAGTTTTCCATTTGCCATGGTAATGGATGATTCATCTGATATCCCATTTCTCCACTGCTCAGTAGTCTATTGCCTCTGCTCTTTGTGTCGCTGTACTCTCAAAAGTGCACTGCCAGGCGTAATGAATGGTTTGTGCTCTGCAATCCGACTACAATATCCTGTTCTGTAAAGAGCTCAATGGACTGCTCTTGCTGAAACTGCTTGCTCACACCCTAGATTGAAATTTGTAGTCAATTGATGTGGAGCTGCATGCCTCATGCACAAACATAATGGATTACGTGCCTAAATCTTTAGTGTTTACCTTTGTTGATGATGTCTTTCCTTGCCAACAGCACCTCAGACACTGTTTCTCATGTGAAATTAGCAACTTAAGCTGTCTTCATCACTGAAGGTCCTGCCAAATATGTCCCAGCAGTCACGCCTCTTTCAAAGTGAGGCCTTATTTTTCTGGCCACAATTATGGGCAACCAGGCCTGTCCAGAATTTTTGTACACAACCATGAGCATTCTGGGATATTTATTGCTTCATTTTTATTTATTATTGTGCCACTCATTTAGGCTACTTAAGTGTTTCCACATTTTTGGCCACTGCCTGTATTATGAAATTCCCTAGCAATATAAGGATGTTGCACATCTCAGTGAGCTTTAGTGTTGAGGGATGAATAGAGCAGTAGGTTTCTAAGGTTCACTGTGCAGGCGGATCCCTGTGTGCTGCAGGAGGTCCTGTGGAGGGCAGCAGGACCCAGAGGAGCTGCAGCTGCTGAGCATAGAGGAGCTTGTCCCAGGCCTGCAGCCGCTGCTGCTGTGGATGGCCAATGCCATCGAGTTGCTTCATTTCATCCAGCAGGAGGTGCCCCAGCTACTGCGCTGGAGTCCTGAGGAAGAGGAGGAGGGTATGCCTTCATAAACACTCCTGAATATGAGGCTGTTCTGCAGGCAGTGACCATTACCCTGCTTCGCTTTAATTGTTGCTTTTTTGTAAATAGTGGATTCAAGTGCTTGTTTATTGCTGTCTAGAAGGAAAGGAAGTCATTGATTACCTTTAATTAATGCTAGGTTTAAAATATGTATATTGTATGAACTATTTATAGTATTACATATAGAACAGTGTTCACATGGACTTATAGATTTGGATCGATTTGGTTTATAGCAGATGTATGAACTTTGATTTTAGGTCTGGATTCACATTTGTCCTCCACGCAGTCTGCCAGCGAGGAGGCAATGACAGTCTTGGAGGAGGTGATAATGTTCACCTTCCAGCAGTCTGTTTACTACCTCACCAAAGTAAGTGTTCCACTCGTTGCCCTCTGCTGTTCCCACAAGAAAAGAAACCCTTATCTACAAGCAACATGCTGCGTCAAAAACAGGATGTGAGGATTTATAAATGCAGTATTGTATAGTGCACAAGACAAATTCAAACGGCTGAACCTGGCCCTAGTAAACTGCTTGGGAACGTACACATTTTGTGCGATATGCTTTGCATGGAGGTGATAGCATGTCCTTTCCTTGAAAAGAAGGCACAGCAAACCAACAATGCCCTGGCTCCATATGAAGGCCACATACCTCACAAATGGAAACGATGTGGGGGCATAGCTAGATGGGAATGTAGAGGAACGAACAGCATGGATCACAGTGTGTAATGTGTGTCATGCGATAGGAAAGCAGCTGTGATGTATGGGTAACAGGGCCTGGTATGTCCTCAGTGGGGAAAAACATGGTTCGGCTGCCGTCCCTGAGTCTCTGGGATGTGAAGTAGGTCAGGGCTGTCAGCATGGTAGGCAGGGTGCGTGTTTGATCATGAGTGTGTGTGTGTGTGTGTGTATGTGCGTGTTTGTGTGTGTGTGCGCGTGTGCTCTGGAGAGGAGGAAAGGAGGGATTTTTCTCTCGTGGGAGAGGAAGGCAGTTTCAGGCTCAACAGGACCTGCTGTATGTCAAAATAATGACCCTCTGATAGATTGTAGAGTGTTCCGGGCAAAGGTCACTGGTCCAGTTTTTCTGTCATTTTTGTCAAAAGTATAAATATTATGTTTTTTGCTTGTTTGTTCATATGGTGGATTGCAGAAATTGCGAATCTTTCCTGATAGACGATAACAATGCTTGGACAGTAGTTCTGTTCGTAGGGAGACAAATGTGAAGGCAGACATGAAAATACCTGCTGCTGTAGCCATTGGAAACAGGGCATGTGCAAGCTTGCTCAGGGTCTGGTGGTTTAGTTAAGATACTTCGAAGTAAAATCAACAATCAGAGGCTTTGCCCCTTCGAACAAAGAACTGGAGGAAAACACTCGCCAAGTGGCTGCCAAGTAACCTCTGAATAACGGTGCATTGTTGCTGCCACACCGCAGCCCTGTACTGCACAGAGACCAGACAACAGGGGCATTGTGGAGCCCTGCCCACATGCTGGCTCTGCCTGACACTCGTTGGCTGTGCTGCCGTTGAAGCAAAGCAGCTGTGCGCCTCCAGGATTCTCTGGTCTGTTAATCAATGCTGTCCTTATTCACTCAGTGATTGGGGTTTCTTGTTGGTAGTAAAAGAAAATGTACTTATGAATACATTATAGTCGTTGTAATGCTTGGAGTATTCCTCTCGGGTTTTATTTGCCTGATGCATTTTATGATGGTGTGGATTTACTAAATGGGCATCATTTATCAAATGTTTGTCCAAAAATTTGGCTGTAATCTTTTTTTGTATACTTTTATGTATTCACACCACTGATATTTTTCTGAATGATATGAACCTGATCTGAACTAGTTGTATTTACCTGAAGATCTAATATATTAATTAACAATGAAAAATTAATTAATGTTAATTAATGTGGTATTGAGAACCTGCTGTGACCAGTGGGGTACTTTTTCATTAAACAGTCTTTGGAAATGGTCAGTGATATGATGGCCCTTGGGACATTATCTGCCAAATCACTGTGAAACAGATTCTTTATAGAATCATAGTTATGGGAATGACAGTAGCTGACAAACACCTTTTTTGTCCTTTTACAAAGTCTGTTGACCTGCGCTTCTCAAGGCCCTGAGGTTACGTGTTACCACTGCATGGGAAAGAGTACAAAGCAATTGTCATTGTGCTTAGTGGAAAGGAAGCTCTGCGCAACATTCGTTATGCGTTGAGCCAATCAGGAAGCAGCTGTGGTCCAAAGAGGAGCAGGGAGCAGCCGGGGAAAAGTGGGCTCACTGTCTGTTTCCTCTGCAGGAAGAGAACAGGGAAGTGGGCCAGTGTTGTCATGGTTTTTGAGAGGACCATCCACTCCAGAGGGAGGGGTAGACAGTGCCAGAGGTCAACAGCTAAAGCCCAGGGTCATGTGGATAACATGGAAAGGAGCAGTTACTGACGTTCACGTATTAGCACACCTTTCGAGCTTGTTATCAGTGACAGTGTTGGTATTATGGTTCTGATGTTGGGGAACTAATGGGGAACATGTGCCACTTGCGTATTACAACTAGAATTTCAATAATCTTGAATTCCATGAGCTGTATAGTAACATCAGCCATTGCCTTTTCCATTTCTGCTTTGATATGGAGGAGCCCATGTTTTGAGTAATCCCCTGTTTTACCAGAGGGTTGAGACTGGGTTTGTGCAAGGCTGAGAAATGTCCCCTGGGTGTGTTCCTCCTGATCTGTGAGTTGTAATGATGAGATGATGGTGGCCTCAGGACTGTGAAGTCTCAGTATGTGGTGTGATGCTACTGAATTCATCTACAGCTGCTTGGGGATTTACTGCCCACAATCAGTGAGGCTACAAATAAAGCTATTATTAAGCTTTTATTAAGGAAAATATTTCCTGGACGTCTCTGAAGTCTTATCATACTGTATGATTTTTTGAATGTATGAGTGTGGCTCTTTCTGCTTGCATTTAAAGGCTTTGATTTATGAATAGGATACTGATGAGAGGAAATATTTTATGCCGCAACACTCATGAATATATTGTTTACACTTCTTGTTTTTTGATGAATTTATCATTCAGACATAACAAAACATAAAGTATATTTTTTTTTAGTTTGTGTTTGTGTGCTTGACTGTAGTAAAAAAAATACCAGGAGGCAAAATGTGCTTTATTAAGATACAATTTACAGGCATTATATTTAATGGAAAACATATGTGCTTTGTACCACAGTTTGTTGCTATATCTTTCCAGCTTATTTCAAGGTATGTTTTAGATTATATGTAAGCGATTGGTTCCACTTCTTTTTTGCATAAGATAACTGTACAGATATAACAGAGCTTTATGTCTGTGGTTTCTAATTGTTGGAAAGAATTTCATATTTAATTCTTAGTTTCGGTTATGATTTATATTCTGGCTGCCCTTCGAGGAGTATTGTTTCAGCAGTGATTTATTTGCTATGGTCCCTCCAGTCATTCAGACAGCAACTTTAGTTTTCACATTATATGACTTATAACGGAAGACTTACTGAAGACATAAAGGAAATTAGATCATTGTTAATATTATACATTCATACATGTTTGGTTTTATATTATGTCTTGGTATGTCACACTTTTTACTGTTGATTTAAAAGGTCAGCTGACATAGGAATGCATGGTGCCTGCTATTATATGGTAAGACCTCCTAATCTTCAAAGCTTTCTCCCTGCCACATCCCCCGCTGTATTTGCCATAGGCTTTGCCTGTGGGTGCTGCTGGTCGCCTCATTGGCTTCGGCAAATACGGAGAATGGGTTACCTTAAAGGGTAAAAGGACCTAAGAGCTGGACCACTCATACACAGGCCAGGCTACTCATTGTGCTTACTCAGTGTGAAAGTGAAAGCTAAAGCATAGCATAGGTTTGTCTGCCTGACCACCATGCCTCCTGGAGGGCTGTCTCCAGCCGAGCTTCCTCTGCTATGAGGTCAAGAATTGACATGTTCTGAGAAGGTGCCCGGTGCTGTTTATTGGTGTGAGCATCAGCGCCAAACAGAAGGCCATGCAGGTGGTCAAATCTCTTTACTTCCCAACAGTGTTTTGACATTTGTTCTTTTCACAATTTAAACTATATGAGCTAAAACCTTGCTCATTCCCCCATCACAAAAAAATGTGGCAATACTTCTGTACAACTATGTTTTTTAACACTTAAAAATGTTACATGTTAACTTCCAGTCAGCAGTGGATCCAGTGAGCCCATCTGTTTGGTGGTAGCTTACCTCAGAGTGGGGGTGGGGCAGGGGGTAAACTGCTCCCCCCCCCCCCCCCCCCCCCCCGTCATCTAATGAGACCACCCTCTCAGTAATGTGACTGTAAAGTTCACCACAGCAGTTCCCACACTGTTAATCCCCTGCCAGGCTGGTTCTGCTGAGCTGACAATGGGACAGAGCACAGAGCTGCCAGCACCCCAAATCCACACTCGCTGGGGCTGGCAGAAGGAAAGGCCATGTTTTGGGCACTTGAGTGCCCATTGCACAATTTAATATTCCTCCTGGGCTCTGTTTCTAAACAGACAGTTTGGGCAGGGACTCTACTGCTGTTTGTCTTTTTTAAGGGCTTGGCTTTTGCAAAGCAGAGACCATTTTGTTTACAACTTTGAGTAGTGGCTTGGGTGTTTATTTTCAGTTTCTATAAATGCTGTGGCAAAAATAGGACGTTTCTGTCTTAGCGGTAGACCAGTCTTATATAAGAAAGTAGAGTCACAAGCTTGGGTTCTGAGCAAGGAAAGCAGTGTCTTAGAGTGACTGGGCTGTGTGAATGTTACATGAGGGACATTTTCATCTCTCTCTGAGCCCAAACACACTTACAACGACTTCAACACTAGCTTGACCCTCCCACTCTTTCTGTCATGCTGAAGTAAGCCTTTAAACCCTGAATTAGGAGTGCACTCTTCTCTCTAGTGAAGTTCTCACCTCCCTCTCAGAGATTTAATTCACCATCCTGCTTAAATCTGTCCTTAATTTCAAAGACCATTAACTGAGAGAGGGTAGAAAGAGGGAGCAAGTGTCTTAGGTTATGTCTGTCATCTCTTTTCCTTTCACTCTTGCGGTTCCATGTTTTTCCAGTACTCTGGGACTCATAGTGCTTCACAGTGTGCCTGTGCAAGCGAGTGTTCTCTGTCAGAATTGGCTGTGATTTGTAGAGAAAATTTATATCAAAGGTAAACAGAGCCATGAATAAGGTTAACTTGCTCAGTAAACCTAAAATAACAAAGATTAAAACTCAAATGTTTACCCGGAGCACATTTCTCACACTTACATCTGGTAGAGGAGGAAGCAGCTGCTGGTATTGCTCAGAGAACAAAAGCATGTTTTGGTAGTTTGAGTTCCTGTAAAAGATGTACTGACTCCCAGTACAGGCTCCAGGCTCTTGATAAATGCTGTGAGGTGATGTGGCAAATTTCCTTTCACCATTTGTACATAGCTGTCAGGCTGTTACATAGAGGCAGAGGGTTCAGCACTTTTTCTTGTCAGCACTATAAAAGTTTATAGTACACGTGGATTACACTGGACCCAATCTTTACAAGCTGAGAAAATAGGCTACCATTCATTACTGTTTACTTTTCAGATTATCTGGTGTGAATGTGATGAGGTGTTTTTAGCTCATTTTATTTTTTTGCGATTAGTTTATTAGACAAGCAAATTAAATCACAACGAAACTGCAACACAAAGATTACGCTGAACAAACAGCAGTTTGTAAAATGCTGCCCACACAAGGAAGGCTGGGTATCATAGGAATTTTGTGCATGGGAGTTTTTGTTGGCAGGAGTTTGAGTTTTGGCTGAGAAAGGTGCAGCTGTCTGTGTACAATTAGCAGAGCTGGGACAAAGCTGGTGTTGTCAGGCTCTGCCAACATAAAGAGCCCTTGAGCAGCAGAGAAGCAGGGCTTGACTGAAGCACCATCCAAACCAGGACAACCCTATGCTGGATCTGCTGTGTCTTCAGGAATTTCACACTGGCCTTTCTCAGCAGGCCTTGTCTCTGCGGTCAGATGCCGCGGTGTCTTGTTGATGGAATCTGATTTCACTTTGCATTTCTGCACTGGAAGGTTGTCATTTGTTGGACAGTGAATTAGTTGGTTGCTGTTTCATGTACATTGCCTTTCACTTGAATACCTTCTGATATCCCAGTAGGTTTTTCAAACCAAACAGTTTTCTGTGTCCTGACAGAAAGCTGGCTCTGAAAGAGGGGTGTGTTGCTGGAATTAATGGAGAGGGTGAGAGGGGAGGGCTGATGAGATGGCTGGAGTAGGTGGGAGACGTGTTAGTTTCCTCAGGAATCTCCGGGCAGGTTCATCCTCAGGGAACATGGAGTGCTATGAGTAGTGTAATCTTATCTCTGGCCCGTGACTCCACGTGATGCATTGACCTTCTGCCATGTGGGGACAGTGTCCAGGCCCCAGTGAGGAGACTCCGTCTTCTTTATCAGAGGAAGCCAGATTTAGCTTTATTTTTCTTAACCCGTTACTCACCAAGTGCTTTACTCACAAATGAACCAGCAAGCAAACTGAATGTTATCAGTAAAAGCAGCACCACACAAGTGCAACTTTGCATTTCCTGCTAACATAATGCAGAATTACCGCAGGTACTAGCAACAGTCAACAGTTCTTACTGTTAAGTATAAGTTAATATGATGAACTAGTGATGTTACTGATTGTAAATGGTGGCATTGTATGTATTCAGGGTGTGTGAACAATGGTAAACGAATATAAAATGTTCTTACTCCTACCCTTCATGGCCCTGCAGACCCTGTACATGGCGCTGCCAGGCCTGTTGGACAGTAATCCCTTCTCAGAGAATGGTCAACTTCTGGTCCCAGAGGGTGTCAGGAGCATCCTAGACATCCTGAAGGAGACGCTGCGGCTGCTCACCTCCTTCCAGGTGCACACAGAGATCGCCTCCCAGCTCTTCGCCTATCTTTTCTTCTTCACCAACGCCTCGCTCTTCAACGCCCTCATGGAGAGAGGTGAGCACCCAGGGACTCTTCATGGTCAAAATGCCTCATGCCAGGCCTGTTTCACTTAATGCAGTAACACTGAGGAATTTTGTAGCCTATGCCTTGGTCTTGTGTAAAACACTAGAAATTAGTGGTATATATTTTATTTCAGCATAAATGATGTAGAATGTATGAGAGTGAAAAACTGCGATGGAGAAAAATATCCAGGACTATATGCGTATTACTGAATGGAAACAGGAATTTTTATATATTTGGAAATTGAGGGGGTTTTCCCCTGAATAGATTTCAAATTTGAGCATTTAAGAATGTGTTTATTGAGGCCCTCTGCTATCATGTCATTGTGGGTGATCCATTATTTGAGTGAGTTGTGTTTGTACATGAGCAAATTGAAGATCCAAGAGCTTAGCCAGCTGTATGCTTTTTATGTATGTTGCTTCCTGCAGGTATGTAGTTGAGTTAATAAGCAGCAATGGACTGGCTGTATGGATTATTTACTGTTGTGATGTCTTAAAATATTGATTGATTTATTGAATATTGAACATTGATGCTTTAAATATTGTCTGTTGCCTCGTGTTGCATTTTTTGTAAAGTGACTTTGATAGCGCTGTTACATGTGAAGGTTCTGGAGGAGGCTTTTACCAGTGGTCCCGAGGGGTTCAGATCCGGGCCAATCTGGACCTTCTCATGGACTGGACACAGAGTGTGGAACTGGGCGATCTGGCGTCAGACTTCTTCCAAAAGCTCTCCTCAGCTGCCAACCTGCTAGCCACACCCAAGGAAAACCTACTGCAGGTAAGTTCTCTTTGGTAGTCCGCACAACCTCCCCGTGACCACATTTATTTGGCATGCCATTTCTCGATGTCGGACTGTCCACATCACCCTTAATTGCTGCATTACATCCCAGGAGGTAGCACTGTTTCATGTGTCCTTTGTCTGATGAGCTTTGTAAAAGCAATGTGTGTGTTAACCCACTGGGTATGTTTTATAAATTTCAACATTGAGAGTGTCTGCGAGCACACTTTCAAGTTTGCTATTACTCCCCACACCAAAAGCATAGGGTTATAAGGGGAGTAAAATATATTTTGAAAGTTGGGGTGCACTGATCGTGAATTTTTATAGCCGATTCTGGTTTTCCGATTTTTTAAAAGCCAAATCCGCCAATTCCGATAGCCGATTTTGAAAGTGTTATGGAGTGGAAACTGGCAGGTTCTAATCCCCAGGCAATCGCTCGGGGCACCCCTGTTTGAAAGTGTACATTCTCATGCTATAACATCTGTGTTTGGCAACCCTCTGGCATGTGGTAAACCAGAACACTTGCACTGAGCAGAACATGTGTCTGTTTTCACAGCTTATCTACGCATTATAAAATTCACAGGCGAGTGGTTGGCAAGGATTAAACTGAAGAGCCCTAATCATATAACAGAAAAACGTACAGACACACAGTGAATAGCTGAAATGATGTTAAATTAGCCACCACAAATTGAGAAATTGTCATGATGGCTCTTGGATATTCAGAGTAAAGGGAAAGCTGCCATCTTGGTCACTGCAGCTTAAAAACTCCACTTTAAAATATCCGAGATTCATTCATTGATTTTAAATTATTCATCAAAAATGTCGTCTGTTTCTTGCAGTGTATTGTAAGGAAACTCTGAGAAAGCGGTCATCCAAACAAAACACATCTTGATATGATGTTAAAGTGAGAGGACTGGCATGTCAGTTGGGCATGTATTTTTCCCATTTGAAAAATGGAAAAGCTACCAATGGAAGGCTTATATTCAAGTGCAACCTTGAAATATTGGTGGTCTTTAACAATTTGGGAAATTCTGAGTAAACTTCAGACGACAAACTAGTGCAGGTTAGTTCATCCTTACCTGCACACATCATTCCCTCTCATCTGATAAAAAGGGGGAGCTTCAGGAAGTGCAGAGTGAAATGTCTGTGTAATTGCGATGTGTTAAATTTGTGAGGTAGTTGGGGCAATAGAGAAAGGAAACCATAAAGATTACTGGTCGCAAAAACAAACAAAGGTCAGAAAGTACGACACAAAGCAGTTTGCTCTTTTAAAATTTATGAGCCTTGAAATGTTCTTTGAGTGCTTTTTTTGGGAAGGAGGCTGATGTCATGTCCATTGTAGTGGAAATAAAATCTGCTGTTCGCCTTCTGGAAGGGCTCTGACTCCAGCGCTGCTCACCTATTAACTTATAGTAGTTGACATACAGCCTAGTTTACAACCTTGTCTGTCTTGCTCTGTGAATAAAGGAAAGTTCTTTGGAGAGGTGTGACCTCAGTGATGACAATGCATGATGTCATCCAGAAATCATTCAGGAGACTCTGTATGTGCTCTGTAAGATTGACGTTTTTTGGAGTTCTCACTGAATTGGGTTGGAGTTTTCACTCATTGTCCTCTGGAATGGGTGTAAAAAGCACAATGGGTGAATTTAAGTGGACACAAAGTTATTTCAGTGCTGAATAAAAGGAGTTCCCTTCATTGAGGTAGTACAGTGCTACTCACGTAGTGATTCATCGTCCCACATTGCACTAGGACTACATGACTCAATTAAATGGATCCTCACAGATATTGCTTGAATGCCATGTTTGTTGTTTTTAAAAAGAAATAGCAAATGATTTATTCTATCAGTCATTTGTGACATTTTGGGAAGTCTTAATAACCTAGTTCTTATTTGTTTTTAAAAAAATGTTTAACATTTTTAAGTGTATTCATATAGTCCCTCTGAATACACACATTGACTGTGAGGCCACTACAGTTTTTAGTACAGGGACTCTCACTTTGTTTTGTTACAGTCTGCACATACCACCTCCTACCCTCAGGGCTTTAATGGCTGTGAGAATTTTGTTCGTCCACAGAAAGAACTTTCAGACTGTTAATGACACATACTGCATAAAATTGATGCTCGGAGGTTGGATTTGCATGTTATTGCTTTGCATTTGGTTACATTTTGTGGTTTGTAGAACAGAATCTTTTCTGCGACACACCCACGGTCCCACCCTTTATATTTCTAATTTTCCGTCTGTCTCTCTATCACATTCTCCCATAGTTCTCTATGTGGGATGAAAATTGTGACTGATGTGGTCATGTTATTGTGTCATTTATCCAGTTGGAGAATCACATGCAACATACCACCACCCAATTAAGTAATTGTAACAAGTCTTTTTGTTTATTTTGACCCATTTTGATAAATCCTTCACAGACAGACTGTCTAAACTTAAATATTTCTCAACAGAAATAGCCTCAGGATGAGTGTGTACTGGAAAGCCATAATTTCTATCTGTGGTTCATCCTAGAAAGGAAACTTTGACCGCAAAATATGTTTGTTGTCAGTCATGGTTCTAATCATCAGAACTGGGGTAAGGAGACTTTTGCATGTGCTAAAAGTAAACTGAGTAAGGTTTCCCTACTTTTTGATCAATTTTTATTTTCATGTGAAAAACAGTGAAATAGATACATGTCTTACAACATAATTTAGAGATAATTCAGAAGGCACTATAATGTTTGCATCTTGCAGCAGCTCATAGGTTTCAGATTTACAGAATACATCTCAGAATAATTCAACAGGAATTTCCCTTGTTACCTACTATAATACCTGCACATCTAATGTGTCATGGGAATCACTGTAGCCTCATTTTTGAATGACGGGCTATGGGTCCTGAGCACAGAATAGTGCTGGCTGGGCACTCCATGACAGAATGAAACTTCACACACAGGACACAACCCTCAAATATGCCATGTGGCTTGAGATTCAGGAATACACTTGGAATTTGTCCTCAGCTTTTTCTTGTTTTTCTTTGCTTGGGGGAACTCATTGAGACTGACAGTGTTCCTGGAATAGACATTTAGAGAAGGTCTGGGATAATTTGCCCTTGCTTTCTGCATCCCTGCTGACCCTCTAATCCAGTGCATGTCCTCTCACTGCCTTCCCTATGTCACTAAGCAGTTGGAAGAACACAGAAAGACACTGTGGCAGTGATCATAACCCATGAATGCATATATAGCTGGAACAGCCTGTGCTTCTTTTAATTAATTAATAAACAAATAAGTGGTGTACAAAAAACACTAGATAGGAATTTACAGGTATGTTTGTACCGCCTGTTTTTTTCACCAATGTGTCACTTGAACTAAGGGTTGAGAATCACAGCTGCCTGGGTCCCGGGCTCAGTCTGTTGAGTCTGCTGCATTCTGCTGTGCAAGCGTCTCTGTGGTGGGCATCCTGGCCTGTTAGAGCTGTAACCAGGCCGGAAGCTTGGCTGATGTATTCACTCAGTTCTCTGCATGGTGACTAATGCATCCCTCAAGAAGCAAATTAAATGAGATGAGCAAAAGGGTCAAAGTCTGGCTTCTGCAGCCACAGCAGTGAAAAATAGGAGATTGATTCAGTAACATGTAACATGAGATTTGACAGATCAAATATAGCACAAGTGAAATGATGTTAGTCAAAATGATGCTATAGAGGAAAAGCACTCTTTACTTTATATGGTTGGCTGTGACCTGCACATGTATTTTGGCCTGGAACTTTGAAATGGTAATATACTTAGAGTGGACTAAATAGATCAGGATATTTCATGTTTAATGGCACAATGTATGTACAAGTACTGAACATGTTTTAAAAAATGTTCATAGTCAAGGATTTGTGAGAGACTTGGAATTGGAATACAAACTGGTATGCCAAATGGGATGTTTGTCTTAAAGAGAACAGACCATCTATCAGATGCATTAGTGCAGTCTCTGCCATATGAGAACTGATTTAGTTACAGTCAAGATGGCTAAATTAGGAGTCTTGAGGAGTTTGCCAGTGTAAGGGTGGGGCAGGGGTAGGCAGTACTGACAGGGTTGTGGTTGATGGATGAGAATATGGGGGAGGGGGTGGATAAGGGGTCAGGGGTCAAGTGAACAATCTCATTGGTTGTTAGTGACAAAGTCAAAGATTATGTGGCCTAAAAGGGAATATTCATGCAAGCACCAGTTTTTTTCTGCATTGCTCGGAAGTGATCAGTCTCCAATGTGTTGTGGTGGTGACACACACCCCTTTGCTCAGTGTATTTAGCATGACTGGATGATACCTTACAGGAAACAGTCTGAACAGTCCTGAGGTTGCAGTTTAATCAGCCCCATAGCAATCAGTCCCTGTGTGATCTTTGGTGATGATACAGTCATCACCTTTGCTCAGTACACACTGGAGAAACCAGTATACCACAGGGCTCCTTTTTCATTCTTAAAATACCAAGAGTATGTTTGATCTTGTGTGTGAAAATGCAAAAGGTTATTAACTTTGACAGTTAAGCCAGTTGGCACCATTCCCACTCCGCACCACTCCTCAGCCTTAACATGCAATGACTTGTCTGATTGAACACACAATTGTTTTGTAGTACATTACGACATTTGGAATAGAAAAAATTTCAAATTGGAAAAATACGATATCAACTGAACTGTTTCCAGCCTCCTGAGATTTATTTCTCTCCAGCTGGTTTAGTTAAGCATCCTCATTGGACAATGCGTTTGTGTGTCCCTGCAGGCCTCCTGGCGCTCTCTGAGGGATGAGTTTGTGCATCTGAACCCCGCTCAGCTGCACCACATGCTGCGCGAATACAACCCAGGAAGGGCCTGTCCTGCCAGCTGGAGCCCCACACCAGAGGAGGCCAGTGCGGCCTTGAGCACTTGTGAGTGTTGGAGTGTTCAGTTCTTTGGTCTGTCGCTTTCTCAGGCCCACTGACCACATTTACATGCATATCATTAGACTGATCTAGCCCCGGATAGGCTACTCAACTATTCCAGTTACGGCACAACCCATGTCAAAACCTGGTTATGTCCTTATTCCAAATGTGTGGAATCGGAATAACATAGGTTGCATATGCCATCAATAATCCATTCATCCATCCATTATCTATACGCGCTTATCCTTGGCCGTGGGGGGTGGTGCAGCCTATCCCAGCATTCATTGGGCGAGAGGCAGGAATACACCCTGGGCAGACTGCCAGTCTATCGCAGGGAACACATACTGTACCATTCACTCACACACTCATTTGTGAGGTGTTTTGGGTGTTGAATTCAACCAGTGAATGTCCTCATTTTAAGACAAAACAATACCAATGGTTCACACCCACTGAATTGTAATTGCTTTATGCTTGTGGAATGATTACTATTCTGCTGAAAATTCTAGCTTAAACCAGTCTAAACTGGTAACGCTGGCTTAAGCTGCATTTTCAACACTTGTAGCTGGATTTAGCTGGCTGATCAGGTGTTCACCAGCTGACCAGCCTAAAGTTGCTCGGCCCATCACTTTGGCCACCAATTTACTCAACCAGCTTAACCAGCCACAGACAAGCTTAGAATCCCAGCTTGTCTTAGCAGGAATTTTGACCAGGTTAGGATGCTGTTCTTTAATGCTGAATGGAGAATGTAAATTAAATATTCAGATAACCTTGTATGTGGGGAAAGATTGGTTTATTCTTTTCATTATGCATTTAAACGGCATAATCTGAATATGGCCATAATCAAAATAAGGATCGCTTTTCAGAATATGAATATGTGCACGTAAAGTGGTCTCTGACGCACACAGTCCTCCCTGCATTTAGAACCATAAAGTAGGTTACTGGTTCTGAGGCCAGTTTTGTGATTGTTTCTCTCTTGGTTGGGCAAACAGTCTAGTGGAAAACAGGGTGGAGCTTCCAATGGAAAAGTGGGCCTGGTTCCCACATAGTGGAAACAGTGGGAAATGGGCATAAGGGTGGGGTTGGAACAGGGCAAAGCTGGCTAAGGCTCTGGCATGGCCACATTGCCTCAATGAGAGGGTAAGGCTCCCAACTCTTATGTCACTTCAGCCACATCATTTTTGTTTTGTTATCACATTTGTTTCACAAATTATCAGTAGCTTGGATGTTATGGTAAGAACAGTACACAGGAATTACTCCTCTCTCACAGAATGAAGTCCTGGCAATCTTCTGTCTCTGATTTTCTGTGAGCCAAACTTCGGTTCTTCCAGAGTCTGCTTCTTGTTCTCATGACATCCTTGATTTCCACAGCTGATATCCTGGAAAGTTTCGACAACCATCCTCCCCTCATCCTGCCCAGCAAAAACTTCCATCTCGAGCTGGGGAGGCCCGTCAAGGATGCAAGTCTCTGTGCCCAGCTGGGCCGACTCCAGGAATTTCTCCTGGGTTTGGAAGAGCCGGTTGCCAGCCCTGTGATTCAGGTAATAGCCTCTCTGACCCTGAGGCTCACGTTTCTGTAATCGGGTCTTCAGTCCACTGAAATCCAGCACTGTGGGAAGTGCTTTCATGCACAGAAAATGCATCACACAGTCTTTTTATTTATTAATTGCTCTAATGCAGCATGCGTATATATGGGCTCAGAGCCACTATTATATGTTTATCCAGCTGTGTAAATAGACAATATGTTGTGTATAAGGGTACCCTATGTATGTTGCCCTGTTAAGAAAATGAATAATCGAAAGACATGCAAAGTGATGTGGTTTCTGTACTTATTCAGAATTGTCACTCCAAGGCAGAGGAGGAAACTGCGTCAGAGGTCTTTCCTCCCTTTGTTGGGCGGCGGAGTTCAGAGGCTGCCATGGAACCCAAGGTCACTGATGTGGCAATTGCCCCAGGAGAGGAAGAAGAGTCAGCGTCGCGAGGGGCGACTGCGGTCCCACCCTCTCATGTCAGAATGTCATGCGGCACCAGTGGCGGTGACCTCAGCACCTGCAAGGCGGTTCTCACCCAAAAGCTGAAGAACCTGGAGCTTCAGAGCTCCCTGGCAGGAGAGCCAGGCCTCAGCTGCCACAAACGGCTGGCCCTGGACCCTTCCTGCCTGCTGACTCCGCCCAACACACCCCAAGGCCAGGAGCAGGCTGAGCTGGAAGTTGACGCACAGGAGGGCGCTGTCCGGCACGCCTTGACTGTCAGCCAGAACTCTGCGGGACGTGAGGGGAAAGGTAACAGGAGAGCTCTTACTGTAATTACAATGTTTACATGGCTTCTTTTATGGACTGGAGTTGAGCAAAACGTGAGCACACATTGTTAAGTACAGGCTTATGTACTGCCTCTGTCCCTCTTATTTTTGGAGATATTCACCGAATTGTCTAGAACCAGTTAGAAATTAGTCAACTGTGGGAATAACAGGCTGAACTTGGCCATTTTGTTTTGTCTGTTTTTTTGGTTGTTCAATGTAGAGACGGACTGCTTCAAAAGACAGAGGAGGAGTCCTCTTTAACTCTCATCTTTTACTCTTTTGTTTCAAACACAAATATTTACTACAGGATGCATTTAAAGCTTTTCTTTCAGGATGTAGGCCTTTTCCAAGTTCAAAAGGACCCACTTTATGTCAGTGGATTCTGGTCTTAAGGTTGTTATATTGGATGTTTTACTTTTTGTGTGCTCTGCTTTATCTATACTGTTTGAAATTCAGAAGGATGTAAAGAAAGAAGTTCACAACCCACTTATATGGCTTTACCACAATGAGTGCTGTTCTCACACCTCTTCACCAAGCCACTCACCATGCCATAGACACTCATGTAAACAAGCCTTGTTTCACTCCGACAAACTTGCAGTGGTTAGGCTAATACATTTATTTGGCTAAAAAGCATTAAATGGATACTTTATAAATAAGACCTCAGGGTAGTTTTTTAATGTCTTCTATGCCTTAGTTTGGGCTGACCTTGTGATCCTTCCATTTACAGTTTTACAATCACCAATGAAATTTTGTAATTTACATTTGAAAGCTACTTTTCATTTGATAGATTTTTCAGATATGTTTCTTAAAAATAAGAATCAGGCATAATTACTTGATAATTCTGTATTTACTAGTATGATGACACTGTCATGTGTATTGTGTCACAAAATCCTATGACACAATTTTATGTCACTTTATTTGAAGTGTTACCTTAGCCATCCAGGGTATTGTTGTGGATACCACACCGTAAAGTTTATTTGATAATAATTTAAGGTGATGTTCATGTGTTATGGATCCCTCATAATGTGAAAAGTTTGGGAGAACTTACCGTGCTTACTTTTCAGTGTGAAAACTAATTCTGGTTTAAGAGAGCCATGCTATTATAGAAAATTTAAGAGCAATTTAACGGAAGAGCAGGTCACCAGGGATATCTTATCCTTGAAATACTCCTTAAAACTGCAATGCTTAGTGCACCGATTGTACATGTGACCAAAACTACAGATGTAATTGTTTGTACCCTAAGGTGAGAGTTTGCCACCAGAATCCATTGAGGAGAGGAATGGGAGTGAGGAAGATGAGGAGGAAGAGGTGTTTGCTGTGGAGCTGCAGAGGGGACCCCATGGACTAGGCATGGCCCTGGTGGATGGAATGGTCAGTGAATAGTGAAGTATTTGTGAAGTGGAGTATTTATTTGCATAGCTTATTTGTTTAAAAAAAAGTTTCATTGTATAGCACTTGTTATACAATGAAGTGCTATTCTGTAGAAGGATTCCATGACAAAAAATAAAAAGGCAATAAAAAGACCAACACGTGGTAGTAATAAGATATCTAAATCACAAGCATAAGCAAAGCTCTAGGTCATTACATCTGCTCAACCCTCCCAAATTCCATAACAGCATTATCTGTCAAATGCTTTGGCTCTGTGCATTAAGACTAGAACCCAACTGTTGCTCTGATGGTGCCAGGATCCACAAGAACCTTAGTTATACAGTGCAATGTAAAAACTGATTGAAATCTAACTATATTTTTGGACAAAAAGTACACAAGAAATCCTAGAAAACTGATTACTTTGACTGACCTTTCTTGACCCCTCCCCGTAGAGAATGTTCAAGTTTCCGAGAGCGGGACAGAGAGAGAATATACTGCACACTCATTCAGGATGTGTGAGGAATGCCTTAATGACGTGACCTTCCCTTTACCTTCTCGGCCCCCTACTTTTTGTAACACTCTACTAGCACTCTACTCACACTAGCTGTTCTTACTCATCTATGCACAACACAAGCTAGATTTTTGTGTGTTGGCCTCTGTTATCCTTTTTGAAGTTAGTAATAACCCACATCTATTGCAGATCCTCTGATCTCCTGATCTGTGGATGTTTATCAGAATCCCCTCTAATGGTGCCTTTTTAAGCCAGGGAGTTTAAGGTTTTTTTGGGGGGTAATTTGAGATACTGGCCACATCAGGGCTAAGAACACATTTCCCTGAAAGTAAGAACAAGTTCTCTGAAATTCTAAAATCCTCAAAGAGTGCTTTGAGAAATTATCTTTACCGTAGTTATCAGTGTGTGGGTTCACATTCATGCATTTGGTTCAGGGGGTTACAAGGCTGATAATGTACCCAATTTTTTTGTTGTATTCTATTGTATTCCTCCTTGAGGGGTATTACTCATAGTGCTTCTCCCTCCTTTACTCAATATATCAGTTATGTGACAGCACCCCCTGCAGGTGGAAAATAGAAGCAAGCTTTTCATGTCCCTTTCAGTTATGACAGTAAATGTTCACATCGCTTCCAAATTTTTGCAGTAAAGATTATGAAAGATGAACACACAAGAATGCTACGCACTGAGTTTACTTCTGTCTTTTCCTAATGACTAGAAAACGCCGCTGAAAATGAGCGGGATTTACATAAAGTCAGTGGTGCCGGACTCGCCTGCTGCCTTGTGCCAGAAGCTGAGCCTGGGGGACCGGATTTTGGCTGTGAACGGTGTTAGCCTGGTGGGGATGGACTACTACACGTGAGTTCAGTCGACCTGCTGGGGGTCTGTTTCTCTCTGGACCCATATTTTCTGATGAGACATTTATGACATATCCTGTCACTTCTTTCTTTGAAATTTGCTGAAATGTTTTCATGTGTCATTCACAGAGCCTCTCTCCCTCTCCCTCCCTCTCTCACAGTGGTAGGGAGCTCATCCAGACTTCAGGGGGCAGTCTTCGGTTGTTGGTGGCTAAATCAGAATCGACTGGCAGGAGCTCATTTACATAAATCCTGAGTGAACGGCAGCGAGTCTGAACTGCAGCTGCCTGCTCAGAACCAGCAAGTGCAGGAGGGGCGGTGCATGGCACCACATGAACTTGGCATATATGATACTTGGTGATTTGCCAAGACTGTTGCAACTCATTGAAGCACTTCTGTGCCATAAGTCCTGAAATTAGAGGACGTGCCCATATTATTTCAACAATTTTGAACCTTAAGATAAAAAAAGGACAAGGTGGACACTTTTTGTGTTGCTGCCGTTTTCTGTTCTACTCGGAGCCAGTGACCTCTGAGGTACAGTTCTAAAGGCACTCTGGCATGTTTTCTCTGATGATCAGCATTCTGCATTAGCATTTTGCAGTTTTCAAAAAAAACTTTTGATATGCCTGTGGCTGCCAAAAAGTTGTGTGCCAATTTGATTTATATGGATTATCACTGGTAATTATTATAAGACATTAGTTATGATTAAAGATTCAACCGTACATATATGCCTACTATATGACTACAGCAATGCCGCCAACACTCACCTGGAGCCGATGGTGCCTGACTCACTCTGCTTACTGTACATTCCCTACAATCGAAAGAAACTGAACCCGAAAACAATCCACGTTTGCTACAGCATCAAGAAACGACTTAAGAAATGCCCCTACATCTTCTATTTTATGCTGCTATTTCTACTTCAGATTTTGTCTGACTTTTTCAGGAGAGGAATGGGAAATAATCTGAATCGGCCTAAGAGCCTCCTCAGTGCTTTGGTCTACCAGTTGCCAAGGTCTTGCAAATTTGGTATGTCAGTCTGGACTGCACAGCCTACTTTTTAAAACATTGTTTAACATAACTACAATATGCAAGTATATACAACATGCATTATCTTTACTGTGTAAACAATATCAAATATATTGTCTATCCTTATTTAATAGGGAGGGTGCATTAGGAATTTATATCAGTGTATTGGAGCAGAATATTATGAAATTACCATTAAGGTTTGAGTAAGACCTTTACAATATTTCATACTTACACATTGACTTGGAGAGTCTTCTGTCATATAAAAACAGTGTACTAAATCCATGCTGTATATTTCCCCATTTCCACAATTCTTTCAACCTTACTGATTTAATCAAACCCAAAGCCAGGTTTTATGCATAGAAACATGGCTCTCTGTTGTTACCAGTAAAACAGTGTTATATAATCAATTTAAATGAAGGAAAATGTGATTTTTGTCACGGTTATATTTGTATGTGTATCAGAAGTACGTATGTCATAAAAGCATTTCCTTTTTGAAGTTAACAGAAGAACATGATAACCTGAATAATAATCCTCTGCAATAAAATTGATGTTTTAATATTTATTCTTTAACAAATGTGGCTTTTTCCAGCAGGTGCTTTTTTCTCTTCATGCTAACACTGGTGAAGTGCATGTATTTAGTCCCATTGATGCAGAAGGCTTGTTCTGCAGGTTGTCATTGCCATGGTAAATAAGCCCTGTCTTCAATTACATTGTGGCAATGTAATGGTTTTCCAGCAGCTATGGCTACCCAAAGCACTTTACAATTAATGCCTCTCATTCGCCATTCACACACTCTTACACAATCATAAAAGGCAGCCTGAAAGTCACCAACCAGCTCATCAGGAGCAGTTAGGGTAGGTGTCTTGCTCAACGACACTTTTCCCCCAGAGGGCTGGGGATTGAAATGGAAACTCCCTGACCACTCTACCTCCTGAGGTATTGTCATCGTCCATGATGTGTGTAAAGTGATGACCTTGCATTCAAAATAGGATATTTCAGTATACATCATACAATTTTAGTCTTTGCATGCAATTAAATACTGATTCCCAAGACTGAGGGATAATGGAAATGTATAGGGTTTTTTTTCACGCTATTATTGCAGCAACGGAGGAGCTCCAGGACTCGTGGGCTGAACCTGACTGTTCTCCCCTCTGTCACACCAGATATTCTGTCATCTCTTCTAGGACTGCTCTAGAGTAGGACATTATCAAACATGTTATTTCTGTCAAGCATAGGTGTTACCAAACACACAGAACAGTGTGATAAGGTTGATTCCTTATACTCAGTGTGAACTGGGTGTACTTTACTGTGCTTCTTATAGTTCTGTGAATCATGCATCTGAGCATTCAATTGAGCCTTCGGTAAATTACTTGGCAAATGGAGGCAATTGAGCCTAGCTGTTAATATTGTAGGATTACCTGTCACTCTGGAAATCTTAAAGCCTGCAGGGCTAGACAGCCAGACAGGGCAGTCACAGGTAATAGATGCCACACTCATCCTGCAGACACAGGAAATACCATCTACTAAGACAAGCTCAGCAACAAGCTCCCCTGGGAATGGGCTTTCCCACTGAAGATCACCCATCCAGGAACCATTGCTGTCTCTTTAAATCCAAAACGGTTGTGTAGTTGACTTACAGAGGACAGATGATGTGCAAAAGACAAATTATATAAAACAGAAAAACTGAATCTAGATAAATAAAGTTGCATTAAGTCAAATATATTTAAAGGACTGTATGTTTGTGCTGTGTTTCTGGATAGCTGGTACCACACTGGGTCCCTGTCCATCTCACTTCTCAAGATCATAATGCACATCTTGTTGCTGTTGATGATGCTATGTTATCCATCCGCATAGTCGTATGTTTCATAAGCATCTCATTTGTATATCAGGTGGTAATTCTGGTCCTGCAGGCCCAGTATATTCAGATTTTTGTTTCCACCAATTAGCCTGGCTAAATGAGCTAACTGGCTGTAACCTGTATATACCAACACTAGTTCACTTGTTGATTAGATCAGTGTTTCTCAACCCTGGTCCTGGGGATCCACTGCCCTGCATGTTTTAGATGTTTCCCTGCTCCAACACACCTGATTCAAATGAATGGGTCGTCATCAAGCTCTGCAGAAGCCTGATAATGACCCATTCATTTGAATCAGGTGTGTTAGAGCACGGAGACATCTAAAACATGCAGGGCGGAGTGTAGCACAGTGGGTAAGGAACTGGGCTTGTAGCCGAAAGGTCGCAGGTTCGATTCCCGGGTAGGACACTTCCGTTGTACCCTTGAGCAAGGTACTTAACTGAAATTGCTTCAGTATATATCCAGCTGTGTAAATGGATACACTGTAAAATGCTATGTAAAAGTTGTGTAAGTCGCTCTGGATAAGAGCGTCTGCTAAATGCCTGTAATGTAATGTAATGTAAAAGGGCAGTGGGTCTCCCAGGACCAGGGTTGAGAAACACTAGATTAGATGACAGATAAACTGTTTACTAAGGGACAGAAGAACAGTGTTTGGCTGTCATTCATGCACTTGTCAAGAAATGTCTACTGGCTTAAATATTAGGCTAACTGCGTAATTAAGGCCAGAAGTTGGCATCAAAATCAGAAAACAGATACGGCTCTTGTTGCTCAATTCTGCTGTACATCATGGATACTCAAACCTGTCCCTTGAATCTAAATCCAGCCCTGGTTTTGTTTTCTCTCAGGTAATTAACTAACCAATTACTGATTGCCCATTGTCTACCCATGAGGACCTGGATTTGAGTAACAGGTCGTAGGCCAACAAGTTGTGACACCAATAGCTACAAAAAAAAAAAAAAAAAAACTATTCCAACTATTAAGAGATATTAATTCAGTATTAGGGGGAAGCTGTTTTTCAAATTTAATAAGTTGTACTGTAGGCTACAAATTGGTCGTGCTTGATTTTTTAAATTCACAACAAATATAAATTATAAATTGCAATGATTCATCGCTAAACAGAAAGCTACTATTACTAAGATTTACGACGGACTTGCAAACCCGTTTTAAAGAGTCTGAAACAAGACCAGTTCAAAACCTAGACCGAACCGCCCGACCAATGGTGTAACTTCATCAGTCAGTCACTCGGTCACAGATGCGCGGTGTAACTTCACTCACTCAGTCACAGACATTCGCGTTCATAGGGCTGCCGCGCTGTTAGGGTCCAGCCAAAAAGTAGGCTGTAGGCTTACAATTAGCCTAGGAATTGCGTGATTGTGAGCGCGTCATTCCCGGTCATCCCTCCATTCGGTCATCTAGCAGCTATATATAACGTCTATATAATGTGAAAATGGTCGGTCAGTTGAAAACAGATTACAGTTTCAAGACAAAATCTCTTCAATAAAAGCACTTAAAATATAACCCTAGTAGCACCAGGGTCGAATTCACATCCTTTGTGTGATGTGATGGATCCATTAAGACAACGCGACCTATACCCTGCTCTTGATCGTGAAACTGATCCAACCAGGCCAAGCGGCATATTTTGCGTACTGCTACGCACGTGAGCGAAGTTTTCTCCCCAAAACTCTTTGTCGCTAGACATCCGACACCAAACGCACATGCAGCCACGCAATGCATTAGGTCGTTTATTTGTAAATCTATATATATATATATATATATATATATATAGATTTACAATGTCCCTCGAAATAAAACCTCGGGTGATAACGTAATAGGCTGAAGGTCTGCGGAATAATAATGCTGCAGGCTATTGTGAACGTATTCACATTTTCGGTCATTACGGCTAAAATATAACAAATAGCTAATGCGCATGTGCTTTGAGCCTCAAAGTAGATCCACGTATTCTATGCAGTGCAGTTACCTAGCTACGCTGGCTAATTTAGCTAGCTAGCTGACTGGATTGAAACAAGCGTTGAGATGGTTAGTAGCACACTTGCGGTCGTTTCATTGTTGATGCGAAAGGACCATGATCCAATCTAGTCGTACCTAGGAGGTGTAGGCTGTAGCTAGCCAACACAACTAGTGAGCAGTCTAGATAAACAGTGCGAAATTACTTCTAAGAATCGTGTTACACGTATATTTTATATAAAGCGACTTAGCCTAGTTACGTCTGCAGCCTTCCAATAAATCAACAGCTTAATCTCGCTAGACTAGCTAGCGACGCTGACAACAAACTAGCTGGCTACAGTGAGCCAACTGTTGTTAGCCTGCTTGCAAACCTGGGTTTACAACTTGGTAAGTTAGCTAGCTAGTCAGCAAATGCACATGATCATGCCTTGGCGTTGGCATAACCAAAGTCATCCTAGCACTAACGTCAGGAAGAACTAGCCCTGGATATCGATAGAAAATTATCAGCTGCGACGGCTGCTAACTTGCTAGCTAGACACAAACCATTTATTTTGTCGCGAATGCTTGCTACTTGGCAATGACGGTTCAGCACTCTTGGCTAGCGAACATCCTATAATGTCTTGTTTCTACAGTCTTGCTGTTTAAGGCGAGTTAATTTCGAAAAATAATCACTTATTTTGCAGTCATGTCGCTCATTCTTAGGTCAGTCTTATGCGTTTGTGCAGGTCCATTGCACAATCAATCAGATCAGATGAATTGATGTTAATGTTAGCTAACATTCCAGTTAGCCACAAAATTCGATGATCGGCGGATCATATTATACTACAGGTGACGAGTTGCTAGATAAATGCAACATTACACCGGTAGTTAGCTAGCTCGGTAACGTGGCAAAACCAAGTTAAAATAAGAGAGATCGAGACTGCAAGGGAATTAGCTAGCTACAGAATGAATCTGAAATACCAGGGTGTATAACAAGTAGCACTCGTTTTTCTTTGCTTCTTTTATAGATCCTGTACACACAGACAATTGGTGGCATGCAATCTCCCGACATTCTTCGTGAAGCCACTGATTGGCTGTGAGCGCAGGACTCTGGAATTCAGGTAATTTTGCTGAGACAATTTAGAGTCAGGTGCTAAAATTTAATTTGTTGCGAACTTTAAAAGCATAGGAAATCATTTATCCCGAACCAGCGATTTTACGTTGCTATATGTACTAGGTCTTATTATCAAGGAAAATCTCTTATTTCACATATTTTAGTTAGTGTGTGCACATTGGTTGAACATATACCACTCCGGGAAAATGTTCAATATCAGTTGATCATATGATAGTAGCTGAAGTAAACTGCGTCATATAATGGTTGCATGAAATCCATATATTAATTAGGTATCAATATGTATATTTACAGTCCCTTAATTATCTTATACATTTTTGCTTAGAAACCAGAATGGGGATCAATTCAATATTGGGCCAGCGGGCCACTCTTTGGACCAAATAAGAATTCTGACAACACTCCAAGAGATCAGGTATTGCAGGCAGATTGTTGATGCACTGGGTGATATTTGAGTGTAACATGATGTTTTTTCAATGCATAAAATGGTTGAAAATCAGCAACTCTTTTTCTCTCCTTTTCAAACCAGCACCCATCCATGGACAAGCTCAGGGAGGACATTTTGAACCTGTGCCAGCATTACCCACAGGGACTTCCATTACTGAAAATACCACTGCTTTATAGGGCAATGTATAAGAAACCACTGGACCTAGGTCCTGATGGGTTCCTGGAGGGATTTCTGGAAGCTATGGCTGATGACCTCACTTTGGAGTGCACCCAAGCAGGCGTGGCAGTTAGGCCTGCCCAGTTTCACCCACCCCACTGTGATTCAGCACAACCTTCCCCTCATCGGTATCATCCAGCTCAGGTGCCTGTTGAGGCTCCTCCAGTAGTCCCGACAAAAGATTGTAATAAAGGTAAGATCTGAAGAATAGGCTAATACAATATTATTATTTAATATTAAATATTTATATACAATATAAACAATGCAGTATTTCATCGCCATTTTAGTCCAAGTGGTCTGGTTTGCCTTTGAGAAACCATGAAGCGTCCTGGAATTAGTTTTTCTAAATTCTTCTCAGTTAGAGTAAATTAGGTCCTCTTCCATATGATTAAGGTGCAGCTACACTTGGCTGAAATCCAAACGCTTGCGGAGTGTACATATTTTATCACTAGTACCCTATAAGCATCAGTTTCTTTTTTAGTTGGTGTTCTCGTGAAGTAAATGGATGGCCAGGGAAATTGAAGTTCTGCTGAGTGTCTAAATTTATAGAGTCCACTTTAGCTTTTATAAGTTGTGTGTGACATAACTGAGTGATAGAGGAGCTGGTTCAAATGACAGTCATATCTCTACCTGTGCTGCTTATTTGACCTCAGTCAGGCACTGCTAGTGTAATCCAAGCATGGAAAATAATAGTGAACTGGCATAAGAAATGTTCAAACTGAACAACACATTGCTCTTGTTTTGCCTCAACAGAAGCTGTGCTGCAGCAGCTGCAAGTGGAGATTCTGTACTTGCTGCGCTGTACTCCAGGTGGTGTGGAACTGCCCAAGTTGTGCAGCAAGTACAGGAAGCTGTATGGACGGAAATTAACCCTCTCCCACTATGGCCTGGGAGGTCTGCAGGAGCTACTAGTGCTGTTGGGGGACCAGGTATGCATGGAGCATGTGAACAACAAGAATGTGCTGAAGGAGGCAAGCCAGAGGAACTGCAGCCAGCATCTGACTGATAACGGTCCGAGTGCTAGTGGGCCAGGCTGCAGTCCTTCTCCAAAGAAGATGGGTAATTTCATCTCATTTCCCTTGTACTCATTTAATAATCTGTGCATTATTTTTGTGTTAACTCAAGTCAAAAATGTGATTTTTTTTTCATGATGTGTGCAATATATTTTTGCCCTTATTTTTGGGGGTGAGACATATTCATGTACAGTAATCAAGAACAATTAATTGCAGGCTGAACTTCGAATTAATGCGTTGTAAAGGGCTGCTTGATTTAAAAGCAATTTGGTTATTATACATTTTGGATATTTTGTTGTGGTGTGGTTTGTGCTGAAGATGCATGGAGCCACTTGTGCTACATTAAACATGGGTACATGGATGTGCAGTCAAAATCACATTTTGTAATCGTTATATGATACATTAATCAATAACCAAGCAAAATAAGTGAATGTCCTTTACATTCACTTATTCACTTGAGTGGACATGCTGTTTCAGACCCTGTGTTTAGTAGTGACATACTTAATATTAAAAGGTGCTTTCCATTAATTATCAATTTATTTGGGGTTGGTATGGAGATAAATATTTAAGAAATGGGTTAGTACCACCATATCCTCTATATTGCTCATTATACTTTTCTATTTATCTAAAGCAGGCAGTAGCAGTATCTGTTACGTTGCACTTCCCAGGCGTGGCATACCAGGAAACGTATCTTCCGCTGCAGCGAGCAGTCCTCCTGCTGTTGCTAGGCAGTGCTGTTACGCAACAATGTTCTCTCATGGTGATGAGTCACAGAGCTGCCTTGGCAACAGCGAAGGCCAAACCGGGAAAGTGATACCTAAGGGCCCTCGCTTACAATATCGGCCTCAGTTCTCTGAGTTTCGGTTTCATTTCTTCAGAAACTCATTGTGAACTAGTAGTAGGCACTCATACAATAGCAGTTGAGTTACAGATTGCTTAATATGTGATCACAATTTGTATTTTAAAGGTCTCTGCCCTTTGACAGTGTCTTGACTAGAATAATATTATTTTAAAAACATGAACATGATATATGGAAATCCGTGCACCACGATGCCAATTGCTTACTGTTCACGTATTATGCCTGAATAAATCTTATACTGAAAATGTAAACACTGTGTTATACAAGCAAAAGTTTTATTATTATTGTTATTATTATTATTTTTTTTTACATTTTACTGGCAACATGTAGGTCTTACTGAATGACTGTGCTGGCACTTGCTTTTTTGGGGAAAAGGAGAGCCATGGCTTTCATTAGTTTCACTTTTCATTCAGCCAGGGGTGGTTGACTGTTGAGAAACAGACTTTATCCCAGTGCTGAGGTATAAATAGTGCAGGAACCATCCTCTCTCACTAAAACAATATAGCTTTTGCCAGAGACAGTCATCAGACATTCAAGACATGGCGTTATTATTGAAGGATATCAGTCTTGGTAAGTCAAGTGCTGAAGTTAGCTTTCAAATTGTATTTTAAGGGTCATTGTTGCATAGATGTAGTTATTAATATATAACAATCATGGTTTTTAATGGCTGCGGCTTTTTACTTAAATTTTTAGTGTTTGTTTTAATCAAAGGTGTTCTAACACTGGTCCTGGAGTTAACTGCTTGATCAACTGCTTTACCTTTACTTAAATGTTCACTGACAACAAAAGCCAGAAAACTCTGTGTCTCCGTGGGACTTTTGGACTCGTGGTTATATGATAGTTAGCTGATCACTTAAATATTTGTGTTGTGATTTGTTGGGTGATGTGGGTGTGGTTGTGTTTCTGTTTTCAAAGATATGTCTTTCTGCGTAATTTGATTGTTGGCTTGAACATAACTATACTTACTAATTCATTACAATATTGAATTATAGCCTACATAAGTTAATTGATTTTGGACTTGTCATTAAGTTTGGATTAGATCAGTAATGTATTGCTTAGTAATGTGTGTATGTGTGTGTTACTTTTAAGGGGAGGTATCACAGGTACCTCCAATCAAAATTTTGTTTTATTGTTGAATTGTTAAAAACCCCTATGTATATGCGTTTTGCTATTTCTCTGCAAAAAAAAAAAAAAAAAGAAAATACCCCAAATAGAAATGATAAAATAGATATTTTAAAAAGCTTCTGTAAATTACCAGCTATTTCCATTAATATGCACAATGTTAAATTTGGTAGCTATATCTATAAGCTAATTTGGAAAAAATGTTTTTCAAACAGGAAATATCTAATTTAGAGAACATGGCTATTGAGGTTTTCATCATTAGAAAGTCATGTGTTGTCCACTTGTGTGACAAGTACTGTGATATTAATTCATTTATTTTCTATAAACACAATCTGAAATAACATATAATGCATCGAATAGTCTATTAACAGATAGATAACACACTGTCTGCAATTCATATTGGCAAGCCGAGGGGAAAATACTGATTTTGCATTCAAACCGATCACAACACCAAAAAAGACTTAACACCCTTAACCAATCAGTATGTAGTTTACTTCTTATATTTGAGGAATCATTGTAATGATTCCAAAGGAAATACCCACACATCTCCAAGTTAGCTATATGCTCCAGAAAATACACTTTTGAATGATATGCAATTCAGCAGAGTCAGTCCTACAGCGTTTCTGACACATATTTATGGGTATTTTATTTTTGGTGTATTTGGCACTGTTGATACAGTTGTAGTACAGGCTAAATATAAATATCTCAAAATGTACTATCAAGCCTTTTCACCTGTGGTGCCTCCCCTTAACACTTACAGAAAATAAAACTTTTGAATGCAATCCACTTAAGATTATCTGCTTATATAAGTACATACATCAAATAATGAAATATTAAGTGTTTATAGACAGGTTTATACAGTTTAAAGCATTTTTAATAATGAAAAAACTGGTTTAAGCAGGTGTGTCCAAACTTTTGACTGGTACTGTATATAATTTGAAAAAATTAAATATTCTGCATCACTACTAATGATTTATTTTTTGTATGTGTTACTATTGCATAGAATGCTGTTGTCTGGCATTGCTATCGCATAGAATAGCATTGAATGTTGTTGTCTACATTTCCACATCCACCGAAGAACAGTGCACCACTGGTTCTCTAGTGTGTTACTTAAAAGCTGTTTTTTTTCTTCAGGTAAAAAAGTGGAGAAGGCATCCCTGGAGGTTCTGGAGCTGTTGAAACAGCACCCAGAGGGTATTCCAATAAAGAACTTAGCCAATGCCTTCAACAAGAAATATCAGAAAAAACTAAAAATATCCAAGCTTGGATTCTCCTCTGTGGCCCTGTTTGTGGAATCCCTTGGGGATGAGGTGCTTATTGATCAGGAAGTAGTTTTTCACAGATCGCACATACCTCCCGGTGGGAGAACCAGGACTCCGGAGCTTCCTAAGCCGCCCTGTGGCGTTCCTGTTGGCGCTCTTGTTGGCTTTCCTGTTATCGCTCCTGTTGGATCAGTGCAGGTTGGTAACGGCTCTGCAGTGCTTTCGTCCAGCGGCAGGCCCTCCCTACTCTCAAAATCTGTTGAAGACAAGAAGGAGCTGACGGACACAGAGCTTTGGAACAATGTCACAGAAGTTTGCAAGATCTACCCGCCTGCCCGCATGTCTGTGGAACAGCTGCAGAACGGTTACTTCTTACACTTCCACACCCCCCTCCCACTGGAGCGGTACAAGTCCCTCTATGACAACCACACCTGGATCCAGAAGCAGATGGCAGCTGCCCCGGCAAACACTTGCGGTCCGATGGTGTGCCCAGGGCTACCTGCGCTGCGAGCAGAGTCTCCTGCAGGTAAGGATGAGCTGACCTCATCCTACATTACTGTGAACAAGGTTGTATTTACAGTTGCAGTGCAGTGATACTGAATTGCATGTAAGACCCTGACTTATTTACAACCCAACTTTCACAAGTTTGTATATGCCTTCCGCTTCTGCATCGCGTCAACTGAAAAAGAGAACAGTGTATTTAAAACTATCCTAAAATTGTCAAAAAAAAGTCCTTTATGATTCTTGGCTAGAAATTTCAATAGCTGGTATAGAAAGCCTAGTGATGCTGGTTCATTTAGGTATGTCTGTAGTGTACTGTCTGCTGATAAAAGAAGACACTCCCACCCTCCTACCCATATAGCCAGTTGCTTAGCCGGTTCATTTAGGAATTTCGGTGATGTCACCCTATCACATTTTTCATCCATCAGTAGGCAGTGATCAAGTTGTAACCATTTAAGAAATGGTTTATATGGGGAGGAGGGAAGGAGTGACTTTCTATCAACCCATGTCTGGTTGACATGACTTGAGAAAAGGCAAAAGTGACAGCATGTTTTTGTGCCACTAGAGGGCATACTGCAAACACAAGAAATTTACCAAATATGAGAAGTGCATTTTAGCTCTTATTGTTGTTCATTTTCTTAGTGTATTCCGTTATCCAGGGTGACTTGAATAGACTCTTAAAGCTTGATATATTTACACATGTTGAAGCACTTTGAAGCTGTCAGTTAATTAGAATTTTATTTATTTATTTATTTATTTTTTTATTTTTTTATTTTTTTATTTTTTTATTTTTTTATTTTTTTATTTATTTATTACAAAGCACGTCTTATTCCTAAAAAAATTAATGAGTTATAACAGCATACTGCTGAATGAATTTGAACCATTTCTGGCTGGTAAAATATGAATTTGTGTGCAAATAGTATGCATTTCATTGAGAAACAATCAAACTGGCACTGTTCCTATTGGCTGTGGCCTCTCTGGTGGCTTTTCAAAAACAAACTCAAAATTTGTCGCAATTAGTGGATAACGTTATCTCTAGTAATTAAATACGATTTATGTATCTTATCTCATCTTTAGGAAGCTTTCTGTTTGGATGTTTCATTCATACATTTTTGTAATAGAATATTATACACAGCTATTAAGCCATGGTAATGTCTTGGTACCTCATCTTGCAGGTGCCCAGAATGGGAAGGTGCAGTTAGCAGGGGTGACCAACGGGGACGTGAATGCAGTGGTGGGGGCTCCAGTGGGACCCCTGGTGCCAGCCGCCCTAACCCCAGCACTCCCAAGGGGCCTTTCCGGGGCTGACTTTCCCGCCCTGGGGACCAAACTGTCCAAGGGCGAGGAGAAGAAGCTGAAGCAGAGCCCAGCGGGAAATGCGCCACTGTTCCGCGAGGGTTACTACGCTCAGGTGAGGGAAACGCACCGCGCCGCCATGCAGGATGCGGACGTGCTGGAGAGCGAGGCCGAGTCCAGAGACTGGCGGAAGAGTAGGGTCAGCGTGGAGGAGGCAAACAGCCTGGCTGAGAACGTCATCCGGGCCATCGCAGCCGATGGAGAGCAGGTCACCGTTGAGAAGGTGGGTGGCCTGGCTTGTGTCTCTGATAGTTGTAGTTGTCCGGCTGTAACCGTAACTGGGTGTCTGCTTAAACTGAACGGTCGGCCTGTTTTCTAAATGTGGTCATCTGACCTTTGTGCTTCTGCTGCTCAGGTGTGTTCCAGGCTCTGTCGGATTAAGAAAGTCCAGTCTCTGCAGTCGGTTGGTATTGACCCCAGACGGCAGCTTTCAGCTATTAAGGACTTTCTGCGCACGATTAAAGAAGTCAACCTCTACATTCAGGTGAGCATCCATTCTTTCATCTGGTCTCATATTGGTAAGGTGTTGAGCTTTCCATAATATTCTGTAAAACAAAACATTGAAGCTGGGCTGGAATTTAGCTGATTGTCTTTTTTGTTTCATTAACTGCATCAGGACTTGCACATAATGAACTGCGGAGATGTTAGTCAATTTACTGAGGAGGAATTTGTAACACTGTTTGGCTTACAGCAGTTTAAAGTCAGAATTTAGCGCTCACTGACCAATACCTTGTTCTGAGTTCAGATATGTGTGTGTGTGTGTGTGTGTGTGTGTGTGTGTGTACGTGTGTGTGTGTGTTTGTTCTCCTTTTGTCTGTCTCTCGGGGCAGTCTGTAGAGGCTGTGCAGACAGTTTGTACCCTTTATGAACTCGGGCAATGCCTGGCAAGCCTGAAGAACATGAAGAGATTTGAGGAGCTTAACCTTGGGCCCCTCTGCAAAATACCGCTTGTACACAAGATGTTTCAAGTCGACTGCAACACAAAGGATGATGACATTACCCAGATTGAAACGGTGGACATTATAAGGGTAAGATATAAATTGGTTCTGGCTTCACAGGGTACAAAGTGGCTTCATATTTTATAATTAAATAATTTATTAAATATCTCTCTTGTGGTACCATACCCTGGTATATTATGCAACATAAAACATTTGCTGTGCTGTTATAATTGGTTAGCATCAAGAAGTTTAACAGTAAGTTCATTTTTCCATTCAATGTTTCTTACTCCTTTGTGTCTCTGATATGTCTGTGCCCTTCAATAATCATCACTTTAGATCGCACTTGCTTTGCTAGCTGTCAGTGTCCTAAGATGATCCTGAATGACTGTACAAAGACTTTGAGTGAAATGGTTCTCTCTTTTCTTTGTGGAGAAAAGAGGGCACATCTACACCTACATGAATCATTTCATGTCTCAACTTAAAAACCATGAAGGTCTCTTATTCTATAAACCTTTCTCGAAATCTTTTATCTTCTTGCCACATATAATCCTTCCTGTTCTGATAAAATCACTCTCATCAATTCAGTTTTTTTAGTTGTATGCCACTGCTCATTGTTGTTCATATCATTCTTTAAAAAATAAAACACAGAGTCTGCGAGATTACAAGAGGAAGCAGAGAGCAGAGAGAGTTGACCTGGCAGACTTCCTGAAGTATTTGGCTGACCAGTACAACTGTGAATCGCCCTACAACCTTGGGGTCAGGATAAACAGTATTGGATTAGCTATTTCAGTAAGTACATCAGTGCAGAATACAATTAAATGTGCTTGTACACAGGCTATAACCTTACCATTTTTAACAGCCTCAAATGGCCTAACCTTTAAATTGTGCCTGCTCAGAGTCAGTCCCCTGTCTTCCTGTGGTGGCTGCTATTGTTTGTTCCTGGTTTTTACAGACCTTGCATAAGGCAGTGAGGTCAGAGCACACTGCTATGGACAAGGCCAAAGATATCATCCAGATGGAGATTGAGGAAGAGGTGAAGAGCAAAATGATGAAGATCAAAAGGAGCATTCTGGAAGCGGCACAGGGCCCTGCCCCCTCCTCTGCTGCCAGTGTGGACTTGAGACGGAAGTATGCCTCCCTGACTGCAGCGGAGGTCGTAATGGAGGTCTTCACTCATGCTGAAGAAGTCTTCAGCACCCGGTTGGCCAAGGTACCACTATGTGATATGTGGTTTAGAAAGGCTGGGTTCTGAAACTGTAGGAAGATTTCTGATAGATTCTGATAGATCTGAACTATTTCTCCCCTGCTCCTGTTTTTGTGTGAGAATCATGTTTCTTCGCTGCAGTTTTACTTATTTCTGGAATTGTATCCTCTTGCCATGGTTTTTATTGCTTTCTTCTGTGTGATATTTTTGTGCAAAAATGTTTGTAATAAATCCTTTAGGATGCAGTGAAGGACGAGAAGCTTTAATTGTCCAAGTCTAATTAAGCTATTAGAATGTCCTGGTTTCTGTGCTCCTTAATATATTGTCCTGCTCAAATAATCTTATCCCAGGGCTATTACTGCACTGTTTTTTTGAGATTATGTTTGTGGATGGCATGTCTTTGCATGTGTGTTTATATATATATATATATATATATATATATATATATATATATATATATACACACTCACCGACCACTTCATTAGGTACACCTGTTCAACTGCAAACTGCACCCGTTAACACAAATATCTAATCAGCCAATCACGTGGCAGCAACTCAGTGCATTTAGGCATGTAGACATGGTCAAGACGATCTGCTGAAGTTCAAACCAAGCATCAGAATGGGGAAGAAAGGTGATTTAAGTGAATTTGAAGGTGGCATGGTTGTTGGTGCCAGATGGGCTGGTTTGAGTATTTCAGAAACTGCTAATCTACTGGGATTGTCACGCACAACCATCTCTAGGGTTTACAGAGAATGGTCCGAAAAATATCCAGTGAGCGGCAGTTCTCTGGGCGAAAATGCCTTGTTGATGGCAGAGGTCAGAGGAGAATGGCCAGACTGGTTCAAGCTGATAGAAAGGCAACAGTAACTCAAATAACCACTCGTTACAACCGAGGTATGCAGAAGAGCATCTCTGAATGCACACCACGTCAAACCTATATATATATATATATATATATATATATATACACACTCACCGGCCACTTTATTAGGCACTCCTTGCTAGTACCAGGTTGTCTTCTGTTGCTATAGCCCATCTGCTTCAAGGTTTGACGTGTTGTTCACCCAGAGAACTGCCGCTCACTGGATATTTTCTCTTTTTCGGACCATTCTCTGTAAACCCTAGAGATGGTTGTGCGTGACAATCCACCAACAACCATGCCATGTTCAAAGTCACTTAAATCACCTTTCTTCCCCATTCTGATGCTTGGTTTGAACTTCAGCAGATCGTCTTGACCATGTCTACATGCCTAAGTGCATTGAGTTGCTGCCATGTGATTGGCTGATTAGATATTTGCGTTAACGAGCAGTTGTACAGGTGTACCTAATAAAGTGGCCGGTGAGTGTATATATATATATATATATATATATATATATATATATATACACTCATCTCAACAGTAGTTGGCCATATTATGATTTCTTCCATGGTTGCCATACATCAAAAATGACTTTCATCTTGCATAAAGATAAAAGATCCTCACAAAAGCCAGCCATTGACTTTCTACATACTGCCGCGCCTTTCTGATGTCTGTGATTTATTAAGTCATGTATACTGCATGTTAAATGTTATTTTTATAGTTTCCCTGCTCCTTTGTGTCACCTCCAGCATGTTCGGGAGTTCCTAACACGTGTGACAGGGGACCGGCTGGCCACCGCCCTGTTCCAGTTAGCCATCTGTGGTGGTTCTCTGGAGGTACCTCAGGACTTGGTGGCAAAGGAAAAAGCTCACAAGCCAACCCAGGAAAAAAATAAAGGGGAGCAAAAATGCACCGCACCGCCCCCCAGTGAGGGTATGTGTACTATTCAAGTTGCCATATTGGAAACATGTTCAAGAGGGGATTTATTGATTTCCTTCCTGGTGTCCTAACAAATTAAGGCAGAATTATTGTATGTGGAAGTATGTTCTTTTGTGGGCCTGGTAAGTAAATGGTATGCACTTATTGTGCGTCGCTATGGTTAAAAGCGTCTGCCAAATAAGTGTAATGTAATGTAACATGGCCTGCTGTAATAGAGGCACATCCACACAAACACCCACAGGGGCATTTACAGATTAGTTGTGGGAATTGGACCTTCCCCATAGACTTTATGTTCTCCTTAAATGTTCTGGACTTTATCTCGACTGAAACAGTTCATTATTAGCTGATCAAATGAACAGGTGAATAGGGCTTTTAAAAACCTGGATGTGTCTGGACTCCCTTTGCACCTTAGTCTGCCTCTTGTAGCAATAGAGGAGGTATTTCCTAAAACAGTCAACTAGATGAAATGCGGCAGTACATGCTGTACTGTTTGAATTTGAATATATATTATATGTTACAGGACAGAACATGTCTTCCATTGAACATTTTGGCCTGTTTCGGTAAAAGAAATGTAACGAGACCAGTAGTAACTGAAGTGAATGAGCGATTGTCTTTTCATGCCTTAGCTGCTGTAAAGCAGTACCTCCAGGACAGCATGGCCAGCGTTATTGGCGTGCTCTCCCTGCCCTACATGTCCGGACTGGAGAAGAAGGTGTCTGAGCACTTCCGGGTCAGCCAGTTCAGCCAGCTGGAGCAGGGGAACTTCTTGGAGTTCCTGGTGAAACCAGGAATCAGTCCGGTAAGAACCTTGCTCCAGCACTCTTCATTTCTTACACGTTTCATCCTGTCTGACCTTGTCTCACTAAAATATATTCATTTTTCTTCTTTTGTATGTATAATTCTTGAGTCTTCTTTGAGTAAATATTTACATGTATTTAATGGAGAAAATGTATGTAAAATACGTAAGAATAAATGAAAAATAACGGAGGGCTAAGGTCGTGTGGGTGTGCTGATCTGGTCTCTTTGTTTGCAGATCCTGCAGGAAGCTGGAGGGGGCACTCTCGCTCTGGGCAGTCAGGACTCCCAGGCCTGTGGCTTCAGGCCCAGTCGGCAGGATGTGTTTGAGTTCATCAAACAGTGCGGGGTCGAGGGCCAAGACAGAGTGAGTGGAAAAATGACGTCAGGCTTAGTCAAACTGTCCCAGTCCCACTGTGGAATTTCTAGCCTGTTCTGACGCAAGCCGATCATAATGTCAGAGGGGAGGAGAAATTAACTTCGTGTGATATGAGCCAATCGTGACCATTCCTTGTCATTTTGGTTTGGTAGGTCCCCTTCATTGAATCTGCCTTGCGGAGTCACTACAGGATTAGGGACAGTCGGGAGCTGGGCTTTGGTGCCCTCTCCACCCTTGTGGGCCATGTCGTGCGGCAGAAGCAGCTGAATGCCCCCTTCAGCACCAGCCTGGTACGCTACGAGTCTCCACTGTTCGTCAAAGACTCCAGGTGAATATCCCCAATTGTCAGGTGTTTGTGGGTCTGTCCTCTATACAAATGTTAGATACACAGTATGGAAGCATTCATCACTAGCCGGGGGTATTGTCCGATTTATTAGATTTATTTTCATAGCAGGAACCATTCAGTCTTATTTAGTCTACCTTTCTGAGCATATTAAAGATGGGTATTTTCTGAAGCTGAAGCAGGATGAGTACCTGCTCATTTTTACCTGCATCCTGGGTTTCCCACTTGTTTGTATAACCTCTGCACCTCACGGATGTAACATTTAAATGAAACTCCCCATATCTTTGAGCCAGCAAATCCATTCACTGTACAATAGGATATGGGCACCTGTGCTCTGCAGTGTTAACGCATTGCACTTTCCTCTGGTTTCTCATTTTCCCGGGGTCTCAGGGGCTCTGTGGATGAGAAGGTTGGCCTGCTGGGGCCAGTGACTCGTGAAGATGCCGTGGCCAGCTTGGTGTCTGCTCCTCTGCTGGAGGACCTCGCTGAGTGGGCTGAGTGGGAGTTGGTGTTCGAACGCCAGCACGGCCCATTGAAAGACTTCATGGAGAGGCACTGTGGTAAGAGATGACTCTCTTATATATATATATATAACAGCCAGGCACAGAGATCTCGGCATATTCTGAACTCACTCCTCCCTGTTTAACTAGAAAATAAATTAGCATTGAGACCAAAGTGCCAAACTCCAAACATACATACTCCTTTCTTTTCATTGTATCATGAACAATATTTTGTAATAAGATGTAGTTTATGTGCAAAATGCTAACTAGGTGACCTAAAACAAGGAATAACTTTCTGGGTGCACAAAATGTAAATTTTGGTTACACTGGCTGACAAATCTTTGTTTTAAGAAATGTAACAGCCAATTTATTTCCATCTATGTGAAGTCATGAATTCATTACACTATGAGTGCAAATCCACAAGCATACGCGCATATGCACACACTCACATACACACACACGGACAAACATAACATAAATATATTTAATTTGTGTAACTGGTTGCATTATTAGTATATAGTAAATTAAATATTCTTGCTTGTACTCGTATTTGAAGATGGAAATGTAGTGCTGTTGCTAAGGTTGAGGCTTTGTGAAATTGTTTCATCAATACTATACATCTACATACTGTACATATATAAATAATGCTTTATATATTGTCAGTATGGATAAGCTAGATAAAACTTGTGTAGGTATTGGCAGTTTTTTAATTGAATGGCTACAGGAAATGAATATTGTAATCCCCTTTTCCATTTCCTTTCTTGAGGAAAGTATGTGGCTGTGTCTATTCCAGGTGCTCAGTCAGACCTTGCCGCACTGGAGGTAAGGCCTGGTGTGTTGCTAAGGATCAGCACTTCCAGCAATGATAAGCTGTTCTCAGAGGCAGCGCAGGATTTGGACCCTGTCGGTACCGCAGGGCACTTGGTCTCCATTGTGGTGGCTGATGGGATAGCCAACGCTCCAGCAGCTCTGCTGGCCAATCACATGGAGAGCTCACTGGCACCAGCTGTCACTCAAGAAGGTGGGCTTGGAGGAAAGCTTTTTTGTAAATTTCATTGCTTTTCACATTCTGAGTAATATTATAATTGTAATGAACTATAGAGGTGATTATTAATTTTGGATTAATTTCTGCATGGTTATTGTCAGGTCAGCTTAAAAAGTTTTCTTAAAGGCCTTGCTCAAGTTAAGAATTGATGTTTTGATACTGGTAAATGACTTGATATACAAATTCCTAGAATTCTTTGAGTGAATGGATCGCATTGTATATTATTTGTTATTAATATTAATTGTCAAAATCAACATATATATTTGCTCATAGTACCTCATAACAAATCATTTTTTATTTTGTTTATAACCCCCTATTAATACATATAAATGTTTAAATGTTTCTCATTAGATCTATCAGTGACTGAAGATCCAGCGCGTTATACCAGGGTGGCAAAGTTCATCCTTGACTGTCTGATCAGAATACCAGCACGGATTTGCAAAGCCTTTTTACAGCAGGTATGCAGTGGACCTACTATTTCATTTCTGTGCTACATGCAGTGATGGGGTCAGCCTTTGATTTGGTGGTGTTGTATTGGTCACAGGTGGGTTTCATATGAAAGCAGCTGGTATATTGACAAGTGGATCTGTTCCTGTCAGTTCCTGAGTGATTCCAGCGGCTCTGTTTACTGTTCAGCCATTACTCTCTTCACAGTGTTTTCTTCTGGTAGTTTTTGTTTTTCAGCACAAGTTTTTTTCCTTTAGTTTTATGTCAGCATCTCAACAGAAAATCGTGATTGTTTGGTTTTCCTATCTTCGATTTAATCTGTACTGCAGTGTTGGGCAACATCTTCATGTTGAACTTGTATCCACATGGAGTCCATTAATTTGACTGCTCACATGGCTTGCTGATTTGTAGCAGAATGATGGCTAAATGCTTTTTGTGCACATGTGTGTTGTCATCCTTTATTCCAGGTGTTCCTGGAGCCCCTCTCCAGAGTGCTGGGGCAGGCCAAATCTAAGGCTGTCCTTCTGCAAACGGCAAAGTCGGACACCCGCTACTTAAACCAACTCCACCATCTGGGCCTGCTGTTGGGCATGACAGAGTGGGTGAAGGACTTCCAGACCAAGCTGAGCCCGCCAAAGCTGCCTGCGGTTCCATCGCTGATCAAGAAGGTATGCGGGAGCACCTGAGGGTTAAGCAGCCTCTGTCACGAATTGAGTGTATTTGCCAAGAAAATGCATCATCTGTCACCCCTTTGTTCCAAATTGAAACTGAACTGCTGACACCAGCTGTTCGTTTCTAAATCAGTTTCTCCTTACATTTTTCTTTCTCTGTCTAAATAAACTGAAAACATGAATCTTCTGGCATCAGTTTATTCAGAAACAAATCTATGGAGCCTGCAGCGAAGGAGAGTATAATTTGTTCTGATCTGAACAAAGAGAATGAAATGAACTTTTTCAGTTTTGTTGTTATGTGATCAAGAACAAAAAGCATGATGTGAACTTTGACAGTGAGGTACCGTCACAGACTCTCTTCACCAAGCTAATGGGCACTGAAAATATACAAACCAAGATCTGACCATCTGATTTGGATAGGAAATCTGTGTATTGCATTGTTTGTGTAGTGGCTGTGTCAGGCAGCTCTAAATATCCAGCTTTAGCCAGTGTCTCCTCCCGTCTACAGCCCCAGTCAGCAGACTCCATGTCCATGAGCAGCAGGTCGTCTGCAGTGGACCTGGACGAAGACCTCCTTGAGGAGTCCAGGCCCGAACCTGACTTCAATTCTGAAACGTCATCCCTGAGTTTTACCGACCAAGATGGTGAGGTTCCTGCCAGTGTTAAGTGAGAAGACAGTGGCATGTGAGAAGCACATCCAGTGTACATTAAGTTTAGACTGTCAAAGCTGTGTGACCATGCACTCTGGAGAATGTTAACACTGATGGTGTGTGTACATTCCATTTATTGTTCACGTGAATTATTGTGTGATCATGCAATTTGGGTAATGTTCACGCAGATGATGAAGGACAGAAATTTGAACTTGTGCGGAATGCTGAAGGCTGTGTTGATGGCGAGATGGCGGATGATGACAGCAAGGACGTGAGGGGAGAGCAGCTGCAGAAGGAGGGTCCGGATGGGGCGGAGCCCACTGCGAACGAGGCAGAGGACAGACTGAGCAAGTGCAGAGCTGTCATCAATGATATCAGGTCTGCACTCCCTCCTCCCAACTCATCAGGGTTTTGTATTGGCAAAGTGTCTTCCCTGTTGTATGTGATAACAGCCACATAAATTACCTGGATGAAGCCAGCAATGTCCTCTCCTCCAGCTTTCCCCAGTAAAAATAAACCAATCGCATACCAGTCAAATACAGATGATTCATCATCAGGGGTGATGACATTAAGTGACAGTTGATAGCGAATTGTGTTCCGAGGGTTCCAGAGGAGGGGAGACTGACTGCTGGGAACAAAATTGATGGAAAGGTTAAGCTAGTTGGGCAATTAGTATTGATTTAATTCGGACAAAGAACTCTCACTGCTGCTTTAATGTTGTCCTGAGAGAACTATGGGAGATGCACTGTAGCAGTATTCAGAACATCTTTCTTTCTGAAATTGCCATTTTACCTTCAATGTTTCATGTGTGACTGTTTGAATCACAGAACTTACTGTTTTTCTTGAAGTTGACCATACGGCCATAATACATTTTTGTCCTTTTGCTTTCAGTTGCTTGAAGTACTGTTTTATGGTTTGTGTTCATTGTAGGAAAAGCGAATTTGGCATTGGTGTTGAGCTAAATGAAGAAGGTCAGAAGTTGATGAAGGTTCACCAGGAGCGACTTGGAAGGAGTCTGGAGCGTCTGTCTGCTGAGCTCTACAGCAAGGACACCCACTTTGTGTTGGAGCTTATCCAGGTGAGTCACCTGCCACTTTAATATAAACATTAATGTAAAGAATTAAAAGGCTTGATTGGCTGCTGGATGCTTATAAAATGCTGAGAAGTAAAATGACTCAAAGCTGGTTGGAGTTAAGATGGCCTTCAGTTGACAGTTCTAATAATACATGCTCCGACGTTGTTTGTCCCACGCTATGTTTAGAATGCTGATGACAACAGCTATCCTTTGGCTGGGGATGTGCAGCCAGCTCTGGCCTTTGTGTTGGAGAAGGACTGCATCACCATCCTGAATAACGAGAGTGGCTTTGAGGAGAAGAATATCCGAGCCATCTGTGACGTAGGCCGCAGTACCAAGGGAAAGCACAAATATGGCTACATAGGTAAAGTGTGCCCTTTGCCTCGCCATTTCGTGCTTTACAGATTGCAGGAGCACTAACAGTTACATTCATTACAGTTCCTGATTATTATGAAACACAGTGACATCATGTTATGCTCATTCACCCTACTAGACTGGTGTAATGGTCGGGCTGCTTCATCATTCTTGATAGACCCTCGGTTCACCGTTCTGTGATTTGTCCATTATCAACATTCACACCTCCCTTCAAGTGGAGGCAGAGAATTTATTTGGAGTACCACATAACAGCTGAACAGGTTGCCTTTTTTTCAAATAGGTTTAAAAAGCTCCCGATAGCAGTAGATAAGGCAAATAGGAAATGAGCTGTCCCAAAATGGCGCACAAATCCACTGAGAATTATTTTCACTCACTTTTATGTTCCCTTGATAATTTGGGTTGTCAGAAGGTAGGAAAAGATTCCATTACATACTCGCATGAGAATTGCTTTCATTGTCAAGTGACTACATCATAATCTTCTCCGTTTGTCAGCTCCCAGGCCTTTGAAGTTCCCTAGCACATGACTGTATGCAGGTGACAATAAAAGCTGTATGCTCTTCAAGGAGAGTCAGATTGAGTTACTGGATGTCAGCATGTATTCCACTTTTTTGCTGACTAGTTTGCCTGCCTGAAAGGGTCTAGCAGTTCAATACTGTACATTTACAGCTACACATTTCCCAAAGTGCAGTTGTGAAATATGTCTGATGTACAGGGCTATGTACTGCATGATATATTGCTGGAATTTTTCATTTTCAACTATTTAAAACGTGAAACAGAGGGAATAAATGATGGTCTAATTAAACAATAAAAATCTGAAGTTTAGTAAAAAAAAAAAAAGTTTTTTTTTTTTTTTTTTTTTTTTTTTTTTTTTTTTAAAGTGCATGCTCTCACAGAAGATTTAGCTTTTTTTTAAAAACACCAGAAGTATTGCTTTAATGATCGGTAAAGTCAGAGGTCCCTAAAAAACAGTAAATTTAATTTTACAGACATGTGCACATATGAGTATTATTTAGTTTGTTAAGAAAAGGGAATCTGGTATAGGGAGATAATTGTCCGTCAGCACCAATTCCACCTGACATATTCACGCAGTGAGCTTTTTATGTTGAATTATATTTCTAATCTTGCACATTGTATGGCCATTGTCTTTCTGAACATCTTTAAAATGCCCGATTGACAATACGTTTTATTCCTATTTACAGGACAGAAGGGCATTGGCTTTAAGTCTGTGTTCAAAGTGACAGACTGTCCTGAAATTAATTCCAATGGCTTCCACATCTGCTTTGACAAGAACAGCGGGCCCATGGGCTACATTCTGCCACACTGGCTGGAGGAAGAGAGGCCTGTGTGCACAGACCTGCTGGAGCTCAAGCAGCACAGGTGAGCTGAGGACTGTGGTCATTGCTAGCACTGGCTCTCAATCGTCAGGGATCCTGGAGTGCAAAATGATTTTGGTTACCAGCTCCATGTGTGCGCAGCAGACGCTCACCTCTCCCGCCTGTCTGCAGCTGGAGCACAAAGATATCCCTGCCCCTTCGGTCGGAGAGCTACCAGACGAGGAACCTGTTCCATGACGTGCACCCCTCTCTGCTGCTGTTCCTGCACCGCCTGCGCTCCATCACCATCGTCAACCAGGTGAGCGTGTCCCTCCACCCCTCGCTGCTTCAGAGCAATGCTGGGGAAAGGCCCTGACACTTTGCTCAGTCTGTCACCAGAACTGTGTTAGTGACCAGCCCCCCGGTCTCTCTGTGCATCAGAACGATAAGCGGCAGGTGTCGATGACTCGCCGGGACCTGAGCCACAACATCCTGGAGGTGCAGCACACTGATGGCGTGGAGCGCTGGCTGGTGGTCAAGCGCATGCTCAGCCCCAGGATGGCAAGTTTCCACTCATTCTCTGGCTCTCCTCCTCTCATCCCTCTGTTCTCTCTCTCTCTCTTGCTCCATCTCCTTAGGTCTGCCTGAGAATAATCTCCTGATGGTGCTTTTTCTTTTTTCCCTTTTTTTTTTTTTTTACACTGACATAGTATCTATGTGTGTCCTGAGCATTGAAACTGGAAAGTAGTGGTCCTGGGTAGTGAATCTTTAATCCCTCCTTTGTAAATATGCATTCACATTTCTCCCCTCACTTAAAATACTGTTTGCATACAAGTAATGAATATTTTATTTTATAAAATGAATACTTAGAGCATTTTATTTTTATCTTTGAAAGCACAAGCAAATTCCTGAAATTGTCCCGATGAAAAGATTTGTGCCTTGAGTTGATCCCTATCCTCTCTTCCCCAATTCATAAGCATTTAATCTCCTCCAAACTGACAAGCAGTTGTGCCTGTAGAAAGAACATATTTTATTTAAACCAGCTGGATTCTTTTCTAGTTTTTTTGCCAGGTTTGTTTTTGGGTTATGTAAGTGTTCCACTGCTAGCATCCGTCAGAACAAAGGCCCCTTTTTACCCTGATCTCATTTAAACTTTATGAAAACTGCCTTATTAACAAGGTATAGTGAATTAATTTCCTCCGCTCCAAGCATTATCAGGCACTGCAGAAGCACACAAAAGTAGACTTGAGGTTGAGTTAAATTTCTAAGTAACCGATAAGATTTTTCGGTGTTTTTCCCCCTCTTCTTCTTAACATTTTCTTGAATCTCCCCAGAGGAGTAAAATGGCTGTGTCCAATTAGCATCAGCTCTTACACTACACCTCTGGTCATACCTCTCTTAAACAATTTAAGATCAGGATCAGGGGAGGTTTGTTGTGCTGCCATGTCACATTGTGTTTGTTCTTCTTGACTTGTATTCCTGCATGAAAAAGGGCCATTTCCAGTGCTGTTTGTCAATGCGGATGTCATTTTTGAGAATGTGAACTTGCTTCCTCTCCAGATTAAAGAGGGAGTGGAGTCCACTGAGCTGGCCCTGGCCTTCAAGCTCACAGACTCTACCTCTGAGATGAACATTCAGCCTGAGAAGCAGCCAGTCTTTGCTTTCCTCCCTCTCCGGAGCTTTGGATTTCGCTTCATCATCCAAGGTTAAGATCTTCACTTGACTCCAAGTCAATCGCCAAAACAATCGGACAGCGCTTGACCACATGCTTGTATTTTGTATTAAATATATGTCATCAAAGCAGATTGAAGGCAGGCTGTTAGGAGGTGCCTAAGCACTGATGTGGCTGTTGTGCTTCCCCTGAAGGTGACTTTGACATCCCCTCATCCAGAGAAGACGTGGACCGGGACAGCTACTGGAACCAATGGCTTCGATCAGAAATCCCCCAGCTCTTCCTGCACGCCATGGACACATTTGCAGTAAGTGACAATATGAAAGGTGAAGGCAGTTCAAAGAATGCAATGGACTTTTACCCTCTTCATGCATAAAGAAAAGTGCAAAGAAACAAAAGGCAAATCAACATATAATGTACTACTTTTTAAAATTTTGCACAACTGTGACAGGAACTTTTTTATTTCAGGTTTAATCATTTGTTGTGTTATTAGCTGACATTTTCAACTCTTAATATTTTGGTGTAATCAAAAATTCTTCAAAAAATATAATTTTATGAAAGTGGAAATGTCTGTATGCCTTGATAGAAAATAATAAAAGCCTTAATGACATTGGAAACAGGAAATGTTTTCCAAAAAAAGGTTAATAATATTTGAGAGGTAGAAAATGTTAAGCCTCCTGTTATTCAAAAGGAAATATTTATGACAGACGCCTTAGTAAAAACAAAATTGAAAAAAAACAAGTGATCCTGAAATTTGGAGTGAGAGGAAAAAGACTCAAGTGCCCTTGTTTTCATGCATAGCATATGGCAGGATTATACCACAGTACCACACTTCCAGTTTAAAATAATGTTCAGATTGGGCTTCAATTGACTTTTATGTTGTGTTCCATTAGCCACTATGAAAAGGATGCCATGCCAACATTATATTTTATTATACATTCCAGAAGTCATTTCTGCAGGTAGAGCACCATTTATAAATTAAAGATGCAAGAAATCTACAGTGTTATTTGATCAAGGGGTTTGCTCTCTCTGCTTGGCTCCAGGAACATCCAGAATTCTCTGGTCTGCAAGGGCTTTGCCACTTCCTGCAGTTCATCCCACTTCCTGATGAGATCCTGGACTTCTTTAACCCAGTGGCTGGCCAGATCATACAGCTACTCAAAGGCAAAGCTTGCCTTCCCACCAAGGAGCGTGAAGGTGAGCCTGCCAGAAAGTAGCACTCCACACAAGTCCCGTGCCTCATGGGATACTTGAAAACATTTTCACCACTCGTCAGCACGTTCACTTGCGGACCTGTCCCTTTGCAGATGGCAGCGTGGAGTACAAGCTGCCCTCGCAGATCGCCGTGTCACAGGACCCGCTCATCCAGGAAGTGATTGGGCCGGAACATCTCCACAGACACCTGAACCTGTCCTACCTGCACCCCGCCCTGCAGTCTGCCCTGCCCCCCTCTCTGGTGTCTGCTCTCGGGGTACACCGGCTGAGGGCGGCAGATGTGGCAGTTGTCACCTGCGCCATGGCTAAGGAACTCATCGACAGTGATGGCAACCTCTCAGGTAGTGTGCGGTTTTCATCCTCCTTATGTGACCAAGGAAGGAAATGGTGGAGTATGGTGATTGTGAGCACAATCAAACCTGAGCCTATCAATTGTGACATTAATGTCATTGAAGATAAATTGAATGGGATCTTTGGTTGTGGACAAAGGTCTGAACTGAAAAGCTCTTAGAACATATTTTTAATGGAATTTGGTGTCGCTGCCATGTGTCATGGTGATGTCATGATTTTTCAGACAAAAAAGTAATACACATGCACATGAATATAGCTTCACAGCTTCTGGGTAGGAAAATGAAAATTTTCTAATTAAATTATACTTCTTGCTGCAAATGTGTTGATTAGTCCCTTGTGCTAATTACTGGCTGCATTGTTGTGTTCTGTAGACTCCTGTCTGAAGAAGGTGGCCAAGCTGCTGGTGTGTAACTTCCGTGCCCTAGAGCAGGAGTACAGTGAGGCGGACACCATTTTGAAGGCACTCAAAGACATTCCCATCATCCCCTTGGCTGATGGTCGCAAGGTGGCCCTGAGCGAAGGGGGCATCTTCTTCCCACTTTTAGATGAAAATAAGTCACAATCGGGTATGTTTACGGTTTGTTTAAGAGCTTTCTTCCAGGTTCCACTGCTACTCCCATTTACTGTGCAACTTCATTTTTAAAAGATTTCACTCCTGTTTTCTCCTCATTTGTAATGGCGAATTTGTGTGTGTTTGTGCTCATTGCTGTTGCCAAATCTGTAAATGTGTTAGAGCACAGACAATCACATGGTCTCCTCTGATGCGATGTCAAGCTGCTACTTCTTTTCACTCCGCAGACCTCCACTTAATTTTGCGCAGACATTTTCTCAGATTAGCACACTTAATGTACTGCTTTTGCAGACAGACTGCATGGGTTGTAGTCAAATTAAACAGTACTTTGAGACTAGATATATAGAAATGCTAGAAATAGCACCAGAAGGCACAGGTCTCAAATAGATGACTTAAGACTAGAAAGGGGTGACAAGGTGCTTTATTTCTTTAGTCTCGACATGAGTAGGTTGGTGAAGGTTGACATGAATTTTTAGCTGCATTTGTGAAAGGCATTGATGAGATGGAGTTCTGTGGAGGCTATTTCAAACTACTCCAGCTTCTGTGGACAAAACGGGCACAGCTGGACAGTAATCCAAATAAACTATGCACGGCCAATAGGAAGTAGCTCTTCATGCAGTGATTTACCAATGCATGTGGTGACTTGTCAGGATTTGCTGCGGATCCTTCAAAATCAAACAAGACGCAGTAAATTGAATGATTTCACACCGTTTCATTACACATTGTGCATTCTTATGCCCCTATAAGGCTGGAACATGAAAGCACTTGTCTGGGTGACACAAAGCATTTCTCTTTTCTTTGCAAGCAGATGGTCCTGCTATAGCTTGTCTCCACTATGAATGCTTTACTTTATTTATGGGGCCATCAGCGAGCTTCATGCTAATAATGGCTAAATCCACGGGAGTGGTTATGGAACAAGTCACTCCCTTGCATCATCCTCTTTCACATGAAGATGGCAAAGTGTTTTTGGCAGTTAAGATTAATAATTCATTTTCAGACTATGATCTATTGCATTGTGCGAATTTTTGCATTATTAATGAAAGCAAAGTTGTTTGTAGTAGTAATAACACTTTCGGCTCTACGTACCGCCTCTGTTCACTCTGTGCATCTGCACAGTGATTAACCTTCTTTCATGCAGTTATGATCATAGCTTCAAGAGGATTGAGAGTAAATCCTTGTCTGCTACCATTAAGAAAGCTGTGGAAAATTATTTGATTGATGAATAGAAAATAACTGGCGACTTGGCTCCATAAAGTTAACTTGCGCTGTCTTTTAACTAAAAGCAGAGTTCTTCTAAATTAAACAGCAGAATGGTGACACAGCAGGTGTATACTGGGAGAGGGAAGAGGGTTACTGCTGTTCACCTCCTTTGCCTTGTCTGACTCCCAGGCATAGAGGCACTGTACAAAGACCTAAGCATCGTGGCCCCCGGACTGCTGGAGTGTCTGGACCCCCTGGGGAACTCTCAAGTGAGGGAACTACTCAAGAGGCTGGAGGTTCACCAGCTGGAGCCACAGGAAGTCCTCCACAACCACATCTACCCTGCTCTGAAGAGTGGAGACTGGAAGGTGACTACTCAGGGTTTATGGTCATTAATAGGGACGAACGAAGAGGGCTGTGACCTGCGCTGTTTTGTCCCAGTGACTACTTGTGGGTTGATCACTGCCCTTATGTCCTTAATCAGCCTTCTCCTGCACACTTGTGCGCTGAATGTTACAACATAACTGTGAAGACATTTGTTATACTAAGTGGTGTGAGTTCAGTTGAGGGGCGGACCAAATGGTTAGGGAATCGGGCTTGTAACTGCAAGGCTGTAGGTTTTATTCTCAGGTGGGGCACTGCTGTTGCACCCTTGAGTGAGGTACTTGACATGAATTTCTTCAGTGAATATCCAGCTCTATAAATGGACTGTATGTATACACATAATCTGTGTAAATTAGGATTAGGATAAGAGTGAGTGCTAAATGTGAAAATGTACCTTAATTTGATATGTCATACCTGAACATATTACATGTGTATTTCCACAGAGGAGGCCAAATGACATCATTATCAGCTATGTGGTGTTCATCAAGCAGAACTCTCGTGACCAGGACTACAACACCTTAAACACCGCAATTCCTGTGTTGACCAACAAAGGTTTCCTCTGCCCCAGTCAGAGCAAAGTGCAGTTTTCAAAGGACTATGGCAACATCGACCTGCCTAAGAAGCTCCCAGGTAAACTGAGATTATTTTTTTGCCCTGAAAACAAGATAGAGGCACTTGAATAGCAGATCAAATGCATCTTTATTCATTCTCCCACCTTTGATTTTGCAGGGACTTGCTTTGCTATTTTCGTATGGTTTATGAGACATGTGTAAATGTGTCCTACAGACATGTGTAAATTGAAAAAGAAAAGTGTGAGACACTTTGTGTTCTGAGATATGTTAAAAATGCATGTGACTTGTCTAAATGGCTCTGGCATGCGTCACTTTCCCTACTGAAACCTTCATCCTGTCCCAATTGCCCTTTAGAAAACAAACGCTTATTGTTGTCCCTCACTTCTGATAGGGTTTTTCTCCCAAGAGCCTCCATCCTGCTATTAAAAAGAAAGAAAGCGTGAAATTTGGAGGAATGCAGGGCGTTATGTAAGGGTGGTGTGAAAAGTGTGTTAGCATGGTTGACCTGGTACTGGAGAATAGAGGTGTCCTCAGCAGGCCGGGTCTCCTGGCCATCCCGTGTGTCGCAGGTGTGGAGTGGGTGCTGCTGGACCCCTGCTATCTGAAAGCCCACCGAGACCCGCAGGGCTGGAGAGAGTTCTTCAGTGCCCTGGGAGTGCAGGACCTGCTCATCTTCAAAAAGGAGAAGCGCACCATGTCATCGGAACAGCTGGTAAGGGACGCAAGCACGTGTCCGCACAGTAGCCGCGGTCATGCACGCCCAGTCTCTGGTGAACGGCAAAACGCCAGGGCTGGTAATTAAAAGAGAAAGAGCTGTGGATGAGCTTCTCGTGCGTGAGCGTGAGCGGGAGCTCGAGAGCGAGAAGGCGCCAGCCTGTCCGGGACGGTGGAAGATGAGCGTGGGTCAGCCGAGCGTTACATAACGCCCTGCTCTCTTGTGCTGGACACGGCAGTTCAATTAAGCATGCTAACAAGCGGTTTGGCTCTTTTGTTCTTAGCGGAGCTCTGGCACAGGGTGGGGGGTGGGGATGGAGATGCAGTAGCCCGCTAAGGCTTCATCTCCACAGTGAGCTTTAATGAAGGTTGAGGGGCTGGGCTCTGGAGAGAGCTTCCTGCTAGGGACCTTTGGGTACCTCCTGTAACCCCCCCCCCCTCCTCCAGGGGAGAGAGTGTCACTGAAGCCCAGTCAGTAAAATGAGTTCTCAGTGAAATTTAATATTTAAAAATAACATGCACCATTCAGAATTCTGGACTCTTTTTGACTCAACAAAGCGTTGCAGTTTCTCGCCTTACTATTGTACTTGCTGTGTAGGTTTTAAGAACCGTATCATGTTACGCCCGTGGCAATGGCCGCTCAAATCACAGGCTAATCTTAGCTATACTAGAAAATAATCCAAACAGACTAGGGTTCCCTTTCATATGGCTTCTGAATCCTGTATTACAGATGCTATAGGGAGAGTGAAGCTGTTGACTGGGCATTTTTAGGCCCTATAAAAGGAGAAGTAAAGATGAGTGTAATTGCACAATATTGACTGGTTGCATAGACACTGTAAGCCTGTCACGAAGCAAGCATTAACTGTACTTGATGTGGATACTACAGATAATCCATTGTGAAAGTGACTTACAGAAACCAGATCTGCTTTGCTGACTCACAGTACACTGTAGGTGATCAGCCCTATGTGTAACCAGGGATATTCTCTCCCTCTTGGGCACTTCTTGGTTTGCTAAGTAAATGTGATTTATCACAGTTTTTTCCCTGAGGGGAAAGTGATAAAGATCTTCGAAGAATCGGACACAAAATGTTCTCTGTTTTGACAAGAGCTTTCCTGTGATTGTGATGAACTTGGACTTGCATCAGTAGAAAGGAATTCAAAACAATCTGTATGCGTGCGTGTGTGCGTGCGTGTATGCGTGTGTGTGCATGAATCGGGTGAATGTTGCTACTCTGACCGTACCTTCGATGTCCTCTTCAGCTCATAGACAGCCCCCTGCTCCAGGCAGTTCACCCGCAGGCTAAACCTGTCTGCTGTACAAGATGCAGAAATATCTGAGGTTACTGCGCATTCCATCAGACATTACATTCGTTTCAGGGTTCCTTGAATGATATCCGCACCGCGTTTTTGAACTGGGCTCCTTGAGTCTGGGCTCTCTACCCCTCGCTATGTTTTGGTGTGTTTGGGACTGCGTGAGGAGGCGTGCACGTGTTCCTCAGGCAGCAGAGCGACTAATGTCCGTCCCCCTGAGCCTCTCGCTTCCCGCTCTCCCCGCCAGGCCTCCAGCCCTTGGGCCGCGGACTGCGCGCGGTGGCCCCGCCCTGCGGACGGCCTGTACGTGGTGGAGGATCACGAGTGCGAGGAATTCCGCTCGCTTGTCACTGCTGATCAGCTCCCTGACCAGCTCAAACGGGAGCAGAGGCTGGAGCTGCTGAAGTTGTTGGACCAAAACTGGGTCACTGGGTAAGTTTAGAAATGGAATACACCGGTTATAAAGCACAGAACACTCAACCCCCCACCCCAGGTAAAATTCAGAGCCGTCTTAAGACATCTTGGCGTAGATTTGTCCCTGAAAGTACCACATTCAGTGCAGCCTGTATTTGGACAGTGATACAGCATTCTGCAAGATTTAATTTGAGGGTATTCACATACATGTTTTATTACACAGGAGCAAACTGTAGCCTTGGACAGCATTATTTTCGAAGGATTGACTTGAGGATAATGAAGGAGAATTGTTTGTGTTTATTCTTTAGGAGTGGTCCATACTCTACACACAGTCACTCACAAGCTCCATGTCATCAGTTGCATTGAAGGGAGTCAAATGAGCCGATTTAGTATTGTGCCCCTGTTGATGAGATGTTCTGGATATCACTCAAGCCTTTCTCTGAATAGATGCTTCCCTCCATCATTACATGTGCCCCCTCCGGCTTTCCCTGCTGTGATGCTTGCTCAGTACGCTCACTTGCGTGACACTGGGGTATATAGGGCATTTAACTGTACTTATTCTGGAGCAGAGCCTTAGCTGTGTTGAAACTTTTGACGTTGGCTTGTCCCATACATCTTTGTTATGCAACAACATAAATTCTCTGATTTATGTGTTAACCTCCCGTTTTGATAATGTAATACAATTGCCTTTATTATCCACCTACTATGTTTAACAGTGCTATTCATCTGTAAATGTGAACAATTTCCCAATCATGAACTATGCAAGAATTGCTTAGGCTGTGTTTTTTGTGTTCTATATATCATTGTTAAGCATCATTATAGTGTAAATGGAAGAAACATTTAATGCTTCATCTTGCATTTTGCTGATGTAGTAAGATCGTTTTTATTATACAGTATTTATTAATGCTATTGATCTGTAAATATGAACAGTTCCCCAATTATAAATTACTGGAGCTTTTACAACGATAACCAATTTTTTTTTTTTTTCAGTCAGAAAGTTGTGTAAATGGCTATGTGCTCTGAGTTGCACGAGTGCTTCTCTTAGGAAAATGTGGGGAGCTTTATTTGAATTGAATTTTGCATTCATTGATGTGCGGTCAGCGTAGTATAAAACCAGTGTCACAGGGAATTTCTTCATAAAACAATATTAACATGCTGCAGTTGTGCGAAAATCCTACTTGTCAAAACAGTTTCTTGCTTACATTCAGTTTACTTAAATTAATTTGTCTGCCTGTGATTTCGTAGAGCGGGTCACAGGCTTGCCCTGTTCTGGCAGCTCCGGCTCACAATTTAAGACGCGCACCCCCGCAGTGCACTGGCACATAATAGCCAGTGCACTGCTATACCATGATGCTTCACTTTGGCCACACTGGGCATGTTACGCTTCCAATTCTGGCAAGATGGCAGTTACACCAGTTCCCGGGGCATTATGCGCCATCCGGCATCCCTTATTAAAATTCATTAATGATGTGGGACATGTCTGCCTCCAGTTGTTTTTTGTACATCCATGTATGCAATACACTGCTGTGCGATTGGAGGTATTTAAAACTAAATCTCCCTACTTAAAGATGCTGATGCTGTTCACGATTAACAATAGTGAAACTGCTGAAAGTCAATGCGCGGCACAGTTATTCTCTGTTTTTCTTTCTCTTTGCAGAGACAGGTATTCTCAGTACGTGAATGCTCAGGTGCTTGGCGGCGAGGGACGGAATCTTATATCCAAATCGTCATTCTTCCACTTCCTGACCAGTCTCCCGTGGGTTCCCGCCGAGAGGATAGAGCCTGGGAATTTTGACAAGAGCTCTGTGGAGTACTTGCGTCCCAGTGCTGTGCACCTGTACTCTCCTGAACTCTACAAGCAGCTGGGAATCCATGTCAGTTATGTCAAGATGGACCCCAGCGAATTCTCCAACACTGTGGGTAAGAAGTTTCAGTGCAAGTGGTCAAGCAGCCACTTTTTTCTGTAAGGGAAAGCATTTGGAGTCATCATGCTTAATAATTTATCACTGGAATGGGGAAGAGGGAGGGTTTATTGGTTGTAACTGACAGACAAGAGCTTTTGCTGAACTGAATTTAGGGAATCCAGAGTTTCACTGAAGTGAAACCTTGGATTCCCTTTGAATTTATTCGGTGCAAAAATGTTAAGCAAGCTTACGCCAGGCAGCTTCTAATCTCCCTTTGATGCCGTGCACGGACAGGAATGAAGCACTCCATCACTGTGGAAGAGATGATTGCACATTTGAAATCGTGGTGCACAGAAGCGTCAGAGAGCTGCCCCCCGACAGAAGACAGGAAGGACTTCATCACCACCGTGGAGCATGTGCACAACGTCTACAACTACCTGTACAGAGATTGCAGTCCGGTGAAGCTGAAGGATCTGTTCCAGCAGACTGCGGCTGTCTTCATTGAGTTTGAAAGGTCTGCAGAACCACCGATCGACCGTTCAAGAGTAATTGGGGAAGTGGGCATCCATAGGGCCTAACGTGGTTCTAATTTTCACATTTTTGTCTACTTGGTATAACATCCAGATTAAGTGAAATGTAGAATTGAAGTTTAGAAAAGCTAATCTTTTTTTAATGGCTGTTGCTAATAAAAGTTTCGGACCCTTGCAGAGTTTTCATATTTTGGTGCTTCAAAGCTTTATGTCTTTGCACTTTTAAATTGAAATGAATGTATCTGATCCACAGAGCTGTCCACAAAGCTGTCCACAAAGTCTAAAGCTGTAGAAATACACAGATCAGGAGGAGGGCATACGTTTTCAGAAGCAGTTATTAGGAAATAGGCACAGGGGCCATTCAATTAATAATTGGAATTGCATTATTATTTGCTAATTTTGCCATAGCAAAGGGTCTGAATATGTACACAGTCTAGACATCTCCATTTTTATTTATAATTAAATAAAACCGTTACTAATTAAATATGTATTTTAAAAAAACCAGTCCATTTGTGGAGTAGTTTGTGTACATCAGAAATCTTTGTTCCTATTTAGAAAGTATCCAGATTGCAAACTCTGGAATGTGAGAGCTTTGCTCGGGTCTGAATCCTCATGCAAACCTCTATATAAATATGGTAAGGAGCTATGGCAGTTGAAAAAGCTTTCTAGACCATTCGAAAGTGCTTGCATAGCATTGGTCCTCGTAATGATAGCAGCGGAGTTGCCAGTTCCCGTGTTTTAGGGTAAGTGTCAGAATGTGGGACATCTCTTAACGGCTGGGCCTTGCATTGCAGAAAAGAGCAGTGGTGTTCCGGGAGGTTCTACATGCTGAAGGAGGTGTGCTGGAGTGACCCCACAGGGATGTTCATGAGGTATAAGGATCTCGTCCGCAAGTCAGGCGGTGAGGTTCAGGAGCCCAAGCTTCTGGCCCCCTTCTACAGCCAGTTGGAGTACATGAAGGATTTCTTCCTCAAGGTGCACCCCATTTTCTATTTCAGAGTGATACCATTGTTTTTATTGTTCTCTGTTATCACTTATCCTGCATTCGTGGGCATTCAGGGAAACTGCTAAAGTAGAACAATGAGCTCTGTCCACACCCATGTCTGAAGATCTGTATGTTTTCTTTGCAGATTTTGGGTGTGGACCCACACCCATCTATGAAGCAGTATGTTGACCTGCTGGAGCTCATTTGTGCCTCATCGTCTCTTCCCAATACCGCACTGCTACAGGATGTCAATGCCATTTACGCAAAGCTAGGTGGGAATGGCCATTTAATTACTGTGGTTTAGTGTTCATCTTTTTCATTTCCCTTCACTGTCTAACAAAGCTCAAGATAAGATTGTAACTTGAAAACCTTTAAAATTCTTGTGAAGGTGAAATTTGTTTTCTCTCCATATTAGCTGAAAAATGCAAAACCCAGTCTGGAGAGCAGGAACAAGATGCTCAGCTGATACACAACTATTGCATATCTCTCAAGAGTGAGTTTCTGGTAACACTCTTGCAATGACGCAAACATATTATTCCTGTTTTGGAATCATGTTTATGCAGTTACCGGGAAGCTAATTTTGTAATTAATCTAAATGTGTTTATATTTGGATGGAAGTATCTCTTTAGCCTGGGATATATACTTAAAAAAAAAAAAAAACTTTAAAAAAAATAGATTTATATGAAGATATTGATTTTTACATGTACATATGTATCTGAAATAAAAAGGAATTGTTTATATTTTTTCAGCTATGCTGACTGACAAGAAGGTGTTCCCCACTATGGATAACCGCTGGGTAACTTTGTCTCTGCGGCCACTAATTCCTGACGACAAGAACCTGGAGAACATCTTCAAACCATACAGAGAAGTTTGTTTGCTCAACCTACCAAAAGCTGCCAAGGGACCATTGCACAAGTCTAACTTCAACCCAGGTAACCCCATATTCAGGAACACTAAGCTTAAGACTAAAAGCTCAAGAACTTTTCACTTTTGCGTCAGTTTTATTTTTTAGATTATACAGGTTTAATGTATGTTTTTGATTGGCCCAGTTTTTGTGTACAATGAAAGCTACTATTGATACAGATATGACCCATTTACAGTAGCATTGCTGACCTCTGCAGCTGTCCTCAGCACACACAGCAAGATGTTCAGTCTTGAGAGACTTCAAAATTAAAGAAGCCACTTTATAAAATGATGGTTGAATTGGGTACTTTTGGGCCTTGTTTATTGTGTGAACGTGTTGTGCCCTTTGCAAGCAGTTGGACAGGTGGCATGTCTTGGAAAGTTTTGAAATACAGATGGGGCTTGATGGACCTTTGTGACTGTGTTGCCAGGGAAGAGGATGATGGGCGAGAAACAGGTGGCATTCAACGAGAGTGACAGGGACCTGTTTCTGAAGATCTGCGAGGTGAAGACGCTCTCACAGTGCGTCACTACGGAGGCCCTGACAGAGAACTACAGACCATGCCAACCCTTACAGGCTCTCTTCCATAAGGTGGTTCCCTACGTCCAGAAATTCCTCTGCCACCATGAGGAATTGGGCTACATCTACAATGAGCTGAAGGAGAACCACATTGCCCAGCTGGTTAAGTCGCTGTCTTTTGGCCAGGTACTGTGTGGTTGTCTTTCAGATGCTCAATCTCTGACAGAGCCTGACATGTCAGACTAACAGTGCTGGTGTCTCAGGTGTCTGAAGTCATTATGGTAAAATGGTTGGTGGGGTCGAGCCAGTTTCATTATGGAATACTGTGTCCAGGTTGCAGTTAGTTTTTAATTGATACTATCAGTGTTACAACAGGAAAGTGAAAGGATATGAATTGGATGTAGTTTGTCATCTGTAGCATTGTGGGTGTTTGGTCCTCATGGGAACAAATGTAGTATTGAATACTAATCATGATGAGCTGAAAAATAACAATTACTTTTTTATATCATGGGACAAAATGTAAAAGGAAATGAGTACACTACATTTGGACTTTCAGGTCACACTTTTCAATATTGTCAATTATCCACCTTTCCTCATATCCTCTGATGACTTGGCAGTGTAAACCACTGTACACAGTTTGATGGAAAAGGTTGCAATGTGAGAAAGGGTTAGGTATTCTAGAAGTCACTAGGTATTCGTTGACTTTTGGAATTCTTTCATGAACTCTGATGAACTTCTCTACCCAGTGGATACAGAGTGTTCCAGTGTTGTGTATGGAAGTCTTTTCAACACTGGCTACGTCAGCCTGCTGATATTTAAAGCCTTGTAATAACATTAGCTGTGGTTATTCACCTTATGCAGTCCCCTGCCATGCAAACGCTGATCAGAAGTAAGGCTTAGTGTATGTAAGTCTGAGAATAATCACATTCTCTTTTTGAGCATTTTGGTGTTTCAGCTCACGGCTGTTGATCCTACAGGACTGTAATCCAGCAGGTGTCCCAATACAGTTTAAAATACTAAAGCTCTTGAAATGTGGAACAACCACTAAATTGTTACTAAACAAGAAAGCAATTAGTTAAACCCACTTGATATGTGCTTAGTGAACACATTTTCTTTCTCTAAAATCAGAGTTTATTTCTATAATTCAGGTAACAAACAAAGATTCATAGTGGTGAGGATAAAATGAATAGATAAATTAATAGTTAGTTAATGAAGTTAATGAAGATTATTAAAGATGTAAAACACAAAAGAAATTATTTTTGTGAGCCAAAAATCATGCTTTATTAGTGTAAGGTGCACAGCATAAATGTACAAATCTGGTTTGAATGCATATTGGCAAATGTTTTAACTGCCATTTCTAAATGCACCATTTTTTTTCCTCCTGCTTTTGTTCCCAACTGTGAATGCAACTTAATGCTCTTCTGATGAAACATTTCTGGTGCTTAGAGGCCATGAACCTTACATTTACAAATCACTGTCATTTTAGTTTATTAACTAATTGAATTTACGCAGTAGTGGGAAGCCATCAGTGGCAGCAGACAAAGGAAGACGGACTGAAAAGTAGATTCATGTATTAGTTGAAGGTGTAGCATGAAAGAAAGTCAACCAACACAACCAGAAAGTCAAACTGCACTGTAGTGAAGGTGGGGAAATATCAAAGCCTTGACAGGAGTTCTTCTTTGAAAAGTATTCATTCTATGAATATTGCATATGATGAGTCAGTGAAGGGTGAGTCAGAGGGAATCGTTGAATAAATAAAGAGAGGGAATGATTAAGAGAAGCCTAATGTGACCTGCAGGTTTTTTGCAAAGTAAAGTGAGAACTTTTGAGAAAGAGCACAACAGAATAAATGACCATTAATTAACCATTGTACTGCACATTTTCCAGTAGCAGTTAATCAGAATAATAAGTGTAACAGACAGCTCTGGCATGGCACATTTTACATACAATACTGAGAAATGCCTAATTTGTCCCCTACAGTAATCAAAGGTCATGCTGATTAAATTAATTGTGAATATAGAACAAATGGAAGAAAATCCAAAACATGGCCTTGGGATCCTTTTTAGAAAGGGGATAATGAGTGACCCTGATAACTGTGACATGTAACAGTCCACAGTACTCCTAGATCAGCAAGAGCAGTAAAGGTCTAGGTCTAGGCCTGTATGGATTAGGAGAGTTCAGAGAAGCCTCTTGAGCAGAGAAACTGGAGCCACATACTGATGAACTGTTGGTGATGAACACCCTGTTCAAGGGGTGGCAGATTTGTCAAATAGTCTATGTCTGCATAGATGTTTAATAGAAGTATATTGAATGGTCTGGGTAAGTATTACCCTTTCCTATTGTTTGAATGATGACAAGAATATTGCCCTGCTGGTTTAGGTGCTACTGTTGACTCTACCTGTTTACATAGCTGGAGTAGCTAGTCTGGCATATTTAAAGTACAAACGGTAAACGGGTAAAGTGATGTTGGGTACACAGAGTAATTATTATGGGCAGTGAAAATTAAGGATATATTATGCTTTTGTCAAAGTTTTATTATTCGTGTTTTTTATAATAATTTTGGCAGTTCATATAACCTGCTTTACTGGATAATGATGAGCTGAAATTTAGTTGTCAGTTTAAAATTAGGTGAACAGTAGACATTTTGTTGATGAAATTACGTGAAAAGGCATTTGCAGAAAGTGAAGATTACCAGGCAGTCAGGGAAGGATCCAGAAGAGATGGAAAACACGGATAACAATTTTTGTGCAGTATTACTTGTGGAATTTATAATAAAAAAAGAAAAAGAACTTGAGAGTGTAGTGGAAGTCAGGTGAGAGTGGATGATGAGAGGAGAGTGAGAAAAGCAATTAAGTTAGATGGTTGCCTGGATCTTTTCCATTTATTCCCAGAAGCATGTTGCTTGGCTCGCACTATGCTCTGCACAAGTAGAGGTGAAGGCAGTATTGGAGCTCAGGGGGCAGAACGGGCCAGAGAAGTTGTAGGAGTTATAAAGTAAGTAGAAGTCCTGATATCGACAGGTTAACAATAGGAATCTATAATGCAGAACATTGTAGACCGGTAGTACAGTAGGTTTGGTGTTGGACAAGAATCTGAGGGTTAAGGCAAAATGTAAAAGATAATTGGCGGGGCAGGATGGAAAGGGAAAGGGTTCCGAAAAGGGGCTAAAGAACACTATATACAGTAGATGCCACAGTAATGCTACAAACTTGTTTAGACTTGGAGTGTACATTTGAACAAGATGCCTAAATTGATTCTAAATGAAATACAGTTATGTAAGAGTGTCTTTCTGAGGACCAGTGCAACAGAAACATTTTTTCTCTTAACATTTTCTTTTTTAGGCTGCAGTGCTTTGTTTCTGGATGCCTCTGAAAGTGAATTCCCTGTTTGTGTGTTCTGCTCTTTTTCTGTACAGGTCGGCAAACTCTACAGAGTGTATCGAATGAACTTGTCTGATGAGCAGTCTATCACTGAACAAAAGAATGTTATCTGCCTTTTGAAAGACAACAAGGAATTTTACATCCAGAAAGACCACCTCACGGCCAAGCTGGACATCAGCAGGCAAGATTTCCAGCTCCGCAATGATCCAGCTTGTTTTAATTTAGGGCTCTGCAATCAGCCAAAAGTTACCTCTAAGTAACACTTTTTGAACATCAAACACTAGATAATCACACACACTGCAGAAGCCTATTTGAAATTTGCTAGCTTTAATGAGTAATATGACTCCTCACTACCTGTGTTGGTGTTTGTTCCAGAGAGATGGCCAAGCTCTTTATCACAGACAGCAAGTATGGGAAGGAACTGCAGATCTTCTTGCTGGAGCTCCTGACCAGTCTGGATGTAAGTCCTGGACTATCCTCCAACTCTCCTCCCTGTCCCCTGAACTGTCATCTCTTCTGCAGTACCAGCCTCACAGGAACCAGTGGTTTGATGGCACAGCAGAAAGAAAATGCCATTCTCTATGTTATCAGCAGCACTTTATCAACACTGAGAATGAAAATCAAAAGTAAACAGTACAGGAATATTTCAGTACAGAAAGCAGTAAAATATTGATATGTACCCATATATTCAAGAGAGTGACAAAGCACAAAGTAATATTAGGTAATAGCAAATTGCTTTGTTCTGAATTTAATTAAAGAGCATGTTGTGCCCCTTGCGTGCATGGCAAAAATCGAGCTGACGGTCCACAAAAAGCTTTGCAAAGAACCGAAATAAGTGTCATTTGGTCTTGCTTTGAGCAGATTTCAGAAAATCAAATCAAATGTAAACTTTGCGACACTGAGCTAACATACTTCAGCAGCACTGGAACAATGCAAAATCATGTAAAGTAGAAACACTCGACAGGGACTGTGTTTGACGAGCCGTGGAGCAGCCACGCTATCAGCTCGAGCTCAACCGCATCTTATTCTCAGCAAACATCAAAGAGAGCTTTCACTGACTAGATGAAAACAGTAGGCAAGAAAACGTGACCAGCGGTGTTCCTGTTCTTAAGGAAAGCTTTCTTGACTTTTTTTTGTTGTTACTTACATATAACATATTCACCTGTTTTTCCATTTAATTTTTTTAAGAATCAGTCCTTCTAACACATTTTAATTTGTCTGCTCTGTACTACCCACGATATGACACTGTTCTATGATTTGTTCTCTTAAGGGCCACAGTATTTGATTTTTGAAGTCTGCACCGTGGCTTCTTTTGCAATTTATATATGCATTTGAAAGCACATCTTGGTTATAGTTTGGGTGGTGTTTCAGTTTAAATTTAAATGCAGCAAATTTAGAAACCCCCTCCAACCTTCAACAACAAACAAGTAAAGGCATTTTTTGTATTGTGTAACCGTTTATCGATTTTTCGAGTTTTGCCCATCCCTACAATATACGGTGTATTTTATGTGCCCTGAGGACTTACACAAGGGGCCAATATTACTGTCTACATGTGCGGTTTAGTCAATGACTTCCAAGATTAAAAGGACCTTAATGTCCCCCTTTGTATGTGACATATTTACAGTGTAACTTTTAAACACTGCAGTACACTGGATAAAGGCTGAACAAATGTCTGCTGTTTCTCCTTAGTTGATACAGAGCCTTAACAGCTGTCCCAAACCTACGAGTATCTTGGAAGAGTCCAAAATTAAGAATAAGATTGTTTCATGGTTAGAAGCTGCTCTCAGAATCACAAGTGCTTGAACAGTGATGTACATGGCATTGTTTGTATGGGGTGTCAGTTTGCACAGCCCTGATGGTAATGGTGATGCTGGTGTTTTATATTGTTTGTACTTTGCAAGGGACCTTGGGAACTCATTATTCTAATTTCAAGGGAATTTATTAACAAAACACCACAACAGCTGGTAATTAGGCCCACAGTATTGTAATTAAAGGAAGAGGCTCAGAAATCTAACTCAAGAGATGAATTTGCTTTTAACATCTTTCTGTTACAGTATTTGTATTTGGGTTTACTTGGACCTTTATGCAAAAAGATGTTTGGTATGCGTTACAACCCTGAATGTGCTCCTATACCCTGTCTCAGTTGAGGGCATATATATGTATCTTTTGGGAACCTGTGGCATGGGTATTACTCAGCACTACAGGAGACTTTAAAGATGAACAAACTAAAGAAAGTCAGTACATAATCTTGCCATTTGTCTTTCCTCATGTGCCCTGCTAAGTTCTAAGTCATTTAGTAATCTAGAGAGGGAATCTGTCTTGACTATAAACAGTGGATTGATGTGAACATTGAAAATGTTGTGTTTTGATTTAAAGAAAGGAAGTGTGGTAGTGTGGTGAAACTCCCATAACAGTTCCCTGTAAAGGTCCCTTTATTTTGTACACAGGATAAAGACGCCTTGAAAAGCTTCCTGCGTGAGAATGACATCAAAGACCTGCCAGACTCTGAGGAGAAATGGGAGGTTCCAGAACCTTTGGAGATGAAGCCAGAACTGCCAGGTATGCCACTGCGACCCACAGAGGAAAGGGAAAAAGAAAACAGAAACACAAATAACACCATTCTTAGTTATTTTCTGTCTTATTTGAACAGACACACACACTTTGCTTCTGCTCGTAGCCTTTCTGTCAGAAATCCAAAACAAATGTTTTGTGAAAATCAGCCTGTTTCACAGCACCCGCACTCAGTTGTACTTGTTAAACACCCCCTCATTTCAGACCTTAGTTTGCAGTTTTATCCAGTTGTGTATTTTCATTCCTTTTAAATTTGTTAGTCATGTTCGCATGCTCATCCAAACTGTGAGCTCAAACTGTCTTCGGTGTCATTCTAGTGAGCCATGCTATTTGTTGACATTCCTGCTTCCTTTCCTATTTTCCCCACACACAGCACACACACATATCCGAGGGATTGTGTGTATGCTAATTTGGGCTTGTTAGCCATTCTGGTTTATGAAATGAAAGAGCAGCTGTTGCCGGGGCTCAAAGACCAGACCACAGAAAATCCCTTACTGCATAACAAAACAAGAACTACCACTCTCAGGAATGTGCATCCCCCTTCTGTTAAAGTACACTATGTACCACACTGTGTACTTGGGGCTACATTACATTATTTTAATGAAATGGAAGATTTCTCAATGCAAAATCAATCATATTGCATTCATTTTTTTCCAGACCAGTGAATTGTAAGCATGGTTTGACAACCTTAGTCTAACTGCAGTAGAAGTCAGAATGGCCTGAAAGTCTGAATAGAAAGCACATGTGTTTTTGTCATGTCAACCATTCACACAGATTATAAAGTTGTAATCCGCCTGTCATTAATTATCCCAAATCAGATCATTCGCAAATACATTTCTTGTTGGTGCATGCTTATAAAGAGATTATTTCCGTATTTATACTAAGGGTTATTTTATCTGTGTAGTGTCAAATATTTTCTGTAATATATTATGTAAGGTCATGCCACCTTATTGCCACCTATGTTACCTATGTTAGACAATTATACCATAGAAACTATAAGGTTGTTCAGTGTGTCATTGTATCTGACTCTCTTTGGTTTCTCCAGTGTTTTCTGGATTCCAGTTCAGCCGCTCTACGAGTGTAGCAGGGGAGGAGCGCAGAGAAGAGCAGGGGGATGGAGAGAGGACTTTGGCATCGTGGCCCCCCAATTCTTCCTTCCACAAAACTCAAGGCGGCCACACAGGTAAACTCAGTACTGCTTAGACTTGCAAACTGCTTTCAGGTCAGGAAGTAGCTAACATTGATGGAGCTTCCCATGGTGGGGTGAGATTAATTGAGATTGACTGACTGATAAATTATAAACTCAATAATTACAGAATTAATTTATTTTGAAACAAGGGAACTTGAGCTAATTTATGCACATCAAAGTTTTCTTCTTTAGTTTTCGAAGTCATGTTATGTCTGCCACTCACCCTTATAAAAATTGAGAAATATTTTGAAATTATACGTAAATAAAATATTTTATGAGAATGTTGAAGCACAACACAATAAATCGGTTGGTGTTTCATAATCACACTCTGGTGGCTCAATGATTGGTTCTATGTGCATTCTAAGATGAAAGGTAATGTCACTTTCATCATTATTTGTAGGCACTGTGAGCATGCTCAGAGTCATTGTTATGCTGTTTTTACTCTCCTATCCCCCACCCAACATAATACGCACTTTATGTGCCTTGTTAGCCTTGTAAGCAAAAGCATCTTCCAAAGAAGTAAATACTAAATTGCGATCAGATGAGTATCACAACAACAAAACAATTTAAATCAGATTTTAAAACTCAAGTCAACAGATAAGGTATACATACACCTTCAGGAAAGGTTTTAGATTCTTGCATTTGGATTTCTGTCTTAGTTATTTGAAGGGTCTGGAATGTGGCGATAACCATGTTTTTAAATGCTTAACAAATTATATTATCACCAGGTTTCTCCTTCCACATGCTGCAGCCGTTAATGTTGACTGAGTGCTGGATGTTGCCGTGAGCAACATCACCTCTGTTGCTCTCACTTTCTCTCTCACTGAGCGCTTCTCTCTTCACCACGAGCTCATCAAACCCTTAATTGTAAGAGCTGTTCTAAATGATCAAAAACATTTGGCATCAAAGGTAGATGCACTACAGTTTTCAGTGACAGAGCCTTTCACAGCAGGATGGTTGTAAGCGGATTATATTTAATTGCCACAAGACCAGACAGGAATTAACATTTGCCATTCCCAGCACTGTGGCAGGAAGAATTACAGCTGTTGGTTGTGTTTGCATAACAGCGATGCGGGCTGTTGGGTGGGCAGCAGTTATGATGGCGGCTCCTTTGACCTTGGCGGGCTATGTGTGGCTGTGTGTACACAGCGCAGGCAGTTGAAGCGGTGATGAAGATGTGGCCCCCTCCAGCCCCGCCAGCTCCTGCGGACAGAGAAACGACTCCGGGACTCGGCTGCGATGGTAGAGCTGAGGATTCACAGCGGAGAGAGCAAGGGCATGCATACCCACAGGGCAGCAAGCCAAGTGGCAACACCCCACCCTCAGCAGGTCTGTCTGGGCACCTTCACCTAATTTACCCCGGGCTTGCCTTGTTCAGTTGAAATACTCAAAACAAATAAGTTATTCAGATGAAATCTGGAAAATGTTAGGAGCTGTGTAGCTAAAAAGAAAAGCTAAAATGATAAATATCAAATTATCAGAAAAAAATATTAATGGCTTTCAAGTTACCCATAAATATCCCCTGTAATTTATATTGCAAAAAAAGCAATTGTAAGTGTGAAATGCATGTAACCCTTGTGCCTGCTCTCTCTCACTTCCTCTTGCGTGAGTATAATTTGGCCTCAGCCATCTCCGTCTGAACTAACATCACTCCCCCTCTTGCATCTTTAGTACTCCTTGCTCAGTAGACAGTGACAGCAAGGTGCCAGTATGTGGGTGATACAAAAAAAGAGTAGCCTTTTTCATGTCAGGCTCACGTCAGCGTTTCTAGGAACTCTCACTAAAAGCATCTGCTTTCAGTGATGTACAAATCATAAAAAGAAATACTGTTCACAGCCACAACAGACTGGTTTGTTCTTTCAAGGATAGGCCCACTTTAGTGCTTTAGGCTCCTGTCTCTCTCCATAGGAACAAGTCTTATCCCCAGTAATTGTGTTGTCATTCTGCTGACTTGTGCAGGTTATGCTTGCACAAATGACAGTTGAAATAAACTACTGAAAATGATCTAAAAGGATACCCCATTAGCTTAAGCTGCAGCTTAGTATAAGGGTTAAGGAACTGGTTTTAACTACGAGGCTGTGGGTTTGTACAAGGTGAGGCACTGCCCTCGAATGCCCTAAGTTGCACCAGTAAATGGCCAGCTTTCAAAAAATGTCAAACTCCTACTTCCAAGAATAAATTAAAAAAAGAAATTTTAAAGTTTCTCTGTGCAAAACTAAATTATTTAAGCCGCGTTTCCACCGCAGGAACTATACCCCGGAACTAGGAACCTTTTGAGGAACTCAGTGCGTTTCCACCGCAGGAACTAGGGTCTAAATTTAGTTCTGGGGGCTTTGTTTTACCCCCCAAAACGTTCCTGCTCGGGGGGTAGTACTTTCCGAAAGTACAGGAACCTTTTGGGTGGAGCTTGCAGCGCTGAACATTTCTGATTGGTCGAGTACTCGTAGCATTTGTGTTGTATTTATTTTCCGCCATTACCCGCCATGTTTGAAAATATGCAGCGGCAAACCAATTTATTTTCATAATAACAAATCAAACTTGTATGTTATGCGGCGCAGTAGCCTACTTTTGGTTATAGCCTGTCAACGTCTTGGAATTATAACGTGTGCTCTTCTGTTCTTTTCTTGGTTTAGTATTCGTTTTATAAAATGCTAAGCATTCGTGCTGGGACAGCATATTACGTAGGCTACCAAAACATTCAAACGGATTAATTCGGTTGCTGAATATTTTCTTCCGGATTTTCTTTGTTAGCCCGTTGTAATTGACTCAAAACGTTTGATACAGTTATATGAGGTATGCGGTAGTTCTGCATAATTAACATTGGTGATACAGTACAAGCAAACTGGAAATCACCTTCCGCACTTTTTATCCGGGTAAAATAACAGGTTAATTCTAGTAATCTTCCCTTTAGCTTTTTCAGACTGCCGTAATTTTACTCAATTTTACTGCCATTTTTCAATTCCACGAAAAGACCAGGAAGACTATGGACTCATTTATGGTGCATGGTTCGCATCTGGAGGGCACACTTCGCTGCTCGGCTAGCAGTAACTTCGAAGGAAAGCAAACGGTGGCTGTACCACTACTAATTTACATTTTCACGCAAGTCCGAGTTTTCGTTCTATTCTTGTCATTTTGCGATTAGCCTATATGGAATTGACGACGAGAAAGTAATAAAACAGCAAATTGTTTACAACGTGTGCATGTTTTCTGCTGTTAATGAATGTGTTTGAGAGGATATATGAAAATCAATAAATACAAAAGTAACCATATATAGTCATTGTTGGTAACCCGTTGTATATAAGTGGAATAAACCCCTCCGGGCTGTCCCGGTTATTAGAAAATAATGTAGGCTACTTCGGTGGTAATATGGGGTTACAGAAGAAATCATATGACAGATGGACCGACGACAACGTCAGTGGGCTAATTTGCCTAATCTTCGCGGTACTTTAGACTCCGGTGGAAACGCAGACAACCATTGGCTGAAGGAACCTTTTAGTTCCTGGTAACGTAGTTCCTGGGACTGAAAGTTCCGGGTAATTTTGGTGGAAACGCGGCTTTAGAGTAGCAATTTAGCGTAGTGTTTAGGGAATTGGGGTGGGTACAGCTCTGAGTTGTATGTTCAATTCCCAGGTGAGGTACAGCCGGTGTAACCTGAAAAGCTTCAGTAAATATCCAGCTGTGTAAATTGATTTTATGTCAAAGAATGTAATGGATGTAATGTAAAATATAATGGCATTCATATTCAGCAGTGACAGGGATGCCACTTATACATTAGGGAAAGTCTGTTCTATTGTCAACCCCAGTATGTAAAGCTGTGCTCAGTTGTGAACCCTGGCGACTATATTGAAATTAGAAGCATTGTGGTTATTTTTCAACGTGTTGCTCTTTGTCCTTAGACAAGAATCATGAGACAGGCACGCGAATGGCCCAATATTCCGACACCATGTCGTTGGAGGCAAATGAAAGCTGTGGTGCAGTAGCTAAGTCTGATGTTACAAAACCTGAAGAGAGAAAGTCTGAAGCAGGAAGGCCTGACACCAACAGCCACTATCAATACCAGCATGCCGAGAACACCGTAGCTCCGGAACACCAAACGCCTCGTTCCTCACATCCTCCGTAAGAACCTTCTGTTCTCATATAACTATCATAATGTTTTGTGATGTGGTACTAAAATGCTACTTTATTGTCCCAGTTTTAAACTGCCTCACTGAACAGTTCTGCATCTTGTTTTATATTGTTGCCAGTTTGCGTCTCGGCTTGCTGGTTGTACTTTAAATACTGCAATAGAAGCTCAGTCGTCTTAATCTTGTAATTTTCGTTCAGAAATCACAAGGAAGCCGCAGTACCAGATGTGGTGGTGTCCAACTCATTCCAGGGCAATGGGATTGTTCCGCGTCCACCCCTGGTACTGGATAACCCAGTGTGGGCAAAGCAGCTGCCCCCGCAGGCTGTTCTAGAAGACCTGGTTCTGGACTGCTGGAGGCCGAAGACCGTGGTGTTCGCAGAGGACAAGGAGGACACTGGGTCTATTGGGGAGTGGGGCGAGCAGCTGGTTAATGCCTTCTTCACACACTGGAAGGAGAGCGGGAGTCCTGATGGCCCCAGGGAGGTAACCTGGTACAACAGCAGTGGAGAAAGCGGGCAGCCGTGTGACTTCAAGATCGTCTTTGCTGCAGACGGGCAAGGGATGGACGGCTGTCACGAGGTCTTTGTGGAAGTGAAGTCCACAGTCAAGCCCGATAAGCACTTTATCCATCTCTCAGCCAATGAGCTAGACCTGGCCCTAAAGGAGAAGGAGAGGTACCACATCTATAGAGTATACAATGCTGGGGATTCGCAAAATGTCCGTCTTTGTCGCATCAAAAACGTGGCCCAGCATCTACATTCCAAGGAGTTGGAGCTGTTTTTATTTGTGTAACCATTGTTGACCTTGATATGTTTTTAATCAAATAATTATTTTATTTTATTTTTTTTTAGTTTGCCAATGAATCATCTTTGATAAATTTACATACTAGCTATATTTTTAAGTAAGGGGTTTTAAATTGTTGGAAGAAATCTTTTTATTTCTGCTTTTATACTGTAAGGTAAATTAACGCACTAATCTTTCACTGTTGAATATCCATGTGACGTAATTAAAAGGTATTTTTACTCTCTACATCCATTAATGTTTCAGGTTATGTACCAGCACTGATTTTTGAAGTGACCTGCAATTTAAGCACATCCTGTGCATATTTTAGTGAAATTGTTTCAAATATTTTAATGTCAATTTGAAATTCCGACCAGTTGTACCTGCACTGAATGCTGTGAACATATTTTATGTTTACTCTTATATGTACTATTTACCCTTTGTCATTCTGTGGTTGTTAATTTTGTTGTGTCAAGTACTGGGGATATTTTCAAAAAATTAGTTGACATATTTCCTTTTTATTTTTAATTAAAGTGCAGTATATACATAATCACTTTTCTGCCTCTCATTCTCTGCCTTTTATTGAATAATAATAATAATAATAATAATAATAATAATAATAATCCATCCATTATCGATACCTACTTATCCTGGGCAGGGTCACAGGGGGTGCTGGAATACACCCTGCCAATCTATCACAGGGTGCACACACCATTCATTCACACAATCACCAATCACTCACACACACATACCTATGGGAAAATTAGAGTCTCCAATAAGCCTACCTGCATGTCTTTGGACTGTGGTAGTAAACCGGAGTACCCGGAGGAAACCCACGCGGACACGGTGAGAACATGCAAACTCCACACAGAAACGCCCAGAAATAATAATAATAATTATTATAATAAATAACCATTTATAACCTAGAGTGCCAAAATAACCTCATTGTAAGATGCATTTATGTTTGATGCTTCATACATGTTTAGGGCACAGATACAACTAGATTTCCATTGTCTTCATGTTTTCACGCGGTTTTATCTTTTCTTGCTCTATTCAGCTTTGGAAAGTAATCTCTAGACCTAATTTGTTTTGAAACAAGTCCGGTTGCCACCAGAATACTAAACCAGTGTGATGACGCAGTTTCTGCGTCTGAAAGCAGAATGGAAGGTTAAAAAGGAATTCGTTTGGGGGGGGCGCGGCAGTCTCTCTTTCAGGCTCTCTGGCGGGATCATAACATTGAAGCTTCGGAAGAAATATGCGTAGCTTGTCATTATTAGAACGATGTTTTAAAATTGTTTTCTTTACATGGCGATTGGGTGGATATTCTAAAGTTGGGCTAAGAGCAGTTTCTCACGGCCACAACTGCTGAGACCACGATGCAGCACAGTAAAGTAAAAACGTGCTTGTATGCACGCCTGGAACGAGGTATATCGTGAGGCAGCCGAACTGGTTATTGTTAAATTCTCCGTTTTCGTTCGAAAATAAGGTAGACTCGTTCTCCGTGCGTATTCATAATTAGTCGCTGTAATCTATTGCTTACAAAACAATTTAGATCAACCTTTCAAAGTATTATGCAGCTGTCACCCCACATGCAGTTGGTACGGTTTGTCTATACAGCACGCCTGATGCGGTCATTTGAAGGAGTCTGTCCACGCAGGCACAAGCAGAGGCTGAGTCATAAGGTTTTTTTTTGTTTTTGTTTTTTTTTTGCCTAGGCCATCGCCACAGTATAACTTCGGCGAGTTATTAAATCAAATGGTACTTAAGGAACGACATGTCTAAAAATATTTATTCCGTTAGCCTTACTAGTGTCGGGGAAGCTAATCAACACAACCCCCAGCAGCCTGCTTACAATATGGAATATGTAATATGGGAGAGTTGCTATAAATTTAACAGTTTTTTTTGGTCACCTAGCATCCAATTCCAGCTAAAATTCACTCAGAAAACCATACTAACTTTCAAGGACATATGACTGCTAAAAATTATTTCTGATTTGATTTATTGAACATAAAAATAATTCCTTGTTATCCAAAATTTACTTCTGCAACAGGTTTTTACTGACCTCGCTCAAAAACAGATATCTTTTACTAATAATTTCCAACAGAGGTTGTTTAATTTCTCTGTTCTTTTCACTCATGGTGGAGAACTGAATTGCGTGTGTACAAACCTGAAATAGCCACCGTAGCAGCTGTGTACAGAAAGTTATTGACCAAGTTACATTTATCAAGCGTTACATTTATAGCTATTTTATATACCCGGATCTCCAATTGAAATTATGGCTGTCAAAGGGAAAACATATATTTTGCATCACTCGTTCATATAGGCTAATGATATAATTGTAAATTAAAAATGCATAATCTCCACCCATTCTACGTGAATAACGAAATGGGAGTAACCATATCCCAATCCTGGGCGATAAAGGGTAACCCTAACTAGCTTTTTCAGTGATCTGGCTATCTCCTGCTGAAGTTCCCTGTTGCCGTTCATCTAATAGCGCTTGTGTTTAGAGTGAACTTACAAAGTTGTGTTTTACAGAACTAGTGTACTAAAGTGCACTAATACATCAATATTTTCTATGACTAATTCAGTAGCCTTTTAAACAAAGACTGTAATGCTGAAAGCCGCAGCCATTTTTATTGGTTTTCAATTCACCACTTCAGTTTGAAAAATAATTTTGCCTTTTGCTGTAGATCGCCTGAAATAATTTTGTATCCCAGGAAAGCTCAAATGTCTGCAGCCTTCCAGGCCTGAGTGGATCTTGTGTAGGCCTAATAATATTGAGAAATGTTGAGAATGTGAGCTAAATGTCTGTTATATTGCAGTCCTCCTGATATACATAACAATGTATTATACGTATGAGACCTGGAAAATTGAATGAAGAGTCATTTTCAGGCTGAGATGGTGAATAGTGATTTTTTTTTTTTTGGACTGAATCACCTTGATAGGTGTACCAAGTGTTGTACTGTATCACCATTGAGTGATATATCTCAATGTGTTCTACTGAAGTCTGCAGTTGAAAACATTTTGAAGGTTAACATTAATCTTTAGCCATAAGGCATTTTAGGCTATTTAAAAAAAAAACTCTGACCTGCGTATGCCTGTGCAAAGACAACAGTATTTCTGTTTCCTCAAATCAATGGCTTCAATTAGAATAATTTACAAAGCAATAAGATAAATGTGAGGCCTGTCGATCTCCAGTAGACATGAACACTGTAGATAGATTCTGTCCTGACCACTAACAGTTTGTGAATGGACAAACTACAGTTACTTCCATTATAAATAACAATGTGTACAGTAACAAGCTCGCTAATTTTCTATACAAATTGGACGGTAAAAGTCTTACATCACTGGCAATACTGTTCCACCGGTGTTAATACTAGGCTCAGGGTGAGGCACCAATTATGCCTCACTAAATACCAAGCGCAGTTACCACCTCTTCCCGCTCCTTTGACAGATCAGATTTGTGTTGTGTATCGGTTGTATAACTCTCATGCAGTCAGATTTATTATGCCTGCTGGGGTTTGACTGCACTCATTCAGCCCTCTGTCACCTGTCTTGCTGGGCTTGCAGTACAGTAAACTTGCATCTGCAGTTTTTCATGTTTGCTTAATTTTTAAATTTCAGTATGACAATCCAGTACAGGACAAGTACCGTTCTAGTGAACAACACTGTAACATGGACTCCCAAATATCACCTACCTTTCAGCCCTTCAAGAGAGATGACTCTGCAGACAAAGTGCTGGTTGCTTTCTCTTGACTTGTTTCAAACAGTAAATTTCAATTTCAGTGAGAACCGAGGCACCCACTCTGCAAACTGAGGCACTAACTTTGATAACGTTGTTAGTGTTAATCAGTTTAACCATCAGGGTCCAAGTTGAACTATGCGGTTGTTCCCTGCACTTGGACCGGTACTTCTCTCTAGGGGTTTCGTCATACTTGTTTCCTGGTTATGGTTATACACTTTGTTGTACGTCGCTCTGGATAAGAGCGTCTGCCAAATGCCTGTAATGTAATGTAATGTAATAATGTAAAAATTAATCCTAGAATCAGCATTGGTCAGCTCCTTCATGAAGCTCAGATCTGGGCCAAATTCTGCATTTGCTTCTGATGCTCAGGTCTTTGTTTCTTCAACTACAAGAAAAGAATTGACTCTAAAGCATAAGCACAGAAATTCTGATCTGACAGCTGCTTTGGGGTACACATCCTCCCAAGTGCAGCCTTCTCCTATATGCTAATACCCTTCTTCCAACCCCCAGATACATCTCAAATCTGTGAACAAGTGCACTACTCCCACTGGAAGTAGCCCAAATGTCAGTAAGAACCCTCAAAACTGCATTTGGGCTTAATCTGCATATTTCAGCACTCAAAAGGATGGCAGCAGCCTTCCTGAACTTAAAGTACTCTAAGACTTCCATGCTTTGATCATTAGGCATTTTTCAAGCAATCAACCCAATGCCAGCTGTTGACCATTTTGGACATGCTTTTCACATTTTGGGGAACACAGAGCCATCTGTAGGTTCAAATGATTTTCCTTCATGGGTCAAGCCTTTGATTTCACATTGCTCCAATTTGGGCTATTGCCCTTGTGATGAATCTTGCATTATGAGAGACTTCATCCAGTAGGTTTGGATGCCTTTGATACAAAGTTAGCTTCTCCACTCCATTACTTGTGGTGGAAAATTACAAGTATGCCTAAGGCCAAGACACTATTTCCAGTGAGAAATATACACCAGTAGGCTTTTGCTGGGAAGGGTTGCCTCAGCATCATTGCACAACCATTGGACATGGCCTGGCCATGTGACCAGTCATTCCACACAGGACAGAGGACATTGCTCCAGCCATTTGTAAGCTGGAACCTCAACCCAGGCTTCAGCCCTGTACATCCTACTCTGGCATCTGGAATGCCCCCTTACTAAGGGCCACTGACCCTGGAATGTTTTTTCCTGGGCCTGTCTTTGAAGCACAATCTTTCTATATCAGACAATGACAATAATGATCAGTTTGATCAATAATCAATGTAACCTGTGGCTAACATCACTTGTCACCTCTTCATGTGATGACAAGTGATGTTCTGATGTGCACTTTAACCTACATGGCATTAATTAAATTGACTGTTGAATGGAACTGCATAAAACCTACCAAAAACCACTGGTAGTGACTTTTTTGAATTAGCAGAGTAACTACACTGGATGCTGTGGTCTTCAGTGAATCCTGCAGTCATCTTAGTTTTGATGCCTTTACAACCATTTATTAGATGCCCTTTTGATCACATTTCCCTCATTTCCTTGATTTCACTTTTACTGGCCTACCCTGGCTAATTGTGATAGCTCAGAATGGCTCATAGGGCCATGCTTCTTCATCCTGCTGCTGCTACTGTCAAACCGGCCATAGGAATTTCCAGTCTACTAGGTCCTGCTCACTCAGGCCTTGGACAGGCCTACTGTGGCAAGTGAAGCTTAGACTCGTGAAGCTGTGGAATTGGCCATTGAATAGCACAAATTTGGTAGGAGTTAGCTGGTATAAACATGATAAAATGCCCTTCAATCTTTCAATGATTATGAATGGTGTGCTTTCTGCTTTGCTACTTAGACTGATATAATTCAAATGCAAATATAATTACTGTTACACATATATCCAGTTCAGTTACAAATATGTAACTGAAAACATAACAGTCAATAGTTGGCACTTCTGTGTCATCTAGATAGTTAATTGCCATTTTGGATAAATACAGATGAAGCTTTTTGAAAATTTTCTGGTATGAGTAGCCAGTTTTCCCATTTTCATGACAACCTAATGAAAAAGGCCAGTGGACAAACATATATTCAAATATTTATTTACTTTATTATTGTGGTGTGGATATATACATACATATGTGCATCACTGCCAATGTCATTTTATCATTCATATATAGTAAGAACAAACAAGAGCACATAGATGAACTATTTGTTTCTTATTGCAGGTGAAGACAAGATGCTGAAGCAAAACTAGGAACTCTTGGCTAGTAAACCAATGCTTCAGGTGATAATAATCCACATCCCAAATCACGAATGACAGCTGCCTGGATTCAAATAGGTAACTTTTATTTTAACTGGTGTAAAAGGTGTATGCCTTCAAAATAATTCCCTTTGGCTGTGAGGACCCAAGTTAAGGTCTGCCCTCTCAAAAGCCTCTGCAGCTCCACTGTAGATGGAGTTGAACAAGACATGTTCTTCTTTTACAGAAATAACGAGCTTCAGATGCAGGGAACAATGCATCATTTGGAAATTTGAGAAACTTGATGGCTAAAATATTCATTTTTATTTATATTTATATTTATATTCAGTTGAGATAGTTTGTGCGAGAAATAGTTACTGTGTGTCATGAACTGTATTATTGCAATCATATGCCACAGTTTAATTAGTGTATTTCATTCAGTGATTAATTTAAAAGAATAATCACTACAGTTGTTAATATGATATTATACTATTTTAGCAAATGGATTTACAGTTTGTGTGTGTATGTGTGTGTGTGGGGACTGAAATAAACCTGGTGGCGATTCTTACACTAGATGTAATGCAGTTTATTTCTGATAATCAGTGTTGAGGATAATATTCTGAAAGCTTAGTTGTACAAACTTCCAGTTACTTCACTCTGAACATCGCTGAAATACAGCAAAGCTATTCTAAAGAGAAATGCAGCTTGCAAAACAACAGTTACTCAACAACGTAGTTCAAACTACTTTGTACTGTAAGAAAAAAATAATCAAAAAGTAATCATGTTTCCCAGACGTGACGTGGATGTGAGCAATGCCTTCTTTTTGCACACAGGGAGCACTGCTATACAGCTCAGTGGGGAGCACCAACAATGTGCAACCAGTATGGAAATTGGCAGTTGACTATTTGCAACTATAGTAGAGTGGAGTGCTTCTCACCAAACAGGGTTAGTGGTAAAATTGAGAGAGGAGGCGGTATTTAAAAAGTTGACCTATGTGCCTTGGTGGGCAACTAGACCTTCGCCAAGTTGAAGGGCTATAATAGCTTACATCACAAATCTGTTTTGGGAATCAGATATTAATTCATGCAATAAGTGACATCTGTCCATTGCCAAGAACAGAAAGCATTAATGCCATTTCACATACTGCAGCCAACTTGCATTGATTGCTTTGTCGCTTTTTTATTGGCCATACAGTACAGTATAAATACATCACTGACTGTTTCCATAAAATCTATACACTTCGGTAAAACGCTGTCCTTCATGGAGAGATTCCATTCCCATGTCCATTCAAATAACCTGTGCATTTAGATTCACTCCCAATGTATTACGCATAGTGATGCGTTGAGCGTTCCTAATCTGGACGGAGACAGAAGACCGTTCCTAGTCAGGCGAGCAGGCAGGGTTTGCTGCTGCTTGATCTGTGCTACGATTGGCCGATGGATGCGGGGGGCTGGAGGTTTCGCAGCTTCTTTGCTTGGCTGCAATCTTCATCCAGGAGCGATGCGGAGACAATAGGGCAACGCAAGGAAGCCTGAGAGAGGAATCGGCTCGCTCAGCAAGTTGAAATTGTGCTAGACTGTGTTTCAATCGATATCAATATCTGGAATTTAAACGATATATGTACAAAAGAACAGAATAAGAACACATTGATCTGGCATCCTTTATTGCTGGTTAAATTTCCAGCTTTAAATGGAGAGACATTGAGAAGCCTCTGCGTGCATTACAGATTGAATGGTAAGTAACCGGATGAATAGCAATGATATCAGCTATACATTGTTTTTCATCGCCATTGCTAATTGCACGGTTTTGTGTACTGGCGCATGCAAAAGCGAATTTGGTTTGAATGAAAAGCACGCATGCTTTATTTTGTGTTACGTAATTATTAATGCAATGCTTCATTCTTAATTATTACGACAGAATATATTCCTACATTTGGTGTATGTTATGCACTATTATTTTAAGAGTCATGGATGTGAGACACTTGATTTAATTGGTTAGCTGTGGATTCGGTTTAACAGTAGCGCATCCGTTTTTGAATATTTAGTTCGGTCTTAATTGTTTGCATTTGTATTTACATTTATGTTTACAATGTCCCAACGCTATTTACTGAAATTCAAAACAGGCTAGATGAGAACAATGGGTTTATTTTAAACATAAGTTACATATTGTCACAATTTTGGGAATATGTGAATTGTAGTTACCTTGTAATTGGCAAATGTTAACATTCACAGGCAGATTGTCTAAACAAAAGCAAAATGCTGTGTTTAATGAATCACTGGCTAAAACAAACCTGTATGTGTGCAAATATGTGATGAACAAAGGGGTTGTTTATTACATCATGTGTCATGTGTGTATGTGCAAACAAATGCCCACACTGGTGTTAACAAACAGCTGTACAAGTGATTGCATTGTCTGTGACAGCATCAACACATACTCTCAAAGCTCTCTCAATCTCTCTTCCCATTGCTCTCTCTCTCTCTCTCTCTCTCTCTCTCTCTCTTTCCCTCACTCTGTCTGAACACAGACACACACGTGCAGACACACACATGCATACTCATGGTCATACCCATAGCAGCTGGTGCAGTCTAATGTAGTTACACACTCACTTTGCTCTGTATTATAATTTCACTGTATTGGCAGCATTTGTGTCATCACACACTGCTGCCTGGACATTCTGCACAGCCTAATCAGTAGCTGTGTCTTTCTCCATCTGTGTTTATACCCTATTCTGGGGTATGGAAACTATTCCAAGCCTGATCCTCTGTAGGCCTTTGTGCTTAGCTGCTAGAGGTCTGTCCAGCGGTGGCAGCCGTAGTTCAGCTATGCTGAGGTGGACTGAGCTGGGTCTGACTCAAATAATGGAGAAAGAACAGCGCAGATCCTGGGCCTTGGGAACTGCATGCTATGTGTTGTCCTCTCCTCAAACAAGGGTCTGATTTGTCAATAGCCTCTAGCAGGCAGAAACCTGCAGCACTCTGTAACTGCAGGCAGTGTATATGCTTACTTGAATGCATATCTTTAAAAAATCTGCAAAAATTAAAGAACAAAAAATGGAACACAAGATAAGGAGAGCCTCATCTTGAATGGTTACAGTACTGAATGTGCAGTTTTTAAAGTCTTTAATTGTAAATTAAATGCTCAAAAGACTCCTTATGCACCAGAGGAAATGTATCAGGAGACCACAGTGATTGGCTGCTGACTGTCTGGGGCTCCTCTGTGCTCCTGTTTTTGGAGAGCGGTTTCTGTGGCTGCAGATGCCAGGCAAGGCAGTAACCATCTCGTCTGAGCTGTGGCTGAACAAACACAAAAGAGATGCAGTCAAGCCAGATCCTTTGATGTGCTCCAGAACTCCATAAACACTCCATGCGCACTACTACTCACAGCCCACACACCAGTATGTACGGTACATCCTGGAGAAGAACAGGACACTAGGGGCTCTCCAGGCTTGAGAAGCAGTTAAAAATTCCCCGGAACCCTAGAGTGGTGGCCCTACAGCTGAATCAGTGATTAAACAGAGAAGCTCCACTCTGTCTTTACATCTTGCATCAAAATGAAAAAAAGAACAGTACAAAAATTCTGGTTTCACCTCCAAGCTTTCCCCAGGCACAGGTGTCTGAGAGCAAAAATTTAAATTATTCAACTGAAAAATTACTCAATTTATAGTGCCCACTCATCTTGGGTAAAGCATGGAAGCAATAATTGAATCTAGTTAATTTCCCTTCTCTCAGAATCATTGAACATGAAGCTTAACATCTGTGTCTTACCCAGTTTTATACAAGCAAACTCTTCCTGTGTTACAGTCAGAAAGCTTTGGAGAGATAAGGTTCCAAGCCATGTGCTCTGGCCACACCTCTAATAGTATAGAAGAAAGTCTCAAATTGTTCAATGTATTTGGTTGGCTGTTCACCCAAACACATACACACACACACGTGCATGGATGCATGCACACACACACTATATTATTTCTTCATTGAATGATATCATAATATAATAATTCAATTATCAAAAACATAAGCAGCCACTCATATTTACAGATATTTTCAAAAACCTAAGACACAATAAATCCCGAAAGATCTCAGACCAACGTGGCATATGGGATAGCATGAGTAAATATGTACAAATCTGTTAAAATGCACGTGTGAAATTTTAATACAATACAAGTTGATACCTGACTGGACTACTTAATTATGATCACGGAAACCAATTATTGTATGAGAAAAAAATTAGTTCCACAGCAAATGTTAAATTAGCTATACCAGTATCTAGCAGGGTTTTTCCTGAATTAAAATGTCTTAGCTGGGCCACCAAAGTATTTTTTCAAGCCGCCTAAGCTGCAGATGGCCCGTGCATTTATAGGTACAATTTGGTCATAAATTATAGTGCAAGTTTTTTAACTTTTGACTGTTTTCAAGTTTACCTTAGACATGCTAAATTAACTTGTCTTAGAATCCGCTTAATTGCATGAAAGAATGAAGCAGTAGACAGAGAGTTCCCTCTCTGACATTCATGATAGATGTGTTTTTAACAAAAACTGCCTACATCGTTGGGCAATTGTTGGTTCATTTATGATGCATCTGAGGGCTTTTAACATATATTTATATATTTTTATTATGCTATGTGATTGCACATAATTTCTAGAAAATATCCAAAATATCCCATAATGGTTAAATGCAAATATGCAATCTCTTTACAATGGAATGAATGGGAAATGGTTGGTTTTGGATTTGGAAATTCTATGCAAATACCCAAATTATGCAATAATTAAGTGGATTCTACTGTATCATCCTTAACCTCCACAGTTTTTGCCTGTATGTGCAGATTGAATGGAGAAATCTAATTCTGAAAAACCTTTTATTTTGTTTCAGTGACAAAAAGGAAGGTACAAGCATTCTTTTAGTGAATCTATAAAAATAATTTAAATACAGTAAGGTGGTGCTTGTGTGGATTCATTTAGTTAAAAGATTAATGTTGTAACCTTTGTTTGAGTGACAAAAATTAAATGCATTTCAAGAATGCAATTCCAAACACCATCATTTCTGTAGAATTACCCCTTACAATGTGGTAATTTTTCAGTATAGACTACATCCCCCCCCCCCCCCCCATTTTGGCACTTACAATGTGTAAACCGTCATTAAATATTTAAATTCTTCCAATTCTAAATGTTTGCCACGTTTTATTTTCATAGCCTACATCTCAATGCATTGTGGTGGTCTCTTGAAGACTTTACAGTACTTTACATTCTAAATCTAGCTAAATATAGGGAGACAACGCCTCGAGTTGAAGGGGGCAGTAAAGCTGGCCTGTCTGCAGTCGCTATCACACAGTCACCACCTAAACCCTATTTTGAGCCAGTAAAAACCCTGGCAAGTATAAAGTAAAATACAGTGTAGGAAAAGTACAGAGATATTATTTAAAGTTGTGTATGTTTCTATGATCCTACAAATAGCAATTGGCGAGTCTCGATGTCGACAGCTATGGATTTCATAACTTGGATAATATTCAAGGTGGTTATGGGATTTTCAGGCTCTGGAATTGCATTTTCTGGTTGAAACGTACAAAAAATAGGACAATTTCACATGAAAGGAATACAAATGCTCTTTCTCATATCATCAGATAAGTCCTTTTGAAATATACAACCAAGAAAGCCCTCGTGCTCTAAGCCAGTCAGATTGCCAATATAATCAAAAGCGCTTATGGCACATTCTGTAGTGAGAATGTAGGTCATGTGCACTGTTTGTTGTCTGAAAATGACGACAGACTGTTTCAGTATGCTATTTCATTTTTCATTTTGTTTGAATCCATATAAAGAAAAAAAACCCATGCTCTCTGTTACCACCTTGTAACAAAACAGACATAAGCGACAGTGGTAAATTTGTGCGGTTCCAGCACTCTCTGTCTGTGCTTCTCACTATTTGTGTTCTTTGAAACAAAGAGTAGTTGTCTCATGGTACTTTGCAGTTGTTCTGCTAGCTTGGTAGTGCTTTGTTAATCTGTTCTTCTGAATGTGCTGTTAAAGTGAACACAGACATGCAGGGAGGATTGTCATTTAGTTGCTAGCTTTCACACCCCTGCTGTCTAAACGCAGCATAGCCGAGAGGATGCTTCATCCCCTCCATCAAGGTGTTAAAATGCTAGAGAAAGAAACGTGTTGAATAAATTTTATGTAATTGGTCACTGAGGACATTGCAATTTTTGCCATTTACCAAGTGGTTTTAATTTCAGTTGTATACAGAATATAACTGCTGCAGCTCAAGTCCAGTCATCCTGGTGTTTTTTTGGTGAGGTTTAGGATTATGAATTGCCTGGAGTGGAGAGTGTGAGGCAGGTGTAGCTGAAGTTGTGCTGCACAGTCCTAGGTACATGTCTAGCGATTGTCTTTTGAAAGTTGCCTCAGGTGTTCTTTAGTTTAGCTCCATAGACTGAAAGGTTTTTCAGCAGGGGAACACATTTTCTGTGTGCTGTAGGTGAATGTTTTTGATCCCTATGTGTTATTTGAATGGTGTAGCATTGGTCTGTTGACTAGAAGGAACACACTTTGTGTAGCACATTGAGGAGTGTAGTTCAGTCATCATGGAGAAGATTTTGTTTGTACCTATGGAACATGTGAAACATGGCAACTGCTGTTCTAGTAACATACCACTGTAAAGAGGAAATGTACCAAATGTATTTCTGTAAATTCAAACTGCAGTGTGTTATGTAATAAAGTGAATAGCTGGAAAAAATAGACCAGGGCTTTCAAAAGCATTAAAAAGGCAATTAACAAAGAGGACCAGCTCTCTGTCAGCATCTGGAGGATTTCATGTTGATTAATCTGGCTGTAGCAATATTAGTGTTCAAGCAATCTTTGCAGGATTTGTCTAGTTTTGTTCTTGTATTCTGAATTCCTCAATGAGAAGGTATGATTTACAGACCTGTTCTAGTCACCTATATTTTTGTTGCCGATGTTCAACATACAGACATTTGCTCATGTTTTATTATTGTCTGCCTTGCACAGTGCTGAGGTATTGATTTAACCTTAGAGATGATTATTAATGCTAAACACTTGTGCTGTCAACAGCACTTGCTACAGGGTGGGATTTGGCAAACATAAAAGGTCAATGTAACTGAATATTTTCATCGCGTCATTCTTTTTTCTCAGGGGTGGTGGTTCACTGGGGACTATGGATGAGTGGGAATCAGACTTCCATTGTTCCATAGTTTAAATTCTGGTCCTGCTTTAATCCCCTGCTCATTATGGTCTCCCCAGAATCTGCAATGGTGCTGTCATTAATTGTGAAGTGTGTCTTATAATCGGCTTTGGATAGATGGAAAAGAGAGACCATAAAATGTGGTCGAGTTCATTTACCCGTGTGGTGCTGTGTCCATAGCCGCAGTGTTGATGCAGCACGCACCGCGATTTCACTGTCAGAGCAAGTCACCGCACGCGGTCTGTGTTTGCTTGCTGCTTGGTGCTCAGGCTGCAGCACGAATGCAGCTTTCAGCATCACTGAATGTGACTCACCACTCTATTTTATATTATGGCATGTTGATGACCAGCCAGGATTATTCAGTCCACCGAAGCTAGATTGCAGTATGATCAATAGTAATGGCACGGTAATGTCAACATCAATACAGGAAGAGGCCAGATGACACGTGTGTAATTGTTCTTTGCCATAACACACTCTGTAGACCACTGTCTGAACCTTTGTGGTGACTTTTCTAACGAATTAAAGGGCTTATCAGTATTACATTAAGTGCAGCACTGGACACAGCTGGGGCCCCTCAATATGATTCTGTTGCTATGCCCCCACCAATCATTTTGCACTTGAGGAATCTGTGAAGGGCATACTGTCTGACACCCAGTGCAAAAAAAAAACATAGCACAGCTCTGAGGTCCCCCATTTAGCGGGATGCTATTCCTGCAAAGTTTATTCATTACCAGTGCATGGACTCAAGTACGCAGGTAGCAGGGCTGTTTCTGGGTGCCCAGACTACAAAGAAGCTCTTGCCCATTGAAGAAAACAGTCAGTACCTCCTACTGTAATGAACATAGCTCAGTACTCTCAGAAGCCCTCCTGGGAACTGCAGCAACATGAATATTCCAGTGACAAAGCCATCTGCGAGTATTGGCTGAGTCTGCATCAGAGGCATGTTTTTTAATTGGCTCCTCCACTTGATTTTCCCCCTCTCATCTTTAAGCCCTTAATTTAGTCAGAGTGGTAGGGGCACACAGCCTGGGTCCCAGCTACATCTGTGAATGTGTGATCTTTACCTGGCGCTGCTTATTTCCGGCTGGAGGCTGCAGGCCTGTGTTGGTATCAGCAAGGCAGCAGGGGGTCCTTCAGCAGCTCTCTGCTCCCTTGAATGATGCTCTCACCCAAACGGCAGGAACAGACGGGATGTATCAGACACTTCCTGCCTCATTCAGCTCGTGCATCATTCCTGTCTCCTCTCTCGTAATCAGAAGTCGAAATGTGCATTAATGATAACTGTGCAGCTATCATGTCTGATATTTGACTAGAGTAAAGATACGAACAGGCTATCAACTAAGTTTGGTGCAATAGGAACACAAATCTGACGGCAAATGACATGGTACCAAGAAACATATATCGAATCTGGTGCAGAAGCTGTGGAACACCTACCTTCCAAATGTAATGTTGAAGATACAATGCAGGGTCACACCGAAGCATTTCAAAATGAAACCCATTGTTTCTCTGCTTGACACTTGTCATTACGGAGATGGATTGGGACTATTGAATTTGTGGCAGGCTGGCATCCTGCACTTGTACGTGAAGTTATTTTATGGCAGAGAAGTTGGAGTACGCTCAGACCCCATGAATCATAATGGCAGGAACACAACTTCCATTTTGTTTTGGACAGAGATGTGCCTGTACACACAGAGAAAGCAGTGCTTATAACAGCTGCCAACACCACTGGAAGTCTGTTTAATAAGTCCACCTCCAGGTTATTGAATTCCTGAGTTGAAACTGAAAGCTATTTCAAATATAAATTTTTTTTTTTAATTCTTTGTTAGAAGTGGCTGAAGGGTAGCATTGATGTGTTGAAAAAAGCAAGGGGCTGGGGATAGGGGCCTGAAAAAACAACAAAACTATTTCCTAAACACCAACATGCCTGTCATGTGCTGTAACCTGCAGTGCAAACTAAGCACTTCTGATCTCTGGCAGTAACAAATTGCTCCCTGTGATTACAGCAACCACAGTGCTGCCAACATAGGAGCTATCTACAAAAACTAACCGCTGACCACTACCACAGCACTGCCTGCAATCTTCACTGCATATCTGTATAGTGCCTCAGTCATCATTTGTGATGATCTTGTGATAAATGATATTATATAACCTGGGTCGGGATGTCAGTGAATGGAGACAGTCAACATGGAGACAGTAGTGTGTTTGTAGTTGTGAAGAGTAGAGCACAATACATACATAGATAAATATTTCAATGAATAAGCAGATAATTCATTTGAAAACTACAGGCTCCTTTTTTCATGGTTAATTTATCAAGTCAATTTATCTTTCTTTTTGTCAGAAATATCAAAGGTGGAAATGGCAACTTATTGTTTCTCGTTTGAATGCAAATGTTAATTCTTTATTGGGGATATAAGGGTTACGCAAGAGTTGATTAAATGGGAATACCGCATGCTTGTAGCAATAACGTAAGTAACAGTCATTCTCATTTACTGTAAAAGGGACAATGGAATCATTTCATGCCGTTGTATAGATGGAATTGTAAATAGCCAGGGTTCTGGTAGAACTGGGATTGGGTAAGCTTGCTCCATGTGCAAAACGTTGTGTTATATAATGTTGAGCTGGCTTCATCTTAGCACACAGAAATAATATGTAAATCTGAAGTATTTTGACTTTAGAATAGGATAAAACAGCATGGAAGAGGAAATTGTATTCATCTGGAAATAACCTTCCTTTAAATTCAACTATAATGAGACAGCAGTATGTATGTGTGTGTGTGTGTGTATGCGTGTGTTGGGGGGGAGGGGGATACAAGGGCAAATGTATACATTTGATATCATGAAATGCATCATAAAAATCGTTCTTGGTTACTGCGCAGATTTTATGCAGTGTCAGTGTTTTACACAATTGCGCCTAATCTGTGGAATTGTCTTAATATTTAATTGTGTCAATTACTGTGTCATTGAAAGCTGTGTTACTTCTTTAAAGTATCTTACAAAACATTTATTTTGCATGCAAATAAATAATTATATTAAATAATATTTACTATAAAATATTACTACAGTACTACATATTCTTACTACATATGGTTGTTGCGAAACTGATGCCAAGGTGCAGAGTAATTTGTTTTTTTTATGATGCTTACTGTGGCAATTTGTTTCAGCCAAATGCATCTGCTGCCGTAAGTGTGTTTTTGAAAATAGGGCAAAGCTGGCTTTAATGATTCTGTGATGCTGAAAGAGAAATGTGATAAGGTTGCATTAAAATGATGCATCCTTCTTCTTAACCTTACTTTCAAGTTTTTGATTTTTAATATTAAATGATTTTTTAATATTTAAATGATACCTTACCAAGCATTATCTTCGGAGCGAAAGTAAAATGATAACAAGGATTGTATTGAGCAGTGGTTTTGCATGATCTTATAATTCATTTAACAGACTTTCCTTTTCTGATGTGCAGGTACTCTAGCTTAAAAATACTGTGAGGTCACATGAATGACATGATGGTTTTCTTTCTTTTCTTGCCCCCAGTAACACCAACCAGCCAATCATCCTACTCCACGTGTAGCCTGTCCTTGTGTAAGAATGAGTTCCTCTCCCCTTGTGTCCCGGGCATCCATCGACATCCTGGAAGAACTGCAGCTTATTGCAGCCCAGAACCTGGAGAAGTTGGAGGTCAACAAATACTATGAGGTCATACGTGAGCTGGGCAAGGGGACTTATGGGAAGGTGGACTTGGTTATCCATAAAATTAGAGGTAAGCTTGCCTGATCTGGTCATTAGGAAAATATGCATTACATTTTTGATGTATTGAAGATGTAAGGTTCAATACTAATCTATACAGCATATCAAATGACTTCAAACAAATATGTACACTTAATGTCATAAAGCTTATCAATAATTGGCAGCATTTGTTCCTTCCTAGAAATTATTTAATTGGAATTAATCTTTCTATATTTAGCTTTCTTTTTTAAGCAAATAACTAAAGATCAATTAATTAATTAATTCAAAGAATTAAAAAAAAAATCTGAGAATTGACAGTCAGGAAATACATAAATTGGTTTGCACTGTATTCGTAGAGCAGTCGATTTATGGGCTGCAATAAGAGCCAACTTCCATTCAGCCTCCTTCATTCTGGTGTGCACTGTCTGCAGAATCCTATAATGCCTTTCAGTGTCCTACAGTTCTTGATGTGGAGCATCACATGGAAAGCCTGGGCGGCCATGTTGCTAGGCTACACAATCGCAGTGCTGGGCTCTTTATATTCACTCCATCTGAGATCCCTTGAATTGTATTTGTTGTATGAGCAGGTTTATGGCTTTATAGCCTAATAACATTTCAAATGAGGCCTTGCAGTGGGGTATTACTGATGCAGACTGCCTTATAAAAGAGACTTACAGCCTTCTCATGAAGCTTACTGTCTTTAAAATACAGATTTAATATAATGACAAAATATGTGAAAAGGAACCAGTTAAATATGAGCTATGTCTGTTTTAGCAATTGGAAATTGGTTTGGTATTGACCACTCATGATAAGACCATTTTATATACCATATCACAGCTTCACAGTTTCAAACTCTGGTCATTGAGTAAAATAATATAAATAATAAAACATAATATAGTATAAAGAATGAACCCATCGATCCTACAAGGAGCTATATATTAAAAGCAAACCTAAAAATTAACCCCTGTAATAGTAAATAAAGCATAAGCAAGAAGCTTCCTTATTAAGCTGGTTGATAGAGAACAGCAGGTGGCTGTTGAGTGGTTGTTGTTTGTTGTGAGCAGTGTAAACCAACCGGAGGAACAGTTTTGCGAGCAGTGTTTAACATGAAAAAGCTTCACTAGATGCCTGGTAATTTTCCTCAGGTTTTTGGACATATTTCCTCCAGGACTTCTTGTGTTGCAGTATTGTCTACTTCCTGTCACTTTGTACAAGTATGCCATTGTGGCAGAAAGATTGGACTCTTCTGGTGTCATCTTCTCTTGATTACTAGCTTACATTATTACCTCCAGTCAGCTCAATTTAACTTGCCTTCCCAAAATCAAAAAATGCACAGAAGTGTTTGTTACAGTTTTTTAAATAATTCTCAGAAGGATTGTGAACCCCCTCCCCCCGACACGCATATAATATTGTTTGTTATTATGTGGAACAGTCTCTAATTCCTCAGATCTGTTCATTGAAGAGAGGCTGTCCTAGTTAAGGCTTTCTGTTTGTTATTCTGCTGTTATGTAAAAGATGAGATGTGGTCATTAAGCCAGAGGCGTAGAAAATATTTACTATTCAATTCCACTATAATTTAAAATGTACCAATTTTTAAGAGTCAATTCATTTCGCCTAGTTACCTCAATTTATCATTTTTTGCAGGGCCCTGCGAGCAAGTTTTACAGATATATTAAACATGCTTGATCATTACGGCATTAAGTAGGCTGATTAGCAATTTGCCAGTTGCTGAAACATTTCTGTTTTCTTAAAAATTTCTCATTTCCAGGCACAAAGATGGCTTTGAAGTTCCTCAGAAAGAAAACCACAAAACTGAAGAGTTTTCTGAGAGAGTACAGCATCTCACTCTACCTCTCACCTTGCCCTTTCATCATCAACATGTTTGGAATAGCGTTTGAGACAGATGACTACTATGTCTTTGCCCAGGAGTACGCCCTTGCGGGAGACCTCTTTGACATCATTCCTCCACAGGTATGATGGATTGGATGTCATCAGGATTCGGTCTAATGAAAGAGAGGATTTCATTGTTTGAGAGCACTGTACATTATTATACATTGTTGTATTCTTATTTACAATATATGTTTCAGTCTGGTTTCATTGAAATGTCATTCTCAGGCTTTTGCTGCATGCCAATGGTTACTAAACATCACAATTCAATTGTCACCCTCACACTATGTACTGGGCATCACAAGACATATACTAGAGATTAATAATTAAAAGATTAATTTGCTGAGGTTTTTGCTTGACTACTTTTTGTTTAGCCAAGTATAATTTTAGTCAGGTTTGTGTTTGATGTATAGCATTATATAAATGAGAGCATAAAGAAACAAAAGTAACAGGCTTAAAGTGTCAGTCATAACAGGTGCAAAAATACCTCAGAGACACTATCAGCTCTAAATTAAGCAGAAACATATTGAATTGACGAAGACAGGGTCACAGCCAAAATAGTTCAAATAGTTCAAAGTTCAAATTCCACATGGGTTAATTCTGATGTTCTCTTGTGCATACTACTTCAGTAAATATCCTGTCATAAGACCAACCAAATAAAAATAATTATAAGAGAAAAATATGGTACTAGAGAATTATAATTAGTGGATACTATAGTTAATTATTTGGAATAATATTGTATGCTGAAAATTGTACTATGACGCTGGATTCTGAGTAGTGCTGTGTGGTGTTTGGAACAGTTTTCCCATTCTTGTGTGTTCCTTGAGAGGAAATTTCACCTCAGGAGTAACGGAGGTGCTCAGTTCTATTCTTTTCTTGTCTGTGTGCTTGTGCCGTGTGGCCTCACATAGCCTGTCTGTAATACTGTCTCCTTGAAAGTGAGGGTTTTTGTCTGCAATGCTTCACAGGTGGGCCTCCCTGAGACTGTGGCCAAACGCTGTGTCCACCAGGTGGCTATAGCACTGGACTACCTGCACTGTAAGAAGCTGGTCCACCGCGACATCAAGCCAGAGAACATACTCATTTTCGACAAGGAGTGCCGGAAGGTCAAGCTGTCGGACTTTGGCATGACGCGTCGGGCCGGCTCCCCGGTGAAGCGTGTGAGCGGCACCATCCCCTACACGGCCCCGGAGCTGTGTGACGCGTCCAAGCACGAGGGCTTCTGCGTGGACTACAGCACGGACGTCTGGGCCTTCGGCGTGCTCCTCTTCTGCATGCTGACGGGCAACTTCCCCTGGGAGAAGGCCCTGCCCTCGGACACCTTTTACGAGGAGTTTGTGCGGTGGCAGCGGCGCCGGACGGGCACTGTGCCCTCCCAGTGGCGACGCTTTACGGACGAGGCCCTGCGCATGTTCCGCAAGCTGCTGTCCATCGAACAGGAGCGCCGATGCACTGTCAAGGAGGTATTCGGCTACTTCAGCCACTGCTGGATGCTGGACAACGAGAATGGGAACGGCCACCCGACCGAGCTGAGCTCCTCCTCATCCGAAGAGGACCTGCTGGTGGACCGCATGAAGCAGCAGACGCTGTCGCCCATCTGCGGGGTGGCCAAGGGCGGTGTCATCATGGAGCCGGCGGCCCACCACTTCTCCTCCGTCTCCACCAACAGCTCCCTCTCGTCCACCAATAGCTACGAGCGCGTGCCCCGCGACAACGCCGCCAGCAGCCGCATCCTAGTGACCACGCCCATCGAGATCTGCGTTTAGAGAGTGCTGAGTGTGGACATGGGACTATCTCCCTCCCCATGTTCTCAGACACACACACACAGGCACGTAGACATGCTGAAGCAATCATAAAATCAAAGGATCAGAAACAAAATAGAAAATTAGAAAACTTCAGGACCACTCTGCACAGGGGGAGAGGAATTAAGAAAAAAACGAAGACACAAACCCTCCTAGTTACAGCTGCTGTTTGGCATTAATAACTACATTAAGCTATTCAAAAGAAGCAACCTCTGTCTCCCCCAACAAACATTTGTGAAGACAACACTGACTCTTGGAGCTCAACCTCAGCTCTGTTACTCTGAGGGAAGTTGTGATGTTGTCTTAGGGAGTTGTGCGTATGCTTGCATACAGTTTCCATTTCAGTGCTTACAGTCAAATAGGCTAAACAAGGAACACATCATCAATTAATGAAGAAAAGAAAGAAAACATGAAAATACACAAGGGAAAGGCAATCTCAGCTGAGCTGCTGTACTGGCATTGTTACAGCTTTGAAGTTGACCAAAACTTATTTCTTAAAGCAATACGTTTAACAATTTCCTGCAAAAAAAGAAAGAAAAAAGAACAAGAATTGAATTTTTTAAATGCACGCAGAAGATGCTGGAAGAAGTAGAACATTTGACTGATTTAAGCAGAGCCAAGAAATTCAGATGGACAAACGAGACCGATCTATTTCTTTGTATTTTCGAAGCTGTTTGAAATGCAGCACTTTAAAAAAAGAAGAAAAAAAAAAGATTACCTTGCAGAATGTTCCTGAAGAAAAACAATGAATTGAAGTGAACATCAGTTGTGACGTTTACTGTAAATGCAATGTGAACTCTGGTACTGTGCACGTGTGTGTGCAGGTGTGCAAGCGTGTGTGCGTGCGTGTGTGTGTGCGTGCATGTGTGCGAGTGAACATGTGTGTGTGTGTGTGTGTGTGTGCATCTGTGAGTGAGTGTGTGTCTGTGTTCCATGTGTGTGAGCTGAACATTCACTAAGGTAGTGCAACAGGTTTTTTTGCCTTGGGTTTAATTAATTAATTGATTATTTATTTATTTGAATCCTGTATTCTCAGAAATATATTTTTTCTATTGATTTTGTAAAGTAGCTTTAGATGTTGGGCATTTGACTTATTTTAATACTTATTTTAATAGGTTTGCTATTGTTCTTGTGCCAAACACATTTGGCACCGTGCAGCCATTCTGCAATGTTTAACTCATGGATTTAATCCTCCTTGGCAAAGGAAGATCTCATCAAAGTTTCTGGAGATCTTGGTTGTGTCATTAACACAAGTCGGCAGAGATTATAGTAGCATTACATGCTTTTTACTTTAACTGTTGGTGAGATTATCAGTATTTGCATGATTTTTGACCAATGGGATGTTCATCCCTTATGTCTCCTCCACTTGACCACCAGCTTGGACACCCCACAAGGCTTCCATCGCGATGTGATGGGATGTGCACGTGTGCTTCCAGATGCCACTCATGTGTGCTGAGCACAGACAGACAGAGAGGGTGGGAGGTTTGCAGACTGTTGGTGTCACCATGATGAAATGTATCAGAGGCTTTTCACGTGTTACTGTGTGAAAAGAAACCATATGGGGTTCATACTTTACTATGTTAATTGTAATGGTTGTAAAGGGGCATTTATATTCATGCGCAGGCAGCCTATATAAGTGCGCAAAAGATGGTGAGAGCTGTGATCTCCCATGTGTATTGTACTCCACTGGCATAGCTCTTTTTTCCTATGTCACTCTATCTGAGCTTTTTGATGGACTTTAACTGGTGAGACTATGTAACTTTGAACACATCAGAAACTATTTTCAGGTCACTGAGAAACGCAGAATTTGCATATATTCTTACCCATGTTCCTAAAATATGAATGCTATGTCATTTTTAGAGGTACTGCTTTCATATGGATACCCTGTGATGAGTTAACTATGATCCCTAATTGAATCATTGCCAAAACATTGCCTAAAAGTTCTATTTAAGTATGGAAAAATGACATTCTTCCACTTAAAAACACGATGATAGATGATAAATCTGTAAACAGCATCACAGAATTGATGCCTGCTCTGAGGCTACTGTCCTGTCACCTGTCCATTTTTTTGCCACTTGAAATTTTATTCCTTTGACAATGATAGTTTCCATTGCAGAAACTTTAGGCTGCACATTTTCTTGTACATGGTAACATACATATTTGTTTGAAATATGTTGAAGAGATGTATTTTTACATGTTCTCTTGATTTCTTGTTTTTTTTTAAGCTGATGAAGCTGTTTTATGGTGCATTGTTGCAAATTTTAATTTTGTACAGCCGAAAAGAGTCAGCGATGACGTATGAAAGTGCATTTTTCAATTGCATGGAGATTAAAAAAACATATCGTTATGAAAACTGAACTGTGTTTATAAAAGATATGCGCAGATTGTTGTGATGTGAAATTTTGCTGTAGCACAATTTCTTGCATAATGTTCCAGAGTGAAAATTGTCGTCATGACTTCTCAAACAAATTAGGGCTAAAAAAAGCGACAACCAGTAATTGTTAGTTTTTATTAAATGTGTTGTATTTGTATGCTGTTGTTCTTGTGTTACTGTCTAACCAAAATCAAGGAAGTACGTGTAGAGATTAGCTGCTGAGTTGTGTGGAGATATTATAGAGGGACTTCCTTTTGTACTACTGCTATGAGATTTTTTAAATGATTTGTTTTGATGGGATTTAACTTCCAGAAAAAACTTACTAAGATTGAAAGAAGTAAATTTGAAGAAGCAGATATTAGTTTTCTTACTTCAAAGGCTAAATTAATTTCCTGCTGCAAGTATGACTTATGCCTCATTACAAAAAAAAAGACATTTTGTAATAGACTTCTTGTGTTTTTGTGTTTTCCAGACATATTTGCATGGATTTAGGATATTATCCTGGAGATACATTGTGGAAAATTACATATGTATAGGCTGCAGTATCCCCTTCAATTGACAGTGTAGAAGCAGGTCTCCTGACAGTTATTAAGGAGACGTTTTCCCTTACATGATGTGGACTATTTTCCAGTGATGGCAAAATGGCAATCCCTTGTCTATGTTGCATAGTGGTAGAGTGTCCTCACTCTGTGCTCAGGACATGTTCAGGACAAGGCTGGATACTACACCCTGTCATTAACTTGACCTCAGTGTGCTCTGACACAAAGACTCTTAACAGCAGCTCAATCTTGATTCAACGAGCATCATCAGTGGTACTGGGCAATTGGGCACTGTCACATGCCATTAACAAAAAAAAACAACAAAAAAAAAAAGATTGAACAAAGAGGCCTCAGCAAAGCTGTCATGATGTAATGTGTTGCCAGTAATGTAGTTGAAATTCCTTGTCTCTCTGTAAAGTGACATATTTTGATGCACCATGTTTTTAGTGGAGTTTTAGCCAGTAGGTAACACAATGCTGGAACTCGTGTCCAATGCAGTCATTGCAATACAAATGTCTTCCTGTAAGTTCCTTCTAATTTAATCAAAAATAAAAACAGAATAAAGCAAAATAAAACATTGAAGTGTCGCTTGAATTTGTTCCCTTTGAAGTGTGAGAGGCTCTTGAGGGCTGACAGCAGCCTGGTGGAGACAGGAAGTGGAACATGCTGGCAGAACAGACATTGAGAAGATTGCCACTAATTACATCATATCTCAGTACTGGAAGCCAGCTGGTAGCAGTAACAAGTACATTGTCACATTTCTTAATCTTCAAAGCAGTTGCTTGGGCTCTGATTGCCCATTTAAATTAAAATTTTTGTATTAGTGGTTATTAGGGGCATTTTTTTCTTGAATGTGGCATTACTTGTAGCTGCACACTTGTCAATGTTTTTTATTCTCAGAGGACATAAATAGAAGCAATGTATTCATTAATAAATGAACAAAGTAGGAAGGAATGGTGTGGAAAAGGGGAGGAGGCCATGATCTGTGCCCCACCAGTATTACCATAGTGTAAAATGGACCCAGAATCTAGCTGCTATCTGGTCTGTAATCTGCAATCGGGATGAGTGCCCACTGAAGCTGACCTCTGGCATGGGAATCATCGGAGCGTCACACATCCTGCACAGCAATTACTGCAAAGCATGCTCATGCTGGCCCCCAGTCATGTTTAGCCGACAGCTATCGCTAACAGGATGGAGAAGAACAGAAGAAGAAAGCCCAAACACTTTCTATAAATATATACATACTGTATGTACATATACATTACATATTACATGCACGCACCCTTGACATGCAGTAACAGCACAACATACAGACGGGTGACAAATTAAAGGAAAAACCTGTATAAATGAGGGGAAAGCATAACGAATGCAGATGCTTCCATACAGGTGTACTGCATGACACAGTCAAGCAATTAACATCCTATCATGCTCTGTGACATGTATAAAAATGCTGAGCAGGCCCAGTTGACCTCAATTTTGGATCAAGACAGCAAGAGGAAAAGATCTAAGTGACTTTGAAAGAGGATTCATTATTGGGGCACAGATAGCAGGAGCTTCAGTCACAAAGACTGCTCTATAATGTTTCAATAGGAACAGCAACTAAAGTGATATCTGCATTTAGATCAATGGGAAAGACATCAGCTCGCCCAAAGCATGCTGGAATAAGCTCTAGCACCCCCTGCAACCCCTTGGCTTGTGGTGGACCAACACCCTACTAAGACACTTTTCCTTCAATTTGTCACCTGTCTGTATGTACTACTAGAACTCATGCACGTGAGAAGCTGAACTGTGGAGAGGAGAGATGGCGTTACCCCAGCTGCCCATATAATTCACAATTACAAAAAAGCAGCCCTTCCCACATCAGTGCACCTTCCACCCACTGCATATTGCTCTTGGTAACTCCAAACACAAAATAATTTAATGTCAATTTCCATTTATAATTTAGTTTCCATGACTAGTAAAACAAATGGCACATTAATGAGTGTCCTTGAGCATTGTCATGTGCTTCCGTGAAATGTATGCTTCTAACTGTGTGACCGTGACAGTGTTTGAATGAGGAAGCAAACACACTGATTAATCCAGTAATCTCCAAGCAGTACTTTCCTGAATCCAAGGATGTTGGAGAATGCACGGCTCTCTCCTGGGCTGCTTTACTGTACTGCTATCTGTACTCAACTGAACACAATGAGATCAGAGCCCTGGATACAGATACAGCTAATACATACAGGGAACTAATGAGCCTGGTAAAGGACCCAAGGTAATAAAATATCAAAACAGGACACCATGTAAAATATAATTATACAGTATATTCATACAGTTGCATGTTGGAGCACTGGGTTGTTCAGAAACATCTTTATGTGACTGATAGGGGAGAAAATGAGCTCCTGCTTGGTCTGTGCTGACTGCAGTGTTTGACTGGTGGTTTTGCTTTTTGGACTGATGTCCCATGCTGACAACAACCTGCAAAGATGTCATGACGCTGTCTCCAGAGGCCACACAATGATTGTGGAGTGAGCCTGATGTGAGCGAAAGGATTAAATCGGAGAACAGCATAATGAGACAAACTAGGCATTTCATCTTCCTCTCTCCTTTAATCTGCCAAATAAACAAGACAGATAAGGTTTCATCATGAGAGCTAATAGGCATAGACACCCAGCCTTAAAACACAAGGCTTATTTGCTTCAGGAAAAGCTGAACCTAAAGCTCAGCTCCCATTGGATACTGCTCACCGTGAAAGATAAATAATATGCTTAAAAATATGTCTTCCATGGTTTTGACCTTTTGTTTCAAATATTCATCGGTGCTTCTGGCAATATTAGAAGGCAATAAACTGGTGCTGCTCCTCCTGTATTTATTGATACCATTGTTGTGTGGGCAGGAGTCAGCCTACTAAAACATCCTTTTGGCTGAAGCTGAGATGGACTGGCATTGTAATTGAAATGTTCAGACTTTACAATTGTATCATACAGTGAGTGTCATTACAATTAACGAATGTATCAGTACTGAAAGGCATGGGAGTTTAGATATTAATAGGGAATAAGGTACCGTGGCTCATGTTTGTGAGGCTTGATGATATCACTAGGAGCTACAGTGGTCAAGTACCAGCTCTTAGAGAGGACAGCACTATCTGCTATTCAAGGTCCACTTGCAGTGTGGGCAGCAGAGAGAGTTTGAATCTCACTAATCACACTCTTTCTGACCTCAACACAGCAGTCATCTGAAACTAATCCATACTTTGAAAAATGATACGTCTTGAAAACCAACAGCTTCCAATGTACCGACAGAAAACAAAAGAGGTCTAGAGGTCATATAAAAACACATATATAATAGCAGCAGACCTGTTAAGCAGATGTAAGCTATACAGCATCACCTCACTTATTCAGTTTAACAAGAGAGCCGTGCAGTACCACCTCCACCTCATTATGTAAGGTAAACACAGCATGCCTTGCGTCTGCTAAAGCTGACGTGGCCATTGCCAACAGCCTCTGGTGCTTATGATTTATGTCATTCACAATGTCATTATTCAGCAACAAGAACACCTCTTCATTACCTTTAAAAGCATGTTATATAACTAATTTAATGGGAAACAATTTGGGGGCACTGTCTGCTACTTACATTTACCATACAACTAATTGTCTCGGTTCATTCATATATGTACATTCTTTATCTCAATGTCATTTTTTTAAATGAGATCATTCATGTCCCAGGTGAACTTTGATTTCATATTGCTGGGGTTGTTACTTTTGATACATTATGACATTTACAATTTTGCCTCTTCCAACCACTACAAGCAGTTTTTTACTAACCGACTATATATGTGACCACAGGAAGGCGCCAAATCCATCATTACAATGTCCCTTGCAGAAAGAGCACTTAAACACTTACAGACAGTAGTCACGAAATAACAAGGTAAACTTAATTTGTACGTATTTCTACTTAAATATGCCTTATATATACTGTAGTAATTTTTGAATGTGATTTTGGAAGAAACGACACTGTGGTAGATACCACTTTTCACTAAATTAAACACCATACAAATACTGTATTCATTGACAGGTCAAAATTTTACTAGTTTGCCAAGTCATTTGACAAAATTTTACCCTTGGTTATCCACTACAGTTATCTTCCATGGTCTACCAGGTTGTTTGCCATTGCTGAGCTAACTGGTGTGTTCTTTGCTCCTATCAATGTATTGAACCGTTGATTTAGACAAACCCAATGTTTCGGCTGTGTCTCTGATGAGTTTATCAAGAATTTTCTGCCTCATGATAGGCTGCTTTACTGGCAGTGACACTCGTTTGGCCCTCATGCTGAGACAACAGCAACAGACTATAAATGCAAATTCCACACTGAGAATCAATTCCAGACCTTTTGTTAGCATTCTTGTGCATGGACTAATGCAACAACACACAGCTGATCAAGAAACAGCTGAGCAAATAATTTTGCAATTACATTTGATCCCTTAAAAGGAGAGAACTATGTAGAAAAATGGCTGCAATTCCTACACGGATAACCGATTACTGAAGTAAGTATCCTCAAAATAAAGATGACTGTCTGCACTTTAACCTCATATTCATTACTTTATTTCAAATCCTGTGCTGGAGTAGAGAGCTAAAATAACAAAAAATGTGTCACTGTCCAAATCCTTACGCACTGCACAGTATATTCAAAAGTACAACAAATTACTCTATGGAAAAATTCCCTCAGTCACAATACCCTATAGATCGCCCATATGAACTGGATCACACACAGCATAGCTGAGAGGGATTTTAACATTATGCCAAACCAATCCTCAATCTAAAATACCACATATGGTGAGGAAATTCAGTCATTAGTTTGAACAGAGCAGTGGTTTCCAAGCTACTCGCTTGAATTTTTGTCATTGGGGCTGTACTTTGGCTACACCTCTTTCTACTCCTATAAAAAGGCTGTTCTTGGTTTTCATGCACAAAGGGAAGATAATATCCCATATACTGGTAAAGAAACACAAAGGTAGCACCAAAAAAAGACAAATGTTATGAAGATGGTGTGACTGGAAATATCCCTAATATTTGGCTTTGTCATTTCATTACTCCCCTTTCTGAAGACTGAAAAAGAAATAAAAAAGGAATTACTGACTAGTTATTTGCCAGTAACTGCATTCAATAATGCTGTCCATTTCAACAGATCCCAATAAGCAAACTCCACATTTTCCTGAAAAATTAGAAAGGTTGTCATTTTAAATTAACAAAGTACATTTGCAATTTACTTTCGCTGGTATCTTTAAAAGTTCATAGTATCAATATAATTTTAAATCACATTTCCCCCCTAAGTATTAGTATAAGAATATCAGATTTGGATCAGCTCTTTCCACCTGTGAATTACAGTGTTTATACAATTATATATTTAAAAAAAGCAAAACTTAAAACACTTTTCATGTTGGAGGACACACTTTATTTTGTACAAATTAGACAAATGACTCAAAATAAAATAAAAAAAAGACACGCCACAGGCCAGTTGTTGCTGAGTTATAAGAACTGCCTTCAGTAACAAGCTTCAAAATGAAAGCACTTGATGCACAAAGATGATTTAGGACAAATGTATACTCATTTCATAAGTGCAACACATCTTTAACACTTACCTTTGCACATAGTACACGATGCTTGGCATAATTTAATTACAAATCATAAACCTGTACAAATGGCTTTAAAAAAAAAAAAAAGCAAAAGTTTACATTGACAGCTGTTTATCCAAATATAAAAATGCACACATCCAGGAAAAACTGGTGTAGAGGAATGTGAACAAACAGCCATAACAATGACTGTTGTCATAGCATCCATTCAGGTTGTAATTAATGAGAAAAGGAGCAGAAGACTGAGCGAAAACATGCAGGAGGAATTGAAGACTCATCAGTCAGAACAACAATTAGAATTACTGAGACTCAACCCTGAGATTTAGATCAATTTCATACATACAGAAAATCTGTCCATTTAAACAAAACGAAAAAGAAAACCCCTCAATTTCAGCAAGCAGGTTAAAAAAGGATGCATTCCTGTGTTCTATTAGACTAAATGTCGCACAGGGGAAGCATTTCGATTGCTTTCCCTGTGCAGCTATAAGACTAAATCAATTCCATTGCAACACTTGAAATGAGACAGATGGAACAAAGCATGTCAAATGTGAACACGTGTTCTTGGGCGGTGTGTGATTCTGGGGCACTTGCAGACAGTAACACATAAGGTATAACACAGGGCTACAGTCAAATGTCCACTCTGAGCAGGTTACATCACCATGCCATAGAAAGTGATCAACACCTACTGAAACTCACAGACCTCCAAAATAGAAGACTTCACACTGCAATGCAAAATACAAGATAACATATATGAGCAACTGTGACAACGCCCAAGACTCTCTTCGTAGTCTCACAGTTTCAGCATTTTATTTGCAGCACATTTAAAATGAAAAAATAAATTTAAGCAATGTGGCAAACACTGAATTCTCATGAAGACATGCATGCCTTCTGACTTGGCTCCAGTCAGGTTTATATCATGTTTGAAAGGATTTCCTGCTGTATTTTCTCCCATATGGGGCTCATAAAATGTATTCTACCTACACCAGCCCAGAAAGCGCTACAGCTGAGCTACTGGACTCCTAGATACACTCACCCGCAAGCCAGTGACTATTTCCCACAAACTATTACACAAGAAAGTATCTGCAAAGGACTGACTACTCTCTAGCTGATACCTGGTAGGATTTAGGCACCTGGTGTGTAACTATGGGGTGCTTACACACCAGCAGGCCAAGGAATACTGGCTGACTGAAAGTCTACACATCCTTTGAGGACCGAAACCAGATGGCATGACTGGATTGTCTAACATGAAGGTGAAGGACAGTAAGTGGTCAACAGCACATTTCAGCCCATTTCTCCCTCTTCTATGCCAAGAGTTCAAACATAATACATCTCCTGCTTGATACTGATATGGTATGTGTTTTATATCAATTACATCTTTCATTGTGTAACATCAGAATGGGGAAAAAATAAATGCAGAAATGAGCAATTAAGGACCTGAATAATTTATTGTGCAGATCAGAATGGAGGTGCAGATGACTATCACAAAGGCTGTTCCCAGAGACCAAAGGTTGTGTGCATGTGCGTGTGTGCGCGCGGGGGGAGGGTGGAATTGGAATTAAGAAAACACGTCTAGTATGAGCCTAATACAAAGACACTTAATTCCACAGAGCAGCTACCATGCATAACCAATAGGACAGATGAAAGTACTGTAAGAATATGAGTATTTATTATGACAGTCAAGGGTGGGTGTGCTGCGTTTTATCCCTTTACAGGACTATATACAGCCACACAGATATACATAGAAAAGTAACATGAGGCCTTTGATCCAACCAAGCCAGTCCAGCCACCACCGCCTTGAAAAACGCTATTTCATTCTCTTGTCGAACACTTAACAATTGACATTTAACCTTAAACAGCTTTTATATCACTAGACACAAAGGGGCTTCCCTTCTTTATCTCCCAAACACAGTAGACAGTCATAAATATACATACATACACATTATGCATTAGTATGAATACGCCTTGCAGCACAGGCAACAATGTGTTACCATGGAGGATCTTTTACACATTGTCCTATAGTATTCCAACAGGAGTAAGAACTGCACTGGGGGGGAGGGGGGCATTTAAAAACAAATTAAACATGCAATATAAATTTATATCATAATTTTGAAGTCACAATATACCTAATCAAAAAAATAAATGTTGATTTGGGTTGCTGGGACAGCAGTGCAACTTGTCATTAAATACATAAGAAACCTATTTAGCTTAAACTTATTGCACTAGCTTTTTCCATGGCACTTCTTTTGCATGGATCTCATTGACTGTGTAGTACCTTTTTACATGTTGGGACAAACTATTAACCCTAGTTACCGTTCTGGACACTCAAGTGATGGTTAGACATTCTAAGAAAATGTAGGGAAGTTCTCTGCAGTGTGTAAAAATGTGGGTAAGGGCAAACAGCTATGGGAAAAAAACATGCAAATGATCAAAGAAAAATAAAACCCATACACATTTTAAAAAGTGCAGTCTTTCCCATAAACATTGAGAACACGGAACAACATTTCCTTCCAAGAGATGGGTGGTTACAAACATCAAATGAGTGAATATTTGTATCATTAGTGAACTGGGTAATTGGCTGAGGGTCTCAGACAAGGAGACAGTCTAGAAGCATTTAATTGACGATTAACATGAGCTATCAGTAGCCCACAAAACTATTCTCCAACAAAAACAGCTAAGGTCACTACTACAGCCCATTAATGCCATCACCACAATGCATTTACTGAATCAAAATGAGACATTGGCTACAGCAAAGCAATCCACCATCACTTAAAATGATACAACTGACCAACAGCACACACATTTACTAATTATTCAAGCTAGTCTCTCTTGAAATGTATCCATTGCTGAGGAAAACAGCGAGCCACAGAATTTGAAATGACTTTAAATATTGTCTCGTTGTCCAGTTGGCAACAGGTGCCTTCATTTTCAAAACAACGAAGTGCTAACTAGAGGGACCACTGATATGACCAAATTAAACGAGCGCAATTTAATGTGTGGTAAACAAAGGCCTTTTCTGACAAATGTGCTTTGGGCAACCATTACTGTTGGGACAAAGCTGTAATATCAGTTCTGCACAATTGCATTCCCAAACACTAGGCATGAAACCGGAAACAATGACTCCTAGGTTAGTATCTCATGACCAAATTACTCAATATGCCCCAAAACACATACAGAGAAATGGCACATACTCAAGTTGTTCTTGGTGACAGATGAAAGTGTACTACAGTTAGTATGCCCATGTAAATTCAACAGCATCTTATAGTAAACTGGGGCTGGGGTCTATCCAACAATGTTATGCCACATATCTCCATTCCCTGTAAGAGGTAATAGTGCCGGCATCAGAGGAAAATAAGGCCAGAAGCAGTTTATTCTGCTAATGCAATTCAGTCTGAATACCATTGGCAACGGAATAATTGGATGTGGGACTTGGTTTCCGCCTGTCCAGGGAATTAAATAACTTAAGGTTTTAAGTGCCTCTGCAAAGTGCTTTCAGCTACCCCTCCACCAAATAGCCTAAATATTTTTTCCTAAGGATTACAAGTACATTCATGAGGTGAATATATAAACACATCAATGGAGACAGCCCAATTATCTTCCTTTTAAACATTGCATCATTATCACCTTCATGTTTTTTTTTTTTTTTTAATAAACAGACACATACAATACTTATATACACCTCAATTTGTCAATCTGCAAATAATTATATTGAAAATAAAATATAAATAGTTGGCAGTTCATCAAAAACTTTCAAAACTAGGAAAATAGAATTTGTCCAATTGAGATACAAACGTCGAAATTTAACGTCTGCCCCCTCCCCCCAAGCCCTTTCTATTGAAATACCAACACAGACTGAGTGTGGCATTACTGTTAACATGGCATTTGCTTTAGTTTTGTTACTTGATCACCTACATTAATTAGGGCCAAGGACACAATCTATATTTGCCATTCTGGGGTGGCTGGACCAGGATCCTGTCTTTATTCATTTTAACGTTTCCTCCAGCTACATGCAGCAGTGGTACCATCCAAGAAGCTGGACATCAAAGTGGGTAGACATTTCACTGAGCAGTAAAGAGTTGTGGAAAGCCATGTCCTGCTCTACTGAAGCAGCCAGTTATGTACATAAATAGTAGATTTAAAAATAAGAGAAGAAAACAAGAACATTTGAATTAAGGTTTGTGGGTGTTTGCATTCAGCTGAGCCTTGTTGCCAAACCAAACGACATTCTTCCAGTATCATCAAGGTTGACGGACTCACTTGAGGAGTCTGTTTGCAGACTGCCAGAGATGGAGTTCATCTGGTAGGGAAAGGCACACAAACCGCATATTAAGGATGTTAATGGTTTGAAATGTTTCAGACTATGATGGATGTTTTTCAATGCATTTAATTAAATTGGCTGTATGCACTTGACATTGGATTCCTCCAGGAGTCTTACATTATTAATTGTATTCACAGAAAACACAAGATTTCTCCCCCACTAACTCACTACCAAAGTCACTGTGCAGTCGAAATGACGGTTCATAATTAAAAAAAAAAATATATATATATATATTTATAATGACAGTGAACTAAAATTCAAAGACACAATCTCTCAATTTCAACAAAACCAAGAGTGCCAAACAATAAACAAAATGTAACAAAAATAAAATTTGTCCCAGTTTTCATCAAGGCAAAAGGCAACGCATCTTCCCTAGCCATAAGAAAAAATCTTACACTTCCTCCCCTTTTTCAACCTCTGCTATTGTTTGAGGACAGCCCAGAGGAGCAAGTGCTCTCTTCTCTGAAGCCTATGATGGCAGATGCTTCACACCACAGTTTGAAAGTGGACTCGCACAGACATGAGTTGGAAGACACTTCATTTGCAGCTTAAGAGGCAGACTGCATGGACACCCAATGGGCCAACACCCTTTGGGGGTACAAGCCACCGTCAGACTAAATCAAACAGACATATCCATTAGACAACGATACACACCCAATGTACCAGTACTAACCTTCCAGAGCACCTCCACCTCTCCTGTCACCTGTTATCCAGTCTATTGACTGAAGAAGCTCTGACCGACTTATTCTGGAAAAGAAAAAATGCACAGCGCAACAACTTATTACACCTCAGAAATCTGCTTTGTCTTTGGACATCATGATATAGACCTAGACCAGATAAAGAGCTTTCAAACAAAGATGCAAAACTAAACTTAAAATTTAGTGCAGCAATCCAGCATCGTCTTGGGAACCGAATAAACCTTGAAACATCCCACTCTGTGTAACAGAATACTTGGCTGAATGTCAAGATCTGCTCTAAGGGTAGACTCAGCTTTTCCTGTTTTGAAATTGCTCTCTATTCTTGCTTGTAATCAGACTACACAGGACATTCTGTTTTCAATGAAATGTTGAATCGGCCTTTAAATTAGACAATAAAAACGAAATACCCTGTAGATTGATAAGAGGGATTAAACCCCGCAACTCAGAGATCCGAGCCCCCATCTAATTTAAACAGTAAAAAGCAAAATATCAGCACACTGACATACTGCAAGGTACAGAAGGTGCTGGTGTCTGTTATTTGCACAGAAATGTGGATGATGTAATCTGGCTAAACCTTTACCACAATCAAACTACAGAAGAGTAGTTACCTTTTTTGTGGACTACTCCTTTAACATCAAAACCCTTTCTTGTTGATGAGGACAAAAAAAAAAAAACTGACCTTCTCACAAGAATCAGTCAGCAGTGAAATTAAACCAATCTATGCTCAACAGCTTTGTGCCTAACGGAGCTAATCGATTTAAAGCTGAAAAGTGGAAAGACTGTTATGTTGACAAAATAACACAAGCAATCATTAGGCTGAAAGTCAAGTTCCAGACAAATGTTCTTACAAATGCTGGAAGGACAGCTGTTCCTCCAGCAAGTATCATGAAGAAAAATGATGACTGATTCCCACCTACACATTAGGTTTTTCACCGTACAGAGTTCTGTGAAAAATCCCTGAGCCACCCTCACAGTCCCTGAACGGTATTCTTAATACTAACAATCATATAAACTATTGTTGGTCTCCCTAAGCAAATGAAAAATGCACATTTGAACAATAGCACTATATTATTGGGATTTATGGGAGCTTTAAAAAAAAAAAAAAAAAAGGTGTGTGTGTGTGTATATATATATATATATATATATATATATATATATATATATATATACACACACACACACACACACAAATAGAATATCTAGAAAACTTGTGACATTTCAGCGAAACCATCTGGATGGACAGATATTGCTCTCAGTTAATGAAAACAGCATTTAGCAGCATAGTGACCAGCTAACAAGTAGGCTAATAGACTATTAGGTATAGTTCCATTTAAGTCCTTTATTGTGTCCCCACTTCAAAACAAAAAACTAAGCCCAGCCCCTTGTACAAATTGTCAGCTTCATATGATCCTTTGAAGATGGTGACATGCCAGTTCAATTGTTCTATTTGCAAAAGTCATAACTGTTTCCATTTCTGGAAAGTGTAAAGGTCTTCAATTCAGAGTGCATGTTCACCGTGAATTTTCTTTTAAATTCATATTTCATATTGTCATTTTGTTTTCAGTAAACATCTGTCTTTTTGTATTCCAAACCAGTTTGTGAAAAGGGCCTTACAGGCTAGCTACACAAATGCATGACAAATATTCAGCTTGTCACATGGAATCTGAAATAAATCGCAATTTTAAGTCATGCTGCACAAGATGTTCTGAGCTGCAGATTAATAAAAAATACAGATACAGGATAAAACAGATACAAATACAGAATAAAAGCATCTAATGTACTTGGACATGGCGTATATGAACTGAAAAGACACCACTACTACCTTGTGCTTTGTACATTTCATGGAGAAATTGTCTTCATTGAGAACACAGTCTGCAAAGATAAAAGCATGAATCAATAAAAGCACAGTAAGTCACCAAATGGCAGAACAGTTTCTGCACAGCGTGTCATTAGCAGCAAGCATGGCTAGCCAGATTTCCTTACATGCAGGAACAAAAAGCAGACAAGCACAGAAAAAGCTTGCTGAAAACACACCAGTTATATATTAAACAAACAGAAGATGCTTTATGTATGAGTGCTATCACAGTCGGAAATGTACCGTGTTGACCTGCGCATGTAAAGATTAAATCCTGTTCCAACTGGCAATGTCACTCCCAGTATTCCAAAGCAGTTATAAAAACTGTATGCTGTAAAAATTTTATCAGAGCATTCTTGTTGTTCTGCTTGCTCCCTCTCTCAAGCTCAAACATGTCTACTGTGGAACGTCAGTTAGAGCAGCAGCTGCTGACAGGCTGTCGCATGATGGGGCAAGCAGGTGTTAATACCCTCCGTCTCACCGCAGAATCACATAGGAACCATCTTATTCACATTGTCCTGAACAGACTAATTACACTCTGACATACAAAGAGCAGGTATAGAAATGTGAGGTCTGTGTCCAAACACACAGAAACAAATGAGGCGGGGTGATGCTCACCTGACTGCACTGCACAGGCGTAGTGATATTTATTTGGGCACCCTTTGAAAAAGCACCCCAGCGTTGCACCCATTTCATGGCACGTGGAACAAACCTGAAAATCAATTGGGTCATGTTACTGGCCTGACATGCTAACTGGTCTGAGGAACACAGCACTGCATCTACAGCCCCAATCAACTTCAAACAGTACAGAGACTCATTCAAACAGACAGCCCTAAGTAATTGCTAAACTCACCAATTCAACACATATTCATTAAAAATAACTACTGCATCTAAAACACGTCAGGCCTGCGTTAAAGAACTTCAATATTTTTTTACTGTTTTTTAAAATAGCAGAATTTTGATTGTTTATTTCTGTTAAAACAAAACAAAGAAAAGGCCAACCTCACAGTATAGGGTGGTTAAAGAGATGGCACTACAATAACAATAACAATAGAAATTTTATTTTAAAACAAGTATGACAAAGCAGGGCCAGTGTGTATGCAGGTTTTGCTTACATTAATTACGCTGGCTCAATTGGCTAATTAGCTTTATGAAATGGTATTCACTCAAGGACCAGACACAAACTTTTGACATAGGGACACAAAGAGGATTCTGATTCATGAGCTTATCAGTAAACTATTTAGACAAAATGAGAGAACTTAAATGAATGGGATAATTAAATCATAACGAACCAATGTAGGCATGAAATTCAGGAACTGATATGGCACCCCGTGCCAAACCCTGACAGGGCAGATTAATACAAACGGCACAGCTTAAAACATTGTGGTACATCAAACTGAAATCTTACGGTCTGTTTTGCCAGCCGAACAGCTTCTTCCAGCCCATAGAGCTTTCCTTTCACCAGAAAGACACCTGCCGACCATATGCCACAGTCCTCGTGAACCCAGTATTCGCTGGTGTCTAGGGGCACCACAGGGGGGCTGTACCAGTCCCCTGCAGCAGATTCTGTCCGGGGCTTCTTGGCTAAGGGGCTCTGTGAGGCGTCACTGTCACTGTCCCATTTGCTGCAAGCTCCCAGAACTGCCTCCTGCTTCAGCCTGTGGCACGGCCTTTGGGGCCAGGAGCCTGCGGCGCGAGAACGCTTACTGCCCGCCGCGCTGCATGACGAGTCCGAGTCGCTGTCGTCCTCCTCGCCCTTCAGGCCCTGCAGGCCGAGGTGGGCCTTCAGGGCAGGTTTGAAGTTTTCGGGATAGTAAGGTCCATGCAGATCCCCCAAGTCCAAGGAATTAGCCGACTTGCCACACAGGCTGCAGACCAGAGAGCTCTGCCGCTTGCTCTCGGTGCTGAGCCGGCCCAGCTGTAAACAAGAGGTGGAGGGAACTGCACCAGAAATGAAGCTGCTGCACACCTGCTGCTGTCCTTTCTTCAGCCGTGCACTTTCCTCCTCAGGATAGTTGATGACCGTGCAGGTGGAGTACTCCTTGACCTCCATGTGGACGAACGGAGAGAACGCTTCCAACTTATCCCTTTTCTCCTCCTTGTAGTTCACATACTTCAGCTTGATTTCCGGCTCTTTTGGGGAAAACATAGAAGACTGCCCGGCTTTGCATTTCTTTCGCTTCCTTTTTGCTTTATGGGTTTTCTTGGTACTATGTGTGGCTTTGCTGCTTGTTGAAGCACTGAGCTGCTTGGTGGGGCTTTTCTGACACACTTTTGGCACAGGCAGTGCTCTTGATCGAGCCTGCCTTGGAGAGCACTTAGCTGGTGAAGCGCAGGATTGCCCATTTTCCGTTTCCCTCACATCAGAGTAAGGTGGTTTACATGGCTTCGGAGATGTGCTGCAGTGTTGAGGTTTGGAAATGCTTGCATGTTCAGAACCTGAGGTAGACTTCTTGCTGTTGGAATGGTCTAGGTAAATGTTACCTGTATCCTCTTGCAAGGATGCTGACTTTACAGTGGGCTGCTCCTCTGGACAGTCTTCTTTTTCTTTATAGTTGTGGCTGCCTGCAGAATTAAAAATGCCTTGGCCAATACTTGCCGAATGCATTTCATTGGTCTGAGTTTTAGGACTGCAGTGTTTTTTTGTGGAATGGGCACTGCTGGTCACTTTATGCCTGGAAGGGGTGATGTTCTGAACAATAGCCTCTAACCTCATCCCCCGCCTGGAGCGAGGTGGAAGTTTTTTCCTTTCAAACCTCCTGCCATCCTCCTGTGCATTCCCATTTAAAAGATCAGGTGTCCTCAACTTTTTCTGGACTGGAATCCTTTCTTTTCCATTGGGCACACTATCGCCCATCTCAGGTGACTCAACATATGGTTCTGGCACAGCTGACAGCACTGCATGTATTCCATTTCTACTGATGGACATTTCTATGACATCCTCATGACTGCAGGTGCTTTGCAGGGAACTTGCCCCTACTACAGCTGTAAGAGTAGACGGTGTTACAGAAAGATCAGAACAAGGTTCCCCCTCCACTAGATTCTCCTCAGTGATGTTCGCTGCTTCATCTGTGAAGGAATTCTCTCCACTGGGAGAATTTAGTGTCTGAGGCAAAATGAAAACATCTTCCATGTCATCCACAGAGGTAGTAGAGGGGGACAGAGGATCATCTAAAGGACTAACATAGTCCCCATTCAAGGAACTGCACAAAAAGTTTCTAGGACCTCTGTGGTCCTGCAAAAAGATTGGATCATCAGTTCTAGAAATCAACAAAAGCACTTCAGAGTCACACTTCTTCTGCGCTCCTTCTGTACCTGTTATCAGGCTCTCTGAGCATTTTTCCTCATGTGACTCGAGATTCCATGGACCACTGCCCATACCATTTTGCATACAACCACCTTTGTCCTTTTCCTGAGATGACAAGCATTTCTCAGGGCTGTCACCATGAGCAAGCTTAATATTGTCCATGCCCCAAGTACTGGCAGCTTGCTTTCCATTCACCTCGATAGCTTGCTGCCCTGTTACACTCTCAATAATCTGAGCCTGCTCTTCAGTCTCAAAAAGAGAGGACTCTGCTGCTAGTCCAACAGGCCTAGCAGCATGTGACAGGAAGCCTTGGCCAACCTCCACGCAAAGACCCCCTCTACCAGCTTCGGTTAGCATTGTGTCTGTTTCAAAGGAAGAGGAGTGGCGGGACAGTTTTCTACTGATGGACGAAACACCACAAAGTGGGTGCAGCTGCGAGAGGGAATCATGGGAAGAGAAAACATGAGACCTGTTCACATAAGACAGAGTGACAGTCGTGTTTGAAAAGGCGTCGTCTGGCTGGATCTGCTCACTTGGCAGAGGCGTATGGTCAGAGGCGTTTTCTGGAAACAGTGGTCCCTTGTTAGTCACAGGATTGACGTTGTACCAGCTGGGTCCCTTGACCACATGTATAGTGTCCATGGAGTTGGTTTTCAGCAGACTTTCTTCACCTTTCCTTGTAAGGTCAAACACAGTGGTCAGGCTGCACGGGGCGCGATCTTGAGGGTGTAAACCACCTGACTGGCCAGAAGGTGGGGGTTCCATATCAACTATAACACACAAACATAGAAAGAGAGTTCAAATATTTTATCTCAAAAGAATACACTTTTCTTGGTGGTCTCCTTATTTAAATTTTGTGCACTATAGCATGTGAAATCTGATGAACATTTACTGTTAGTCTCCAATCACTGTATTCACGAAAATGGTAGCCACAAGCGGCTAAAAAATAATAATACATCAAGCACTGAGTTCACTTCATACCTAGACCACTTAAAACACATTTTCCTTTTCTTCTCACTCACACTCAGTAGCCTTTTCTGCTCATTATTTAACTAGGCACAATTTAAAAGTTAACCCTTGAGTATTGCAACGTTTATTGGCAATCATTAACGATTTACTTGTTTCAAACACACTTAGGCTAATGTTACGGCACTAGCTAGTCACTTCGGGTAAGTGTTTGTAGCCAGCAGTTAGTTAATGGCAACCAATTTGCCATTTTCAGTTTCAATTTAAGTTATAGTCCGTTCATTCGTATTAGATGCCAAACTCGTGCAAAAATCCGAAGTTAGTCATCATTCCAACTATCAAGCTAGTTATCCTAGTTAACAGAGTAGTGCCGGTAACTAGAGAAGTTCTTCCGTGATGGGTAAAGTGTAGGGTGAATGTAACCAATATAACTGGAAAAAGTAAGTAATTGCTGTGTAGTAACGTTAAACGTCACTGTCACTGTAAAACAAGTGCATTAGCTAGCTGTGTGGCTAATTTCAGTCATTTAATAACTACGCTAACTAGCTAACGACTGATCAGTTTAAATTTCTTCGGCAAAATTTTGCTAACATTACACACACACACGTCACAAATTAAAGAGACGGGCAGTAGGTGAAGACTAGGTAACATAAATCTTATGATATAAAGTTAGACTAAACGCAAGAACTATGTAACTAGCGAAGTTAGTCTAGATTGTTCGTCTTACTGTCAGTTACTCAGCCAGCGTGCAACAATCTTACGCCTTGCTAAGCACATTCGTATACCTTCAAAGTAGCTAGCTTGATAGCTAGCATGAAACAAGAGCGAAGCTAGCCAACGTCAAGACAATGCTTTTTAGGTTTGCATGCTTATTTTAACGCTTATTTTTGGATCATAAATTATAACCTGGATAGCTAGGCACGTAGAGGTTCCTCGGAATCTTAATTATGTTCAAACAACCCGAATCCATTCTTGAAGACAAACACAGGGAACTCCCCGCTCATCACCAGATCGTGAGTTGACAGATCAAAAGACTGCCCCTATCTTTCTTCACAATCTGTGTAGCTAGCTAGCTGGCTAGTTACATCGATCTCGGGTCCATAGGCCCATAATTTCCGAAACAAAAGAAGCGGTAGTGTGTTGCCTTAACTAGCTAGCAAGCTAGCTTGAAACTTACCAAAACGAGAAAGGGTGGGGGATTCTAAAACGTACAATTTAGACAGGAATCAACGGCACCTCTTATTTCGCTCAAGATCCAGTCTGCTCCAGACATCTTAGGAACTACTATTAAATGTGTATCAAATATTTGGTTCAGACAAAGAAACTAGGTAAAGGGTTGAAAACGCCGCACTTTTTACTCCCTCTAACACAGCGTGAACCACACTTCAAGAGCAGCACTAGTCAGCTGGTCGCCACACCGAGGCATCATGGGAGACATAAGGGAGGGATTATTGAAAGAAAACTGCGATTCGTTTCTTAATAATTGATAGTAATCTGATTTAAATTGATGTTTTGTACCAATAAGTAGTAGCCACGCGTAGATTATTCGTATAATTAAATAGTGGGATGCAGATGGTAAGATATATTGTAACAATTTAGTTCAAAATTATTAGTCTGTGCTGTATGACGTACTGCAGACGCACAACGAATAGCGATTTATTGATAATAACAGTAAAATTGTCAGCCATATAGGATCTTCCATACGTCGACAAGGAAAACAGAAGTAAACATACCTCTGGGTCTAGCGCTCAGGATAAACTACTGTCCCGTGTATTCAGGTGCTGGAAAAATACAATTCCCGTGAGACTCCCTGCTAAACTGACGCATTTGCAAATAATTATGCGCTGAATCACGGAATGTAAAATAATTTGATTGGTTCATCCGATCCGTCGTAACCACTTTAGCCAATCCAACCTCTCTCCTTGTTCAAGCTTCACAAGAGCAGATCTACGCACTTTATTTTATTGTATAGACACAACTTTTCATGTCCACTGGCCATCCAGTTTGATTAACGTTTGCCTACAGAAAGTAGTTGCGTGGCGCCTGCTTTAAAGCACGTATCGTTGAAAAGCAGGCAGTGAGATTAGATCACTCTACATTACAATAATTTAAATTAGAAACCGATTCTGGGAATCCGCTTTGATATCGTTTGACGTTTTCGAATATGACTCGATCTTTTAATTGCATGTAAATATAACTTTGAACATTAATATTCCCTGTAACTGATTGTGAAATCAACTTTACAGTAGACAGGTCGGAGGTCAGTTATGAGTCTTCATACGTACCCTGCAACGACACGTATATTTGAGTAAAAAAAAAAAAAAAGTAATGAAAACAATCAGGGTGCAAAAATATTTATTGCTAATAAACCTGTAGTCAGTTGGTGTACATTTGCTGTATATTTACAATGACAGAGTACAGAGTACTGAAAACGTGAGACAAAAATCCAAAACATTCAAATAAATACAAAGGGACTGCCAATGAAGGACACTACAAACATCCAACTTAAAAAATGTACTCCCACACAGCTGAGCAAATCATTATGATTACAGAAAGAAAAATATATAAATTTATATATTATACCAACAATTTCAATCCATGTGAATTCAGCCATTGCCTTCATGAGTCCTCATATTTTAGATTTTTCCTCTTACAGCTTCCACTAAATTTCTAGGCACCATGTATGCACAAGCCAACACTACTTGGGCAAACAAGCAAGGGTCAACCTAGTCAAGTTAAACTTGTACAATGATGCAGCCACATGTTTAATTTTGAAATATAATTTGTAAAGCTTGCAAACAACTGCAATGAGGGCAATGGAGGGAAGCATTAAAATGTGCATACCGTCCAAACATACCGTTATACACAGTGGGCTGAAGGCAAGAACACCGTTACTGCTGGCTATTAAGTAATATTCAGTGATCAATGTTGTCATGTTTTGCCATTGCAGATGGATTTATTCCTTTGGCTATTCACACTTACTAAGAGCATGTTTAAAACAGTAGCTTACACAGTAATGTTTAGAATACACATTATAGATGCTTCATTAAAAACAATATAGAATATTTACAGTAAGACGTGTCAATGAAAAAAGTCACAGTAACTGAAGTGCATGAAATGCAGATTCTAGACAAAAATTTAAAAAACTCCATACCATGTTTAATATAAGACTTATGTGACCAGTGTCTTTTCTAGGTGATTACTTACTGGGCTAAAATATAGTGTGTCTCTAAACATGCAGCAAGACTGGTTGACATTTCCGTGTTAAAACTCCTTAGTTTCCTTGTTGTCGAACAAATGGAGTCTTTGCTCAGCAGTCAGGCCCTCCTTAAGACTCTAAAGTGAAAGACACAAAACAGATAATCAGCAATTATGAAGAGATTCTGACATGGTCGAAATGTCCATCTTGCAGTTTCAAAAACAGTAACATGCTTGGAGACACAATGACATCGCAGATTAGAGGTTCTGTTATCTACAGTACACCACTCTGTTCTACTACCTCCTGGTGTGGTTTGTATCTAGCAGGAATCTCAAAAAATATTATATTTTGGTAAATTATAGCCCGATGAAACAATTTTACAGAGACAAGGCTGAGGAATTTATGTAGAAACTGTTACAGTACATGCATTAAAGGACACACCTTCCGTGCTGGGGTTATACAAAATATCCTGCACCATTAAAACATTCCTGTGTTTATGACCATGTCTCCATCTAAACATCCTCAGTAAAAACAGCTAAGTGTCTTTTTCAACATGCAATTATACTAAAGCAAAATGAATGAATCCATAGTAAAAATATAAAAATACTTTAAACACATCTATTAAACTTTGCAGATTAAATTTTAGTGATTATATATAAAGGGGAAATGATACAATTATTTGGATTTAATAAAGCTTGAAGCCTTTCATTAATAAATAAAATACTTTTTAAAAAACTTGCCATTTGACATGAATATGCATAGGATGATTCATGCAATAGCATTCAAAATTTCCTGCCATGCCCCTTATACAAATGCGGCGAATCAAAACAAAATGGTCTCAAACTCCACTACTTCTGAATCTCACTTATGTCATTTAAAGAAACTGTAAGAAGATATGACACCTTGCCATTTCAAGTCTAGACATCTTTCTGTAGAATGCAGGGATCTTGCAGCTTTGCAACCATTTTGTCGATTGCTTAATTGTCACAATCATAATGCAGATAATACATATACAAGAAAACATCACTCGTCAAACAACAGACAAGCACAGGCAAAGCCAGTGATGTTCAGACCTGCACGTCTGTACTCCCTCATATACCCGATGTATGATGCTCACTGAATTTTTCTTTTATTACTTGCACTCACAGTGTAGGTTTAGCCCGAGTCACAGCATGCAAAATTGCACTGCAACATTCAGGGAAATACAGTAGCTGAACCTCGGTCATTTGGGTTGCATGCCAATTTGTTGCTCCTTACCTTTCACCTTTACCTAGAAATTACTTAAACAAGGAAAACACATGTAACATTGCATGCAGTGTGATTTAGTGAATGAGTGTTCTTTAATGAAACAGTGAGGTGTGAAGAAAACCATAAAAACCACACAAACACCTTGTGCAAATTAAGAAACACCATGGCCTTTTCTCTTCCACACAACCGTGCTCATCTCAGCTTTGATATTCCACTGGAGAAGTTTCTGAGTCATGATGGAATGCATCATTGTAGACTGAATGAAACTAGGTCCTAAGAAAGCATGGTGGCCCTTTCTGGTGAACACATAATGAAACAGGGAAAGAGGCACTCTGATTATATACCTGTAGCCGAAATGGTTAAAAGTGCTTTCCCCCCCACCCCCGTGTGACCCACAGACCACATTCAGTGACAGCCTTCTGTGACTGAAAAAACCCAGCTGCTGAAATAACATGCCTACTTGCAGTAAATGCTCCAACTCTTAGCGCTCTATTTTCCTGCCAGCGCATGGGGTGTTTCGAGCTGTCGCACTGGCAAAAATATCGTCATAGATTTTGAGCTCTGTGCTCTTCAGCTCTGGTCACGAAAATATCAACATTCAATAGGCACGCCCAGTGCATGACGTGTCGTGCCATTGGCTGTGCCCATGTGCTGTGCAACACTGATTCTGGAAAATAGAGCCCGGAATCCACATGAATGGCATTCTGACAGAAAATAATGGACTGACTTTGATGAGACACTACAAAATATGGACCCATGTGGTATGTAGATACTAATATGACAGCCCAAAACAAAACCTGTACTGTATGATATATGCAGTTACTACAGGAGAATGGAGCGGAACTTGGAAGTGCTCAGAAATAAAACACTGAAGTGAATACATTATTTCCTAAACACAAAAGCCAAAAAAGCAGTCAGAAAATGGATTCTCAGGTTTCTGCAATAGGCACTGGTCTTTTCCCAGAGAATTTACCTAAAAGAGAAGTCAATAGGTCTTCAGGCAGCCTTAGCTGTCCCAGGGCATGTCACGATTCGCAAACTGAGGACAGAGGGAGGAAATGCACCAGGGTGTGTTAGACAGGAAAAAGGAACAACATACCTCTCCATACTACTGCAAGCACATGCCTTTCCCTGTGTCTCTGTCAGATGGAATGAGGTAATAGACCTATTACTGTATGTTCAATTCCCATCTTTTCAGCATCTATGAGAACGTGCAGGATTAGTTCACTGTATGCACACTATCAATTACAGTCATAAATATGGTGTGCTCTCTGTGGCAATAGGTATGTTCACAGGGGAGATCATGTCTCACTGAACCTTTCAATATTTAGGGGAAGACCATCTGTACTTCATCTTGGGTGTGTTTCTGTACATTAGCAACAGATAGAGTGCATATGAACTCAGACTAGCACAGAACTGAGGCTGAGGTCAGGTCCATAATTATTGGTACTCTTGATAAAGACGCACAAAAAGTCAGTAGAAAACAAGTAACACCATTACTGAGATATTTGTCCAAAATGTGGAAAACACTGTACTTTGGTCAAACATTGTATTTATTCAACGGAATAAACCAATTTTTTTTAAATGAGAAATTTTCATAAAAAAAGGCTACACAATTATTGGCACCCCTGTAATTAGTACTTGGTGCAGGAAAATGGTACTGAGCCATTTCCTATGATGTTTGACAAGGCTGGAGATCACACCTGAAGGAATATAGAACAATTCCATCATTAATAATCTTTCAAGATCCTTGATGTCCTTAGTTTTGCACTTATGGACTGTCTCTTTAATTCGGACCACACACTTCAAATAGGGTTTAAATGCCGAGATGGCCCTTGTCACACAATTTTATTCAATAAACAATTTCTGTTGTTGATTTTGAGGTATGTTCGAGGTCATGTTCAGGGTATGTTTTGAGGTATGTTCATTGCTGTTTGAAAGACCACTTATGGCTAAGTCTTTCACAGGCAACCAGGTTTTTGGCTAAAATATAATTTTACTTGGTGGAATTCTTTATGCCGCAGATCTTAACAAGAGTCCTTAGACCACTGGCAGCAAAAAAGCCCCAAAGCATGAATGATCCACCACCATATTTGGTGGTAGATATGAAGAGATTTTCCATGTATGCATCTCTCTTTTGATGCTGAATATGCCATCAGTGTACATGTACACAGACCATAGCACCTCGTTCCAGTCACAGTTGTAATGATGAGATTTGAATTTTATGGTTGTGTTTTGTTCATGCGCCCATTCAAAAAAAACAAAAAAAAACCTTTTGGTAGGAAGGTGCCATTTTATGGTTGATTTTGAGACTTGGTAACCCCAAGATACAACGAAACTCTGCAGTTCTTGAACGGTTATCTTTGGTTTCTCTTTGCCTCTTTCCCCTGGGCCTCATCGTGTGCAGGGACAACACTTGTGCCCTCATATCCTCTTCCTGGCAAGTTTGCAACTGTTCGAATTATTGACCCAACAGTGCTTAGTGGTATGTTTAACAGTTAATATATTTTTAGAACATAAATTATCTGTTTTTTTTATTTGACAGTTCTTCGGCTTTCTCCACGGTGAAGGATGAAAAAATGGATTTTACATGCACTTTACCTCATTTTTATGCCCTAGTGAACCTGAAAGTTATGGAAGGTCAAAATACAGTTACAAGAATGAAATTAACTTAGGTTGATTTGCATTGCAGTTATAATAATTGTATAAAAATATTACAAAAAAATTGATTCTTAACTGTATTAGAATAAAAGTATCGTTGTCGTATTTTTGAGCATAAAATATAGCTAATTCTTGGTGTTGTTTATTTTATACAGCCTCATTTTCATCAAGGGGTGCTAGTAATTCTGGATCTACAATATTTATATATAGAGAGAGCAAGAGCGAGAAACAGCAACTACAATCTGCTTGTATAAAAAGGATGTGTATCTGCAAAAAATCCTTTTCCCAATCTTTCCTTTTCTTCTTGTGAACAGCAAGAAAAAGTAAGGGCTTTTTCCCAGATACACATCCATTTAGACCAGCAGATCATAGTGGACTGAGTTCTTCCTGGAGTTGTGCACTTTTACAATGGTTTCTTTTGCTGGACACCACACGATATTGGTATTCTGTCTCTGATGTCATCCTTCTTCTTCCTGGTCTTCTCTGTTAACATTACTGCCCATTAGGACCCTTCTGAGTGTGTACTGAACACTGGAAATCTTACACGTCTTTGCAATTTCTCGCTGGGAATAAAACTCCTTGCCACAAAATGTTTACTTGGCTCTGCACATCTAAGCCTAACTCCTTCATTTCCATATTTCTTGTAACTTTAGAGCCAATTTAACTTACACTACAAGCCAATGGTATTAGGCTACCTGTGGTTTAAAAAAAAAAATTAATAGATAAGATTTCAGTCAATTAAATCTATCCGTCCACCTCCCTTCCACCCCTCCTCTCACATTGCAAAATTACTGGATAGACTTCCAATAATAATTTGTGTAATTGTTAAATTAACGGTTAAAGAATGCTATTTTGTCATGTCTATGATTATTTTTTAAGTAAAATTTATCTTTTTGTGTTATTGTTTATATAAACTGAAAACAAAAAATGTACTTTGGTTTGTTATTCAATAAATACACAAAAATTAACATAATTCTTCTCTAGAGTTTATTTTATTTTTTAAACCACAGGTTGCTTAATACGTACTGTATCTATACTACACACACACACCTGCTAGTGCAAATAACTTTTTTTCTAAGCACATACAAATTATTCTTCATGGGAGAAAACCAGACGTGTGGTATGAAAGGAGGAATGTCATTGTTGGCCTGAAGGTGGCAGTGTGACCTTTCAAGAAAGGTAGACACTTCTGCCCACATGTGCAGTTGGCAGACCAAGGCCAGGGCATTATCATTATAATACCCTGTCAATCAAATTTCACTTTACAGAAGCAGTGGCTCACCACAGCACTCACTTGTGCTACAAGTTCTTTAAACTGACATTACCATGCCTTTAAGCTGTCTCCCTTTTTTGTGGTTCATGGTCCCATGAGGATTTACAGTGTTTGGATGCTCACCTTTGACCTCATTGTGCGCTCTGAACGTTTGGCGGCCGCAGCAGCCATCTTGAGGATGTCCGGGTTGCTTTTGGACTTCATAATATCTAAGAAGAGATGAGAGCCATCAGAAAATGTTCTGAAGACACAGCCTTGCAAACTGTAAAGCGAAGAGGAGTGCTACTTTGATGATGTTTCTAAGGTACATCTCTGCCCACTTGTCCTTAGTGGGGTGAAAGGGGGGAGCGGTACAGGTCCCTACCATAGCCACTGCGCTCCACGTCCTCCATCGAGGGCTCTCCCATTGCCTCATGGGCAAGCTGCAGCTGCTCCCGAAGTCGGCCCAGATCACGTTCCGCTTTGGCCCTTACAATGCTCAGCTCTGTGTATATGTCCTTGTACTTATCAGTCGCATACTTTTTATCCTAGAAGGAACAGAAACAAGTCATAATGAGATACTGCTATCCACCTGTATTCAGAACTGCTAATTTAACCTGGGTTCACTTATGTGATAATATGGTTGAACTGAAATGGTAACATTGCATCTGTGTGATAAAGTGCACTGCAGGCACAGTAATACTGTTCTCCTCATTCTTAGTACGCACTCTTTGGGCAGCCTGGAGCTCGTCTTTCAGAGAGTTAATCTCCTGCTTCAGGTACTGCACTTCTGACTCCTTAACCCGCAGCATCACCTGAGGGAAGAGGGACAGTGTAAGGGGTAGCTCAGGCCTTTTTTTTCCAACACATAAATTTAAATGAATGACCGTTAACACTACACCCCTAACCACAGAGAATAGTAAGTGTGACCTTTGAAAGGGAGACCTTGAAGCCAGAAAGACAGCAATCCGAAGGTGTGCATTGCTTCATTGTGTTTGCAAAAAAAGGCTTCAGCTTCATAAATGTGAATAACACAAAAACAGGCAATTTCATTCACTTTAATTCCATTAATTCAATTTCCATTAAGACTTACATTTTCCTAATCTAAAATATTCTTAATTTTCCAGTGGCAATCCACTTTAAGAAACACAAATCTATTGAGTGTTACCTACTATGGTACATGTCACCACCATTTGGAACTCGGTAACCTGGGAGGGACTTGGGAAGTGGGAGTTTGGAATTACTGTGGGGTCTAACCTCCAGCTCATAGAGCTCCTTTCCCTGGATCATGGTGCAGGAGTCCCCCGCATCGTCACTGGTCATTGACCTCAGTTTGGTGATCTCTGCAGCAAGACGGTTGTTCAGCTCCTGTGAAAAGAGCATATCAGCTTCTTTAGTACTGACCACACAAAAGTCTCATGTGGGACATTACTGCCACCTGCTGAACAGGAGTGTACTTAAAGAAGGACTCCATTTTACACCATACAATATCAGTTTTATTTGGCATAAATAAGTTCAGCCCCTGTCTAACTACACCCCACAAATGACCAGTTTCATGGTTGGCAGAGGTCTCTTTAATATGTAGTTGCCCTAGGGGTTAAGGCTCTCAGGATCAATACACAGGGGCCTGCCTCAGTACAATGCTCTTTATGGCCAGGCCTAGTCCATATATGGTCAAACCTACTCACCTGGTTGTGCGCATTGAGCTCTTGGTTCTCCCGCTGGCACTGCCTCAATGCCTGCCTCTCAGCCTCCAGAGCCTGGGCAAGGTGTGCATTCTCCAGGCACTTCTGAGAGTACTGTTCCGACAGCACCTCAATCTCGCGGTGAAAGGAGCACAGCTCCTCGCTGCCACACAAAGAAACAAATGGGGGGGTGGGGGGTGTCAAGTCACTTCTCTTATATTACAGCTAACTGAATCACAATATATCTCCCTTTTAGCCCAAGGAAAAAAGTTCAGCCTGAGTGGCTAGACAGAACCAGAGCCAAGGTAGCACTTGAAGGAGCTTATGGGCAGCTAACCCAAACAGCTTTGTACTTCCAGGCGAGGTAGGGTCACCACTACTGTACTTTGCAAAGAGTATAGCTGGAAGCCAAGCCCAGTCACACACAACAGCTTTATCCATTCATAAAGCCCTCCATTCAGTCTGAACTGAATTCCTCAGCAGATCTGGGCTTCTCTTAGCTGCTGCTAATTTGCTAAAATAGCATGGAAAAAGCTGCTGTACATTAACACCTGCACGTACACTTTGAGCATAAAGCATCTCCAGTGGGACGCCCCATGTGAAGAAAAGAGGCAACACATCAGGATATAGCTTGCTTGCTCAAATGCTGAGAGCATTTCTCACAATGTTCAAACTAAGGTGACTGAGCTTAGTTTTTAAGTACACTTCCTGGTCTTGGTGAGAGATGTTGCATCCTAGCACCAGCGTGGTTGGCTCCAGTATAGGGCTTTCAGCCACCCAATTTATTTTAAATCAATGGTACCAATGCAATCATAATATGAAGTCAATAATTTCAAGAACAAGTCGTAGCAATAGGTGTTTTTTCTTTGAGTTCAGTGATTGTGTCATTCAGACTACAATTTAACATTTTTTGGACCATTCAGGTACAGTTTGCATCATTGCCTAATCACCGTGCATCACTTGAGAGGGCGTTATCTCATGGGCTAAGTAATGGCCCTGGACTGTCAACCACATTTGCCCCAACCCAAATGACCACACAAGTGTCCCACCCCTTCCCTACTGCGGACTCTCTGGCTCCAATTTGCACAACGCGTGGCACGAAAACTGCATTTCCCCAGCTTCGACCCGCATTTCACAAGCCCATGGAAATGGGTGACATGACGGTCACTTTGTCCATTTTTTTAACAGTCTATGTTTCAAACTGATACAAGCTTTAACTCCCCTTCCTCTGAAAATAAATTCCATTTGTTTTACTAATCTCCTTGGTGTGTTGTGCTTAGCAGAAATCCAGATGTCACAGAATGAAAAGGCTCCTCTCTGTCGGGATAAAGCCGTTCTGCTTGGTAAATGGCATTCTTTCTAGAAAGGTGGAGGCCACTGGAAGTGAATGCTTTGGGAAGGACAAGGGAGCGACTCACTCGTGCAGCCTGCGGATCTCCTCGATATCGGCATTCTCCGTGTTGTTGTTGGCTTTCCGTGCCTTGTCCAGCTCCCTCTCAAGCTCTGTGCGGTGTGCGTTTTTCACTGCTTCGATCGCTAAAGCAAGAAAAACAAGGGCTTTTAACTGACATCTGGTCATGGCAGGACCACCTACAGGCCTGCCTGCTCTCTATCCATCACTCTTCTTTCCAAAGGTACATTCCTCTACAGTAAACACAAGCGCTACAAACCAAAGGGACATTCTTCTTCACATCCGTGACCCTGTCAAACACCTAGCATTACAATCACTTGTGTCTGTAATCTCAACATGATGTTTATCACTCTGAGCTTAGCAGTAATAACCAGTTTAAAGACTCACCCCCCCCACACCCTTTCACAACAGCCAGAGATCAGAGTACAGACTGAGAGAAAAGGGCTCATGCAGTAAGATTTACAAAACTGAACAGGATACACAAAGGAATGAGTGACACAGTGACAATTTTCATCAATGTGCAAAGCCATTGAATACTGTTAAATGTCCTCTTATATGTAGATAAGAGCAACTAACAGACACAAATATTATAATGAACCAGTATAAAATGCGATTACAGGCATTTTATAAGTTTAATTAGGATGGCTATGAAGAACAAATCGTGCTTAATGATGAAAGGCTAAGGAAACCATCACTATGGGTACACTGGGAACACTGTGTCCTGAGCAGTAAGCAAAGCATGACACACAAAAGTCCGCTAGAGTCCCCAGTCGAGCACTACAGCTGTAGGGCAAAGTTCAGGTGCAATGTTCTTAGAAAAACAACATACAAGTCACAAGTCACCTCAAAAGATGGGAGTGGTGGGATCATAAAAAAACAAAAGGCGGGGAGAAAAAAAAACTGAGGAGGTAGCTATGTCCCTCACCGGCGATGGTGGCTGCTGTCTCCTCAGCCAGCAACCTGTCCTTCTCCTCTTGCAGGTTCTCCATCTCGCGCTGGTGCTTTCGCTGCAGCTCGTCGATCACCTTCTGGTGGGACTCCTCCATGGCCGCAAAGCCCCTCTCGCACGTGGCCTGGGGGCGGGAAGGCCATTTCAGGACATTAATTCCCCTGCCTCCCTACAGCCACACAACTAGTTCACCTCCACTAATAGCAACACATCACAGCTATCGCAGTCTTGTGCAAGGAGTGCTTGTTCACAGGCCAAAAGGGCATGGAATACGAATGTGTACAAAAAGAAAACAAAAGCACACATAAGCCATGGAAGGTGTGCTAGTGAAGGATGGCTCTGCTCTGACAGGCTGATGTAATTCCTCTGGCGAAGAACACAGTTCCATCAAGTTATTGACATTTACTTTGGTTTATACATTCTTGTGTAGCCTTACACCCTTGCATTTGTATGTGTGAAGAGCTACCCTCTGCTGTCATTGTATTTCAGCCAAATATGAGTTTAAGAAGAAAAAACAATTCCACAGTCTATACTGGAATGTGGGGGTCAGCTAGGGTGTTCACAAAGGAATGCGTGGCTTGATTTCTAAATGGTGGCAAAAAAAAAAAAAACTTGTACAACTTTCAGAAGTGGCTGACTGTCAACCTCACCCTCCCCACAATACTCTACCTTCAGTTTGAATGGCAGAGACTGCAGACCCTAGACTGCTTTGAATCATATATACTACACTGTGGCCATTCACAGCAAAACATAAGAGCAGCTCATCTTGACAGCTAAAATCAACAAGGTTTTGGGAAGCGACATTTGCACTGCTATTGTAATTACGGTGCAAGTTTCCACAAGAAGGGTTTTGAATGGCCTTCCGACTGTGTCAAGCCAAATCGACTTCCGTACTCCATTCAGCAGTGCTAATCTCAGTTCTGTCAACAGCGCTGTTGAACGCTCTATGAATCTGACCAGACAAGCACACAAGCGACATGTTTTCATGGCTTTGCTCGGTGCGCCTGGAGCCTTACTGCACATAACTGCAAGCACCTGCGCTTGTTTACATCTGTCTATCAAAGCTCATTTCTTTAACAGCTAATGGCACAATTAGAGGGCCAGCAAGAGAAAATCATTCTATTGTTCAGTTCTTTCTTTCAGGCAAGGAAATGCAATACTATTTTGATTGATTTCTGAAATGAACTGCCAGGACACTGCATCCATGAGCTATCAAAATTTTTCACACACCATGCAAAGCTCTACTGCACTGCATGATCATAATAAATAGGACAGTATACAACTGGATTAACTACTGGTCAGATACTCTCTGCCAGTCCCTTTCTCTTCATTATGCACCTTAAAATGCACTAATACAAAGCACATTGCCTGTATGATAGTAAACTACAAATGGCAACAATCAGTGGCAAAATGTTTCACACAAAACTCTTGCACTACAATTTCTAAATCTAAATGCCAAACCAAAAGCAATTAACATTCTAAGCATGCTTATTTCTATTAAAGTATGCTTGCACTTTGCCTGCAAGCATAATTTGATGCTTTTATCATTGCACCCAGTTTTCAAAATGACTTTTTTTTTACTTGAAAGCAAAATTAGTTTAAATGAATGAGAAACAGCAGACAATATATTGGTATGGATCCTAGCCAAAATGTTTATACAACGGCACACACTGCTTTCACTGTAACATCACCAACATGAGCTGTACTTCCATTTTCTGGAAGACTGACAACAAATGGTACATTTAGAGCAATAGCCAAAAAAAGGTCAGGCCTGAAAAGGCAACATCTTGGGTTTAAATTATTCATGTCTCCTGAAACATTCAGCAGGAAAAAAGTGGCAACAGGATGATCAAACTCTAAGAATGACAAATTACACTGTGGTGAACAAAAAAATCACTTCTATACAAACTGCATGGCAGGGCTAAAGGGAAGTTTAGATTTGAAAATGTATTCCTGTCCTTTCTTAAAGTTGGTGCCAGATGCATAACAGTCTCATTAGCTTGGCCCTGCATTTCATCAAGTGCATTTCAACATTAGGCAGAACTAAGGAACGTCCGTGATGTCTTTGCTCATACAAAAGCGTCCATATACACAGGACGTTTCAATCCTGTCACTGACACCTGGAAAAATGAACCATCACAAATCATAAGTACATTTGGAAATTTTCAAAGGTACACTCTCCTCTTCTTTTATGGATTATCCTGCTATATGGCAACATGAGCACCTGTATTTTGTGCGCCAATCTCTTTCAGTTCTTTGCTAGTTCTGAAGAAGCTGATATTGAATTTAGACTGATGTCATCCTTAAATCAGAGGACTGAATATTACTACTAACAGAAAACCACATCTACATGTGCCAGCATAAAAATACCCGGGACATACCAACACACCACCAACTAAGCCCACATGCATGTCCAATCCTTCCATTTCCCATCCATATGTTGATTATTCTCCTCTCTTCCTCTCTTGTGGCTGAACTAACTACCAACCATCACTATATCTTATTACCGACTTGCACTCATCCTTCTTTCCACTCAATGCTTCTACAAAGCATGGCTAAGAAACTTTTTAATGCATTCTGTTTGCTTCACTCATTTCTTTCCATTAATGTCAGAAGGTAAAACTATTTTAAATCGCTTGCTAAAATACATTTTAACATTGAAAAATAATGTTAATGAAGGCCACTTCTAAAGCTAATCATTAAACTAAACATGAGAACAGTAAGGATAGGAGGAAAGATGTAAAAGTAAAAACTGAAAGAAATGGAAGAACAGTGAGAAAAAAAGTCTCAAGAAGACTGAATGACAGGCCACCTTACAAAGCTATAATTTCATTTTCAAGTTATGAATTCAGCAGTAAGGACTATACACATCCTTGACAATATATATTTGACAATATAATACCTCAGAACGTATAACAAAATCAGCCTCTCATATGCCACAGCCTGTTTATGTATCTGAATTTTTTTTTGGCATGACACAGTGGAAAATCTGACCAACAAATAGATGCAACTCACAATAACCCCTTATATACTGTCTAACATGCTTAACAGCTATGCATTATGAATGAAAATACTTAGTTAATGGATTAGCGGCATTGTATATACCCTTTCACAGCTAAGTATTTCACACTAGAGGTTGTTTTGCATTACTTAAACCTCATTTTAAGTACAATGTGCAACAATTTCATATGCAGACATGTCCTACATAATGTTAGGATTTATGGTTAATGGCCAAAGTTTGAAACCGATTATTAGAATGTATTTGTAAGTCAATGGCAGAGAAAATCATTTCAAAAGATAGTACGGGGAAAGCTGCATGTGTGTTAAGCATAACAGCAGTGAAACAAAATCAAAAACATGAACAGGTGAACCCAAATTACATCTGTAATTCCTAGAAAAATTGACTAATGGCTCAATACCTGTTGATAATTGTTCTACTAAAAAACCAGCGCTTAATGGAATTTCAAGGACAAGGGTATCACACAGAAAAAAAGGTTATGTCACTTTGATGCTAAATAAGGGTTCAAATGCATGTTTTTGAGAATTTCAGGATACATCTTAGTTAGGGAAGGGTTAGTGTACTCTGAACATAGATACAAAGCATACTGGGTTATGTCTGTGGAACCCATTTCACAACTAGCAGAAACTAGTAGATGAGGGATAGAATGTAATATTGGCAGTTTGATGTAATTGACTAAAATAAATAAGTTCATTAAAATAAAAAGATTGTTTACTTTTGTATCAAACAGAATACATATTTCTCTAACAGAGCACTTACAGTTGTTTTTGGAATAACACCTATTGTTCATTTAATATTTTAATTAAAGATCAGTTAAGTCCTTTTTCAGGACATAACTGAAAAATACTTTAAATGAAATGTATAATGAAATTATTTACCTGCAAGCATCATGTACACATAAAGGTACAGCAAGATAAAGTTCTAAAAATGCTTGGCAGGTCCTGATAACCCCATTCACTGGACTGATCTTTACCAATGACCATCCCTAAGTGCTTTATAAGGGACAACAACTGTGTTCTTTAAGAAAACCAGTTGAATGGGTTCCTCAGTACACTCTAAATCACATAAAGGACCATTCACATGTACTGGGTTAAACGCATGCAACATTTCAGGATGTCGGTTACAGAAGCAGAGCTGGATAAGGGAATAGGGCCAAAATGGGCTTAAGGTGCGGGTTTACCACAAAGGAAGTTACAAGGCAACACCAAAAAAAGCAGAGACAAGGAACACTTCCACCTTCAGGCTTTCAAGGTCTTTCTCGTATTTCAGCCGGAGAGACGCCGCATCATCTTCACATTCACGCTGCTTCATCTCCTCTGTCATGACAGAGACCTGCGACTCCAGCTCCTTTATGCGTTCTTTCAGTGAGGAAGTGGGACACGGCTCACTCTCTGGGGGGGTCTCAGCTCCCTTGGGTGCCAATGTGTTCCTGAGGTCCTCCATCTTCTTTTCAAAAGTCTCCTCCAGGATGCTTCTCTCTACCTCGTGCTTTCTCTTCATGTTCTCCATGCAGATGGTCAGGGAGTCGATCTCCTTGATGTTCTCTTCTGACCTCAGTCTGAGGGTCTCCCCTGCCTTGGCCACCTCTTCCCTCAGCTTGTTTGCTTCCAGCTCATACTCATCCTTCACCTCGCGCAGCTCTTTCTTATGCTTTGCCACCATATCCTGCAGCTGGATGGCCTTATCCAGCGAGTCAATGGGCTCTCCTTCAATCTGGATGTGCATCACTGGCTTATGTTCCCCTTTCACTGGGGATTGGGGGACTGCTCCCACCCTCTCCTTAGTCTCCAGTTTGTTTTGGAGCTCTTCATTCTGCCTCTTCAATTTGGCACAATTTATGCAGCAAGTATCCAAAGACTCTAATCTCAGCTGCAATTCTTCAACCTCTTTTTTGTGTCTAACATCTAGCCTGCTCATCAGATAGGACGAATGAGCTTCCATGGATGCCTCCTGAACATATGTAACCCAATCTTTCTTCTGGTTCTGAGATTCACAAAGTTTTAGTACCAAAGAATGGAGCTCTGTGTCTGTGGAGGCATTCATAATGGAGGCAGCTTGATTCAGCAAGAAGATTTTCTCTTGTAGAGTCTCGAGGAGATCTTTCCAGATGAGAGCATGTATATCATTATCAAGCCAATCGCTTAAATATAAAACTCCTTTCTCTTTTTTAACTTGGGTGCTTATTTCATCACTTGCCCTGCTTACTTGTGCTATTCCTTCCACTTTGTTGCCTATTCCTTTTTTACCCACAAGTATCCCCATCTCTGCTTGAGGAAAAAGAGTATTTGCTAAAAGTAACAACCTCTTCTCAGTTATCATGCGCTGTACCACATTCTGTACAAAGCTACCTACAGTCTCACTTTCATTCAGCTGGGTTGAACTAATCTTGACTGCACTCAACAGCCTTCCCCAAAACTCTCCTTCAAGGAGCAACTTGCTCCTCACCTCTTGATTCACTTCCACATTCTCTCCTTCAGAATGCAGGAGGCTAGGTACACTGCCATGCACAGCACTTTTCCACTCCTTAAACATTGGCTCCACATTAATATCTACCTTCGCTACCACCTCACATACTTTGCGGAGAGCCTCCGACTTCATTTTCATGTCTTCTACCACTTGCTGAATAACTTTCTCATCTGAAACTGATCTTTCAGAGCCATGTGCCTGCTCCTTACATCCATACACTTCTCCTTCCCCTAGGTCTGACTTCCTAAATCCCTCATTGTTCTCTTGCATCATGTTAATTTGACTCTGTGCCTCAGCAAGCTTCTGACAAAAGATGTTTTCCAGCCTCTGGTTGTTCGCTATGAGCTCTGCATTCTGGGCCTGAAGCTCTGTGTAGGACTTCTCAGCAGAGCACAGCTGCCTCTCCTTTTCACACAGCCTGGCCTCGGTGGCTTCCAGTCGATGATACAGCTCTTCTTTCTCTTCCAGAAGCAAAAGACTGTCATTATCTTCTGTCATCTGGAAGCCTAAACCCTTCAGAGTGGCTTCCTTTAAGTGCAACTTCCTCTCTGTATCCTTCACATTGTTGCCCAGAACCTCGATTCTGATGAGAGCTTCCTCCAGCTTTTGAGACTTCTTGTTTAACTCTCTCTCATAAAACTCTCTGTCAAAAGAATCAGCCTCCCTTTCTGCCAGCTTAGCTTTGACTTGATTCAGTTCCTCCACCACCAGAAGGTGCTGCTGTCCACCCTGCTGGTTGAAGAGCTCAGCCTTCAACCTCTCTATCTCCCTATCGGCCTCAGTCAGTTGATTTAAGATCTCCTGGGAGCGTTGATTCAACACTTTATTCTCATTGGTGAGCAGCTCCACCTGCTGTGAAAGCCTCTTAACCTCATTTGTTTCAGCATAATCCTCAATTTGATATGGTGGCCCATAGTGGCCCTTCAGGCTTTCCATTTTTTGCCGCTGTGCCCTTCCAAGCATGCTCTCCATGCTCAGCAATCGCACTTCGTAGTCACGAATGCTCTCGCCAGCCTTGGACAGGCTCTTCCTGAGGGCCTCGATCTCTAAATCTTGATGATATTTCAGATTATCAAACACCTTCTGACAACAGGTCCTGTCCCCAAAGTTGCCCTGCTCGTACCCTTCCACAGTGTGAATACGATCCTCTTGGGAGAACTCACTGTGGGAACCCAGCAACTTCAGAAACCCTCTCACAGTTAATGGACATCCAGAAATCAATTTCTCTAGCTCCTGAAGCTTGGACTCCCTATCCTGCAGCAAAATGCTAAATGTTTTTGTGTGAACTGGCTCAGGTGGCTGGGTTTCAGAGATGTCTGTGCTTTGGACTTTGGTTAGATAGGGTTCCTTGGTGGACAGGGGTGACAGAGAAAGGCCAAGCTGTGCCTGCATGCTGCGCTTTTTCAATTCTTGTTGTTGCAGGAGCTCTTTGGTTTCCTGGTACTTCTTTTTTAGGTTCTGAGCTTGAGAACTAACCAGCTCTTGTCTCTTCTTCTGGGACTCAAGTTCAGCCTCAAGACCCAAAGGGGACTCCAGCTTGGAAAAGGGGACCAGACAGTTGGTTAACATTCAGCAGAGGCGAAATAAGCTCATTAAATTGTATCTTAATTTTCTATTATTTCTCCCCCCAATTTCTTTTTGGAATATGTTAACATTAATCAAATCACAACAAAAAGTTTGAAATGCTGTAATAATTAAAGAAAAAAAGTTTCCAGAAAATGCTGCAAATATAGAAAGCGCTGGGAAAAAAAGATTTAATGGCCAACGTTAGTAGATCACAACAGAACATGCACATTAATGGTTAAGAGTTATTTCATGGTGTAAGTAATGCAAAATTAGTACTCAGTGGTTTACTTTGAAATGGGAAGCATACCGTAGTTAGGCACGTACAGCAGCATTAAAAACTCTGCTTTACTTGTCCTGAACTTTCCAAGTCTTATCAAACAGTTCACGTAGTTACTGTTCTCTATTTTCAGTACTCAGCAGTAATGGTATAAAATGTATTGACCGTTTCTTCCTTTTTCTATTTTTTAAATAAAGATTAACCAGCACACAGTTTAACAATGCAGTAAGTACAAAATACAAAAACAATTATTGAAAGATGAATGTTGAAACAAAACTAGACTAGTGAGTATGCATGGTACTGGTCGAATACGTTCAAACCACACAACAGGCTGATAAAAACAACTAAGTTGTTGGGGGAAAAAAATTAAAAAACAAAACCTATACTTTGTGAGGTTTAATACATTTCATTTAAACAAAAAAGAATAACTCAAACTCAAAGTAATCAATGCCAACTCAAACCAGAGAATACAAATGTGCCCTTTTCTTTGCACACGGTTGCAGAACAACTACAGAAAACAAACCACATTAAAATTTCATCTGGAAAAATGAGAAAAACCCTAAGGTGAAGAGACCTACACGCTCTTATTTAAATTTCTTTTTAAAAAGGACCTTCACAGAGTGTGGACAAGGGGATACTGTGGAAAAAGATGCAGTGAGCTGCATCTCTACTTCCAACTTGATGAGAAATGCCACTTAGCTGCAACTCATAGACTGTTTGCAAAGTTCACTGAATCTATAGATGAAATAGAGAAAAAAATATTCTTTTCAACGCCAGCATGTGACAGCTCCACAACTTTCTCGCTGAAAGCCACCATTGCAATATGTTGAAAAAAATTAATTTAACCAACTATAAATATAGTTGCTAATACAAGATAAATAAATGAAGCAGAAAAAGTTTTATTCATGTAAGCAATAACGAACTCTTTGACATTTCAGCAAATCACACTGTAAATTTGTATGGAGATAATAACCATACCCTTTCAGCATAACAACAACCAATCTGACAACTGCATCTACTAATAATCATGTTAATAATTATTTCATGTAGCATGTACATTTTATAAGTGCTAGCATGACTTGTTTGTCATACCTTCAGAACATGGCAAGAGGAGATGAACAAATAGAAGCCAAGAGCTATTAAAAGATCCATATCTTTTCTTTGACATGCAACTGTCAAACATGCAAGCCAAATTGTTGTTGGTTTGTAGCTTCAATAAGATGTCAGTTTTGTTTCTCTTTTAAAAAATTAAACATGCAAAGACTGTTTAATGGAAAGAATGCCACCCCACCCCAATACAAACACTACACAAGCTTGCCTTTGAGTGACACAGTAGATGACATTGGAGTAGATCCCACTTACCGGTGAGATGTAGCCAGACCGGATCTGCTGCTCACGCTCCAGCGCTGTTCTCAGCTGGTCCTCCAGCTCCTGCTTTTGGTGGTTGGAATCCGCCAGCTGATGATGACAACTCTCAAGCTGCAGTTTCAGCTCTTCTACCTGCAGCGAAATGCATCGGGCACATGAGCCCTGTCAGTTCAGCATCAAGTTTTCAGCCAGTTGCTTGCGCAGCATTTTCTCTAGCTGCCCAAGCTGAGATTCAGACTCACCCCCTTCTTGTAACTTTCTAGCAGCTTCTCCAGCTCAGCCGTCTCTCTGGTCTGCAGAGCCGAGGACAAGGGGACCCGCCGTTCATCCCGAATGGGTGTCTTCTCCACCTGCTGCCAGTGCTGCTCGATCTCGTCCTGCACCCTCTGCTGTCGCCCAGGCGAGGGGGGCTGAGGCTCACCGACACCACTACTCTCGACGTCCATCTTGCCACCGTCTACAGCGGTTTCGAGTGTCACAGATTCATACCTCTTCCGACGCTCCTCACGCCTCTTGCTGCGCTCCAGGTCCCCAAGCTCAGCTTGGAGGGTGTCGGCTTCTTGCGCCCGCTGCTGGGCGAGTGCCTGGGCTATGGGGCGGAACTCAGCCCAATCAAAGGTCTTGGAGCGGCCCTCGCGCCTCCGTTCTCTGGCGCGGCTCTTTTTGGGACCCGGCTCCCTCTCCACGGATGAGGCTTCAGAGGAGGGCGAGTCCTGCGTCACGTCGGGCTTCAGCAAAGTTTCCAGGGCCCCGCAAGGCCCGTGATCGTCTGCCAAACTGTGGAGTAGAGAGGTTCTCAATTGAATTTTAAACCCTATATCAATATTCTTTATGTAGAATCAACCTGTCACTCATAAATAATTCTGTGAATAACTGCTATCTGACCTGACTTCACAGTCTAGAGAGACTAATTTTTCAGTTTACACCACTCATTTTACTACGAAACACACACAATTGATTTTTTTGCTGTAAAGGTTGTGTGGCACTTAACACTGATTATGACTTCTGATTTCATAACTGCAGAGTTAAAAAAAGACTCCTAAAACAATCTTTGTACCTGGATGGTGTACTGCTTTAAAAAAAAGGACAATTCTTATCTGTTTCAAATGGTAGGGTTACTCCAGAAAAAGCCATCAAAATTTCATGCCGAACAAATAACATTTCAGGGTTTTTTGCTACTGTTGAACTTAGGATAGGGTCATTTATGGGTTAATCACCTATTCATGGTACTCATTGCAAGACAATTTAGGCACAGAACAGTGTGCATTAACATGGAAAGTGGTTCACCGACCTGGCCACATCTGGTGCAGTGGAAGGCCGCACATTCTTCATCACTGCCTGTATCCAGTTCCGCCTTATACCAGCAGTCATGGCGGACAGTGTGTACACTGCCTCCTGGGTCTGAGGGCAAGAAACAGGGGAGGAACTGCACCACACCATCCACAAACAAACATGGCAAATGATACAGGTCACCTGTGGAACCTCTCATCAGCAACTAAAGTCCTACAGACCATAATCACCAATGTAGATAGAGAGATCAGTCCGTCAAGTTCTCTGAATCATCACTCAGCAGTCACATTATTTCTCTGTCCAGCGTACTTATGGAGGTGCTTTGATCCATTTTCTGGGCTTTGCCATAGTCAAGCATAGAGTAAGATGTAGTGTACATTTTACATTAGTTGCAGGAGAGACTAAAATGTACCGGCATGAAATACAGGCTACTATGAAATCTGTCCATTATATGACTGCAATCACTGCACTCTCTACAGCGGTGGATTTGTCCAGCAACACACTCTATCTGACAAAAAATACAGCACTTTGTGTTTGTATGTAGTGGCCACTTCATCATTACCAAGGTCAAAATCTATATACAAGGGTTGTGCTCAAATTATTAATAAAATATGTTGTAATTTACCTTACAATACTGTACAGTGAATGTTGCATAATTCGGTTAATAGTCCTTAAAATTAGTTCCCATGAAAGGTATGCATTTGAAATACCAATGATCCAAAAATGAAGCTTTTGTAAGTGACAACTAAGCAATCATAACTGCTGTATTTGTTTATTGGACTTCAAAGGCCCTTTTATATTTTCTGTTGAACTTGGCTGGCATGATATGGATTACTCAAGTTCCCCTTTCTGTTCCTGATGAACAACTGTTGTATTCAATGTTTTCCTCAATGATATTTGATTCAGTTTCATTTTCTATCAGTATAAGAAAATTCACATCCCCATGTTCACTGTATTGGGATATGTAATGTATCATTAGGCACCCGACGACACCCAATCCTACAGGTAACCAACAGACATATGGAATGGCACAGTTAATAGTAAACTAAACTATGTAAACCATTTAAATATTTCTTGGGGAAAAGCATAATAACTAAAAACATAATAATTTACATAATAACATCTATATAAAAGCCATGTTTTATATTTTTAGAAGTGGTTTCTTATACCAATCAATCATTGCAGAGTCAGACATACATAGATAACAGGTATATCCTAATTCAGGTTTACTTGTATATTTTAAAATCTATCTTACATGTATCTGGAAGCCATAGTTCCTCTGGACCTGGTATTCAGTGACATTGTAACAGGTAGTCAGGTCTATCTCCCCATCTAAATCTGAGGCCTGGAAATAGGGGCAAAAAAATAATTTAATGAAGGTAAAAACACTTTTCCACAAACTGCTATTTGACAGAACTTGGTAGTGCCAAAACAAACTATAGAAAATGAAAAATCACCTCCTCTGCAATGGAATCCTTGTAGTATCGCAGACTGTGGTCCGTCAGTACAAACCAGTATTTCTTCCACTTGAGAATAAATTGATAATGAAAAGTTACAAACGGGTCATCGTTAGCAGGCTGGTATGAGAATGCAGATATTCTGTTTCAGTAACATGGCCTAATTTATTATTGAGACATTGTTTTTTCAATAATCCCATATGGGAGAGTTGATCTCAGGTTTCATTAGGAAAAAAACAACTGTGACAGCATTATATTAAAGTAAACAATACAGGATTAAAGGGGGCGTGTCTACTAGAAGGGCTTGGGCCTCTACTGGCCAATGTGAGGCCTGAGACATACTAATACACATAAACATGACCTCCCATGGGGCACCATTCACAGGCTTTTTCCCACAGCACTCGCAGGCTCAATTTCCAATGATCAAAATACTTAAGTGTCTCTGCTACTAAAAAGAGCAAAGAAAATATTCGGAAGGTCTACACAATCTATTTATAAATCGAAAGCAACTTGCTGCTAATTTCATTTATTTGTTCTGCTGTCCAAATTCTGAAGGACATCACAGCTAACACTTGAACTTTCTCCACTGTATGCCTTGGTACACACACAAAAAAGTTACAGTAATCCAAGTCAAAAATGAGAAAATGTCACAGATTAAGCTGTTAATTTTTGCATTGGTAGACACAAGCCACGCTTACCTAGCCAATTAAACTAGTGGGAGTGAGCTACTGTGGTTCTTGAAGCAACAAGAGGCATTTGAACTTTATATAAAAAATAAAAAAAACTGTGAAAGGGCACAGCCATGCTTTCAATCAATACCAATTGAACCCTTGGCATCAAAGCCCGACTCCCAACTCCAAAGGTTGCTGAGAGACCCCATGTGCTTTTACATACAGAACCAATGGCCGTTTCTACACACATCTCTGCTTTGATGGTAGCGAAATGTCTCCTCCTGGAGAAGGAGCAACAATGATGGCGAATGAAAGGTTAACTTCACTTATTCTAAACTGTGCCACTGTTAAATTTGGAAGCTGTATATAAATAAATGGCAGTCAGTAATGTTACTGCATTGGTGATAAGTTAGTAAGTAGCCTAATGTTTAATCTGCTTACTGGTTTTTGACAGCCTTGTTATTCTTACTGGAAGATATGACAACAGCTGAGGTTATGAGGCTATTCATTCTGCCATAGTGGGGAGAATGAGAAGATCTGTTTGCAAATCTTTGTGTGAGATGCATTCTGCACACTAAACATATTTTCACCATTTTGCACAAGCACCTACCTGCCCCTGTTCATCCAATTTCACCATCCAGCCTTTCTTGAAGTTCAGCAAGTCTGGCTGTAAAGCAAAGTACAACACATTAAAAACTTGTCCACTGGGCTGCCATTTACCACAGCATGACTTTTTGAACCTTAGAATAGTGAAAGACAGGCTATTTAACATAATCTCAACAAAAAGTTTTTTTTTTCCAGCATACAAAAATGGCAAGTTACTCATGCATACTAAGCACTGTCTATGATTGTCATTAATTAAAACTTACTAAATCTCAGCCTGCCGTTAAAAGTGTCGATATCAAAATGAGGCTAATGTTTCCTAAATTATTTAATGTAACTTGGCCCTGTGTTATATGAATGTGGTCATTAAAACTTTGTGTCACATCAAAGTGTCAAATAAATGAGCACAAAGATTATACAGCTGTAAAATCAAGTTTTCATTTTTTGGCAATTATAAGTTAGCAAGCAAGTTAACTTTCACACAAAACAAAGATGGTGACCAATAAGTTTTAAAAAGCATGTTCCACTGCCTGAAATTGCATCACACACGCACTTCCCAATATGTCCATTTTGCCTGCGTATCCGAGTATCCTGCAGTTGGCTACTCTAATCAGACTAATTTGATCAGATGTTGTTATTGGCAGAATGGCAGAACATTTAGCTAACTGTCCAATGGGGAGAATTATTGATAGTGGAGCCTGAGCATTTGTGATGACTAAATCAGCAGGAAAAAGAAATGCAAAATAACCCAAGTTTGGGGCTCTATTGTGTGAAAATTGTATCTGAATCCTCTGTGTTCCAATGACATCAGATGGTACAGAACTTAATGTTGTTAAGGGCTAAGAGTCTGTGGTCATTTTGGATATTTCTGTAGGAAACCTGGAAAAGTGTCAAACAATCAGAGAAAAACTGTCATACCGCATAAACAATTGTACATTTCAATGCCTGACCTACCGAGTGACCACGTTAATTTCATCATCAGACAAATGTGCTCCGTAAGAGAGGACGTTTACTTACTTGAAATAGAGGCTGAAAAGAAGGCTGGTGTAAAAGTTCACCACTGCTGCCCTGAGGCATCAAATAGTTCACTGCATAAAGTTTGTACTTTTTACTCAATCTCCAACTGCGCATAACAATCTATAGTACTATACGTTCAAAACAATATTAAAACAAAACAAACACAAATTTTGAGAAACAATGCAAAAATTGAATTTGACTCAGTCTCACAAGCAGATTTTATGTCATTTCATTATCACCTTGGTTACACTGAATCAAAAGGCTAAGGAAACAAACACAAAATAACAATAAAGAGGAAGGTGAAACAGGCAACATGCTGGACGCAGTCTGTTGAAGAAAACAAAAAAACACCTTCAGAAAGCATTACTGGTGCACAGTAACTTTCCTCTGCTGTGGTCCACACTGTGGGAAAAATCACTACAAACACATTCACTGTGAGGTGGGGATGCACAAAATCCTTATTTTAGGTTTTTGCCAAATACTGAAATCATTGCAGATTTGGCTAAATACAGGCAAAATACATATAACATACATGTGACATTGTTTGCAATCATTGTAAATACATTATGAAAATGAAATGTGAAGGTTAGAGTGATAAGCTTTGTATATCAACCAGTATTTTAAGGCATTGCAGAAATTTGTGACACTGATATTGTATTGTGGGTGTACATGACAGTACAACATTACTGTGTAACAGGATGAAATTAAATCAGCTTCCATCATTACATAAAATGTTCTAATGTAATTGATTTTTTGTTTTTATTATTAATCGGATACATTATAAAAAAATAATTAATTTAAAATGATGTATTATTGGCTGGACCACAACAGCGGGGCCAGCCCTACAACCGCGAATGTCTGTGACTGAGTGATGAAGTTACACCATTGGTCGGCCGAGTTATGAAGTTACACCATTGGTCGGCCGAAGAAGTCCAGTCATATACTAGGTTTTGACCTGGTCTTGTTAAGTGCAGACAGCCTCTGGGTTTCAGAAACAATATCTATTGCTGATAAATACTGCATATGTCCACATTTCAGATGTTAATCTCATGCAAATACGTCTTGAGACATGTCTTTCTAGTTTTTTGAGATCGGTGTCAGCGATGCCCTTTCTTTGTGTGTCTGGGGGATTCTGGTGCTTATCAGTGGCAAGCTCAGCACGATCATTGCCACTGCACTGCTACATTTTAATTGGCCTGAGATGGGCAGTGCAAAAAGAACAGAAAGCTTCAAAGGCTGGTGTTTGAACAGCAGTTGTGTACAGTTTCAGTCATTTTCTATTGTGAGGATACACACATGTATTTTGGGGAGATTTGGAATATGCTCGTCAAATTATCTGCAAAGTATTTGGCTGAATCCAAAAGGAAGAGAAGGAAGAATACCTCCAAAACCAAAACTGAATTTGGATTAAGTGCATCCCTATTGTGAGGTGAACAGGGGAAGCTGCAGTGATGCACTGGACAAACTCCACACTCACACACACGCGCATACACACACATGCACACAAACACACATATGCTCAGCATGCTCACACACGCATAACCCCACACATCATCAGAAAACACACACACACACCTGCATGAACACACAAATACACACATTAAGAAACAAACCCCGATGACACTCAAAAAGCATGGACACACGAACACGTGCACACACACACGCACACACACTCATTCATTCATATGTGAGTAAAAGTAATTTAAGCCATGGCTGAACACAGGAAAGACATGGAAATGACCTGGGCAGCAGGAGAGGGATGTATGCTACACCCAGCACCATGAGGAGGGGGTTTAGGACGTCCATGTTCTCAGAAAATCAACAGGTGTCACAGGAAAACAAGACAGGCACATAATTACTTTCACTGATGAAACCAGGAAGAGACTTGTCTAAACTTAAACATGTAACATAAGACCGTTACCACCACAAATGCACCATTTGCAGTTTACTTAGCTCTCATTGATCTCACAGTATAAACATATTTGATTTTAAGTGCTGTCAATAATTCCAATTACTTTGGTCAACAGAAACCTGACTCTTCAATAAGTAGCCTGAGCAGCAACAAGGTGAGAATGTGAAGCTTTTCTGAAAGACATTTCATTGTCTGAATGTTTATGTAGCCATAATTTTTATTAAAGTATTTCAACTATGTCTAGTTTCAGAAAACACAAATTTTGTGTGTCCAAAATTTGTGTCCCTCAGCCCATTTTGATGAATGAAAGAACTTAAAAGCATAATGAAAGCATAAAGAACAACACACACAGAATCATAAAAACAGAGAAAGCGCAGTGACACTGACAGTCTAAGATGCCAAAGACATAGAATCCCGCTGTTGATTTGAGAGCGAAAAACAAAACCGCGAACTAATCCCAGATAAGGAATCTGTCAGTGGCCTTGGTAAGGGCCTTGTGTGACCTTCAGCACTTGAGAAACCTGTTGCGAGGAGGCGGCATTGTTTGCCATGGCAGCGATGTCCCTTCTGCTCACGCCTTCAGCACACATCCACTGATAACTGCATTACCCTGTCCACCATGTTTACACTCGGCACCAAACCGCACCAGTGAGACCAGGTCCAAGGCCCTCATCTCAGGTGCTATTCAGTGAACTGTAAAACACAATTAAACACAATTAAAGAACACACTTACTGTCATGACAGATTCTGTAGTCCTTCGATCCAGTGACTTGGCTCGTCTCAGGGGTGGAAGGGTGGAATGGTGAAAATCTACACCTTGTGCTGGATCATGCCTCTGCTCCTATAAGAGTCAGATACAAACCCTCATGAATAAACTTTCAAAAATAATACTTTTCCCCCAGGGGGTTAGAAGTCTGCCGTACGTACAAGCAGGTTCAAAAAGCAAGCAGCCCTTCAGGGCATTATATTGCATTTTAAACAGTATCTAAAATCTGCAGGGCTTGTGAAAGGACTTGCAAAGGATTACATTTTAGAGCAATGAGGTAAAAGTGGAAAAAAAAGGTGGACTATTTTATCAGATCTAACATTATCAACTTATTTATTTTTCTATTCTTGTTTAAAATAAATCGTATAATAAATAAATAAATAATCACACTTTTCTTCAGAAGCTGAAATGGCCAAGTTACACACTGACTAACCTACACACCAAATGCACAGAACATCATGCCTTCACCTATAAGCCAGTGATAATTACACCCAGGAGTTCATAAAGTAACACAGAACAGAGCTAGCACAAATGGGAGAAGAGATATGTCACAAACCAGCGTCCAGTGGGCAGCAGATACTACATAGGGAATATGTGACATTTTGCCGTTGAAGTGGCTGTACACTCCTTTCATATTAAAAAACAAAACATAGAGAGCATTTGGCATCACAAGAAAAGGAAGGAAACCTTTTTTGTTTATTTCCCCTATAAATGTCTGGGAGCCTTGGCTTATGTGTCTGGGTCCTAGTTTTGTTTCCATGCTCAGGGGCATTCTGGGCCAAGGTATTCCATTGTAATTTATAGTTTATCTCCACGACACACTCTCTATTTGCCTTTTCAGGCCTGTAGAGGGGAACAACTAAAAAAAAAAAAAAACCAATCCAGCTGGCTTATATTCTTCAACAGATCTTAGAGGGCTGATTTCAGTGGGGGAGGCATGCAGGCATTCAAAGCAACACCTGGTGCAATGGCTGCCGGGGGTGTGTCAGTATGTATGAGGGCTACACAGTGCAGCACTGAGGAATCGGTTTACTACTCAACTACCTCCCCAAGTCTGTGCCTGAAATATCCTGCTGGCCTAGCAGTCATTAGGCCTGTTTGTAGCAGACATGATGAGAGGGGAGGTGCTTTGATAAAGCCTCAGAGTCGAGCAGGAGCAGGAGTATTCAGGTCAGGACACAGCTTCTGCAGGAGCGCAGGGGGACTGACAGGGACTTTCAGTGGCCAGTGCAAGCCAAATTTGCACCTCTGCAACATGTGGCTGACAAGAATCCAGGTTAAATGGGTGTCTTATGCTACTTTTTTGTTTTAAAGGTTTTATGCCAGTGCACAGTAAAATCGCAGGGCACCATTGAAGGGAGTCTCAGTCAAATGAAACAAATTGGAAAAAGGCTGCGGAGTTTGGCAGAGGTTTTGGCACGGGCACAATGGGGGATTACTTTAAAAGAATTATTTAGGGTGTGCTGAAAAGGTCACATGCTTTCGTAGTGTGAGGAACAGTTCTGGGTCTAAGGCACTGTTGCACCTCCAGCACCTCTCACTCTAGAGGACAGTGGGGCTTTCTTTCAGTAGGCTACTAAAGAGACTGTGAACAGCAGCAGGCTCTTTCCGACGTCCCTCTCCAGTAGACTGTACTCTGCTGGGTTTTATCCCCCGGAGCCCTGGGACAGTGCCAGGGCTCTTGAAAGCATGACAGAGACCTTGAGGGCCCAAGCTGCCAGACCAACAGCAGAACAAAGGGCCTCGGGACAAAAGAGAGCATCGAATGCAAAAACTGTCAAACGTCGTAACCCCGCTGGGCCAGATCCACAAGCCCGCAGCTGCCAGCAGCTGGATCAAACTACACCATTACCAGATTAGTACTCTGATCAAACCATAACCATCACCAGACTGATTCTCTCTGTTCTTACAATTTCTTACAAAAGAAAACAAAACAAGCATTCGTTTTAGCACTCTGAGCCTGTGCGCAACCACAGTGAACAAAACCTGAACAAAGTCTTGTGTGCATGTAAGCATGTAGTACAAAACCACAGATAAAATCATTCTTAGCCTGTCAAGAGCACAAACGCATGCATCTTAATCTAGATCTATTGGGCCGTGCTGAATGACTACTGGCCTCGCGCTGAACCAAAGCTGAACACTAGTAAGGATAGGGGACATTTAAACTGATGTGAAAGTAAAAATGTGCCCACATTTAGACTGCATGTGCACGTAATGGGTGATGATGTCATAAAGACACTCCCTGGAATCTGATGTCACCCTTCACTGCTCAGAGCCTGAAGAGCCAGAAAAGAACATTCTGGCAACTGGGTCAACAGGCAATTTTAAAATAGTTTCTCCTCCTTTTTTTAATTTTAAATCTGAGTTTTTTCCCCCTTTCTGAAGAAGCGTTTTCCCCAGGATAGGGTGGGAAAAGGAAGTGCAGTTATCTGGGGAATCCAACCGCAGAATGGAAAATGGAAATTAATTCAGCACACACCTTTGACCTCCACTCACAACCAAAACAAAAACAGAGGGAAGAGAGGAGTGTCTGGTCGGGGCATAACAGGGGCGTATCAGAAGTCCACGGTTCCACTCACATCACTCTGGGTCATGGTTCAGTTTTCACAGCAGGTTCGCATTGTTATACTTGAACATCTGTTCAAGTGTGAGTGTACTCACCCACTTACAGGCACACATGGGGTGCGGGGGCTATGTACAAAAAGTGCTGTAGTTTCCACATAGTGAAACCAAAATGTATAAAAATGAACCTTTAATGAAAGCTGAGAATCTGCACTTTGAACATGAATTGACTGATTACAAATTATTAAATTATGGAATACAGAGCCAAATCAAAACAAAATATGTCTTTGTCCCAAACATTATGGAGGGTACTGCACATGTATGTATTTATCTATTAGGCTTGGGCGATGTCAATGAAAATAATATTGCAATACTGTCATGTGAAAAGTTGTGATATACAATACAGGTATTGAGTTTTAAGAGAAGCTAACAATGTTCTAAATAAAAATGCACCTGTGAACACTACAACACTTTCCACTTCATTCATTCAATTTTATGCATACATGAATGAGGAACGAGGCTATACGCAACTACTGCTTAGGTAACCACACCATAACAGCAGCAACACAGCAGGAGCACAAATCAGAACAGTCTAGCATTGACCACATTTACGTGTGCACCATATTACCAATATGATCAAATGGTGTGATGAAGGAAGTACAGGCCAGGAAACATTTTGAATAAAAAAAAAGCATGTGAAAATGGCTTTCCCCATTGTTCCGTCAGGGACACATGCTACCAGTTCAAAACTTGTTCATCTACACTCCACAGCAGTGAGCCAAGCTGAGTGTAAAATGCACCGCCGTTGCTCCCTGTGGCAGTGTAATGGAGAACCTTGAGAGGGGAGAGCCTGTTAGTACCTCTCTCTGGAATCGCCGGGTCTCGCTGCGGCCCTGCCGCGCCCCGCTCCGGCCCGCCTCCTCCACCTCCATCCTCTCCGCGTTCTCCAGCTCCAGCGCCTCCAGCTTCTCGATCACATTGGAGCGGCTGCTGGGGTAAAGGGGGGACATGACGCCGCAAACTGAGACTCGGCGAGAGCCAGCACAGGCTCCCAGGGCACTGACAGCGATATCAGAGACGACAAAGAGCCGAAACCTGCTTTCCCACTCGCTTCAGAATTGTGATCTTTCATGCTGCCCCCCCTTTGTGAGGGCCCCTGTACCATGCCTACAGGTACACCGGACAATACCATCACTTTGTTCATTGCAAAAAAGCTCATTAAAACCACTGGGAGGGAATGTATCTTTTCAACTTCCTCTTAAGAGACATTTTTTGAGCATGCATTAAAACATGACAATTTATATGAAAAGTACTATGTATAAAATTATGTAGATAATGCCACATACATATCCATGTATATTTATTACCCTCTACCTCGCCTGCACCAAAACTTTATTAGTTGATAAAGTTTTGCACGTGAAACTCTATACTGTCAGCCGAGCTGTCTTTCTTTGATGTTCACTTCTCTTCTTTTCGTCTTTGCTAAACAGAAGAATTTTGTTTACCGCAGGCCAGTTGGAAATATTAAATGACTCTGTGAATTGTGACCGTATATGGGGAATCCACTGCAGTGTCAGTGCTCCTTAAAAGGCAATAAGTGAGACAGACAGTAAAATATTTGCGTCACATGACTGCTAGCCACTTTATTGGCTGCTGGGCATAAAATGGCACTGCTCCCATAAACTAAAATTAAAACAAATGTACCCCTTTATCTTTCCCGCGGACAGGTTTTACTTGTTCTTAAACTGGTCTGCTGTTCACATGTTTAATGCTGAACTGAGTGGGGAAAAAGGGGGCTAAAGACTGTCAGCCAAGGGGAAAAAAGGGATGAAATACACCCCGCTCTCTGGGAGGGTCTGTTTGAAGTGCCGGATTCAGAGAGCTGTGACTCCTGACCTTTGCAAAAAGGGTGAGCACAACACAGGCAGCCCGACAGGCAGTGCAGAGAAAATACTACATACACATCCACAGAAATATGCTGAGCCTCGTAAACCCCGCAGGCAAACAAATCCTAAAAACTGTCGACAAGTCAATTGATTCCTCCTCAGTTTCAAGTTTGGAAGCAAACACCTTGTGTAAAGTTGTTTGCCGAAAAGGTTAACAAAACCAAATGGATTGTTTCTGGTAAACGGAGTGAAACATATTATTTTCCCATTTGCACATCAGAATTCTTCTCCATTCTGACTCACAGCTTGTACCAGAGAATTCAGGAAAGAATTACCAACTCTTCTTGGAGATAGCAGGCCTAATTTTGTTTTCAGTTTCCATGTGTTAAACTGTGGCTTGCAGGTCTGTGGAAATCTCCCACTCTGGTCCAACAGCAGCCCTAAACTGCGGCTCATGGGCCTGTGGAAATCTCCCACTCGGGCCCCACAGCAGCCCTAAACTGCGGCTCGCAGGTCTGTGGAAATCTCCCACTCGGGCCCCACAGCAGCCCTAAACTGCGGCTCGCAGGTCTGTGGAAATCTCCCACTCGGGCCCCACAGCAGCCCTCACCTCCTCTCCGGGCTGAAGAGTGGCTCCGCCTCCTGCCTCTCGGGGCTGCGCACGCGGCTGCGCTTCTCCGCCTTGCGGGCCTCGGCCTCGTGCCGGCGCGAGCGCGTGGCGTCGTGGAGGCCGGCCGCCCGGTGGGGGCGCTGCAGGGGCTCGGCGGGGTGGCTGTCCGTGCTGGTGACGGTGCTGCCGCTGGCGTCCGAGTCCAGGGAGCTCATGGAGCCGCTGATGTGGGAGCCGTTGGAGAGCAGGCTGCTGCCGGAGGGGAAGGGGTCGCTGGGGGCAGGGGAGTGGCAGCGGGGGATGCCGCCCAGCTCCCCGCTGTGCCGGCTCGACGTGCTGCCCGTTGGGGACAGGATGTCGAGGGGAGGCTGCGGGGCGGTGCCATGGAAAGGGAGCCCGCCTCGGTCGACCTCGTCCCCGTTCACTGAGCCCTGGTCAGAGTTCAGGTCTGCAGACGCTGCTTCCCCTGGAGGGAGGGGGGGGAGAAATTTCCGAAAGGTCACTGGCACATCAACGGTCTTTAGGGTCCCTAAACACTCAAACCTGACTGAATTATGCAAGTAGTGCCCTTTTGGATACATCAACCATCTATCAATCACTGCTGTAGGCAGCATGAACACTAGCATGTATGTGCTCTCTACACTGAAGTAGCCACTGCCCCTGGTTTCAATTAAATTTACAAGGTGCCAAATATTTCTGAAATAATAAGCACCTCAAACTCAAAAACACTTTAAGTGCAGTATGGCAAAATATGGGTTAAAATCCCAGTATCTAGTATCTATTCCAGTATCTACAGTATAACAATTCTGCTAAACATACTCCTAAAAATCTGTGACTTATAAATAACTCTACGTCCAGAACAAACCATACCATATTGTTCTGCCACTTACACGTGTTTCTCTGAACTGAAACCGTAACTTCTTGGCATAAGTTGTAGCCATTCATCATGTCTGAGAATGTACTTGATATTTCCAGAGGTCCCACTATATCTCCAACACTGTTTATACAGGACGCCGCAGACAAAATTCTGGTTTTTGTGCTATTTTCATCGCATTAGTCTGGCCAGACTTTTAAACAGAGATGCCAGGTGTAATCAACCTCAGGGGCTCAAATCATGAAAAAACATTTTGAAGATTATGCAAAGACTTCAGTTCTTTGAGATCATCTGAATGTTCCACCCACAGCAACAGACTGCACTATGAAAGAATGTCTGAATATCTGTTACGTCACTTTAAAAAAAAAGAAACTATCAAGGATGTCAGCACACAGGGTCACTGAGAAATTCAGACAAACGCACATGGCTCAAACATACTGTACTTATCTGATATTGTTCTTCCTCCCACACTGATCCTATTTGCCCAATGAAGCTTTTTCACTAATTGAAAGTAAATCTGCAATCTGTAAATCTCTACAGAGTGTGTGTTATGTTCAACTGTTTACCTGCACAGCTTAAAAAACCTTAAGGCTTATGAAACACTTTCTTTTCGCACATCATTCATATTTCTGACATGCTAACCTATTCTGGGTGTGTTGGCAGATTTTTTAATATGATTTTATAATTAATACGTGAGTATGCTCATCATAACATAGTAGAGTAATGAAATAAATGACAATGACTGAATGAACCATGCATCGCATATTATCATTCAAAGTTTTTTGCTTGTAGTATTACTAAGACACCTGCCTGAAGTTGAACTTGAAAATAAGTCCAGAAATAGTGCCAATTCCTCCATACCTGTAGGAGGCAGCGGTGAGCCGAGGGGAGGGATGTCAGCTGAAGGCCACACCTGTGGCACATCTGCCTCCCTGCTGTGAAGCTCTTCCTGCCATATGATTGACCGAGAATCTGGGACCTTCTCCGCTTCAGGGATACCAGAGCCGGTCACAGCCACCTTTGCTGGGCCCGGCTCCTGAAATTCAGTTACATATTGGAGGAAAGAACAAGCTTCAGTCCACCAATTTAAATACTACATAAACAACTCAATTTCAAAACTCATCTGCAGCTTCTTGCAAAAAAAAAATGTTATCAAGGGGAGGGAAGGAAAAAAAATTCACATAACAGAATACACTTCCAGCCATCATCCAAGGAGCTCACCTGGGAAGTAGTGGGTTCAACCTTGCGCTTCTTCTTCTGGTTCTGCTTGTTGGTCCGTGGGTACACCACTAGCTGCTCACTCCATCTGGAGGTAAGAAAACATTACACATTAGATTCTGCCAGGCAGAGTGCATCACAGCTTTAAAACCCTATCTGCAGGGGGAATTACCAACAACACATTTAAGCAAATTTATTACATAAGGCAACTTCAGAAAAAAAAAACTCACTTGTTTCTGCATACACTGGAAATCATTTAAACATTAATTATGAATAGTAAAGCGAGAGAGATAAATGTTGGTTTACAAAATTAGAACTAAAACAATTACTGAAATGTAAACCCTATGTTATAATTTCAATACCTTAGAAAGATGTATTTCGTCCGTTTGTCGCTTCTTGAATGACTCCCCATTATTTAACTGATATAATCTGGTTAACTTTTGTCAAAGACTTTTGAGCAGTATATTTATTTTCTCTGAAAGCATTTTCTTACATGCCTTCTTACATGCTTGCAAAAACCTTTCAGGTGTGTAAACCCTACTACCATAAGTGGAATTCTGAAATCAGATGAGAACTTTAAATAAAGGTAGAGAAACTTATCCATTTTTCAACTGCACAGCAGAATATACAGAATGTAAACATGTGGAGGGTCTCACCCCCCCCCACCTCCCCCACCCCCCCCCTCCCAAAGGGCTGGGTCGCCCAGCCCGGGTTTCGTTTGGAACGTACCCGTTGATGATCTCTTTGTTTTCACCACGGATGAAGTATTCCTGCTCAGGCGTGATGATGCACAGCGCGTTCTTTTGCCCAGTCCTGGGTTCCGCGTCGATGACGTCTATGCACTGGTTCATGTTTACAGTTCCTTGCGGCAAAGTACTTGGCTAAAGGAACAATTGAAAAAAATATCAGAATGGAAAGGCTAGTGTCTGATACATGCCATATGCTCCAGAAAAGAAAAGAAAAGAAAAGAAAAACTAAACAAAATAAAAAAATATAATACAAACTAATATCTCTGCAATGGAAAATAACCATATAAGGTATATAAGGACTACCGAACGCCTCAATCACATTTCACGCATCTACACGTGAAGCCATTCACACAGACAGACACAAACACAAAGACAAACACACACAGATCATGATTAAGTTGATCATATTAGTTTATATGTATTTTACATGCTGTGGCCCATTGTGGAAAAGGTGAGAACCAATGGAACATGAGAGCTCTTCCCTGCATTTAATTTGCAGAACTGGCTGATGGGTATGAAATGGAAAACCAAGGTTATTTTTCAGGATCCTCCAGGCAATATCATTTTTGGAGAGTGGGAGCACATTCTTGACATCAAATTGGATTTTCTTCCAAGCTCCACAGATCTGAGGTTGTTTTAAAATGGTTAAAGTTTATTCATTTTTATTTTTTCATTTTTTTAAAGGAATGGATTCAAATAAAATTGTAAAATCAATTTCAAAACAAATTTGGTTTTCTAACAATGACAATACACAGTGACAAAAAATTTAGGGTTGTTTTTTTCTATTATTTGAATATCCAAAATAAAATGCTGCCAATTAATTGTGCATTGGGTGGGCTGAGAAATTATTGTTTTTCGCCCAATGAGGTTTTTAAACACTGAAAATTTTGAATGTCATCTTAGGCCAAACTCACAATGATGACTATAAATGACCTCTTCATTCTATACAAGCCATATTTAATACTTTAGGAAGGAAATGCACAAGGTTAGAAAGAAAGAACATTTGCATGAAACTGTAATGTATTGCAAGTAAAACCTTAACTCATATTTTGCAGTTTTGATTTTAGTCTAAATCTTTCTCAATTCAAGGAAAGCAATAATGAAGAATAAAACTGCAGGACTTTTTTTTCCCTGAGCCCTTTCACAAAGGGAGAAAAGCATCTGCTTCCCAGCTTCTTCATCTCTCTGCCTCTACAGTAAGGACAATGCATGGTTATCAAAAAATTGCCATGGCAACAGGGAAAATCCTTTTGGTTCCAGTGTTTGGGGATTGAATAGGGGAGGCGACAGCCTAGAAAGCCAGGACTAAGCCTCTTTTGTAAGCATACGCAAGCGGTTTGACAGCAGATAAGTAAGAGTGGGTAGGTACGTCAGTTCTTTGCACACCAGAACTCAGAATCTAAGAACCCTTTACTAAGAAGCCTTTGCCAGGTCATAACTTGAATTATGAAAAATGACAAGTATCTTCTGGAGCCATCACATTTCCAGTCCCAAGAAAACTGTATAATATGCAGGATTGCTCAGAGGTCACATAAATCTAGAGAGACATAAACCTTGCTGCTAGTCACAATATTCAGTTTTTCTTAAGCAGACACAAACTTCTGTTAGTGACCACAATATTTTTGTCTTCATTTTTACTGTTGGAGGATCTCCCACAGAATGGTAGGAGGCCCTACGGTGTATTAGTGCTTTCTGCCTTGGCTGTTATCAGGCATTCTGCTGCCCCTCGATGTAAAACAGGTGCTCCCTTTTTCCTGATGCCTTTTATGGCCATTTCAGTGGTCCCGCTTTATTAAAAGCTGCCAGTACACCCGAGGGGCCGCCAAATATGGCAATTACAGTGTGTCATGGTAATAAACTGCAGCAGCTTTAAAAGCTCGTAAAATGGAGATGCATGGACATAATTTCCTCAGAACCTTAACTAGGAGTGTCATGAAATTATGTATTTAGTTAAGATACTGGTTTTGTTTAAAAAGAAAAAAGAACACCCTTTGGTCAGAGCACATTAACATAAGTCTGTAGTTTTACAGATAGTTTTACAGATATTTACAGCGGATATTGTACTATCAAAGAAATACAGCTGTTACTAAAATTTATATCCGTCTTTTTTTCCATGACGTTATTTCAAAAAGGTGTAACCTGAAAGGACAATCTAAAAATGTATCTTTCCTTGATTATGCCTCTTTTAATAGTCCAGCCCACTACTTCTATTTGCCGACTTCTGTTAGACACAGAAGGCAATGATATTTTCTTCACTGTTGCTGTCTGGTCTCAGCCCTGTAATTTCAAGGGAATGTAACCTAATGAATTTAAAGCCAGTGCCTACTTAACGTACATTTACACAGCCAGTCTGCAGGAGCACAACAAACAATGTGGAAGTCTTCTCAAACACAAGCATGAACACTTGAACACAAAACATTATAAAACATTTATTGCTAAATTTGAAGTTAAGTTCAGAAGTTAAACTGAACTGAAAAACAAAAACAGTTCTTTTGAGATTATTTACCAACCCATTATATTAAGGTTCTCAATGTACCCTTGTGTGGTTTGTTCAGGTAGCATGCACTAGCAGACACTGAAACTGGCAAAAGCATAAAGGCTCTTGGACTGCCAAGTTTTTGCCATTCATACGTTTAATATTATTGTGGAATTGATTCCAAAAACAAAATCAAATTCCATATCCTTCAATTGTTTGAGACCTTAGAAGGTTTTCTATTTATAGGTCAAACAGCGGTTACAAGAGAAATAGCCTAGTGTTTTTCTCACAGACACAAAAGCAGTATTCCTGAGAGTAAAACGTGTGTAAGAACTGAGAAACCAGGTAGCAACAACTGAGAAACCAAAGTCATTTTAATTAGTTTATTCTTTCATGCACATAACAAACAAGAGTTCAATGGTGTAGTATGGTGTGGACTACCAACATTAAACAAGCTGAGCAGATATTTGACTTAAATCCTTCTACAGTTCTGTCAACTGTTCATCTAACTTAAATAAACACATGGAGCAGGAGTTATGGAATTTCAAACATTTACAATTTGCACTGTACAACATCCACCAGACAGCCAACCAGTGCTGTACTCATTATCATCACTTGGCATATCCCCCTACCAGCCTGCCAAATTAATCTCACAAAGTTCAGTGTCAAAAGATTCAGGTTGCCCATTTTTATTAAGTTTGTCAAAAATATACACAAATCAAATGTAATTCAATATTATAAAATTCAAAAACCCTCCTGTATGCTATGGAATATAAACAATTTAATAGCACAATTATGTAGTACAGTTCTGACACAGGCTTGTAACTGATGACATGTAATGTGAACATTGTTCAGTCGACACATGCAGCTTTTCTGGTGAAATAATTTGAAACTTTCAGTTAGACAAGCTTAGTGCATTGGCACGCTGTTTCCAGTAGTATTCTGGGTGGAAGCAGGACAGGTTCAACACCATTTTCAATCGGTGACATCTGCAAACCGTGTTCAATGAGTTATCACCAAAACTCTGATTTTACAAGTAGATCAATGAGGAAATATCATGGGATTTATTGTTTTATTTAATTTCTTTTGGGAAAAAACATAAGTTTTGGTGACAGTCAACACTTATGTTACAGTCACTCATCTTCCTTGGCCTGACAGAACACTTTAAAAGGCTATTTAGAAATGAGGTGCAACTATAGCATGACACTTCCTACACTCCAGCTAAAGTATGTCTCTGTAAATTTCCACTCGTTGAGTAGTTATTGGAGTTAATATCGGTTTAGGCTACATGTCCATGTAACGGTCCATAAAACCAACAAATTCTAGTTTAGCTACATGCCTTTTTATTTGTTATGTTGAATGTTGACAAAACATTCCATATAATTTGAACAACCTGTACATGAGTGCTTGTCATTTAAGAGAATTAGAGCATTTTAGAGAATGTTCCTCTGGGATGTATCCCAAAATGTTCTAAAAAATCCTTCCTTATAAGACAAGTACAGTTTTATGATTCCCACTGTTATTGATATACCAAATAGTAAAAAAAAAAAAACATTCTGGGGGGAAAAAATGCATTGCTTCCTTAAAATAAAAGTTGAATTTTATATAGAAATGTGAGCTCTTCTAATCATTTTTAAATTTCTGCAAATCTAATTTAAATGATGAGATTGAATTACTGCACACAGCTGAGAGAATTTTAACTGGATAATACCCACTTGATTGGGATCCTCTAAATGAAAGATAAAAAATATAGTTCAGAAAACCCAGCCTTCTTGAAACCCACAGTTTCAGATATGATGTATGATTTAATAAATAAATAAAAAACTGTCGAAATAAATTTTACATGTTTCTCATAGTTTCACCTGGACTCACTTTTATAACATTCTACTCATACATAGAAATTTGAAATCAGGATTGTGGAGGGCATCTGAAAGACTCACCACAAATATCACCACTGCATTTGACACACCACAGCTGCTGTACAGCTAGCTACAGAGGAATGCTTGGAACTTAAACAAACAACGTTGGTAATCCAGGAGGGGTGTGTTTCACCACCTCAAAATGCACTAATGATTAGTAGTTTGGGCATTATCGGTATTTTCTTGTTCAATTGTTCAGAGGTTTTACAGAACACAGGATTGGGACATACTAAATCACCTACAGAAGTGACAAAGATACCTGAATGTTTCTTTTAGGTTGTAGGGTCTCTAGGTGCTCAATAGGTTCACTCCCAGCATGCACCTGATGTGTTACATGCAATAATATCTACATTTGTAATGCACATTCAGTCTGAACATACCCAGAATTTCAAAACTGCAAGCCAATGCACAAACTGCACTGCTCGCTAGACAGGGTTAGGGTGGAAAAGAGACCGTTTTTACAAATTATATTAAAGTTTTGTCCAGTTCCAAAGTGGTTACAATATTTGAATAAAAATACGTATTTTTACCCATCATCACATAGCTGTGTGATACGATAAATTCCACAAACAATAGTGGCAGTGTCATCAAGCAAACGTGCCTATATGGTAAGCTGAAAGCACCATTCTATCATAACCAAATTAAGCTACCAGCAGGAACGTGTGGGCCGCAGCAACGATTATTTTGGACAGTGCGTGGAGGAATAGAGACTGATGAAAGAACTGAAAATAAGCCAGTTACTAAGCCTGTACCCAAGGGAGCACACCGAAATGGACAAAACCAGCATCATTTTACAAAACTGGTAACAAATGGTAACAATAAACGGTAAACTGTAACAGAGAAAGTCATTTAATCCAATACTCTTGCTCAGGTTTACCTACTGGTGCTATCTTAGCCATTTATTCAGGGCAATCATTTTTTAAATGGAAAAACTTCAACATTGACAGCTATTTATTTTGCAAACCGCATTTACCAAAAAAAAAAAAAAAAAAAAAAAAGGAAATGAAATGATGTACCAATGTGCAGTGCCTGGCCTTTTTGGTCACTTGATATGAACAACAAAACCTTTTCACCACCACACAGCACGACATGCATACAAATATAAAACAAAAGAATTAACAGCCAAGGCTTCAGAAGAATGTTATTAATTCCTGAAGGCAAGCTTTTTGCTAGTCAAGTTTGATCTACCAGTTTTGTGCCTAATTAGGCTATTTGTTTTGCACATATACTTGTGAAAGCAATCCAATCCATGACAAATACTCCTATTTATTGCATATTCACCACAATTTTAGTATATATTGGACAAATAAATTAATTCGGGTAAATTAAGAGAAAACATAAAAAAAGTAAAACATACGGAAGATGCAGAAATTTTATAGTCTGTGACTTCCCTTACTCAACATTGAAAAAAGAAAGAAAAAGAATCATCTATTGCCATTTTCTTTTCCCCTTGACTCCAGCAACCTTCCTCCTCAGACCAAAATTTCCAACAAATCTTTTAAGGCCATAAAGCAGTGTAGTCTATCTCAACACCTGGCTGACTTACAGGCTAAAGAAAAGCGAAGATATATCTCCCTGCATTTAGGGGTCTGCATCATGTCTGCTGAAGGAAGGAGGACTGGACAAATCCATCCTTTTAACAACACAAATGATGGTCCTCTGCCCCTTTATTTTATGTTTTATATAATCCTCTCCAGTTTACAGAAATAGATACTAAGACAGGCTGCCTGTGGAATGTAAATCTTGGGCATATTTTAGATTTCCATGTGGTTTTCAGGACTAATGTTCTCAGAGTATAGCGTAGTCATCGGCAGTCGTCTGCAGTTCACCAAATATGGGCATATTAGAGGAATGCTGAGTGAAGCCCAGACTCTGCATTCAGAAGATTTCTGTCTAATGGCTAAAATAGCCCTATTCTGTGAGCACAGCTTCAGCTGCACCTCAGACATCTAACTTCCAGTGTTTTCATCTTCCCTGATTATACCCGAGGGGGATCACATGTGAGCCTACTAGGTTCTTCAGTGCAACTGGGTGGAGAAAGGGCTGCAGCAACAATTAAACCTATAAAAGGAAGCAAAACGAACCAAGCAAAAACATTACAGCAGTTAACAACTCGATTTAAGAAGATACAGAGGTTGGTCAAAGTCCGTACTGTCTCTCATACTGAAACTAATGCATTTTACATTCTGTTTATCGACAAATTAATTAGAACCACAGCTGCTACCGCTCCATTCACACATTTCACTGAGGATATATTTTGCATCTGTTTGGGGAAACCAATTATATTAATCCCGTGCAATGCAATAATCCAGGAATATAATAGCCTATAATATAACATAATTAGCATCTTGCTGGCTAATCTTTCAGCATCATCACTTCATTTTAAAGAAAATCCTAAATATAAACACAGGCTTTAATTAATACTAATATAGACTTGGTTAAATTTACCCGCCCTACTGTACTACAGTTGATACAGTACATTTGTCTAATATGTAGCATACTATGGAAAGTTCTGGAGGTAAATTCCATGAGTGTCTGTAAAAACTGGCCAATTACATAACAAGAGAACATGAAAAATTAAAACCATCTCTCTGGTCAAACACACCATCTGGATGGAAAAAGCCCAGTGTGTACAAGTCAAACAGGGAATTATACATCACAGAACAAATAAATAGGCCATATCTATTTCTGTTTACTTGTTTGTTTGGGTTTAATTGCCCAAACATCACAGGCAAGTCTCAGGGGCTAAACTCTCCAACATGTTTTATCAGTCAAATGTGTAAGAGTTCCTATTTTGGGGTACACAAAGAGGTAGTTTCCCTGACCTAATTTCCCCACTTTCCTCTGAGTGTTCCCAGAGCAGATGAAAAGACTGCAAAGACAATGCAGCTGACAGCATTTTAAAAGGCGTTACAATGGAAGGAAAAGTTGTTATACATTGAGCAAATATCGTAGGTACATGCTAAATATTAGCCTACTCCTTATAGGAGAACAGGCCTGGCTTACATACACTTTTTTTCACGCCTGAAAATGGGAGGGTGGGGGGGTGGGGTGGGGTGGGGTGGGGGTTGTGGCGGGAGACGCACGGCGCTGCCTACAATGTCAGGACCCCAGCCTCTCAATCTCCATGACGGGGAGCCGGTGCAAGGGCCGCACTGTTTACATACAAATGGCCTAATCTTCGGGCAGATCAGCCAGCTAATTTGGTCACCCAGCTCGCATTCCTGTGAAACAAACGGGTCAGGCTGGGCCCTCTTAAGCTTCAGGCTCAGTGACGCTGCTCCCGCCACCTCAATGGCTCCTTTCTCTTTCCCATCAGCTTGTTTACGGCCTCGCTGTGACAAGAACCTTTCTACATGAGGGTGGGGCAGCCCCTACATCATCATGGTTCACACTCGGCATATGAGAATGTGCAGAAAACAAATCTTCAATACTGCAGAATGTATACATGTATACACACATATACACGCGCACACATGCGCGTGTGCATACACACACACACACACAGCTGAGTGCATAGGCATTTGGACAGGGGCACAATTTTGGTTGTTTTGACTTCAGCACCTTGGATTTGAAATCATACAATACATATGGGGTCAACGTGCAAAGAGTCAGCTTTAATTTCTGGGTATTTACATCCATATTGGGTGATCTGTGTAGTCCCCCCGTTTTAGGGAAGCAAAAGTAATCATACAGTTGGCTGCTCAGCTGTTTCTTGGCCAGCTGTGTGTCTTTGCATCATTCGTTCATACACAAGAATGCAAACAAAAGGTCTAGCGTTGATTATAGGTGTGGAATTTGCATTTGGACTCTGATGCTGTTGTCTTTCAACATGAGGACCAAATAAGAGTCTATGCCAGTAAAGCAGGCTACCAGGAGGCTGAAAAATCTGAATAAATCGATCAGAGACATAGCCAAACATTAGGTGTGTCAAAATCAACCATGTGATAAATTCTTCGGAAGCAAGAATGGACTGGTGAGCTCAGCAATAGCAAACAACCTGGTAGACCACAGAAGACCACTGTAGTAGATGACTGAAGAATTCAGATGAGAAGACATACCATTTTTCAACTGTTGAACAAATCAAGAGCACTCTCTAGGATGCAGGCATAGATGTGTCAAAGACTACCATAAAAAGACTACACCAGCATAACCTCACCGCAAAATGCAAGTCACTGGTAAGCCTCAAGACCAGAATGGCCAGGTTACAGATTGCTAGAAAAAAAGGGTTTTGTAACAAACTCTTATGGGCAGATGGGACAAGTACTAACCACAAACAAAGTAATGGAAAGAGGACATGGTGGAGAACGAAAGAAACTGCTCAAGGCACCCCCCTCATCTGTGAAACATGGTGGAGGTAGTGTTATGACTTGGGCATGGATGGCTTAATGCTCAGATCTCAGGAAAATTTCAAATATGTAAAAGGGTTTAAAAGTATAATCCCATTGTCTAGGTGAAATAGGAAGCAGTGATGATATTGAGCACGATAATGCTCAATATCAAAGAGATTGATAAACAACAAGCCATGTTTCTGTTTTGTCTGGACGGTATACTGTAAGGTAGCCTAAGTAAAGTTCATGTGTTGGTCATGCTATCCGCATAGCCTGTATGTTCTGCATTCAAAACAAAGTAGCCAAGAAAAACTGTAACTCCACCGCACCTTGTTTGAGGAACAGTAATTATTTTATTACTGTGAATGGCATCACTGGCATTGTGATCTTTCATAGTTTCATTTTGTTTAATAAAACTTCAATATACTGTTTAAGGTATTTAGTTACAGGTTTAATAGGAAATTAAAAAGAGGATATAATAATAATACATTGAGCCAACGTTTTATTGAAATTTTGATGGTAGAAATTGAGCAAATTCAAATGCACTGCAACCAAGGAGTTTTTCAGGGCCAAAAAGTGGAACGTTCTTGATTGGCCGATCAATCACCCATCCTGAATCCAACTGAACAGGCATTTCACTTTCTGAAAACACCCCAGAAACAAACAAGAACTGAACCAGGAGTGCAGACCTGGAAAAACATCACCAAGGAAGATACCCAGCGTCTGGTGATGTCTATGGGTCGCTGACTTCAGGCAGTCATCGAATGCAAAGCATTTGCAACCAAGAAGTAAATATGACTACATTTTTTAAGATTATGTTAATTTGCCCAATTACACAACCTCTAAAATAGAGGGGTTATGTAAAAAAGGGGCTGTAATCGCTACACAGATCACCCAGTACGGATGTAAATACCCTCAAATTAAGGCTGACAATCTACACTTCAACCTCAAATTCATTGAATCATATGCCACCATAACTGTTTCGACAGTAACACACATGCACATAGTCATACAATATGTGCTACAGAATCTTCTTAGTGAGGATACTCTTAGAATCAATGTATAAATGTAGCCAAAAAGCTTCCATGTTTGACATAAAAATGCAATCACTGGCTAATAAAAATATCAAAATCACAAAGGTGCCTAGACATCCTAGCTTCCTCTATTGAATTATGGCTTGACTGGAACAAACTCAGAAGGTTTAACTGAAACAGGAGCAACATAGGACCACTGAGAAGTGCTTTCAGTTTCTGTAGAAAAAACTGTCACGGAACACAAGAGAAGTAAACCTGATTTGGTTGAAGCTAAGTCGTTAATGGGAATAATAAGACAACAAATGGAAAGCAGAAAAGATGGCTGAAAGAAATGAAAGTAACAACCGCTGGAAAACAGCTTACCGATTCATCTAAAGCGAAGCGCAAGCAGCCATGTTCATACAGGACGAAGAATCGGCGCTGCCATTTCTGCAGACAAAGTAAAACAAAGTTCATCAAGAAAACTAACACAAACATTACGAATGTCAAGCATAACATGGCAATATGCTGTTGCTTAGTAACCCTATACCCTGGGCACAAACTTGCTATGTGTAGTTTTCTAAATCAGTTAACCAAACACAACAAATGACCAGACAGACAGAAGATCTGACACAAATGAAAAATGATGCCTTTAAGTAATGATGCCACAGTGACCAAAAGAGGGTGCAAACACACAAATTCTGAGGAAATATTAAATTGTTTTCATTGATGTTATGAAAATGCAAACATTATTATAAAAACACAACTTGATTGTTTGATTTCAATGAGGAATATAACTTCTATTACAACATTATGCATGGATATTTTAAGAATTTTAAGAATATTTTTAAGATTTTTAACTTAATATATTTAGTGATGGTTTCAGGGCTGTAATCCAACTGGTGATAGATCATCCATGTTGTGGACAAATTTAAGAACATTAGGCATCTTGTGTGTTTGCATTGGAGGTCCCTTCCATGTACGTATGTTCCGTTGTGACGTTTCCCATTCAGCACTGGGGCACAGTTCTTTATTACGATCCTTCCAAATCCTATTATGAACACTCGGAAAGTTAAAATACTGCCCAGCTCCACCTCCTGCTCTTAATCTTCAGTTTGTTTAACAGTCACAGATCTCAAGGGGTTACTACATGCAGATCACAACATCCATCTGTACTGTACCATATTGTTGTCATTTCTGTCTTTACTGGACTCTAAAACAGACTACTAGACATTATAGTACCAGCCCCGCCGCCCCCACCCCGACCCCCACATCTCTGATGACGGCCTTACCCTGGATCGCTGCATTGGATTGTCAAAATCCGTTCCCTCCGGGGCCAAACACAGCCAGCCTCCATAAATGGGCTTGGCCTGCAAAAGAAACCACAGTAATTTAGGCATTTGTTAAATCAGAAGGAAACAGGCATAGGGAAAGAGTGGGGGGTGCAGTTACCCTTTGAGGTTCACATTTAATTACACTTTTCAGCAAAGTAAAAAAAAATAATAATAAAACTTAATTCAAGCCTTCCCGGCAATAACCCTAGAAAACCAAACACAGACTTGCATTCACCATTTAGTGCACACTCTCCTCTGCATGTAAAACACCACCTGAATGTCATTACATTGCATTACATTACATGTTAGTTCAATAGCAGTATCTGAAAATACAAGTGGAAACCCACTTGCATAGAAAGTGTTTTATGGTGCAATTAATTATTGGAAATAACCAGCTATCTGCTTCAGTGGAATCACTCACAGTTATGTTTTGACATTGAACAACTGATTAGAATACAATGGATCTTTTTGAATTTGAAAACACAGGGCAACAGTTGGTCTACAGAAACAATTCCTTAGCAGTTTGCAGTTACAGTGGCAGCTGGCCATTTAAAATGGTGGTATAGAGCATGCCAATAAAGCTTAGCATCTGTCAGCTTTTATGTTATAATTAGCATGGAACTGTCAAAAGTCCCATATTTTTTGAATAGTGGCAAAACAAATGTGCCAAGCGTCTTCTGAAGAACTGTCAGACGATAATCTGTGCCTCATCCATTAATGACGCAGTATTTTGCCTTGTACTGCAGTATTTCAAGTCACTACATGTTAATTGTAAATTAATTTCTCGTTATAGCTTGCAGATATTATATATCTTGCAAAGGGGAGCAAATGATATATAGGGCTTTTGAAATTAATCTGAGAAAAATAAATGTCATGCGGTCTATACAAGCTTTATGCTACCTGAAAGGGAAAAAAAGTTGCCGAATGACAGGTCACATGAACACAGAGCACTTAGGCTACTGCAAGTCACTACAGTTTGTATTTTCTCATATTAATGGCCAGGCTAGAGTTGATAGTAGCATACAAACATCTCATGAATTAAACAATGCGAATCATCCATTTCAGCCAATGTTGTGGAAGGGTCTATGACACAGCCTAAACACAAACTCACAGTGTAGTGAGACTAAGAGCCCTGCAGAAAATGGGTGGAAAACCCACAGTACTGTTATTATCCTGTGTCAAAGCGTGCGCTCCTTTTTTCTTTTCCCCCCACACCAAAAAGAGAGAGGTGCAGCTGTGACATTTGCGTGCGGGGTGGCGGGGCACTGAGGTGCCAGGAGAGGACAGACACACCCCTCCACATTGCGAGCCGGCTTCCTCTCCGCTGCTTCTCTCGCAACCCCGCGGCCCTCCCGTCGGCATCGGGCTTAACTTTCAATTTCCTCCCGGGCCCGGGCCTCGGGGCGCAGGCCGCTCCCCGCGGGCCTCTTTATCCCAGCATCCGCCTCACCCCTGGATGCCCTCTGCCGGCCTCGCTGACACTGGACCCCCAAGGCAGCGCTGGAATTAAAGAGCCAGGAGCAACCTCTGGGGAAACCCTGCTCCGCTTTCCCAACCCGCACTTCCTTTCACAAGCCCCCCACCCCCCCCCGCCCCCCCTCCCCCCATCATCCCCTGCCTCCCACTTCTCCCACAGAGCAGACTGCCTGGTCCCTCAGGACACCGAAGGGAAAGGACTTTATAGGGTCAACTCTCAACAAAATAAAGCCTGACTGAACATAATACGACTAATAAAACCAGCAGCAACGGGACACATACACAATTACACTGCAATTGCATTCAGAAATTCAAAGCCATTGTATGAAAAAGTAAAAAAGCCCAAACAATACCCTAAATATATTTCGGTTGTAGCAAAACCTTTCAGTTAGTAATGTGTCACGGCACATCTGCTCTTTGGCAAGCGATCTTTGCCTTCTGATTTCTGGACACTTCCGGCCAAAGCAATGCCTTCATGCCCTCTGCTATTAAAAGGCTTTTTTTGTATTCAACAATAAAGCAAATAACACTTACTTAAGGTGCTACCCATACAGCATTGTTCAATTCATTTTTTATAATATAAGCTAGTCCTGGATCTCACAGCCTATTAAAACTTCTCTCCACACTTTTTTGTTTTGAATCACGCTATAATTGGGACTATTCTTTGAGAGATTCTGATAGCAAAACATTTTTAAGCAGTCCAAATTTCTGTAAGCTACAGGCCTAAAAGAAGTACAAAAAATGTGGGGAGACGGATTTCCATAAGACATTGGGTCCATTTAACATGTTAAATAGGACAGAACTGCTGCTCTCATCTTCCATTTTGGAAAGCAGGGGAAAGCTGAGAAGAAAACTCTGGACCACAGTAGATGGAAAACGTACTTCACAAATGAAGTTTATCTTTGATGGACAAATGGCAACAGCAGGCTTTTATAAGAGTGGTCAAACCTTTTCAGTAAATGATCTACTGTCAGATCCATATCCACATCCATATTTTTCACCCTTACATGGCAAACATTTCACGACAGGAAAAAGCCAAATGCTAAAACCTATTCCCTAAAAGGGAAAAGCTTTATCCGAGCTGAGCCTTCATGAAGGCACAAAAGGTTGCAGGTTTTCTATTTAACCTTTATTTAACCAGGTAGGTCAACAAGGAAGTCAATTCTCGTTTGTACAGACAATCTGGGGAAGAAGACATTACACGTTTAATTTTAATTAGCCGACAAGTAGACCTGTCACTGCAAACTAAAGCTGCCCTCCCAAGCTTCTAATTTATAGAATCAAGATGTTTTTCAGTTTTAATTCCTTGCGTCTCGTGGACACACATTACATATGTACGTGTGCACTTTACATATGTACTTTTTTTAAAACATCACCTAAGTAGCCTATATTCTTTTTTTATTTTGTGAAAATGTTCAGCTGTTCATTAAAGTAGGACACACTGGAGGCTGCACCAAACATAACAAAGCAGAAGCATTAGCACACCAAGTCTAAAGTTGCAATTCGGACAAAAAAGGCTGTTAAAATCTGTACTGATTGTCCGCCTTGGTGAATCATCCTCAACGGGACCCAAACGCTCTGAATCTCTGCCAGTTGTGGGGGCTTCTGCACAAAGCCCTCCATTTCACTTCCTCCCCAGAAAGTGCAGTGGAATGAGACCTCAGATCACTTGCAGAGGAAAACAAACACATCTTGGCTTGATGAAGGAGGACAGCTGCACACAGCAAGGCCATGGGCCCAGTTTGCCTTTTAATGGTCAACGTCATCACTTCTGTCAAGATTTTGTTTTTAATCATACCAATAATCTCCTGCCTTTTTACAAATGAGTTATGCTCCAAAAAAAATTACATAAACAGCAAGACAACTAGACACAGTTAAATGGGCTGTTCACCCAAAAATGAAATTAAGCTATGTTTTCATTAACCCAGAGTGCTATCTATCCATCCAGTTTTGATAGTTTCGGTGAGATTTTGCTGAGATTTGACTTTCTAGATATCCACTTCAGCTCACCCTAGTACAATGGACCTCAAAAGACAAGATTTTTATGGCCTCAGACCAACAAAAATGCTCATTCCAAAACTCAACAGGAACATCTTTCAAAATATATTGCCACAGTTACTCATCCACAGAGCTTAATTTGTGCATGGTGTCACCAAAAACTACTTTCTTCCAAAGCACGCCAAGTTTGTATGTCCATGCTGTGTATATCCATTTGTGGCATTCGGTCCGGTGAAAGGGATTTGTCTTGGCCTTGCCAACCGGTGGAGAGAGCACACACACCTGGGTTGCATTAATTAATCACCTCAGGTGCTTAAAGTTGAGGTGTTCCTTTCTACAGCACAGGGCTGAGACCGGGAGCTCACACCAAGAGAGTGAGTTGGTGGCAGAGTTGGTGCGGATATTCAGAGCTGCCGTCCTTCGGGAGTAGTTTTTGATTAAACAGTGCGCAAATTAAAGGCACACTATGCAGGATCTTCACCTTGAAAATATTTAGAAACAACCATGCTCAGTTATTACAATGACACAATGGCAATTTGTCTGTGTCTGTTCACTTCTGCTCAGCTACCATAGCTACCATTATTAGCAATATCTAACTAAATTCAGTTATGTTTGGCAATGTTAGCTGGCTGATGGTCTGAGAAATTGCTGCAGGTCCGATATTTTACAAAGCAACAACTTAAGGCTGGAGAGTAAGATTCCAGTCCACATCTCTCAGCTCATATGGGCTAGCTAGCTATCGTTAGCATTACTGGACAGAAATAACCTCGGATGGAGAGGACCAAAATCCCTTGCCATTATGATCTCCCACTTTGCTGATGTGAATTTGAGATTCCACTAGTAACTCAGCTCAGAGAGGGCATCCTTATACAGTTTCTGCATTTTGAAAAGTTCCTTTCTCCTTTTTACAATACCGTGCAGAGGCTTTCTTGTGAAAATGGACTGATTTAACAGTGAAATAGGATAAAGTATTTCATTAGCCTAAATATTGTACATACCATCTTGTAACTAAGATTACTGGGTGTGGTCTTTCAGTAAATACACTCATACATATTCCGTATTCTGGCAGACAAATTGTTCAGCAGCAAAGCATACCTTGGTAAATGGTAAATGGACTGCATTTATATAGTGCTTTTATCCAAAGCGCTTTACAATTGATGCCTCTCATTCGCCAGAGCAGTTAGGGGCTAGGTGTCTTGCTCAAAGACACTTTGACACGCCCAGGGTGGGGTTTGAACCGGCAACACTCCGACTGCCAGACAATCGGTCTTACCTCCTGAGCTGTACCTCAGTTAAGTGAGATGCACACTTTATGTTTGTACTCCGTTCACATTTTCCCCAGGATGGTAAGTGCAGTCTGGGATTTTGATTGACAACTAAGCATCTTGTTTTAAATGAGAAGTTCTTAATTAGAAACCAAATTCCAGGAACACTGAGGAATCGCATGTCCCCCAGTACTTGAACATGAGCCAAAGACACCTTCCCATTCCCAAGCCAGATTTGTACTTGCACGTTCACAAAACTTAAGGCAGGGGTGTCACTAGAGGACTGCAGTGTCTGCAGGTACTTGTGGTTTCCTTTAAATCAACTGGCAACTAAGGCCTTAAGAACAAGATAGGTGGATTATTCAGCCAAAATACGAGTTAAATGAATAACTTGTGCTGAAACATACTGAAAACAGGCACATACTGTGCTACCCCCCTCAGGACTAGATTCTGACACGCATGCCTCAAGGCAACAAACTGGAATGTAAGCTGGATACTTTTCACTTTAAACCAAATCTGACTTACAGCAAATAGAAGCTGCTTCGCCCCAGCTGCTCTTAATGCAATCCTCCAATATTCGTAATTCAATCAGTTCCTTCTTTTGCTAGCTTCTGTGCATCACTATTGAGAACCACACAGCCATTTTATGAACAAAAAAATAACTAACGTCATGTAATGTAATGCAAGACATCTCTGAAATTCAGACTGGAAAAATATTGGCATTTATAAATTAAGGTTAATCTCTCAGTTCACTGGTATGAGGCAATCATTAACCTTAATGAACATTGTTTCACATGTTTTTAACTGTTAAATTTCTATATTTGAACTTCCATTTCACTGAAGTTCAATCAACTATTTGCTTCTCAGATGCATTAATGCCTTTCCATTTCTGCCTGGATAAGAAGTAAATGGACCATTTGACATATCAGATGCAGTTAATGATGTTCATATCTACATTTCACAACATGTGGGTGTATCAAAGTTCTACAACACAGGTCCTGGAAAGCCACAGGGTCTTCGAATTTATGCAATTTCTTAAGGAATACTTGCATATGGCTTCACATGCTCGGCAAAACAAATTTAAAGGTGCTAACATTGCAACCTGCAACTTCATCAAATATTAGGCTAAACATAGTTATACCTATACTTTTCAGGTATAGTGATATACATCGCTAACTTGATGAAGACCATTGTAGGTTTAAACGTTGTTGCCATCATTACCTTTTTTTTGCAGTGCTCGTAAAAAAAGAGCACGGGTATTTCTTCTTTCCTTTTCAATCTTATGTCATAATAACTCCCGACACCTGGATGTGTGCACAGTACCGGTATTTTAACTTTTTTGATGTAATTGATCAATTAAAGCAGTTGTTTACAGTAGTCTCGCTTCACCTTGTGTTTGGGTCTGAAATGGTTGCCAAACCTAAACAAAAACCAATCAGACTGTGACTTTGTGGGACCAGGGTTACAGATTTCTGAAATATACATTTTATTTGGCCAATAAAACAATGTAACACTGCTATCTGTGTATTATTTGCTACAAGAATGTAAGTTAAGGGGCTTTTTGTGTTGTATTAAGCAGGATGTGCTGTAAAGCAGTTATTGTTAAATGACCATCAAAAATAACAGTTCTGATTCCTGGGATAATGAAACCAAGAGGAAACTCAAGAGTTGAAACTGCTCTTAAGAGGGGTTGACTTTCAGACTGAGCTTCAGGGTGGAGGAGGAAAATCAGAAGAAAAGTCTCCACTTAAAAAAAAAAAAAAAAACAACTCTAAGCAATCTCCTTGGGAAAGGGAAAGCAAAGACTACACCACACTTCCCTACCTGTAGCTTACTTCCTTGCTAGAGTATGCACCAAAAATAGGAGATAATCCACTCATTTGGTGAGGCAACAAAACTCACATCCTTTGACGTCAGAATTCACAATAACTTCTGTGTGTCACAAGCACACACAGAACAGGTTCGGAGTATAGCAGGGAATGTGACTTGTCCGCATTATCACCTCAAACCAGTTGAAGTTGACATAGTGGGCAGTTGCCTCTACAAAAACATCTGAATGTACAGTGATAACAGGGAGAGCGATGTGATTGCTAAATTCTGTGATCAGCTTTCCTGCTACTCTGTCTTGCATAACATTAAATAGGCTTTTATGACACTGGCAAAACTTTTAGGAGGTGTTCTGGCATACTTGTAAATATACCCGTAAAATGAAGAACATAAGAATGTTCCTACAGCACAGTCACTGCAAGTCTAGCAACTTTCCTCCAAATCTAGAATGAAGAAATAATACGAGGGAAAAAACAGGAGTGAAAGAGCGGATAATATGACTGCAGCAGATTGAGTAGAGTAATATCTGATGATTCTGAAAAGCAAATTACTGTCATCGTACAGAAATGAGCTAAGGTCAGCACTTAACATAAGGACACATCACAACAAATAGAAATTTAACTTAATGTACTGTGCACTTTGTTTAGAATACTCAAAAATTTAGCTATATAGGCTACTATGTACTATTCTTCAAACTAACACAGCTAAGGGAAAGCAGAACCTCAGATATGGACACATTGAGAATGGAATGAAATGTATCTTTGAAAGTTATGTCACAATTGGAAGAATTTGAATCGACTGACTGGAAATCTGACTTATATGATGAGAAGAGCAACAGGCTGACTGGAAGAAAACAGAATTCAGTGAAGATTTCCTGCATTACAACTTGCAAATAGGGTTTACTAAAAAACCCCAAAAAAAACCATTTCATTTAGTAAAGATTTCATGGTTTTAATTCTTTGCTTTGTGTAGACAGTTCATTTTGTTGATGATACATCAGCAGACTGATTCATATTTCTGTAAAAATATTGTAGAGTGAAATAAATGTAATTAAAAATTTGTGAAATGCTAATTTTTTAAATAAAGTTTAATGCAATCAGATCATTATAAGGTAATTGTATACATTCCTAAAAACTGATTAATCATAGGATCACAAATATTAGGCTAGTTTTTCACTGAAATCCCTTTGCAATTATATCACGCACAGCATGTATACAATCAAAACAGAAATGCTTTTTCACCATTTTTATCAATTAATTTAATTTTTTTATTGAAACTTTCAGAACAACGTTAAATGAGTACTGAATAAATGCATGCAGTTTCACATTAATTATTTAGTAGTAAAAGCTTAATAAACATCTATGTTGCGATACACCATAAAGTCGCGTGCATTCTGTCAGAGAAAGATTAGCAAATGAGGTAATCCAAAAGATGACTCAAAAGTGCAGAAAAGAAAGGGTTAAGTTGTTTTAATCACACACAACCACAACGCAACACATTCTGAAGGCTGCTGACACTGTCATACAGCACTTAAGCCATGCATGTGCTGGCTGCTTTCTCTAGGATCCTTCAAAGGACCATCTGGATTAAGTGAATGGGATCAATTAGAAGGAACTACAACAGGCACTAATGGTCTGAAAGGCTTCCTCTCATTCAGGGTTTTAGTATGTTCAGGGTATAAATATCAAGACATATACCTCTCTTTGTCAGTTCTTTCTGGACAGGAATTTATTGATTAATTTTATTAGGATAGTCACCCAAAAAGATGTTGTCAAATGAATACATTTTCTGCCGGCTTCTAGCCTATATGGTACAAAGACACCTACCCTCTAAACTGATTGCAAAAAGATATGTGGTTTCTGAAGACTTCATTATGAAGTAATGGGAAGACTAAGTATAATATAGCTTTAAACTACAAGTCATGACATAGCCTAGTTAAATGGTTGAATGTCGATTGTTACGTTGTATGGCTGATTATTATACGCAATCAGTAGAGGGTTCCAAAATCACACGAAAATTTCTGGTTTTCAACGAGGCCATAGCATTAATATGACCAAAAGAACAAACCATCAGGACTGCTGGGCTCTCTCTTCTATGTTTGCCAACAATGAAACACAGGAATAGTGTTTATGCGTTTTCTCCCCTGTGCAACAGATTAAATTAGCCTACTGTTTAAAACGATAGTGGGACTTTAACATGAAACATGACATCTCAAAACCTAATCAATTTAAGTTCTCTTTTCTAATTGAAATCAATACAAAACATCCTGTGGTTTCATACTGTATAGGTCTGATCTGAAAAAGCAAACGGAACATAAATAAATACCAGAACGCTGCGACCCCATAGAATACAATCGTGCCATGTTCGCTGAAAATCAGGATGAACAGTTCAGCATTTTCTACTGTGTTAATAGGGACGACTGAAGTGCAAGCCATTACTGTCTTTGTAATCACTGGTTTAGAGAAACAAAAGTTCGCTGTATTTCCCCCCCCCCCCCCCCCCCCCCCCACTTAAGTAGCCTAGTAAAGCACGATATTCCCAACAGATATATAATATAACCAGAACAGGCTATATAATGTAAAAATGATTTTAAAAATAATGAATACAATATTACAGTAGCTATACCTTCCTTAATGTTAACTAGCCACCAAAAGACGACTAAATAAAAGAACACAGCGGACTACAATGTGACAGATCACCTGCTATATTTCAAATATTTTTAAATAGTTTAATATAGGCTCCACTATATACAAACAAATAATGTAATGTCCGTGGCATGTCAATAATGTGCAAATGAATTTTCTGATGTAGGCTACCGTAGAAATACGACTAAAGTAGATAATTACGTAGTTATGCTGTATTTCAACATCTGCTATTTTTGAGACACGTATTCAAAACAACTAAATTTGCTTTACTAAATATATAGCTGAACTGCTAATACATGTTCTAGAGTTCGCTAAATTTAGGAGTAACTATATTTAACATCCAGTAATCTGTAAATTAACCAATTATGTACTTGTGCGCACTTTATACCACACCAGAGCCTAAGAACATAACTCTACCATTAGGTTCGCGCACATTTGCCGCTATTTGTTTCAGATGAACAGGAAATGTTCCGGACTATAAAACGTACATAAATTAGCTGAATGCGTAGCTTTATTACAACCGGCATGAATCAATTGATTTGCGATTGCTCGCGGATTAAGAGAGGACAACTACCAGAAACATCTGTATCATGCATAACATCCTCCGTCAGATGTTACGCACGAAAAACTGATCGAAAGAGCATAGTTTTCAGTACACGAAAACTTCAATTATGTACTACAGTGGCAAGCCAATTTATAACACGCCACACATTCGCTGTCCTGAACCAAACCAACCTGACGGCTTTCTGGAATAAGTGTAGCCAAGTTGGCCGCGCCTGGACCGCTACAAATGTCCATACTAGTCTGACAGCACAAGCAAGGGTAATCGTTGCAACAATGTAACCATAATATTTATTAAAGTTGATACCGTTAGTTACCTGATTCAGGTCTTGATCAGTCAACAGATGCAGCTCCCGCGGTTTAAAGCAATTTTGACATTTGCTTTTATTGAAAATGTTCGCCTGGAATTTTCTGCAAGGATTCTCTTTAGCGCCAGACATTTTCCTCGGAGCTGTTTATCTTCCGTTCACCTTAAAATGGGAATACTTCGAAATTCGATAATACCAATGGGGCCAATCCTGTTATCTCCACAGATCCTCATCCAATCTGGAACAATGGGTTTACGATCCAATACATGATCTAAGTAACATTTCAATTTCCATGTATTTAGATAATCAGATGGTCTTAGTTTTTTGTTTAGTTTTTCGGGTTGTGTTTAGCTAGCTAGCTAGCTAAAAGTTTCCAATTTCCTTTGCATTTAGCTAGCTAGTAGTTGCCAGGTACTGATAGCCAGCTTTCTAGCTAGCTACCTTTCTGCAACGATCTCCAATGATCATCTATGGCCTGTGTTAAAAACCGATAGCAATTAGCTAGCTGGCTAGTTTGATAATAAATACCGTTAAGCTGTTATGCTACAGGTCAACACGGTAATCGTATTTTATTTGTAGCGTCCAACTCGGAAGTTTTAGCGTGCGTGGAGTAATAAACGGATCCCATTTGTAAAAGAAAAATAACGAAGGAGGTAGCTGGATGTACAGTCCAGGTCGTAGCAGCTGATGTTAGCTAGCTGGCTACTGAAGTTTACCCTTGCTTTTTAGCTAAACTGCTAGCAAGCTAGCTAACACAGCAATGAAATCCCACTCCCAAATTTCTTGCTAGGACCTTCTTATTTGTAATTCTGGTCTTCTGGCTTCCCCGTTCAAACGTGCCATGGAGAGCGATGTTGAGAGCTCTTGCCGAGTGATGTGATCATAAATGTGTTTTTAGTGTTTTGTTTCCGTTACTACGTCCCAGGATCTACCCTCTTTTCTCTTTCGGGCAAGATCTTTTCCAATGGAGGGAGGTCGCAGGCTCACAGATTTGCTGCTGGAATTTTATTTTATCTCGCGAGACTGTTTCAGCACGCCATCTTGCTAAAACTACTGACAGTGGTCATCACAATTCCACTCGGGATAATTACGAAGACCATGTGACTCAGACATCCCAGGTCTTTCTGCTTGCACAATTGTATGTTTCTGGGACAGGCTACATCGTGGGGAAAACACAAAGGTAATGCATCAAAAGTGAAGTGTAATCTGTATCAGTGTTTAGCAGCCATAACTACACAGACACCTACTGGAGAACTTTACTAAAACATTTGAGAGAGAGAGAGTGGTTATCACAATAGAATATGAAAATACATTTTCCCTCGTATTTAATCGTATTTTTACACACCCAAAGATAAAACCGGCAACATCATGCAATGAATTCTGACCTATTGTATTTAATTCAGTCTGTTTGACTTTACTTATTCAGGTTGTCCCTATTCACCTCAAACCTGTAGGGTACAGTTATGTGAAAGTTTAATTATGTGGCTTGACTACAAATAGGCATCTCTGAACAAATGAATGGTGAAATGTAGCTTATAATTAATATTTATATATCATGGATAGCCTTCTTTATATAGCTGTAGTGTATTTCAAGAAAGTATTTATTTATTAATGGATGCTTTTATTTACTTATTTATTTGCTATCTCTCCCTGTTTCAGTAATTATGTGACAGTTGCAAGCAATTAAGTATTTATGTCATTTTTAATAACTTTATTGTTTTATTTGTGCATTGAATAAGATTAATTTCACCACCAATGTAAAACATAGCTCAATCAATATTTAGGTCTATACCTTAAACATTAAAACGTTTTTGAAAATTATGCAATATTCATTGTCTGCTGTAGAAGCTGATTTAGCTCATTGAGCTATAGCTATGAAGAAGGTGGTACTTCAAAGTCAAGGCAACACTATTGTTGTTCCCTAAAGCGAGATACTTAAACTGAATAAATTATATATCTGGTGACAAACTGTATAATGTGGTTTATTGTAATTCAAATGTTGACTTAGAAACTGGATCTGACATTGTGAATCTAAATGAATTAAAAATCAATACTGAGTAATGGGTAATATATTCACACATTCTTTTGTTCTGTACAATTACCTAATTTGAAAGATAAAGAAACAAGCCTTTAATAAATTTGTGTGAATTATGTACAGTAACATAGTCACAGGAAAGGTTAATTCATTTGGTAGCATCAAAACTGTTACTAGTCTCTTTGTCATTGACCTTCTTGTCATTTAATCAGTGTCCAGCACAGTACAACGCATTGCACCAGTGACAAAATTTCAGCAGGATAATGTATTTTAACAATAAGTCACACTTACAAACAAAAGCTTAAAATCCACACTCAGAGATTTTGTTTGATTTTCACTGTCTATATGAGTGCACAATGTTAGAATTTATGTAATCTGAATTGTACTTGTATAAGAAAAGTGTGAAGGTGGTCAACGTAAAAAATGTTGAATTATGTATGGCATTCTATGACATGATGTCAGAAATGAAGATAGCTAATTTGAAGTGCTTATTCAAAATAACTGAAATTTGTCACTAACTTTGAGGACTTACATGCAATATTTCTAAGACTGTTTCTAGCGATTCTCATTAATTAATTTGATACTAGTGAAGCAGACCAATAAAACTGAAGGAATTTGAATGAATTTTCAGTGCTTTGTTATGTATGTATTGAATCTTGTTCACATGATTCACAAACAACACACAACAGGCATTTGAAGACAATGTCACACTCCAGAAAAGCATTATAAAACATTGCATGTTATCATCTCAACTTAGGATGCAAGCTGATTTGGCTAATTAAATGCAGTGGATTTCACTTAAAATATGAAATGAGCTCAGATGTGGTGTGTTCTTTAATAATTTAGTGCTCTTGGTCAGGAAAAGTTTTTGCTTTTGGTATTAAGCATTATATGGCCTAAACATATACTTGTTGATTAGATTTTGTTTGCAGTACTTAGATATCTCTTTTGCTTGTATAAATTATATAATATTATAATATAGACAGCAGTCGTGTTTGGTAATTTCACAGATCACTACAGTGTTACGTAAGCATTGAAAAAAGTTGTGCTTGCCGAAATGCATCTGTGTATCAGTTGTTCCCAAAAACATTTAGAGTCAGGAAATAAAATATCCAGCTTAGACATTATGTGTTGTCCATTTCTTGTGGTGGAGATAAAAATGTGTCTGCTTCAGTGCCTGTATGAATGCCAAGTATTTGAAAATGACTATGTAGTGTGCCAATGCTATGAATCATGAATCTTAAATTATTAGTGTTCTCCAAAGCAGACATCAGATACAATTGTGTCATCGATAAATTACTAAAAAAAAATCACTGTTTCTTTCACTGCCTGACTCAGTGAGCTTTCATAAACTCCACGAGTCCCCAATAAATGCTGGGTGCGATTCCAGCCTGATGTCCTAGCGAGCAATGTAGCCAAAAGGGAAACTGCTGATACAATCCTCTAGCAGGCTTATGGGCATTACCTGCTAATACCTGCATGCACAGGCTGGAATCTAACATCAGAGTTCAGGCTCTTATCTTTACTTGTTTGGTATTCAATCTAAATCCCTAATGCTACAGACATGGTACCATGAACAAACCATTCTGTGGCCTGAACATGCTCCAAGGGAGTGACACAGGGAGAGGAGATGGTATGCCTGAGTGTGCATCTGTCAATCACCTCTCACTAAAAGAAATAGATAAAATACAATTTACTGTGAATAATCCCTTGCTTTTCCCTTTTGGCCAACCCCTAATTATGAACTGAATGGCACATAATTGAAAAAGATACATACATCATTTGAAAATGCATTATTTTAGGAATTTTAAGAGGACACAAAACAAGAACAGCTTGTATGTGCCCATCCCACGGGTCTTCATCAGCGCAGGTGGTGAGTATTTATCTTTGAGTTTTAAAGGAAGACTTCACAGTGAAGTCTTAGAGTAAATATGAGGAAGAATACATAGTCAGAGAGTGAAGGACATTAAGACATTAAGCAATGCCAACTTGAAAAAAGGGTTCAAGACAAGCTTTGAATGTTTACATTAATATTTCTTTTCAGACAAACACAGTAGATTCACTGGAAGGAATACCTGCGAGAAGCAATGCTGCCAGCACAGGGCTGTCTGGCATGTATAGTCATTTGGCCACCAACTACAGTATAGGCATTTACTGTAGGTGGATTCTACAGCCACTACACTTGCAGTGGTCTTTGCCCGAGGAACTGTCATAGGGATCTGCAAAGGAGGGGGGGAAAGGTGCTGAGTAACCTCAACTTAAGCTACAGAATGGGCCAACGACAAACACGCCAACAGACATACTGTGAAAAGACACGACTAACATATCTCATGGGTTTCGATTCAGCCAGTAGCATGCACATTTTACAGCCAAGCTGTTCACACCTGGAATGAGGAACGCTAAGACCAGCTGCTTTCTGTACCTGAAACTAGCAGAGAAAACATGAAAAATATACATCAAACACAGGTTAAACACAGAGGCTAAAACATGCTATGACATGAACTATGCATTCACAATCCTTCAGGTGTTTAGTAATAAAATTTTTTGCTGAAGGGTCTCGTAGCTACGTGGATTTTTAAGTTATGCCATGATCAGCAGAAATACGTTTAATATTCAACCACTCTTGTGAACTCAATGCACTGCTAGCATTGAGTTCTCAGTAGCAACATGTCACATCTCAGTGCCCAGAGCAAACGTGTCATGCAGTTCCTTGCATACTGCATGGACTAGAGCAATTCACACAGACTATGGGAAGCACATGATGGTATCTGCATGTTCTTTCCATTCTTCTTCTTCTCCTTCTTAGAGAAAAAAGAAAAACTTTAATTAATTTAGTTAAACTTTAATTAAATTTAATAAAAGACTGTAATAATACATATTTTAAAAATATTGTCGCCAGATTGCCAGTCAAGCAGGTCAGACTATGTAAATGTAACCTCGCCTCATACATTGACTGTTTTCTAGAAGGCAATTTGAAGCTAACATCTATGCTCCTTATGACCATGAAAGCAGACTCCTACAGTCTTACCTCTGACTTGGATTCACATGAATTTGAATAGCACAGCAGACATAGATCAAACCTTAGACTCTCATTATGGAGAGCACTGTAAATTTCAGGCTCATATAAATATTTTCATGGCCAACAGCCATTTTCTTCCAAAAAGCTGTAATATTTATTTGTTTAAGAAATGGGTAGAGAAGGAGTTTTGGGGTAGAGCAGGATAATGCTACAGAAGGCTGCAATGTACTTCACTTATATGTCACCAGAATCAATTCTCTCAGCAAAGACAACACACCCCCACACCCCCCTAAAAAAAACTAGAGATTGTGTGTTGAAATGTGTTAAACAAACAGTGACCCATGTAAAGACATTCTCTAAGAAACATGACACATGAGTTTTTTTTCTTCTTCTGCCTTGCTGGCTGCCAGGTTTCATGCTAAAGTTACCACTCGCAACATACATAGAAAATGACTGACTCAGCTGCATGCTATTAAAAGAACTCAAATCCCAGGGAGCTGTCCTCACAGCCGCTCAGAGAGGGTCTGTGAATGGGAAGCAAGAGAAAAGCTTCTAACTGATTAACTAATTAAACCTAGAAAACAACAGCCATTCTCAACAGAGGATTAGCTCTCTACGCACGCTGTAAGTGATCTTAAAATAACCCGGATTACAGGTGTGTTGTGTCAGCCAGATCATAAACCTCAGCGCTTGTTGTTCTGTGTTAACCTTGCTTGTTCTATGTTAACATGAATGCCCTAGGTCTAAATGTCATCATGTACAGCTCTCATTTGCGTTTGATCATGTAAAAAAAGAATGCCAGTTGAGTATTTGATTCATGAAATCAAAACTTGGGGGCGAGTGGGTGATACATTTGCTGTAATTGTGTTACATCTTGTTGTTTTTGGATATCAGCCGGTGTTCTGGAGGTGACACCCAGCTAGGCACTTGTGTGGGCAGCTAAGTCTAGCCCCTAGTATATTTAGACCAGGCCCTCAGGCTCTCTGCACATACCATACTGTAACAGTGGTGTGGTCTGTCAAAAACAAGTATCAACTATAATAAATGAAAAATATATACATATGCATTTCAGAATGTAGATTTTATATTTTTAATGTATTCACACAGCAGATGTTGACTTTCTTGGTTGGACTCAATACAGTATATTCCTAAAAAAGCTATGATAACCTACAAAAAATATCTGAATTTTTTTACTGTAACATACTTTTAAGGGCTTAACCTGGATAGTATGCATGAGTAAGGTTAATATTTAAATAAGGTACAGTTAGCTGTCTTATAAAATCTTTACGTTTTCATTTCAACAATGGATGGACTATGCCACTGTATTTGCAATCTGTAATATTATCATATATGCAGTAAATATTCAACAAATTTATTGTTTTCTGTTTTGTTTTTCCCATATATTATTTGACACACTCTACTTGAAAACCCAAGTTGAAAGCCCTTGTTACCGTTTTGTATAAAATATCATGGCAAGAGGACACAGTCTCTAAATAAGGCTGACATGGTTTTTTAAATTCTGTAAATAGTCTACTATTCACACTGCTATAAAATGGTTATGGTGGAAAAGTTTGTATAATTATGTCTTGCTTGATTTCCCATTACTGAAATGACATCATACTCAGTAAACATATAACCCCAGAGTACATTTTGTTTACACAAAGGGTGGTAACATACACAAAGATGTGACCAGATGCCTTTGTTGTCTGATGTCATGTCCTCTTAAGTCTCAGTTAGAGAATTTCCCAACAAAAAATATACAATTGTGAGCTAGCAATAAATATCTGCATTTTTTCGGATACACAAGAAATGTAGGGTCAACTGTTCAGTATGCTCAGCTTGAGTCTAAACCTCTGATTTAAACCCTTAGATCACAAAATTATATTACAACAGCTAACCAAACAGATATTTGGTTAGCTGTTCCCGTTGTAATGCTGTTCTGTCGTTAGGATTTAAACCAAGTCTTATGATATCTTGTGAACGTGGCATTTCAAAGAATATTGCTGACAATTATAGGTTTCCTGTATGTTTGTCTTTCAGACGATGGGATTCACATTTGTTCTGGTCTTGCCAGCGCTGGTAGTGATGGTCGCAGGCGTCTATTACCTGTACAACGAAGTAATCAGGTTAATGTCAAAGTCTGTGGTGCGGAACAAAGTGGTTGTGATAACAGATGCCGTGTCAGGAGTGGGAACCGGTAAGTCTTTTGAAACACTTTTGAATTTCCTTTTTAAATTGCACGTGAATAGACAAATGTTTTCTCGCCACTTCATGTCCTCAAATCAGGCTTCAGATGATGGAACAATTTTCAGATCCATTTGCCTGTCAAGGGCATTCCAAATATTTACTTGTATGCATATGTATACATTTCCACATTAATCTACCTGACCGAAATAGGAGTAATAAAGCAATATTATTTAATAATAATGATTGCTGTTTTGAGGTGCAATGTAACACTAGCAGACCAGCCCATGCTCCAGAGCTGAATCATGCTCAGTTATACTGTGGCTACACACTCCCATTCCAAACTGCATTAGCCCATTCCACTTACGCAGTCACTCTCATCTGTCTGTATTCCTTTGTTGTGGACTCCTGCCAACCAGCCTTTCCATCCAAGATCTCTATCAGGGCCACAACCGCTGTAGGTTATTAGCTGCTGATAAAATGGCATGGAACACTGAACGGAAAACAATAACTTGAAAAATTTGCAATGGAAAAGAGAGTGGAGGTGGGCCAGAGCTGAGAAGCACGTCACCACTGGGTCAGCAGAATGCTATCGCTTAATATAGCATCATTCCGACACACTGGGATTCGGCAGATTGTTTTATGCGACTGAATAAATAATGCAGGCCGTCTCCCTTTCTCTCTTTCTACCCTTTCTTTATCTTTCTCTCCTCATGCAGAGTGCGCCAAGCTCTTTCATAAGGGAGGGGCCAGGCTGATCCTGTGCGGGAAAAGCTGGGATAAGTTAGAGTCTCTGTCAGATGACCTCAGCAGTGCGTCAGACCCCAGTGTGGTGGGTGGGCCCTCTATGGACACCAGAACCAAAAAATTTATATGCAAGCAACAAAAAACAACCAATGGAAATTCAACATATCCCTATCTAACATGAAGATAGATTTTTATGTCAGATCAAAAAGGCCTGACCAGCTGTATTCCATCTCAAAGTCACTATTAACACTTCCTCCTCACATGAAAAACAAAGACAGGATATCCTCTCTTGACAACTGGCTGTCCATTGACACTACAACTTTTCAATTTCAAACTTGTGTTTATACACAGGACCAGTTATTCTCAGCCACATCACAGCATGTTAAATACAGCATTGATAAAGGAGTGTATGCAGTACACAATGTACTTTTCAGCCCCAGGCTACAATACCTCTTTACCTGTAAAAGATAAGTCATATTTTCAGTCAAGCTTTTGCTGTCTGATTAAGCATGAACATGGGGTCAATTGCAAGGTCTTAACTAAAGTTTAAACCTCAGTTTAAATCTGAAGATCACAGAACTGCATTACAACAGCTATTCAAAGCTGTGGAATAAGGATTAGCTGTTCCAATTCTGTGGGCTAAACTCCTACTGAACACATTGCAATTGACCCGGTGAGTTTTGTTTGAGCAGAAGTTCCCACATTGGAACTGCATTGGAAGGATTTGTTGTTTGTACGCCATAAACCTGGAAGTTTAAATACAGTTGATCACTCAACAGTACAGTATCAATTTAGCTGATATATTGGTTCAGTAAAGTAATTAGATTAGAATGGTATATTAACTATACATTTTACATTGTACCTTTGAGCCATTTTTCAGATTTAGTAGTAGTAGTAGTAGTAGTAGTAATAATAATAATAATAATAATAATAATAATAATAATAATAATAATAATAATAATAATAATAATATTACACTTACCAACAAGAACCATATATATTATACAGTAGTTGGAAAAAAATGATGTGTTGCATTAGTTGTTGCTCAGGAGTAGGTCATCCTGCTTACCTGTGGTGTTTATGTTTCCCAGACATTCACACCAAAGCTGGTGCTGCTGGATTTCAGTGACATGGACAGCATGCCAGATGTGGTCACCGAGGTGCTGGAGTGCTATGGCTGCGTGGATGTGCTCATCTGCAACAGCAGCCTGAAAATCAAGGCACCCGTGCAGACCCTGTCTCTGGAGATGGACAAAACCATCATGGACACAAACTACTTTGGTCCTATCACTTTAGCTAAAGGTGAACTCTCCCAAACATTCCATAAAATGCATGAAATTACAAAAAAAAAAAACAATTTCTGTTGTTGTAGTGGCTGACAGTAATGAATTAAGTCGATGATACAGCACATAGAGGTTATATGGAATAGAATCCAAGAATTCCAATTTCCTGGATATGTTTCAGGTGTCCTGCAGTCTATGATCTCAAGGAGGACCGGTCAATTTTTACTAGTGAACAGCATTCAGGGAAAACTGGCTGTACCCTTTCGCACTGCTTGTGAGTCCACTTATTAAAGCTTAAGAATTCAATGCATTTATGTCAAATGTATATCCCTCTTTCCTGTTGAAAAGTATGACAAAAAATTAAAGATAATAATTATGTCAAAGAGACATCATAATTCAAATCTAGTTATGTTTGGTGAAGTATGCTTTCAATTATCTATAACAAACATCTGATATGTTTGTTTTGAGACGCTGCCTCCAAACATGCTGTCCAGGCCTTCTTTGACTGCCTGCGGGCGGAAGTGGAGGAGTATGGGATCTCGGTCAGCACTATCAGCCACACCTTCATTACTGCCCAGGACAGCACGCCATTACCCAAGACTAAAAAGACCCTCTGTTCACGTGAGTAAAGCAATGAAAGCAAACAAATCGTTTAACAGAAATGAAAGGAATACAAGATATATGCTCAAAAAAATGTTTGAAAGGAAAACGCTTTTTGAATTTTGTGAGCGCACTGTGCATGCATGAATGAATTTTCATCTATTTTTTTATTAAGGTTCAAATTTCGTAGACAAACTACTGTTGTGTTCTTCAGCTCAGGGGTCACAGTAACAGCCATCTCAATTTCACTGTGTTCTCTCTGTGCTGACTGACCTCTCCTCACATTCCGGGGTATCTCAGTCTTTTCCAGGCATGGGGTTTACCCGGCAGAACTGGCTGAGGAGATTCTGAGGACTGTCAGCAGGAAGAAGAAGGAAGTGCTTATGGCTCACCCCCTCCCCATGGCTGCTCTCTACATCAGATCCTTCTTCCCGAGCCTCTTCTTTGCGGTGGTGGCAGCTGGGGTTAAGGATGCGGCCATTGCAGAGCAGTTGCAATAGAAAGAACAGCAAAATAGAAGAAAATCAAAGAGGCTGCTCTGGAGTCAATGTGACTTTGTACTGTTATGTATGTACACAAAGGCTAACACTTCATTAACAACCTGTGACAACTGAAAAAAAGTTTTATGTGAAAGCCAGATTAATGATATAGTGTACTGACAATGGTATGTTTTTAATTGCTATGTACAACCTATGACTTGATACAATAGTTTTAATTACTATGAACATTATGTGAATTGCTAAGATATTCAAGTTGGACCCTTGTTCCATTGTTTGTAATTGTGAGCAAGTGAAATAATACATTACAGATTCATGGTCAATTATTTAATGAATGTGGTGCTAATAAAAACATACATTCTGTAACTGACTGTTTTGTTCGTATATGTTTATGCCTGTAGAACTGACACATGCTTATTTTTACACAGATATTTTATATTCACATGTGCCACCCAGACCAAACATATATTCGACATTGTCAAAAATGTAATATATTTTCAATCTTAACATAATGTGAATTTTCTGCTGTTCAGGGACCCATTAATTAGAGAGTTTTTGCTTTTGCTTATTTATTGTGGCTGACAGGTGGTGATTATCAGTTTGAATTATTCCATAATAGTCAGTCTTAAGTATGGATGCAATATATCAGTCTTTATTTTTAAATATTTTGAAAGCCATATAATTCCCATTTGTATTTCTATTAGGCAGTACTGCTTATGCTCCCCAAACTAGTTTTTGATATAAAAAGAAGAAATAGTTTTAATATGAATTAACCTTTATTGTACTATATGTACATGTGGTCCCACGCCTGGGACCTCTTACAGATTTTTGTGCGTCACATATATCAACAAATGACATGATGTTACCCTGTGCTATACAACTTGCTTCATGGGCTGGTGTCGCTTGATATGACTGTTGTAAGATGGCTCCCCCATATGGTAATTACAAGAAATGCAGTGGATTCTGTTCACTCTGGGATGGTAGGTGTATGACTTGGCAGGGTAGACCCCATACCTAAGCAGCACTGAGAGTTTGGCACTTTCTGGATTCCGTACCGAAATAGCCACAATGACCACAGACTCTCAGCCCTTAAGAACACTAACTTCTGCACCTTCTGACCTCATGCACACATACTTCAGATACAACTTCACATGTCTACACAATAAAACTCCAAATTGGGTTATTTTGTTTTCTCCCTGCAGATTAATAATTTTCCCCATTGGGCATTTAGCTACATCCACCAATAACAACAGCTGATCAAAGTAGACTTATCTAAGTAACTAATTGCAGGATACTTGGATACACAGGTAAAATGGAAATATAAAGAAGTTAACATGTGATGTTAGTTCAGCCAATAGAACACTTTTTTAACAAATTTGTGCTTTGTGGTCACCATCGTTTTGTGTGGAAGCCAGCTTGCTTGATAAGTAATATTGCCAAAAATGAAAACTATTGCTTTTACAGCTGTATAATCCCTGTTGGAACCTCATTAATATTTCTGAAATGCATTCTCTATAATTTCACATGCAAACACCACATGATAGGGTATCATTTAGATTTTGACAACACTTTGGCTAAAGCAATACTTTTGAAACAGTATGGTGCCTGAAACGTGCCTGATCCGATAGTCTAGCTTTAAGTAAATGAGCAAACGACCACATTAAAGGACGTATTTCTTATTGCAGAGGCACATCCCATTGCCAGTTTTGCTTTTGGCACTTTGTCCGAGTTTAACGTTAGCTTGCTTGCTACTTGCTGCCATTGACTGAGACGACAATGCGATTGTAACTCTGGTGAAGACGGCACCCAACCCTATTCATTACCGACAACTACATGACGACAAGGTAGGCCTTAAAACCTATTATTGTTGGCTTCACTCAGCCTTGTTCTGCGTGACTGCAGTTCGGTACTATTGGAGTCATTTTGCAACAGCATTACATACAGCGTTAAAAAAGATCAAACATAGGCAAGATAAATGGTAAATTTAAGAGTTAATGGCCATTTAAGTCAGTGTTTATAACTTTATTTCCTTATGCAATGTTGATATTGAAATTATATCAGACCAATAGCCTATGTTTAGGAAATGTCACAAAAGGGAAGCCATATGGATTTCATGACGTCAGGTTTATCGATTGTCTTAATATGGAATGGAAAAATTGACTGCTGATTGACATCAAAACGATGCTCACGCAAATTAAACTAACTTTATTCAAAAGTAATGCAACCCAGTGTTTCCAAAATAATTTAATGTAACTTGACCCTGTGTTTTTATCTTACCATCTGAAGCGAATGTGGTCATTTAAACTTTATGTGGCAGTGGTGGCAGTGGAGGACACATGCAACTACATTTTTCGAGTATTGGGACTATTTTTATACAGTATATGATTGGGACCTACCCTTTGAATAACAAAAATGCGTCATAAGAAGACATGTTTGGGTACTGTTTTATTACACACCAGCAGATGGCACCAATGTTAGGAAAATATTTGAGATGAACGACTCAATCATTGAACACTTATGAGTTTTTCTGATGCAATGTAATGAACGGAAATAACATATGCACTTTGTACTGCATACTGTTCGAAAACTATTTGTAATAAATGTACAGAAAAGAAGCAAACCAATAACAGAGAACACTCACAATTTATTTGTGCTAGTACGAGTACAAATGATGGAAACAGTGTATTTATAAACCAATTTTGATGATTAATGCAATATTTCACCACAATTTATCTTAATAAGTGTGATATGTAATAAATGTAATATCTACTTAAAATACAAATTAATAAATAATTAGCAATTGTGTTACATTACATCAGATCATGGAAATATTTAAGCTCTTCTTCAAAAAGAGAGAGAGATAAAAACATGACTCAGTTTTCAGCTTGCAGATGATGTCAGTACTTAACGTGCTGCATACATCAAACAAGAGGAATACTCATGTAATTGTCAGATGGAGCTTATGAGCAAAAGACCTTTAACTGAACATCTAAGCCAAAGAGTGATACACTCAAGAAAGACCTTCATGAAGTGCCTTGTTCTTAATTTATTCAGTCATCCCTATTGTCATGTAAATGAAGAGGGCAAAAGGCGCAAGTCTAGAGTACAGCTGGTCTTCGCGAATATTAATCCCACAGGCCACTCACTCCTTGGGGATTAAACCTTTTCTCTGTCCACGATCAGGAACGAGATAAGGTGATCTGAGCGAATCATTTACTTTTAATTTCATATGACTGGAATCTCATTGCTTTAACAGTATGGTGTGAGTTAGGGCTGCTTGTCAGGCAAATTAAACTTAAGTTACAGGAGAAGATTTAGATGTGCCTACACACATGGCCAACAGTTTATGTAATAATATAAAAATGGTGTGTGAGCATCTTAGGTCTCTTAAAGATGTATGATAATGCCTGATTTCCATCATAATAACTCTTCATGAGTGTCTGTAATAGGTATGTTGTTTTCCAATTAAATTAAATAAATTATGTGAAATGTCTTCACAATAAAATGTTGAAATATCCCAATACCATAAACACGCAGTGATGTTATAAACTATAAAAACAATGAACTACATAAATGATTTGTGTCATCTATTGACATCTACATTACACATCTATGTTGTGTAATGTAAACAGCCATAACTAGAGTACTGCTGTGATATACAAAAGAAGTTCAAGGTATATTTCCCTCCTTTTTGACTCAGTCTAAATGTGTTATGTTGAATGTGAATAAGCAAGCACCACTCATTAATATTTAAAGGCTACCATGATTTATGTTAGGATGATTTATAGGGGTTGGGTAGAGTGCAAGTTAATGATTCCTTTGCCTCAGCTTAGACAAGGCCAGCTCAGAATATATTTGGTAAATATTTCCTATTTATTTTTTTCCTTTTAATTTGTCATAGTTGTTTTTCATTAGAAAAATATAGGTTCTCATATTATTATTATTATTATTATTATTATTATTATTATTATTATTATTAGTAGTAGTAGTAGTGTAGTAGTAGTATTCTGTAATAAAATAATCTGTTTCAATGTAAAAATCTAGAGCATTTTGATCTCTACAAATGGGCCTGTGAAAAATAATCAGTATTATAGGATTTGTGAAATATCAGTATGGTATGTCTCATAACTCAATAGGTCAAAGAATTCATTGGATTGTTTTGACTGTTCAATGTCATATAGTATGTCTATGTTCTTTCCCTTCCTGTGTTTTTACTTTAAACTATGTTATCTACAATTGCTTACAATGAGTGTGCCAGGTTAAGAGTCATTGTCCCTACAGTGTTTTAATGATGGGTTCATTTTTTTTTTTTGTAGATTAGATTTTAATCCGACAGACAGAGCTTGCTTTAATCAGATATTAAATTCACTGAGTGCAGAGTAATCTTTCTTGAAAAGATTTTCATACAATGATAGTAGCTTTAAGGGCTTTTGTTCTTCTTAATCAAGGGGAAATTTTCTTTGCATACACAATATACAGTAGTATACTAAATCTTAACATTTTATAATCTAAAAGAATTTTGCTAAATTGCATCAGTAATTATTTCTAAACTTAATGAGAAACAGCCTTTAGCTGTTGACCTGTTCTACTCTTATCTTATCATTACAGTATAATTGAGTATAATAGAATTCAGCAATTGCACTGAAAAATAGATGCCCTGATGGCTTTATTATTTTATTAAAAATGACAAAATCATTTGATGTTGAAGTATTTTTGGTTCAGCTAAACCTAAAATTGTCACTATTATTATTGATACAATACTCCTTTCAGTTGAAATTGACATGTTTTAATTTGATATTTAGTTAGTTGCTTATCAGGATTCAAGAAGAACTGTGATGTTAAAAATGTAAATAATACCACAATGCTGTGCATTACTTGCTGGAGTTCCAGTGTCATTACTGAGTAGACAAAACAGGCTACTGTTAGTTCATATAACTTAACCGTACTGCACTGTTACTTTCTGAAGTGTAGCAATGATGTACACGTGCACATGAAGTATGGTCACAGATACATAATACATATTTACTGTGATCTTTATTGCATGTTTTACCACTCTACACTGAAATTGTGAATCCATTACCATTTGATGGTATGCCTCAAATATTTACACTGAACATGAGGAATTTTACCTTAAATTACAGGAGCATCTAAATCATGGTATGGTTGCTTGTTGCCCTCTGTTCTCTGCACGGGGCAGTGGAGAGTTGTGGAAAATAAAGGGTTGCATGTCAGATGAAAGCAGACTGTGATTGAGTGCTGTTGTTGGCTCAGTAACCAGATAACGCTACTGGAGCCGCAAGTTCAAGCTGAAAGTTCCAGATTACTGAGTTATAGTTTCTTGCCCTTTGCCTTACCTTCCAAAATACTGGCACAATATAAACTCACACAAATAAAACTGGCAAATAATTGTTTTAATTAAAACTATTAATAAAAAAATAAAATCTGCACTTTAAAAGCTGCAAATTATACTGTATATAAATGCTGGATGGACAATCGTTCTTCAGAATGCCACAGTTGCTTACCTTTCTGCACTGCGCTCATCGTGGTAATAATATCAACATGTATGCTAATTAGCCCTTTAAGGTGTAAGGTCATATGTAGAAATATGTAGTTAGAATGTTCTAAACATTCTGATGATTATTCCTGGCAATTGAAAGCTGTACAGTTCTAGAACACAGACTTAGATTTTTGAAAAACATGCCCAAAAACCTACACTTCAAAGGGCTAAATAAAACTTGCCAACAGTTCTGCCCATCAGGGACATAATTAGACATTTTCTGTTTATATGCTGCAATATGCCAGCACTAGTCTTGTCTCAACATTTTTTGAGAGATCCTTTTCAAAACTGATAATATTTCCAACAAGAACATTCTGCCTTTGTGTTTGAGTCCAGTAAAGCAAAGCAGAATCCAGCTGCAATTACTACAGATCAGAAAATAGAAGAACATATGTTATACTGACTTTTTGAATGGTGTACTGGGCATATTTGAGGTGCTAGACAAGTATGTGATGTGGTGGTTTAAGGGCTTGCCTTTAAAAAATAAGTGAATAATGAAACAATTGAACTTCCCTCCCTGAAGAGTGAAAGAATACAGGCTTGGATGTTAAGTGGACCGGTAATGGAATTTGTTAAGGCCTAATTAAAATAGCCGTTAATTAAGTGTGGTCAGTTTCATTTTAATAACTTAGATGACTGTCAATCATTCTTATTCCATCCCAATGTTCTTCTTTCTGCCAGGGAGCCTGCCACTCAACAGCAGACTGCATTGATCTCCTGTGCCTTAATTGGAGATGTTAATAGAGCTTCAGGCTTTATTCTGCTATTGATCCGTCTACTCATTATCATTTGATATACAAGACATGATCAATGTTCAATGTCATCATGCAGGTTTTCTTTATAATGTTTTATTGTTACCTATTTTTATCTTTATGATATCTTCATTGTGTCTGAATACATGTTTGATTAAACAAAACAGGACTGACCATAAATATTTTTTAATGGTTTTTTTAAGCTGCCCTTGAGATGGCAGTGTCCATCACTCACTTGCTCGATCAGCAAGAGTGAGGCTCCAGAACAATCACTACAATGCCTTTGTTTTACTTTAGATGGCAAAAGGCCAAAGGACATCATTAAGGGGGTCTGTCAAAGTACCCTGAGCTTCTGGATAGTGGGTTTCATAATAAATGTAGCCATGGGCTTCCGAGTTTCACTGCCTTATTTCAGTGGTTACTGAGTCGCTGAACATTGAATACTGGTGCCATTATTGCTTCAGTAAGTTCTGTCTTGGAAGCGTGCACATTGGCTGAAGAATGCTGGTGTGTTACAGGATCAATATAGATGGTGCAGGGCTGGAACTACTTTGGCTACCACAGGCAATTAAATGAAATGCAAATTAACTGGAAGCAGTACACATGAAATGCTGGTTATGATGTCATCTGGCACGCTCATTTTCATTTTGTTTACTCCCAACTGGATGGGATGCATGTGTATTTTCAATAGTGCATAGCACTTTCTCAATAGTAAGTCTGCAATAGCTATGCAATTAAAATTCAACAATATTGACATTGTGTAATTATCAGAGGGGTCATTAGGTCTGCTGCTATTTGAGTGCATAAAAACGAGTTCATTCTTGGATGACTTGCTGGCAGTGTGCGTACCTTCTCCCAAATTAAACTGTAATGATTATGTGTAGTGGGAGGGGGCCACTAATGAAACAGAAGGGGCCCTAGGCAAACAGGGAATTAAGCACAGCTTTAGGGGAGCAAGGAGGTCCTGTGTAATTACTACAGGCAAACACCATGACCCCATCCCTTCTTCACCACCATGCCTTTAGGTCCAATGAAGCACTTCACCTTTCCCACTCCATAATATTGGCCATACTCCTTCTTGTCTATTGAATACCTGTAGGCTGGAGTGGATTCCATGAATTTCCATGCTACATACAAAATGCTCCAATATGAAGTTATGAGGATATTTCTCGCCTGAACTGTTGAGAGAACCTTGGTCCGTAAGTATCAGAATTACCAGCAGGTGTATTGTGTCTCTAACATCCACATGTCCACATTTTCCATGAATTAATAGGTAATACTCTGGAGCCTATGGGAATGTCAATTCAGTGAGAGATTTATTTTTAGATCCCTGATCCATGTGCAGAAACCAACTTAACTTAAATACTTAAAGCGCTAAATTTTATACTGCTATGAATTACTTGCTTGGGTATATTGTTGACCATCAAATATATATGATTATTCCAAGACATTTGTATCCAGAATTTAGAACGTTAGTAAATCCCTTTTCTGTATGGGTGCAAAAATGTCAAACTATAGTAGTTTCTACATATTTCTGTGTTTTTACAGAGATTCTTTTTATCAAATGACATTGAAATGTATTTATTCAATTGCCAGGTTTAAACAGTCATGAGAAGACCTTTAACAGTGTGTTGTGGATTTCTATGTGCTTGAAGAACGGTCAGTGCTTCTGTAGGGAGCCCATGTGTTCAAATCTAAATATAAAACAATCTAAATCTCAGAATCTTAGAATATTTAGTGGGATTGTATGACTAAAATGGTTATATGCAGTAAGTGAATACTAAATAAGAAAATATATGGCACATAAAATAAATAAATAAGACCAGAGCACACAGAACAGCTAAGCTTTTATATTAGTAAATGGATTAATAACAGTTTTAAAAACATTGCCTACCATGCCTTTTATTTAAACTGATATGCTGTAGAGAGAGTGTAAAGCAGTGGTAACTGGTGTTCAGGGAGTTGTCGTATTCATGATTCTGACCCTACATCTAGTGACATTCTCCTTCATGTGGCCATTTCTGCACACTCAACACTTAAGGCTGCTTAAACCAAGCACTGAGTTCAAATTGAGAAGGGGTCATAAAGCTGGAAAACAAACACAAATCCCCCATAATTCCAGTGGGATCATGTTGCACTTTACATATGATTAAAAAGGAGGAATGGGAGATCACATCTTCTTAAACAGTCATCAGGTAAAAAGACCAGTAGTTATTGCAGTTATGTAAGAAACAATTAATATATTCAAATCTCAAATTATCTTATATGTATGATTTTTAATATTTGCCTTACCTTTTTTTGTTGAAAAGTAAGTTACACCTCATATTTCAGAGTGCCCAAAATGGCTAGAGGCATGATCATGCTACAATGACTGCAGTGTACCTAGGGAGTTGTTTTGGTTACATTTTATGGCCCCTGATTGGCTCTAATCTACATAATTCTCTTGATTAATGGCGTTAACATAGAACCCTTCATTTAAGTGTCTAACCTTCTAACCTTCGTTAAGAAAATTAGCCTGCTTACCACATGTACACAGAACACTTTTTTCATAACTGCAAGGGAATGGTATGGTTTACTCACTGCAATTCAAATGAAAAAGTCAGCCTATATCTTTATCTATACCTGGCTGCGTCTTTCCAAACACACTCTGCCAGGAGTACAACTAAAAATACAGAGCCATCTTCATGGGGAGGGGCAGGAGATTCATGATTAAAGATAAAGTGAATGACCTACTCAAGAGGATTGTGCTAAAAAGAAATAAAGCAAGCATGGAACACATTCCAGAGATGAAGCAGAGATGAAAAATCTTTCAGTGGACCAACAATGTACCTGTCACAATATCAGTTCTGATGCTCTCATTGTGCTCTCTGATGGTTAATTTGCACACTAAAAGACTCCAGTTAAAAAAATTCATTTCCTGCTGCTTGCAGCTGAGGCTTTTTATGGGTCCAATGAGATTCTGCTGTTGTCTTCTGCTTTGCAGAAATGCTCTGCACCTTTGTTGTAAATCACTATCACTGTTTGGCCAGATTTAACTGCTGTGTTTATTATGCATGTGGGCTAGTTTCCATTGAGTAGTTAAATTTCACAGGAGAGAGTTAGCTTGGCACATCTGTAAGACTGCAGGCGATCTTGCACCTTGTCCAGCGTATCTTGCCCTCTGCCGTATGGGGCCTTGCCTCGTGCCAGACCAGCAGAAGAGATTAACAGCCCCCTCGGCTTCCCCTGGCTTTGATCATTGATCCCAGCAGTTCCCTAGACACCCAGCGATAATAACTGTCCCTTTGGAGATCTCTGACTCATTATCAGCCAGGATCACGGTATACACTTTATCTCTCTGTGTGTTCTTTGACTTTATTAACCTATTGATGTCCAACACTGAGCTCTGTCAGCACTGTGGCTACTCAACACAGCAGGCCAGAAAAATGGGCTTATTCTCAGTTTTTTTGCACACAGCTTTAATGTCAGCTTGTAAGCTTCATGGGCATAGAATAGAAATTTCTAGAACTTTCAAAATCCGCATTCTTTTTAAGGGTGAAGTATTGTAGATACTGTCAATTTACTCTCACTTCTGTCAAATATTTATTGAATCCATTAAACATACAGGGTCTATGGATGAAATGGACAAAATATGATTCCTTGTGAGGCTATAAGGCGGCAGCAATGCCAGCTTTGACCCACAGTGCTGCAAATTGGGCCAAAATATAGAGTTGTTTTCTGATTACAACTGTCAGGGTTTCTCCTGCCTGTGCACTGGCGGCTCTCTCATTGATCAGATGCCTGCAAGTCTACCTGCTCCAGTCGCTGAAGAAGTGCAGTCCTCCCCTGCAGTGGTTGTGTGGCTCAAAAGTTGGGTGATAGAGACTAAGTATGGAAGAAGCCCTGGCAGTCCGCGCATGCTTGCTGTGGTGAATGGTGAAGTGCTGTCCTGAGGAAACTTGACCAACCTTCCACCAAGCCCACCGTGCCCTTGCAAGACAATGGCATGAAAACTGGGGCTGATGTGAAAGCAAAGTAACAAAGTGACAGCCAGAGTGCAGTGTTCAGGGACAAACTTCAGTTCTAAGGCTAGCGCCTTGGTCAAGGGAAATGGCAGGAGTATATGGAACATTATTGCAAAAGGACTCCAATAGTACCCAGGGGCAGGCTCGCAGAACAAGCCTGCGGCTGGGTGAAGCCTGAAATAATAGTCCGAGGTTTAGGTCTGTAGCTGTCTGAGTCACGAATAGTGTTACCAAAACAAGGGAGCACTAGGGCACCGGTTCCCATAAGACTGGTACCTAATCACAATGCAGATTTCTGTCCTTCATTTTGGTGTCGTCTTCCCTAACATTACACTCACTCTGTTGACTAAATCAGTGACAGCAGGTGCCGTTGTCAAGCTAGCTAATGTTAAACTCGGTCAAAGTGCCAAAAGCACAATGGTCAAAAGTGTGGCAACGAAACCCATCCCAAGTAATGAAATGATATTATGTGAGGTTTGCAAGTTAAATGATAGAGAATGCATTTCATAAATATAAATGAGCTTCCCACAAAGATTATACCTCTGTAAAATCAGTAGTTAAATTTTTTTGGCAAGTTAGCAAACAAGCTCGCTTCCACACAAAACAAAGATGGCAACCACTACAGTTTAAAAAAAACATGTTCTATTGGATGAAATAGCACCACATGTGCACTTACATTTTGCCTGTGTACAAGAGTAGCCTGCAATTGGCTACTTTGATCAGACTACTTTGATCAGTTATTTGCAGAATTCCAGAAGATGTAGCTAAATGTCCAATGGGAAGAATTATTTGATTGTGGTGCAGGAGCATTTATGATGACAAAATTGACAGGAAAAAGATGAAAGAGAAATACAAAATATTGTGTGGGTGTATGAAGTTGTTAATGTTCTTAAGGGCGGAGAGTCTTTGGTCGTTATGGTAATTTCTGTAGGTAATATTGAAAAGTGCCCAACCTTCTGTGCTGTATTGGTATAGGACATGACTCGCCAAGCCATAATTTGGTGGATGCCATACCTACCATCTCAATTTAAAATAAATTGCTACTATATTAAAATATAAAAATAGTTCTATTAATATTGATGCAAAGGAAATGCATTCTGAGACCGTCAAAGGTTGACAGTTGTTCTATGTGCTTTTTTCTGGATCAGTGGTCTACAGCCTGTTAGTGCCTGCATAAATAACTAGATTTGGGCATGGTAGTGGAGAACGAAACCTTTTAACAATAGAATCGTATCCACACGGGAGTTAAATATTCAAGCAGTCTTCTTTGGTGACCACTTAGAAAATGGGCAGACTTAAACATATATACATCAACACCAAATCAATTGTTAACAGTGGCCAAAATTAACATCCAAAAAACAAACACATTCATATCTATCTATCTATCTATCTATCTATCTATCTATCTATCTATCTATCTATCTATCTATCTATCTATCTATCTATCTATCTATCTATCTATCTATCTATCTATCAGAGTGATAGAAAAAAGGCTACTGTCCAATATTGTTACTGTTGCTGTTAGGTGTGGAACTTATATCTGGCCTCGGTCAGTCAGTACAGAAAGCCTCAATGATGAAATGCATGGAAATGCTTCATGCGACCAGACCACTTTAAAAAGCAAATAAATTATGCTATACTGCCAGAGATTTCTAGGCTATATTTGAAAACACAGTTTATCATGAGTATTTCAAATTCAACACATGGGTAATTATTATACTTTTTACTTTTTTACTCCTGAAGAAGGAAGACAGCTTAATCGTGTGATAACATTTTTATTTTTTCGTTCATATGTTTTGAATAAAAAACTAGTGGAAACAGCAATTTACTCCACAAAATGATTAGTATCAAATGAACACCCCATACACTGCTCTGAATGAAACCACACAAAAATCTATAGTCATGTTTAGAAAAGTGTTAAGGATATACTTACAGGCAAATTTCATAATGAAAGCTTCACTACAAACAACACCTCCATCTAGTTCTATCTTCTACATGCATAAATGTACAAATGCTGGCTATGAACTGTACCTTAATGTTTTTTTATTCCATCAGATCAGAGGTGGGTGACAAGGGTCATATCTGTTTCTGGTTTTCATGCCAACATCTGGCTTTAATTACTTAATTACCCTTAACATTAACGCTATCTGACATTTTAGCTACAGTGCATACATGAGAGCTGAAGACTGTTCTTGTGGTCTTATATGAAATGTTTTACTGTGATCTAATCTACAATGTTGGTGTATATAGCCAATTAGCTCATTTAGCCTGGGTAATTGGTGGAAACAAAAATCTGCCTACACACCGGCCCTCCTGGACTGGAATTGCCCGTCCCTACATCAGATTTGGGACCATCGCCTGGAGAATCTCTGTGCTGAGTGGTCTTGTGAAGAGGGAGAGGGAGTGTGGGTAGGAGTGAGAGGGGGTGTGTGGTGGGGGAATAGCTTTTGTTTTGCATTCGCTCATTATTATGAGAAAAGAAGATGAGATGTGGATAGATCCAGCTGAGTGACCTCACGTTGATCAGTTCCTATTAAGAACAATGAAGCAAAAGCCCTTGGGATGCGCAATATGAAAAGGGTCATCAGTCTTAAGCTATTTGCTGCTGTCAGTGCCTGTGGGAGAGCGCCAGCAATTAAACAGCACCTCTGTGGGTGACCTACATGGGCCGATTCACCACACAAGCTGCATCTCTTTTCTCTCCTCCTCTTTCACGTCTCAGAGTAAGTTTTGGTTTATAAATACCTCTGTTATCGTCATGTCATGTTTCATTTCAAGCTCCCTTTTACAGTGCTCTCTGTATTTGCTCACTCTTGCCTGCAGCTGGATGTTTTTGCCATTATTGTGAATTCTTTTTTATGTCTTAAAAGCAGCAGCAGGCCCAAGGCAGGTGAATTTGCTCTATTCAGCACCCCCCTTCCCCCACTCCCTGGTTGTTGTTCCCATCTAAACTGAAATCTGAATCCCCCTCAGGGAGTATAGTTGGTTATTTTTGTGCACAAGACTCCATTACAAGCTCCACTTTCAGGAATGCATACTTTTGTCTGCTCAGAAACAGGCCACTTTCTCTCTAACCCAAAGTCACACCTGAAGCCAGGTTCACCTAAATGCACAAACAAGTGGACTCCCTGACTATGTAGAGTGAGAGATTACTAGATTGTGAACTAGATTATTAAAATGACAGGGGTTAGGGTGGGAACACACAGATTTATGAAACCAAGTAGAAGAATGGGGGTTATCCCTGCCTCTGTCCACATGAAACAAACGGCAGATTAATGTCACCCCTACTAGGATCGTGGCCCAGACTTCAAAGCTAGTGCAGAGCAAAATGTTCTGAAAATCTACAGTTACACCTTATTGACATGAACTTATGCATTCTTCTTACTATAATACATCTTTAAACATCAGTCTTTAAATGTTACTTTTTGTATTGGTGTACAACATCAATTCACTAATTCATTTTCTATCAATAAGATATTCAATATTTCTTTCCTGCCATGCTTACAATCGATGCAAATAAACTTATGTTGCAACTGAACTGGGTGACATTATGGCTGTGTATAAATTTGTAATGTTTTCCAGTATGCAATTAAAAATTGAGACCAAGTACATTATGTATGAAATGTATTTACATACAATGCCAATGGCAGAAGCATTTCTGTTGGTCAAACACCTCACTCAGTCAGAAAAGCGTCTGGAATATCTCATGTTTCAGATAGTCTGTAGACTGGAATTTAAAATATTGGTTTAACTGTCCTCTGAGGGCTGACCAACTGTAAGAGGCTTTTACGGGATCCTTTGAGGGCCTGACATCATTGGTAATGTATTGTGTGGTCAGTCATTTTTTGGCTGCTGGCACCCTCTTTGATTTTGTGTGTCAGTTGAAAAAAGAGAGAAAGGTACTTATGAGTTTGACAAGGCTATTTTGTTTTATTTTCCCCTTTTCCCCCCCTTCAAATTTAGAATGCCCCGTTTATGCATGTACCTGCTCATCGCTACATCATCCACTGTCAGTTTGGTAGAATGCCAACAGGAACACACTCTACTCCAGAACAATGTCAAGTTGCAGCTTCTTTTCACTTCAGAGTCCACCTGCTGAGCTCACAATAACAGCAGGTCAGTAGATGACACTTGTGGTGGAGGCAGTTTTGTATTAATTTTTGACATCATTCAATGGTATGCATGTTCATTGTTCAATGGTCTACATATGACCAGTAATGTTCAGTGGGATACATATGAACAGTAATTGGATTTAATAATATTGTTAACTCATGTTTCTCATTTTTTAGCTGTGCGCTACCAGAAGGCCAGCTTTAGCTGAGGCTAAGGCATTTCCTCATTATCCCCCTGATAATGTTTTTGAACAACGAGTGAGTTGAATATAACATTAATTTAATAGCTAGCCAGTTGGTTAGGTAATTTAAGATGATGCCTGTCTTACTTGCTAAACTAGGAAATGTTGGTAGGGTTGTCACTCATTCTGTATAATACAGTATCATTGCTTACTACAGAGTAAAAAGTCTTTCATTATAAAGTTGTTCTGCGTGGGATTTGTTCCATATTTTCCCTCTCGGTAAACATTCTGCCTGGCAGTCCATGCTCAAAACGCTCTGCTCGGCCAGTATGCAATTTCACTTGTTGAACAATATGCTGCATTTTGACATTTAGAGTATTTAACATGATTTATACATTTGGGGGAATTGATGGATACAAATCTTAACAAGGATAAGATCAATAAGAATCTTAACAAGGATTCATAGCAGTGATTGGAACTGTAATAGGTCTGCCGTGGCATTGCACACCTCCACTAATTTGGTATATGGATGCTCATCTTTAAAACATGTGAAAGAAAGGTTCTATGTGTTAAACATGGCATCAGTAAGCAAATAGGTACATGCATGAGTATACCAAACTCTTCATTCACCTCTACACCACTGATTGCAATATTGGCAAACCATTATAATTTGTCAGGAGGACGCTGTGAGAATCAGATGATGTTTGCAGTGACATAAACGGAATCAATGGGTGCAATTTACAAGGTACTAGTTAGTCATTGGAGCTTAGCGACAATGTCTGTACTTTGATTACTTGTCCAGCCTACCTCAGCTTTGATAAAGAAAACTTCACAATGAGAGAAATATTTCAGGGAAGTTGCATCTCATTTTTTCTACTACGCAGCATTAATCCTGAATACCAGTTTCACATAGATGAATTACCAGCTCAGTTTGGCTGCACATAGAGAATATTGGGACATTACAGGATTAGGCCACCGTTTTGCAAAAAAAAAAAAAAACAGTGATTACAGATGATAGTTTCTGGTGGAGTGCTCCTTTAACAGGAATGAGACTTTTTTTTTTTTTTTTAGCATTTATTGTTCTAAGCCCGTGTAATGGTTTATCTCCCTCCGAGACACCACTTAGAGGAAGTGGCTGGGAGTGGGGGTGGGGCTGTCCCATGCTGAAACACACGGTAGGATGAAAGGTGAAGCTAGGAAAGCCAGTTCTCACTGATTAAAAACCCACATTTCACTACCCATTAATCCCACACAGTAAGTTTCCAGAACAAATGTCGACAGATTTATCAGGGATAACAGACAGATTGGACATAATGTCTCTCCTACCTAACATGATCTGTAATCCCCACTATTTACAGTGCAATGGTTTTTTTGAACAATGATCCCCAGATGCATTCTGGCTTTGTATAAATCAGGTCAGCTGTATCACAGGTAGTAATCTCAATGTGAAACCTATTGTTTTCACTGGGGCCTGTTTCTATGGCCATTTTCCATGGCTGAGTCTCAGGCACACTTTAGCCTTTCTGTAGCCCTAGGTGAAATTGAGATTGCGGACCGGGGGCGGGTGAGACCACGGGTGTGTGTGTGCTCGGGATCGCGATCAAAGACCCGTTTGGTGCCCCCTGGATGAATGGTGCCCTGGATGACTACCTAGGCCACCAGTTCCTAGAACCAGCCCTGTTGAGACTGTGCTGGACAACTGAGGGAATGATATGTAAATATAATTTTCATATATTTAACAGTTTTATACTTAAATGATAGTTGACATTCATAAATCACACTACATTTAAATCATAATAGTTTCATAATTTTTCTCTAAAAAGGCCCAATATTTCACAATATGTTTTTCCACCCAGTGACCACCCTGTTACATTTCATTCCCAGTGCCGTACGACCCTAAAGCCCTCTCAGCAGTTTCAGCTAATTAAAATGGATACCAACAATTTATTACACTGCGCCTACGATTTCATTCTGAATTATTGACACTTTTAACATTATGTGTAAATTTCTCATTACACAAGTTTTTAATGAGAAAATCAACATAGATATAGTTATTAAACATTTGTGCTGCATGTACCTCCTGGGAATGTATAACTCAGCAACCATTCTCACTTATTAAGACAGAACAAAAGTTACAATGAAATGTTCATTGTAAAATGTTTTTATATGAGCTTCCTGCTGTTAAAAAAGATAAAATCTCTTCCTTCTATTATCTCGATGCTTCCAGTAGGGATTATCATTTATGTAACAGTTGTATTTTATATGGTAATAGATTCTGTTCCAAAAGGCAGATGGTCCTTCCTTTTACATTGTACGAGATGCACAGCTTGAAGGAAGGCATCATGTTCAGTAAGGGGAGAGCAGCATAGGACCCTTAGCAGCATAGGACATCAGGTAGGGCTTTCCTGGAAATGGAGAGCCATGTTTCACCTTAATGGACTTTTATACAGAGGTAGGTTCATATTGGACATCCTTTAGGATTTTAACAACTGTTCTTGAAGCTGATTACACAGTGGGCTTAATAGCTGTCCTCCATGCTAATCCATCTCTTTAAGCAAAGGAGTGTTGGTGCTTCAGGGAATGTATGATAAATAAGATGATTACAACTTAAACAACTGAGCCACTAAGTCAGCATTAATAGCTCATTAGCGTTTCAACCCAATCATTCTATCTCCTGCAGAACTCAGAAAAATGAATTTATAGAAGGTTACAAACGTGCTTTGTAGAAATAGATTGCAGACAAGTCTTTTACAGTCTTCTTTATTTTATTAGGCTGCCATCAAATGTTTTCTCAATCCTATGAATGGCATTGTAATATACAGTGGTCTGTAAGTATTTGGACAGGGACACATTTTCCCAGCACATTGGCTTTGAAATTAAACAATGAATATGTGGTTAAAGTGCAGACTGACAGCTTTCATTTAAGGGTATTTATATCTTTATCCAGTGATCCATATCAGAATTACAGCCCTCTTTATGCATTTCTTAAATTTTTTTATATGTTTCTAAAGAGGCAGTACAATCCAAGTCACTTTCATCCATAGCAAGATTTGGCTGACCTAAAGCAACCACACTATCTAAAGATCAACTTAACATGTTTATGAAACTGATAGTAAAGATAGTAAAAGTACAGTCAGAAGATGACTAGGATAATGTGGCCTTAAGTAGCCGTTTCCAGACCACTTCTTCGACCTCAAAACAAGTCGAAACAGTTAGCATGGGCCAAAAGATACTGAAATGTCACATTTGAAGGCTTGATGATGAATGGTTAATGCCACAGTGCATAAAACTTACAGTCAAACATGGTGGTGGATACATCACTGTCCAAATACGTATGGACTGCACTGTATATTACTAGAATAAATATCATTTTCAATGACTGAACAAAATTTGTTGTTTGATAAGACTATTAAAACAAGCCATGTCATGTGTTCACTACTTTGCACGTGTAGGAAATGCTAGTGAAACAATATTCCTAATACGCTGGTAATCTATGCTGGTATCCCGCTGTCATGACACAGATAGTGAAATGTGGCAGATGTGACTAAGTACAAGTTACAGGCCATACATAATGAAGCATTCCTGACAGCTGTCTTTAGTCAGGGAAATTGTGACCGTGCAAGTCTTGTATGAATATACCCCATTCAAGGCATTCATCCAAGAGAACTGGTCACTTAGCATTCAGGTTGTGTTGCCACCTACACTAGTTGATTAGGACATCGATATATATTTAAGATTTAGACACTTCTAAGACCTAAACAGACACTTAAATAGTAATAACTACTTATTGGAGCAGAAAGAGAACAACACAGAATGTTTATGCTGTTATAAAGCTTGAGGTTGTAAATACACTGCAAATAACTGCATTCTCTCTATTGTTGTATACCTGCACTCAAAAAATAAATAATTGGACTTTACTTAATAAAAGTATGGATAGTGGTTGTATGCAATATTATTAAGTATATGTGACGTCAACTGATGAATTACTTGTGACAGATTAAATGCAACTTTCCCTTGTTAATCTAACTAATTGTATTTTATTGTTCATGTAATATTATAAAGTATTTGTCACTTAAACAGACTAAATTTAATGTGGACACAAGGCGCCATTCACTCACAGACTCGACCTTACAGTGAAATTTATAGTCTCCAATTTGCCTAACTTGCATGTCTTTACACTGTGGGAGTAAACCGGAGTAACCAGAGGAAACACATGTGGACATGAGGAGAATGTACAAACTCCACACAGAAAGGCCTGTTCAAGATTCTTCCCTCTTGCTGTGAGAGAACAGTACTATCTACTGTACCACCATGCCACCCTGTAATACAAGATGTTCTACGCACCCTTGGTGCTTGGCCCCCTAATAATAATCCTAGCAAAAACAATAGGGGTCCTACACACCCATGGTGACTGGCCCCTAATTAGATGAGATTGTGCTTCCAAGCTTGCATTCAAATGTGGCTATCCAACACACCAAGTAATTAAACTATAGCTTAAATGGCAAACACTTTCAGTCAATTGCAGTGTGTTTTTCTGAACTGTATTACACTGGAACAGCTATCCAAAGTCTGTGAAATGAGGATGAGCAGTTCCAATTGTAATGCAGTTCTATGGTCTAGACGTTTAAACCTGAAGTTTAAACTCTAGCTAAGCACGCTGCAATTGGCCCTTTAATTTTTGAATGCTTTGTTTACACATTTACATAATTAATGGCAAATACCCAATAATAATTCTTGAAGAATATAACTTATAAATGCCTCATGAAATTAGTACAACTCTCTTACTCCATCATAACCAAATATATGAGCGTTTGAGGACAGACTTTATGCATTTTTTTTACATTGGAGGCCAAAACATTAGCTTCAAATAATGGCTTTCATTTCTTGGCTGCACAACTCAAAATATGAAAATATTAATAAAAAGACTGTGCATCAATATAGGTATCTTAATGTAGATGAAACTAAAAAGGCTAATAACATTTACATTTAGACCAGTAATTTGTATTTTGTAAATTTAGGATGGTCGTTGTTAATTTAGATATTCTAACCTAAGTCTGCAGGGCTTCAAAGGCTCAAAAGCCATGGGCTGTGTTGTCTCCTTCCAGTACAAAATGACCACCATACATTACGCATTCACCGTTGAGCACATCATTGAATGCACTTAGCTGATCAGCTTTGCTTGTAATTACATTAATTACTCAATAGTGTCTCAAACAATTTCAATAAATTTAATTGGAGAAAATCTACTGAAACCAGAAAACTTGAAAAATTAAGTAATGTAAATAGAAAATATTTAAGTAATGTGAACTGTACCCCATTTTCATTTTTTGTTCTCTGTGCCAGATTATTTATACAAGCCATATTATGGCCTTCATATGACCCATGTGTAACTATGCTCATTAAACTGAGTCTGAAGAAATTACCCATATTTGCCGTGGTTCCTCCTTTAGTAGTGCTGACACTTTATTGTAGGAGGTATAGATGAGGGTAGATAAGAACAGTGATAATACACCACCCTCATTCACTTTTGTGTCTCTTTGCCTCTTAAAACAAACAAACACACAAGTAAAAAATGCAGATGTAGGTTTATGTTTGTAACGTTATTGATTATACAGAAATGAGTTTTTGGCCAAAATTTGTTATTTTTCAAATCCCCACAACTAGAACACGCCCCTTAAATGGCCACTGCCCATTACATGTTGACAAATGGCAAAGGTAAATATCCAAGTGTTTTTCAATCCTGATATTTATGATACTCAGTCCCTCTAGTCAATACAAAAAGTATTAATGTGGACTGCCAATGATACAAAACAATAAAGTCACTACTGTAGGGCATGCTGTGATGGTCTAAACATTCTGATGCCAGGAATAGTATCCTACAGCCACTTTAAATTACTTAAATTGAGGCTCAGTAACTCCCTCTAACCCCCCAACAGTTGGACATATGTCAATCGTTCCCTATAATCCAGCACAAACTTAAAATAGAGCTGAATTATCGTCCTTATGTGGTAAACCCCCCACAGAACCCATAGCTCCTGTCTTGCGCCCATCTGTTCCCTAATTGGTTAAAGACACTAAGTCCACCTGGCCAATTAACCAATCTCATTAAAAACAGCATGGTCTTCCTGCCTGTAGTCCATGTCAGGAATGTAGCTCTTGGTATTGTGTCTGTGTAAAAGTGAGAAGAGCCATTCACTTACTGTATAAGACAATTTTAGGTAGGCCTGAGATCTTTTAGGTATGCCTGTTTCTCAAAGGATGGACTACAGTCTAACACTCTTAATTTTTACAAATTTTACAAGTTCCAATATGCAATACAGATGAAAGATAAAACTGACCTAAATAGGCGCAAATACAACCCCTCCACCATTATGTCCAACAGCAGTGTCCACCCACTCACCCCCTCTGACTGGTCCTGTTCATTCTGGTTCATGCATTAGGGATTTGGCTGGTACCCAATTTACTGTAAAGCCATGGAAGCTCAAAGGATACATTCCCACGTTTCACTGCTCTGTGAAAGACAGTTATCCTATCACTTTGATTCATAAAGCATCCCACGGCTTACTATATACCTGTTGCCATAGCAATTCAACATGTGCTGCTTGATTTCATAATGCTCTTTAAAGATTGAATTTGTGATGCATGTATGGGAAATGTATGGAAATGTACTTTTGTTACTATATTTTGTGTTCATAATGTTTTTTTCCTAAGCGGCAGTAACATGAAAATGCAGTCCCCGTCGACTATCAGTCATCTGTTCACTACAGAGAAGAATACAAGGAGCAAGTCATAAGACGGATGACATAAAATGGCTGTTGTTATCTTTGTAATCACAGGGATTGTAGGTACAACATAAAATCTGTTATAGGCCCCTCTAATTTATCCTCCTACTGTAATTTCACCCAGGAGATTGGAGTTATAGCAAGGCTAGGCTTAATGGATTTGCTTTCAAGCAGCAGAATGTTTATTGCTTTCATTTCTTTTAATTGGTATTCCGTTACTAAATTTTGCACTAATGAAAGCTGAAATCACAGGCATTAGCCTCACCACAGAACAGAAACATCCCCTGTGCTTTGGAAAAGGTAAGCAATCTAATCAAACCAACATTTGCAGACGCAATAAGAACCGAAATTGACTATTTTGATGGCCTTTTTTGGCAGTCTAGTATACAAAATATTTCCATTGAAATTAGAGGTAACCACTTAGTCAGTGAGTCAGACAGCCAAATTCAGGGCACTACCATTTTATCTGTCACTCCTAATATTGTAATCATCAGTGCCAAAGGGGCCCAATCAACAATGTATATTTTTTATTGGCGTGATAGAAGGTGAACAATGTGTTGAGAGTCACTTTCATTCAAAGTTGTTTCATATTCTGAATGGGATCTCCACAACAGTTTGTTGACAATTATGAGGTACAATGCATTGTGATAGTAAGTTATTGCCAAAGACATTTTCTCTATTTTCATAGATGACCCTTTATGTATTACTTTATTTACTACATGAAGATTAGATTCAATTCTGCTGGAAGGTAATATCAACTAACTAACACATAAGGAGGCAACATGGAGGTAATATTTGCTCATGTTGAATCAATAATCATTTATATGCACCCATGATAGACATTGCAAAAAGAGATGGTAAAACATAATGGTTCTTACATCCAAAGTTCGAAAACAATTATTATTAGAGGCTTCTAAGTGCTGTATGTTGCATAAAAGAAACAGCCTGTGGAACTGTGTAAACTGTCACAACACACTTTTTACAGGTTTTATATTGTTCTGCTTAAGATAAATGAATGGATGGACATGGAAAATTGCTTGATTGATTGTTAATATTGTACAAAAGTGAATCGGAAAGAAAAATAAATGAAAAAGAAATCAAGAAAACAATGTCTATTGATTAAGGTTTCTAAAACTGAAGCAATCTGTAATCTAGGTTTGGTGGGATTGGTAGCACAGAGACATTGTCTACTCTGGCTACATTTGTTTCCTTTTTCCTATGTCGGATAATAAATCACTTGTACTCTTCACTGCCCCTGACCTCAGGGGTCACTACCTTATAGATGGCCACTTCATCATCAAACAGTCCTTCCTTGGTCTGCACACAAAAGACATGCAATTGCCCAGAATGACTAGAATGACCTTGCCTCCTGATGCTAGGAAGCAGGTTATAAAGTACTCTGGAGAACGAGAATATGCAGCAGGTATTTTACATTGATGTAACTGCATGTCCTGTAAAGTACTTTTCTTTTTATAATACATTTTCTTTATTATTGCTGATAATGTATTTATATTCATTTGTTCACATCAAAAAATACAATAATTGAGTTGGGGCCATTATTGAAATATCAGGTTGAGGTTTACTGCCATTTCAAGGTTAATTGACCAAGGCTAAATGCATCCCTAATATGACAGGAGACTATTTTAGTTTCTATCTTCATCCAGCTTGCACAGATAAAAGTATTTCATTTTTATATGCAGTATATGTGGTAAATTGAAATGGTAAAATGTTACAACCATCGAAAAAAGAGAAGAGATGTGGAAGCTAATGGAAATGTGACAGTGATTAAAGAAGGAACAGGTGCTGGAGATAAATTTACTCAAATCCTCTGTCTACCTACGGGTAAGATATATAAAGACGGTGTGATTCAAAGACACATAGACTACCCTAAAGCTATTAAATACTAATAACAATCCTAATCATCAGTCGGGCATTCAGTACGATAATTTAAACACTGAATCTGACAACGTAAATGCCCTACATGCAATCATGGTTTTCATGCTCAGGAAGGCAAAAAAAACTTAAGTAGATCACCGCTAACCTTCCTCCATGAGGTGCTCAGCAGGATTCAGTCAGCATTTGTCTTTACACTTTGGAATCAAGATTTATTGAAAGTGTTATTTTATTTCTTCACAAACAGTCTGGCTAGTTCCGCAATATCCAGTTTGTCAGTCATTCTCAATCATGCCATTTGTGAACAAACAGAATAACACGCAACAAATCATAAGTCCAAAATTTCTGCAAAATGAATCTTCTCATGGAGGATGGTCTGTGGTAAACAAAATTAACAAAGCAAAATTAAGACTTCTTTTATTAGTAGGTTTATTCATAAGTCAAAGTTGAAGACAAATGTTTATTGAATCATGGAAAACTTTAAGGTGTCAACTGCTTGGAATTAATTGTAAATAATCAATGATACAGTAAATTGAAGAGATTACTAATTATCTCTAGGACCACACTTAAAATAAACTTAAAGAAAAGCATAGGTTAATGGATAACTGATTGACAACATTTGGGAAGTGATTTAAATTAACTGAAAAAGTATAAAATGAATCTGACAGAAAGTGTTTGGAAAGCTTTATTTCTATTTCTTTTCAGGTTACTCTAATTAGTAATAAGCCAAAGGTATTCATGAATTTTAGTTTAATAAGAAAAGTGTGATGAATAGAAATACAATAAATGCACTGTGAAATAGTTTTATGTTCATAAAGTTTTTTATGATCATAGTTTTTAATGAAATCAATAAACATCACAATGGTAAAATATCTCAATCCTGATTATAAGATTAATTTATAAGCAGCTTTCCATGACCCCCATTTAAAACATATTGGGTTGGTAAATTAAGTGCTGCTGGGCATTTGGAACGACTGCATTACAATGGTTAATGTTGCAGGAAACCTTAATATTGACTGACCAGTACACAGATGGGATTGTGCTGTGATCCCCTAAGACTTAATCTAGGGATACAGAACCAACAGCTCACGACTGACCTATTCTTTTCATTTGCTTTTGACAATGCAAATACAATACAATACAACTCCAATAATAAGTTATAGAGAACAGTTATTACACTACATTTTTAGAAGTACTGTTTTATATATTTCAATCCCCTCAATTCTTCAATCAAAAAATATTTGTCCTTAGGGCAATGGTCACATCTGCTCTAGGCTATTACTAGAGGCACTAACATAAATCAAGAGGAAAGGAATGTGGACAAATATCCATCTCCTGTTACGACTGGAAACTGCTTTTCCCAGTGATTTAATTTTTTTTATCACTGTTAGTTTAAAAAAAAGAACTGCAATGGAAATTAAGTCTTACCTGTCTTATATGTCTTTTAAACAATGAAAGGATCCATATATGTTTTCTTGTCTGGTTTAGTGAGGTGATGCCACTTCAGAATTGAAAGTATGGTCATGTCTCTACAATTCTACTCTTATACAGAATTGCAGGAGAATGTGCATATTTTGGCATAATTAAATGGAAACAATTAAATATATTAAACGCGTCAATGTAAACCAAAACATGCATACATATACCCCCTGGAAAATATTATATTTTAACACAAACATTTTATTATTGGCATATTGTACATGCAGCTATTTTAAGAATATATAAAGACTAAAGTAAAAATTATACACTTTACTATCTTTGTGCAAAGTAAATTCCACAGTTCCTCATTCATACAATGACACTGCTATAATAGTCCTGTTCAAGCACTTTTAGATACATTACATTATTAATATATGACGTTATATATTCATTACTTTATTTAGGATATCGGCAGCCCACATAGCCTGATCCAGTGTGACTTACACAGGTTAGATTTTTATATTTATACACTTGATTCTTTACTGCCTGTGTTGTTAATTTTTTGTTGCTGGGCTAGTACTCTGTTTCTTACATTAGATTACATTACATTACAGGCATTTAGCAGACGCTCTTATCCAGAGCGACTTACATTGTATCCATTTATACAGCTGGATATATACTGAAGCAATGCAGGTTAGGTGCCTTGCTCAAGGGTACAACAGCAGTGTCCTACCAGGGAATCGAATCTGCGACCTTTAGGTTACAAGACCAACTCCAACTCCTTACCCATTACACTACACTGCCACATTCTTGTGCTCAATATTCTGTTTGCTAGACCTTAGTCTTATCTACCTCCCCAACAGTGGAGTGAAAAGCAAGCTGAAGCTAGAAGTGGGCCTTGTCATATTACCTTTTGCAGTATCACAAGGAGACTCCATTTTAAGTAATGCCTATATCCTTTTGCACTATAGTTTTACCCATTTTAGTTGAATAATATAATCCTTTAGTTTGCATTTGTGTGAGGCAATCTAATAACCTTTAAGATTTCTTTCTAATTATCCATATTTAACATGACAAATTGGAACATTATTATTATTATTATTATTATGTAGTTATTTGCATTTACACACTGTTTACTGTTGCAATTTAAACATAATTATAACTGTAAAAATAATATAAAATGGCTAAATATAAAATGGTATGACTTTTTGGGATTTCTGATCAAAGCCATTATGTTTGTTGACTGGACCAATAATCGCTCCAGGTCATGCAAACCTTGAACTGTCCATTAGTCATACATCAAGAGATCGGCCTCCATCTGTAACCTATAAAATATCCTATGGAGTGAGACCAAGCTGTGCCAGCATAAGCCAAACATTGCCAAGAGTGGAGTCATAGCCAAGCCCCAAAGTAATTTTGTTAAATGGGATTAAACTGGCTCAGCATCTGTACCATTTCTGCTCTTCTGGAGTGCAGTCGACATGCCTGTGATTTACAGGCACAGCCATCAGAAACTGTCCTTTTATTATGACAGCACACAGACCCTTCGGCTGTCTCATCACCAGTAGTGACCACTAAACCAAAAGGTGCTCTGTCATATGACATGGTTTAATCTCATGGCAGTTAGTGACCTTGCAGTGTGGCACGCCCCTACCATGTTGGGCTGTGTATGCAGTGTGGCAAAGCTGTCCTTATACAGTACTACTTATACAGTACTAATATAGAATAACTGTACAATAACTGAGTACAGTACAATAACTGATATCCTGAAGGTATGGTAAATTTGGTTGATAGCATTTTGAGATGATCATTCAGTTCTCTCAGTTGTGGTTGATGGAACCACAAAACATCTAAAATGCTCAGACATACTGTAATATATTTAAAATATTATTAAACAGCTTTAGAATTTCTTTGTTTGTGATAGTTTTTTTTTTATTTCAACCAAAAATCTCATTAATAAAACTTTACAACTGTAATGAGAAATTAGCTGTGCGATGTGGCAGGGTTTTTTTAGCTACTAATCTAGAGCACATGTTCAACAGAACCTTGCTGCTGCATGTTACTAGTATTCACCTATTTCACCGACAGTATGCATGTTGTAATACTGTGGTAATCTAGGATCCAGGCACCGTAGCTTGTAAATACAGTTTTGTGTTGTGTTGTATTGTCCAAAACAGAGGACTATTACAGCATGCATACTTTAGTATTAACACATGGTTGCTATGAAATATAATCATACAGAGCGGACAGACCAAAGTTTAATACAAATGTTAAAAAAAATAATTGCATTAGAGAGGCTTTGGTGAACAACGTATCAAATAGTACAATGTAAATCGAATTACAGTAAATGAATGCTAAATTGATAGATACTAATTCAAAGCTAAAGTTGACTTAAAAAAATAAGATATTGCGCTTTCTTTTTTGCCCCTCCCGTCCCACATTTGATTAAAAAAAGAAGTCGGAAATGTCCCTCAGTTAGAGCAAACTGGGATTTAATCCGCTTTAGGCAGTATCCCTCCAGTCAGAGTGAACTGCAGGCAGAACTGGCGGATGAGCACACTTTCATGAATGAATGAGCGGTTTCAGCACAGGAATTCCCCGGAGACAACTGAAGAGGCCAGAGGCTGTCTCAGAAATATAACCATCGCCTGGATATTAAACGCACCATCTCTTCTCGCAGCACGAGAAAAGAGGTCCACGCGAAAGGATAGCATCTCGAAATATGAAACACCGTCATAGAGAGAGTGGTTTCATTGGTCAATGTGAATTAAGCTTCGCAGCGACTTTGTGGGACCTACTCTGCGCAGTATGGCTTTGTTTCTGTCATTGCAAAATACTTCACGTACTCACCATGTCTCACGGTCTTAAAGTTCAGGGAGTTGTGCTCTTATTAGAATGGCTACCTTTTGCTTGCACTTAAGGGATGGCAAGTTTTCATCACCCGCACCTGGACTTTCGGAGACTTCTACAGAAACTACTGGTCATGTTCTCCATTGGAATCGTTTGCGTTTCTCTATTTTACTTTCTTGCTGGCTGCTGTGAGTCTGAGGTGGTGGAAGAAGCTGACATGAGGCATTACAGTCACCTGTCCTTAGCGGGATGGCATCACGAAAAGAATGGATCACTTGACACGAACTTCATAACCGTCCCAAACTTGGTAGCGGGGTCCCCTAGTGCTGAAGAATCAAGTGCGCCAGGGTGGGAAGCGAATGGTTTAGGGAAAGATTGGACAGCGGTTCGGAGATTGCCTCAAGCTCTTATCATAGGAGTTAAAAAAGGTGGAACACGAGCTCTGCTAGAATTTCTGAGACTGCACCCTGATATCAGAGCTTTGGGGTCAGAGCCTCATTTCTTCGACAGACATTATTCACGCGGGCTAAACTGGTACAGGTAAATTGGCAAATATATTTTTCGTGAATTTCGGTTGGACAGTTATTAAAGTACTGTTGATTTTTTGAATCATTGCACACATTGAAAGAAGTAACGGTTATTGTGTGCACATGTTGCTAGTAAATTGTGATGGTTGACAAAGGTTCCAGATGTACTTACATATTTTTTATTAGTAAATTGAATTGCCCATACGCTGGGCAGTTTTCGACTTTGTGTGTAAAAATGTTTTTCCACCCCCCCAGTGAGATAGAATTTTCAGTTCGCAGCAATGACCTAGTTTATATGTTTTCTCAAAGGACCAGAAAAACCAACTACGACTGACATATCTGAATTTTTACACGTAGAAATAAGAAACCTTGTTCTAAGTTTTTAACACATACAGCTATTCCAACATGTGTAATTAAATATGTTTGTCTTAAAATTATTGTAAATACTGCGAGTTGGAATGCAATATGTATAATCGTCATTTGTAAAAGGCTTGGCTAGCTTAAGTTCTCTATTTAATCAGCAATGAAGCTTTTGCCAGATGTTACCTCTCTCTCTCTCTCTCTCTCTCTCTCTCTCCTCCTTTTTGTAGAGTGTACATTAACATGGACTTTCTCATGCGCTTGATTCATAGAAGAAGCCACTTTAATTGATACAGTAATATGTTCTTTTGGCATTTGGTTTACTGCAGAGGTCATGTATATCATCAGGGATCAGCAGATTCATCACTGATATTTCATGTATATGTCACTTCTGTTCCCTGTCATGTTTTCACTTCACTGATCATTTTGGCTTTCCACTTTTAGCCATGATGACCTGTTTTATAGTTAAAATATGAACAAACCTGATGAGTTGCTCCACGAGACATTGATGTTCAGCTGGACAAAATGAAGGACCACTTCTTTCAGCTGCTCAAATAAAGGCCATTTCAATGAAGTTCAAACCATATTATTAACTTTGCCCACAAATAGGTATTGAGACTGGACACAGATCAATAATATTGAATTTGACAGACAGAAAATGTATTATTTCTTTGCACTCATACCTTAATGAAACAGTTGTCGTACAAGAGGAACATGATAAGAGAAAATACATGTCAAATTAGAAAATATATGCAAGCTAAACTAAATATTTTCTTAAAGACTGGAAAGCAATGTTAATTGTTCAGATGAAGTTTAAATATACATCTTAGTCTTACTGTAAGATGTATGATTAAATTGAACATTTGTATATTTCGCTAATTTCTCAGCTGTTACATGTATAATTGAACATTATTACTAAAGTTGCATTTCTGCAGCCATATTGTGTAATGATAGTAGGTTTGATACTTCACCAGTACCTTTAATATTATTCAGGACAGACACATGCTAGAAGAGGCCCCATGTGTGCCACAGTCTGTTTTCCCTCCAGTGCTGTACTGAGAACAGGGTGGTAGTGGATTGTCATTACCACAGGGCCAGATGGATAACACAGCACACGGGCAACTTGACATTATTGTGAGATCTGTCAACTGACCTTTAGCCTAGGTCAGTTGTTCTGTAGAAGATAATGATGTGCTCTGGCTACTTCATGACAAAGAGTCTTTAGAGCTGTGCTGACACAAATCCAGCTGCTAACCCTACTTCTGGCTACAGGGTCTATGTACTACAACACTCTGTAATGAATGGCTGAAGCAAGATTTGATAACAAGTACTATTCTTCTGCTATATACTGTAAGAAGTCAGTTTCTTATTGGTGCCTTCAATAAATAAATAAATAAATAAATAAATAAATAAATAAATAAATAAATAAATAAAATTAATTAATAAATAAAAAATAAGCAAAGTCCCTAATGAATGGCTAGTTCAGATAATATCTCTGACAAGCCAGGATAATAGATGGAATCACGTTTTATGCTTATAGTGTTTCTCTGATCGATTGCCCCTCCAATTTGACCTTGAGTTGATATGAGCATTAAGCAGTTAGCTTTGGTCAGTGCAGATTCAGTTACAATTAGCAAGGGGTTTTATCCTGCTGCTGCATAATCCTCACACTGACGGGGGTCGTGTTTCGGCTTTAAGTACTGTCTGTTTCACTTAGAAATCGATGCATTTAACTTTTAAATCTGTCCATGTGAAGTACACAGTGCATAGACAGATAAACCAAATGTATCTACAGGCTTGAATAATCAGTCCAACTTTTTCCTTCCTCCCTATATTGTCTATATTCCATTTACGGTAGTCAAAATGGTTGTGAAAGATGCGTAATTACTACAAATTGTATTTGTGGTGTATTGCATTCATACTATGGCTTGCAAAACACTAACATATTGTCCATCGGAGTACATTTGTTTATAGTACATTATTCAAATTTTCATGATGACAAATAGCAATTTTTAGATGTACACAAAATAAATCGTACTCCATTTCAGATTGAAGAATTGACTCTGATGACTAAAAATAGGTGACTAAAAACTAACAGTAAAAAAGTAAGCAATAATTTTGTGAAAGCTTGGAAATTGGGTTGTGCTTTTGGGGGTGGGGGAGGGATGTTGAAATGTGGGACAGGTGTGTCCCATTGCCAGGGATGCCCTGTACTTTATAAAATCACCATAAGGTCCAGACAGTCTGTTTTTAATTCAGTCCTCATTAAGGTACCACCGGGAATTAAGTGAGTCTGCATTGTAAGGGTCTGCTGTGATGGATGTGAGCAGGAAGTGGACAGGGCATGGCTACAATTGACTGGCTTTTTAATGGCCATTGTGCACTGAAATGGCTGACTGGGCCTAACCTGCCCCCCCCCCCCCCCCCCCCCCCCACACACACACACACACCTCATTTACTGTACTATTTTACTTTTGTTGCTTACATATCACTGCATCCAATCAATGGGTATCAACATCAATACCCAGCTGTAAAGAATAATAGCGCTAAATGGGAACAATAATATTGTCATATTTTTATTATTATGCCATTTGTCTTTGTCATCAATGCTTAAGGTGGCAGAAAATGCTATGGTCATTTAAGCACGAAAAACATGGTGTAGCTATCATGCAGTTATTCTTCTTGGCCTTGAAATGACTATTTATTCATTTTCCATTAATATTTGCGTAGTCACTCAAAAACAACGAAGACAGGTTTTTGTTAGAATCTTATTGTATAAATGGGTTGCCAGACCACTAAATTTTAACTAATCCAAAATAGCATAGGCCTCATCCATGTGTGCTTTTTGTGTGCCTGTGTGTGTGTGTGTTTGTGTGTATGGAGGTATCCGCTCTCTGTGTTCATGACACTGGAGATTAATGGACGCAGAGCCCCCTTTTTGTCCCCTGCAAAAGTTGCTGCCTGACACAGAAGATGAAGTAATTAGCTCACATCTGTTTGTGCACAGCAAGCTGCTGATGGGGCTCCTGAGTGCTACGTCTACAGAGTCCACCTGCCACTCTGTGGGCCAGCTGAGGCCTGCATTACCATAGCCCATCGTAATCAATACCCAGAGCACCACGCAGGCCCATTTAGCCCATTCAGTATACCTCAGAGAGCGAGAGAGCAGAGAGCCAGCCACAACTTGGGCTCAATTAGGGGGCAACTTATCTGCCTTCTCCTAAAAGCCAGTGTGACAGGACAGGGATGGAGATGAATAAGAACAATGGGAGCGGTTTAATGGGAATGTTAAGTCACTGCTGTTCGAATTGTATCATCAGTACATACCATTTTTAATCTTCCTTGTGTTTGCCCCTTTTGTCCACAGAATATATGCTGTAAAAATAGATTGCACCGGAAAGTGCAATAATATTGGATTTTTATGAACAAGTAACAATATGTTAATCGACACCAGGTGTCTTTATTAACTTAAATGCATATTTTCATGCTTTAATGTAGTTATTGTCATTTAATCAAAGGGCATTTAATTTCTTGCTTCTGGTTTGTGGTGGAGTTCTAAGAATGATTTACACGAAAATACATGGGAATCCTCTGAACTACACTTTTAGATTCACACTTTCAGTATAGACTAATGATGACTTGTGCACATCATAATATATACTGACTGTATTGTGCAGTACTTCTCTTTATGGACCTAGGGATTTTTTTTCTGAAAAGGATGAACTATTTTTAGTTTTTGAAAATGAGTGCTTTACCCTTGATTTCATCCACCAAAAACAAATTAGGCTTTTACTGAAGACCATATGCATTTAATAGAAATTCTGACTCTTGAAATAACGAGCATGACTTATATGAAGTTGGTTTGCATCTGTTATTGTAACTGGGCATTTTACTACCTAAGCTGGCTTTTTTCCATGCATTCTTGCATGATTTAAATAATTAATATCTCAGCTACCATTCATAATTTCATATGCAGCAGATCCCACCAATTAATGAAAATTAGCCACAAGGCCATGGTGATTGTTATAATTGAAAGAGCTAAATTACAATGTCATTAGAATTTTAATAAAGTTATATTCAGGATAAGACCTTTTCAGCTATTTGTAAAATATGTAAATAAATAATGGAAATATGCACCCCTGTGGAGATGCAGAAGGCACTGTGTGTGCATCAGACAGCCATTTATGGACTCACACCAGCTGTCATATTTTGATGACAATAATTTGAAAGGAATGTTCTTATAAGATATGAGACCATTATTCATAGAAATTATTCTTAAAATGTATACTGCATAATTGGACAAAATGTACATTTTATCTAAGTATGATTATGTTTGACTTCATCATGTTCCCATATACTCACACTTTACCAAGCTCTTTTGAGCACTTTGATTTTTCTGAATGGTGTGGATGAAACTGTGAAGATTACCCCCTCCATTTGATTGTGCAGTGTCCTGTCATTCACACTGAATGTAATATACGATTCAGTCAAAGCCAGGTTAAATACTCTACTCCAAAGATGTTTCTATGTAAAAAAGCAGAAAACATAATAGTGTGTCAGTATTACCAACCATTTCATAAAGCCTTCTTTGTCTGGCAGCAAAAGCTAAAAGGATCATATTTTTAAGTGATATGCAACATTTCCTTTATTATTTCTTTATTTATCTTTTTATTCATTATTCACTGTTTTTGTATTGCATGCCATTCTTCTCTTACTATATTTTTCAAGAGAATAATGCATAGTATACCATGCTTTGTTTTTTTTTAACCCAAAACTGAAATAAATCACTAGTGAGTAGTGCAGTATAATGCTTATATAATTAGGAACCCCTGGGTACCCATTTATGCTTTTGAAAATAAATATAAAATAGGCTTTTAGGTGCCTTTTATTTCAATCTCCTCCATGTAGTTCTCTTTTATCTGCTAATGGTTAGCCAAGCACTCACATGCACAAAAGCACTATATTGTTCAGCAATGAATTTAGCTCCAAGGCTGATCTGAGTGGGTCTCACTAATGGAATTTTGGTTTTGAGATTATTATTTATTTCCTCTCTTTTCTCATCATCTGGAGCGGGTGGATGTTCTAGGGCTTATGTCCTTTGCAGGCTCTGTGGATCTGCATCCGCATCTGCACCTGGTCCCAGGTCAGGGAATCATCAGAGTCACCCAGCAGTGGCAGAGAGAGATGATTTTTTAAACCAACATGGCTGGCAGAGGGAAAGGGAGTGGCACCATTTGAAAATACAGATAGATCAACGAAATAGAAAGGTGTGAAATATTAATGGGCATCACTAATAGATTTGTTAGCCTTCTAATGGTCATAGGTAAACAGGGAAGTCTTTAGGGTAAGTGCTAGCCTTAATATTTCAGTGCTCTGGGATTTTCCATATCCTCTTTTTGGTGCTGTGGGTTTTATCTTGATTAGAGGGGTATTGATTGGAGATCAAGTTGCAGGCTTTCTGCCGCAATGTAAGGTGAGCTCTTCCGGTACCAGAGGACATTTAAAGCGTTCCATTTTCACAGCCTAATCGGCCCATTTTGTTTGACTGTCTGAGGACAGCAGTCAGATCCTGTACTTAAATACTATTTAGAATTCTGTCATCACTAACCTCTCACAGATGCAAAGCAGAAGGGGTTATTGGTTGCCCTCAACCCAAGACCCCATCCATTCAAATACTTCCCACGAATGTGCATTGTCTTTTATGTGCTAAACCATGATTTTAAAGTTTTTTATTACAAGCATATTTGACTGCCAAACTAAAGATATCACATGGCCCATATGGCCTGCAAATTTTAGTTTTCTCAATGTTGTAAAGGTCTTGTAGCAGGACCAGTGTATAGCAAGATACAAGAAAGAAAGAAATAAAAATAATAAGCTGTACAGTAGATTAAGTTGAAAACAAGGAAGCAATCTCACAAAGAAAGTTCAAGTGGGAGATGAAGTAGGTATCCGCCTTGGACTAATCGTGTTATTTTATAGAAAGTATGGTAAATCATTGTGCTGGCAGAGATGCCAAAGTAAAAATAATCGCCTTTACGTTCCATTCGCATTCATTCAAAATAATAAAGTGCAGTCAGTTAGTATTTGCACAGTGCCGCCAATTTTGTTGTTTTGTCTTTGTACTCCAGAACAAGGAATGTGAAATAAAACTATGAAAATGAATATGTTAAAGTTCTGACTTTTTAAGGGCATTTACATCCAGCGATTCATGTGGGAAGTACAGGCCTTTTATACATAGTCCTCCCATTTTAGGGCACCAAAAGTAATTGGACAAATTAACATAACTTTAAATAAAGTTGGCATACTTGCAAATCCTTTCCATTCAATGACTGCCTGAAGTTTGTGACCCATAGACATCATCAGATGCTGGGTGTCCTCCCTGGTGAGGATCTTCCAGTTCTAGTGCAGCCATATTCAGTTGGATTCAGATAGGGGATTGATTTGGCCAGTCAAGAACATTCCAGTTTTTGGCCCTGAAAAACTCTTTGGTTGCTTTAGCAGTGGGTTTGGGGTCATTGTCCTGTTGAAGTGCTGTCCAATGAGTTTTGAGGCATTAGGTCGGATCTGAGCAGATAAGATGTGTCTGTATGCTTCAGAATTCATCCTGCTGCTGCCATCAGCAGTCACATCATCAATAGACAAGTGAGCCAGTTCTAGTGGCAGCCAAACATGCCCAAGCCATTACACTGCCTCCACCAGGTTTTTGAAAAAATAAGGGAGCCAGCATTGGATCATGAGCAGCTCCTTTATTTCTTCACACTTTTCTATTTCCAGCACTTTGGTACAGATTAATATTCAACTGATCCGTCCATAAGTTTGTTCCAGAACTCTACAGTTCTTTTTAATGCAAACTTGACCTTTCTGTTCTTGTGGCTTAAGAGTAGTGTGCATCTTGTGGTGAACCCTCTGAGATTACTGTATGCCTGCATAGTCTTATCTTTATTTTAGTCTTTGACACATTTATGCCTACATCTTGGGGAGTTTTCTTGATCTGGTTGACAGTAGACAAGGGGTTTTTCTTCACAATTGAAAGTTTTTTTTGTCATCTACCTCAGTCGAGTGAAGTCCTTGCTTCGTAACAGTGAACCAAACAGTTGATTTTGAAACACTGGATGTCTTGGCTATGTCTTGACCAATTTATTCTAATTTTTCCATCCCATTAATGGACTGCTTTCCTGGCATTGGCACTTATTTGGTCCTCATTTTGAGAGACAACAGCAACAAGAATGCAATTCCAACATGGTTCACTTGATATGGATGTAAATACCTGCAAATTAAAACAGTCTGCACTTTAGCCTCATATTCATTGTTTCATTTCAAATCCAAAAAGTACAGAGCCAATACAACAACAATTATGCCACTGTCCAAATGCTTATGGACTGCACTGTATAAAAAGAAAATGATTACAGAATATTTTATCTGAACTTAATTCAACCAGGTGGACTTGTAAGTTTTCTAGTAAGACAGAGTTCAGAGGACCCAAAGTCAAAAAGCATTGAGCATGGTTCAGAGGGGGGATCTGGGTGTGCTAGCGTGAACAATCCTTTTTAAACCAGAAAATCTTGGCTCCTCAGTGAGACAAGGAGAGGTCAGCTGTGACTGAGTCCTCACATTGGGGAGCACAGGTGGATCTTGGGCCCCAGTTAGCGCTGCATAAGTGTCTACGGACCCACAAGCCACATAACGTAAATGAGTCCCATCTGCTGGTCTGGATGGAAGAGGAGGTTAGGCACTTGCTCGGTCCATTTATTTTGCCTCACGTGTCAGTAACCTATGATGATTGATGCCCCCTCCGCATCTGTACAGAAGCTTTTATTCCCGATGCACATTTAGGCCTGCTGCCAATAAGTAACATAGTTCTCTAGATGCATTGAGAGCATGCTGTTTAAACAAAGGGACTGGTTGCTAAGTGTTCATGCTACTCTGCCACCATGCTACAGTCATTACAAGACCATGAGTAGTTCAACAAAGTGATTTAAAAAAAATTTGAAATCAGATTTTGAACCTACAGAAGCACATCTCTTTGAAAAATTAAAGTTCATCAGACAAAGTAGCATTATATTTTGGATGCAAAAAATAATACAATTGTTAAGGTTTTTGTAATATAATGCATTTAGCAGTAATCATTGACTAGTAATGTTAGTGTCTGGATTCTTGCATCAACTTTTAATAGCTCATTAGCCACATCAGGTACAGTATTTACAGGTTAGACAATATGCAATGTTTTTCCTAGATGAGATAAAGGTAAAAATGCTACCTAAGCTTCCTGTAAACTGTTATCATCTTAAATGTTTTGGATTTAGCCCTGCCCTGAACTTTAACTTCTCTGGGTTTGTTCAAGATGAGGGGATGACCAACAGAAAACTATGTAGCTGCATAGACATTCCATGTCTTCCAACATTACAATCGTGGAGACAATGAATTCTGTGATTATCTTAGGAAAATATATCTCCAGGACAAATCTTCTTCCTTTTAAAAAAATGTTAAGGTTATTATCAAAGTGTAAAATATTGCTTTTTTTCCATACATGGTGTTATTTACACCACAAACAGATTGTTTTGGCATTGTAAAAAAATAATGGATGTGAACAAACAGGATGGAAAAAAACGTACTTAAAACTGGAGGGACACAAGATATTTATATCAGCAAGATAAGACCTTAAGTAATGTGATGATTGTATTTTGTTGATATATAATGATATCAGCACTAAGATATGTTCCTGACTACTGTGTATTTTGTCCTCTCAGGAGCATAATGCCAAAGGCCTTGGATGGACAGATAGTTATGGAAAAGACGCCTAGGTACTTCGTCACAGCTGAGACACCAGCTCGCATTCACGCCATGTCCAAGGAGATCAAGCTGATTGTGGTGGTCCGAGATCCAATTACCAGGGCCATCTCAGACTACACTCAGATTATATCCAAGACTCCCAACATCCCCAGCTTTGAGAACCTTACCTTTAAGAACAGGACTACAGGGCAGATAAACTCTCTCTGGAGCCCCATCTGGATAGGGATGTATGCTCAGCACCTGGAAAGGTGGCTGACCTACTTCCCACTGTCCCAGATCCACTTTGTCCATGGGGAGAGGTTGATCAGCGATCCAGCTGGAGAGCTGGGCCGAGTGCAGGACTTCCTTGGCCTGCAGAGGATCATAACAGACAAGCACTTCTACTTCAATAAGACCAAAGGCTTCCCCTGCCTGAAGAAGCCAGAAGGAAGCAGCAAACCACATTGCCTGGGAAAGACAAAAGGCAGGACACACCCTAAAATTGACCCAGAGGTTATTCGGAGGCTCCGGGACTTTTACCACCCCCATAACCAGAAGTTCTATCAAATGGCTGGGCAGGATTTTGGCTGGCACTGAAGTGACTCTGTTTTATGAAAGATGAAACACATTTACTTTTCTCTCCTTCAAGAACATCTCTTTATAGATATTGTTCTCTTTGAGTTTGGTTATCCTTTGGAACAAACTGGAATATGCTCAATGCACGAGGATGATGATGCAAACAAGGTTTTTTTTTTTCCAACAAAAAACATGACTAAACTCACATTATTATCACTTTGGGACTTAATGAAGTAGTGAAAACTTGGGGAAGCCTGATAAATCAGGAATATTTACAAAATATGCACACATTTTTTGCTGAGTGTAAAAAAAAAAAAATAAAAAAAAAAATACTAATTTAACAAATATCCCAATAATTCTTCTGTTGTGGAAGTGAATTGTGCACTGAGAGATATAGTAAGGTTTGATGTAGGAATTCTGGTGCTGGCACCAAAGCTGTTGAGACATCATTAACAAATTGTGTACCTGTCCAATGGATTGCTCAGCTCCTGTCCCATTGTGTGTGACATTGTGTGGAGCAAGGTATTTGCTCTGATCACCCAATTTTCTGCAGAAATAACTTGCGCTATTGAAATGTTAAAAAAGTATCTGTCCCATAGGAGGGGCCTTTTTGCTTCTCTTGTCCATTGTGTGTGACAATATGAGCAAGGTCCTTCTCCTGTGTTTCTGCAGAAATTACTGTTACAGCCCCCAAAGTAATGTTGAGGCTGAGTCTATAGAGGTGTTGTATATCAGACAAATACATGTTTTTCCCTCCTGCAACTCATGTATAAATAGAAAGCAATGGCAGTTCACCATTTTATATATCATTTAGCAATTTAATGCCTTAGATATTTCCTACCCATTGCATTATTTTGTTTTGGTCAGCATCTGTTCAGCAGTATTGGAATAATCACTGTAAATCAGCCAAAGAAAAAATAAACATAATAGGGTATGTCTTGTCTGCTGCTTTCCAAAATATCACTCGGTCAGGTCAACTCAAGTGCAGAATTCATATTTGCATTCAGAGGTTATTTAGAATTAAATGCATAAAATAATTAATATTGTTGCAGTATAACACAAATAAAATAAATATATGCATAAATATTTTTGGAAGCTTTAGAATTGCTGCTGAATTTGCTCTATTTAAAATGGCATGCCTTTATTTCAGATGAGAAGAGCACACAGCTTTATAATTTGTTCCCCTCCTGAATGTTAAGCTACCTGGAATTAAACACCCCTGCACTTTGAGTCTGCCATGGCCTATTTTTCTGGTTAACTGCATTAACCTGCATTCCCAGCCTGTTTTAACCTGTCTGTCACTCAGCTCATACCATCAGTTAAGCTGGTCTTACTGCAATGGCGCCACTGTTTTGATTTTAGGATAGTCTGCTTTTTTATGGCAGTACAAGAACTTTAGATACACTACATGGCCAAAAGTATGTGGACACCTGAACATCACACCCATATGTGCTTGTTGAACCCGCTTTGCTGCTAGAACAGTCTCCACGTTCCTGGGAAGGATTTCCACCTGATTTTGGAACATGGCTGCGGGGATTTGCTTCCATTCAGCCGCAAGAGCATTAGTGTGGTCGGCCACTGATATCTGCCGATAAGGCCTGGCTCCTAGTGGGCGTTCAAGTTCATCCTAAAGGTGTTTGATGGGGTTGAGTTCAGGTCTCTGTGCAGGCCAGTCAAGTTCTTCCATACCAAACTTGTCAAACCATTTCTTTATGGACCTTGCTTGGCACACGGGGGCATTGTCATACTGAAACAGGAAAATACCTTCCTCAAACTGTAGCCACAAAGCTGGAAGTACACAATTCTCTAGAATGTCATTGTATGCTGTAGCATTAAGCTTTCCCTTCACTGGAACTAAGCATCCTCGCCCAAAGCTTGAAAAAGCTCTGGACCATTATTCCGCCTTCACCAAACTTTAGAGTTGACACTATGCATTCGACCAGGTAGTGTTCTCCTGGCATTCGCCAAACCCAGATTCATCCGTCAGACTGCCAGATAGAGAAGCGTAATTCATCAAACCAGAGAACACATTTCTACTGCTCCAGTGTCCAAAGGCAGTGCGCTTTACATCACTCCAGCCGACCCTTGACATTGTGCATGGTAATCTTAGGCTTGCGTATGGCTGCTTGGCCATGGAAGCTCATTTCATGAAACTCCTGGCAAACAGCTCTTGTGCTAACATTGCTTGTAGAGGCAGTCTGAAACTCTGTAGTGCGTGTTGCAACTGAGGACAGATGATTTTTACATATTACACGCTTCAGCACTCTGCGGTCCCATTCTGTGAGCTTGTGTGGCCTACCGATTCGTGACTGAGCTGTTCTTGCTCCTAGACATTTTCACTTAACAATAACAGCACTTACAGTTCACAGAGGTAGCTCTAGCAGGGCAGAAATTTGACAAACTGACTTGTTGGAAAGGTGGCACCCTATGACAGCGCCACATTAAAAATCACTGAGGTCTTCAGCACGACTCATTCTACTGTCACTGTTTGTCTATGGAGATTGCATGGTTGTATGCTTGAATTTATGTTAGCAATAGGTGTGGCTGAATTAGCCGGACACACTTATTTGAAGGGGTGTCCACATAGTTTTGGCCATGTAGTATGCTGCAAAATAGTATATCTTGAGGGAGCATCATGTTCAAAGCCACAAATGTTGTGGAAATTAAAATGGTATTTTACTGTTATGTTACAGTAGCGAGTTAACAGAAATACAAATAAGGACAGTGAAATTAAGGAGGGTTTTGGGGAGAGAGAGATCGTGATTGTGTGTGTGTGTTTGTGTGTGTGTGTGAACGTTTCTTTTATGTAGGTTCTAAATCAGTCATTTATAAGTGTCATCAGAGCTAAAAACTCGATAATTTCATGTCACGGATCGTGAAATTTCCTTTTTTTTATTGACCACTATACATCACTTTCAAAACCAGCCGTAGATGGGATAATTAAGTACCAGTTATGCTCCAAACTCTACCATTAAACAGTCCATTAAACAGAATAATACCAAGTACTTGACGTTGCTGGGAAAACTTGCATAAAATTTTGTTTAATAAATAACAAAAAATAAATTAATCTGTGCGAATTTGTGCTGCTTACTGCAGTTGATAACGTCTTTCAAATTGCAGAATCGTGGAATGAATTTAGTACATGACGAATGCACGAATCTGCTATGTGCGTGCTTCGAGTAAGCATGCGCACAATCTAACGCTGACGGAATAAATGTACGGAACACACAAGAAATAAACAATAATCCTATTTATTTAGCTGGGTTATCTCCTCTTCGTAAACACAGTGCTGAACTGCAGCTTAGTAGGGTAACACTGGTGAAGGATTGAGAGGTCGCCAGCTGTCCTTGGGTCTCAACTTTGATTTAATGCCCTTGTGATATAATGGCATGCAGCCTAGTTAGACAGTAAGGCACAGATGCAGCGTTTAAACTGTCAGCCTGAGGACTGGCTGCACGTGGGTGAGCTCAAGTGCGACTGTGTTCGACGGCAGTACCAGAGAGAAAAACGTATTTAATTCCTTCTTTGTTCCACTCCATCCAGTCCCGAACGCGAGGTAAGTGTTACCGAATTTAAAACGGCTTGAGGAAGCACTGAACAAGAACCCGCCTCTACGTCATCTTGTCAAAATCGCATTTAGCAACCTACCTGTTTATATGCCTCTGCCTCTGCAGAACTACGGTAACAAGCATGGTAAGGAGCAATTTCTAAACTGGGTACCGTCAGCCTTTTGATAATGTGGGTTCAGCTGTCAGTTTCCAGAGATGCATGCATTTATGTAATTAAACGATTAAATAGTGCCATTCACACACGCACACACACACACACACACACACACACACACACACACATATATATTAGCCAACAACATGTATCATCAGAGGCTAGCCAGGTGAATACTTTAATCTTCTGTATGGGGGATTAAAAAGCACACCGGTGTTGGGGCAGTACCCAACAAAAACCTTTCAATATACTGAACCACAAGCTCTCATTCACTCTTGTACAGATGCTTAATTACCCAGACAAAGAGCTGAAAGTCTCAGCTGCTTCCTCATATAAACTGGGTGCCATACACCTGCAGAATCCTGAAGATTCACAGATTCTGTCTGACACTCATAACATACTCCTGCACTATTGCTAATGTCTCTATCAGGACCTTGCTGACAGTGGATACATTGCTTCCTCATAGCTGGAGTATGAGCAGATCAGATGTAAACCCGATGAACGACACCAATGTTTACGTGGATCCTGTGATGGAAAACTTACCTGCAAGTTCAGGCTACCTGGTGGAGCTCAGAGAATATCCTGTGTCAATGTGAGAGACTGAGAAAGGCACTGGGACAACCAGAGCATCCAGTATCTCCAACACCAGATAATGAGCTGCCATTATTTATTTTAAACCACTGTTTTTGTTCATGATTATCAAAGACACACATAATTTTGGAGAGCATTGTATAAGGTCAATTACTATTTGTTGTAAACAATCAGTGAATAATAAGTTACCACAGATGTAACCACATCTGAGGACTTGCCTTAAAATTAATGTATTGAATTTATGTACCTTTGAACATATATAGCTCCAAAATGAAAATTATTCCAGGAATCTTATTTATAAACATACATGTTTGGCATGCATGGAGAGCATTCATTATAACATAGACCTGTCTGCCCTCTCATGGACAAACTGTAGACTACTGGTCTTAATTCTTATCCTTCTTATGTCTGAAATTACACTGGACTATAATCAGGTTCCCAATGCAGTTTCCTAGTGCAGTTTAAATGTAATTGAAATCACACACAGTGACCCATGGACAGTTCCCAATGTTCTGAATTTCAAAAAAATATTTAATAGGCGCTGCAAGTAAGACGTGTAAAGCCTGCTGAGTTCATCAGCCATACGAGGCTATAAAGCTGGAATGTTTTTTTCCAGCTTTATAGTTTTTTTTAATTAACTTGAAAAAATCCAGACATTTTGAGGAGCAATGCAGGGAAAGTTATAGTACTGCATACATATTAGTGAGTAATTATATTTATGTTAGTATACTCATTGTGTTAGTAAAGCTTCAATATGGCATAAGTGAATGATGGAGTCCAACTTTAAATAAGATTCAAGAATCATGCTGTTACTGATATAAATTGTTGTTCTCCTCCCTCCTCAACCCACCCCTTCCCCCACCTCCCACTCACTGCAGATGACTTTGCAACCTACTTTGGACGGAGTGTAGCACAGTGGGTAAGGAACTGGACTTGTAACCGAAAGGTCGCAGGTTCGATTCCCGGGTAGGACACTGCCGTTGTACCCTTGAGCAAGGTACTTAACCGAAATTGCTTCAGTATATATCCAGCTGTATAAATGGAAACAATGTAAAATGCTATGTAAAAAAGTTGTGTAAGTCGCTCTGGATAAGAGCGTCTGCTAAACGCCTGTAATGTAATGTAATGTACTTTGACATGGAAGTAGCAGACATCTACAGTTCCTTCACACAATCTCCAGCATGGTCTTCGACTCTCTGTGTGTATTCTTTGCCTTTGCAGATGCTGATGTCTCAGTACTTTTGTTGGCTCACAAGTGAACCCCTGCTCACTGGATCCGATTGATGACACTCAACTGTTTCTCTCCTTTTTCTCCTCTGACACACAGATCTACTAGATGAGCTGACACCTGCAGCTTAATCTGACCAAGACTGAGCTGCTGTACATCCTATCCCACATGTTTTTAATATGGAAAATACTTACTTTGAGTACAAGGGTCATTAAGGTCATTCTAAATGAGGATCATAATGCAGGTAAACAGCAACGACACCGAGTACGACTGGAAATTAGATTAAAATGGCCTCTTTTGATGTACAAGGTCTTAATTATCCTATTAGTAGAAGGAAGGTTGATGATTTTCTGAAGAACTGCTCAATTACATTTCTGCAGGAAACTGAATTTAATGATGAAGAACATCAATGTGACAACTGAAATATTTTGTCATTAAAGAGAGTATACAATTGAACAACACCCCTGGAATTTCTGCCTCTACGTTTTGGGATATGGCTGTGACAGAGGTTAGGCCTGGAAGCAAAGCCAAAGCGGTAGCTTCCTACTGCTGTTGGCTATCTTCTGGTGACTGAAGAATGTTGGATATACACACTCATACACCCCTGTGTCATACCCGCTACTCCAACAAAGATTGTATATGCATATATGTACAAAAAAAACAAGATGGAGCCTTGCGATGGCTTCTCAAAATAACGGTCCACAATTGTTCGGGCAGCAAACGAAAGTTCAAAAAAAATCTCCCACCATCCAGCTTTGCAACACCACCATTTTCCTTTCTCGCGAGCTACCCTTTATCCCCCAGGAAAGGGACTGTCCATGCTATGTCATTAACTGACTGTAGCGTGCCAAAAAAATTTAATAGAATTGTAGTTCTATAATCCTGTCCTGACATAGGGAAGAATAATAATAACTGTAAAGCTCTAAGGTACCAAGTGATTAATTTGAATAAATATATAGGAAAGTCAAGTGTAAGCTGTGAAAAGATCTATTAATCTTATATACAAAACATTTACGGTTTAAGAAAAGATATTAGATCAAAAACCAGCATTTTCACAAAACACCTATGATTTGTAGGAAATATTTCTGTGCTGATGAACACTGATCATTTAAAACTAAGTACAGTACTCTGGCAGCATTGATGCAATATACAGATCCAATTGGAGTAGCTTCCCAAAAGACTAGAAGAAGAGGCTGAAAAGAAAATAAATATCATGGTACCTGTGCACATTTTTTTCTACAATTGTTAAGCAAACCTGTGTGTGTATGCACACATGCATGTGGTTGTGCTTATTTGTTTTGATATGTGCTCGGCGCTGACCATAATATCTTTAACAACTCAAAGTTATTGAATTTCTTTTTATTAATTATAATACATCACAAATGTAAACAGATTTGTTTGGCATCACACAATTGTTTTCACTTTTCTTTCTCATGCTCACCCATGTTTGAAATCATGCCACTGTAGAACTTTCATCATCACATGAACGGTTTGTTCATACAAGGGCAGTACATTTGTGGAACCACATAAAACACACCATCTGCAGAACCTCAGTACAGTGATTTTTTAAAGATTCAAGAGGTTGTTTAAAAATAAGCAAAAAGTAATGCATTTAATTTGATGTTGGTAAAATTTCTTGTATAAGAGAAATATTGTGCTCCACATAATATATCGTATAATCACTTATCTATTGGAAGAATGGAATAGTTTTTCAGTCTTTTACAATGTTTTGTTTTTGACATGTGATTCTAAGAGTGACCATATCCAAGCTATGTTTCCTAGTGACAGGGTTATCTGACCTTTTAAGCTCTTATAAGTGCAGATTGCTAGGTTAATAGTGATAAATAGTTCTGGTAAATCCTTCTGCGGAAAGGATCTCTTTCTGATTTTGTACAGTGGACAAGAAAGTAATGACAATGACAAAGCGACTCCACTTCGGTTGCATTTAATTATTTAAATAAACAAACCAATAAATTAATAACGAAATAAATAATTTGTAAAATGTAACCTCATATACCTGGAATATATGTATTTCCTGATATTTTATTTTATTGAAATCTGTGACATTTTCACTTTTCCATGACAAAGGTTACCCTTTTACTCATGGTTATTCTTTATGTACTTATGTATGCAGCCAAAGGTCTCTGTATCTGAAATCGTATAAAAAGACATGAGTGTAAATATATATTCAGATATATAAATGTATGCTCAGTATTTTGCTACTATTCTGTGAATTATTTGTTTACTTTCTCATTTGTAAAAGTAACACTTTGGAATATAAATAAAACATTTTTAAAATAATAATTAAACCATTAGCAAAATGTCTATGCTTTATTTGCTAACCAGCACAGAGAAGACCATATGTAAAAGGATATATGTAAATCACTGTGTCCAGGTTGACCTATGATCAAAATAGAGTAATGTGCTATAAGGAGATAACTGGTTTATCTCATTAAAATGCATTTGCTTAACTGATAGATTTAAAAACACACAATATTCACCATGCATTTGCAACAGATGCACTAATTTTAAACAAAGGCACTCAACATATACTGTATATTTGTGTATGCTTTTCACATTAAAAAATTTACAAAGTAAAATTATAAAAACATTTTTTCCGACTATTTAGTTGGTGACCAGGAGCAAATGAAAGAATGATGCACTATATGTTTTTGTTAATGTAGTCTAACAAAACAAAACAAAATCATTTCTTTTCACACATGAATATTCAAGTCCAGTTTCTGTCACTGGAAAGACCTATTTTTTTCTATTAATATAAAACAAGACCACATCTGAGAAAGCACATGAAAGAATCTTTTCCTAAGAAGGAAAACAAATATGACTGTTCTTTCTTCATGTTATAATTGGTTTCACAAAAGGCAAAATTGAATTTGTTCCACTCACACATGCTCACGCAGATGCTCATGCACACCTAGAAAACAAAGACCACAGTAAACTTGAACAGCTGCAACTTCTACTGAAGTTTTAGTGAAATGATAATGAAGCAAATCGACTCATCTAATGTTGAGGTAATGAAAGGAATACAGATAAATATGCAAATAAACCATAATGAGCACTTTCCTTATCCCATCCTTAGAGATGGAGCTGCGTAGAGAGTCAGGTGGTAATGGACTGGTAAGTGAGCCAGGGGCTCTCAGGCACCACTGAGGACAGCCCTGAAGAGACGTCCATCTTTGTGGGGGCCTTTAGCAGTACTCCTCCACCTGTGGATCAGGTAGGTCATTCAGGTCCAGGAAGACTGAGGTGTTGGACAACTTGCGGCCATTACTGGAGAGGTCCAAGAGCTCCTCGGCCGTGCTGGGAACTGAGCTGATGTACATGTCCCACACTTGGTCTGGAGAGTCCAGGTCTAGCAGCTTCTGCTTGATTTTCAGGTTCTTCTCAATGTTTCTCCGTTTATGTTTGAACTCCAGGATAGTCTTTGTGTACCTGTTGATGGTTGTCACAGAGGAGGCCATGCAGGAGGTGAAGGAACTCCATGCCAGACTGAGCAAAAAGCGTAAATGTTAGTAATAAAAAGGACCTAACATACTACCAGGAACACAGGAACATAATTCATAAGACAGTTTAAACCTTGTAAAGCTTGTATGTTTGGGAGAAATATCTCTTATATATTTAATATAAATGTAATGAAGTAAAGCCAATATTAGCATACATATTTGAATACTGTAACCTTACATGTAGGACCAACTGTAGTCCCAGGTCTGTGGCTTCCAGTCTTCTGGCCCAAGACTCACTGTTAACTGGAAGGCTGTGGTGAACATCATGTGGGCCACCATTCCCAAAAGCCCTGTGAGACCAAGCAGATCAGAATCGGTTTCCGTTTTTTGAACAGTTCATAAAAAGTTCCAAACAAAACCACAAAAGAACATGGTACTACAGTATAAACTATACACTAAACCCATTGCAGGTTTTCAGAAAGGAACACCCCTTTGGGCCTGCAATGGTGACCGAGAGAAGCTTTAGGTAATAAAACATTTGGTCTGGAGTACATGTCAGGACTCAGGAGACATCTTGAAACATTAAAAAGTACTTATCATTCTTCCTCTGGCTCTGTCTGTGTGAGCCCTGCTTTTAGCCTGTGGTTTAATAAGAAATGGTGGCTGACATCACGTGTCCCACAGGAGAGCACATGCTCGTCTTGGCTCTTCTAAATTAATGTAGCATTACATTTTGCACTAGCTTTTTCTCTGCAAAGTGGCCTGCAGTGCATTCTTTTCTTTGTAGGCAAACAGAACCAAACCCTTTGCAATGAAATACAATGCAATATTGATTAACTAAGCCTTATAAATATTACTTGCAATGTATTGTCAAATTTTATCAATAGAGTATGCCAAAATATTTGTTGTGATGGTAATGAACCTGTGTTGTAGTAATTTTAAGCAATCAGTTTCACGCAAATTAAATCCCTTGTTTTCATTGCAATATGTAAACACACAGATTGTTTGTTATGTGGAGAATGAGCCATATAATATAATATAAAAAGGTACATATGTATGCATAAACCTATCCACCACCTATGCAGTACTTAGTACTTAGTGTACTAATTAGCAATTAATGGTGCAGTGAACAGAACAAGAAATTTACTGGTCAATGTGAACACAACAATTGTGTGTTTGTTCATGAATGTGTGAAGACAAATTTACTTGAATTTACAGTTCAAATGTTTTATTTGCATATGTGGAATGCATTTTCATGCATAATTTTGGTGATATTGATATCAGGAATTGGGGAATCTTTCCTGGTTTATTTCAAATTGGGCAGAAAACTTCCAGTAGTCACTTGCCTCTTCACTCCAGGAAGTCTTTTTCATATGTAAACTAGCTGATAAAACCAAATTAATTTGAATGGCCAGAAGCACCTCTGGTTTTCTTGCAACTACCAAAAGCAGTTGCAATTCATATTGTTTACCACAAGGTGCCAGCATTGGATAGGAATTGTATGGAATGCTGTCATCCACTAAAGTTAATCTGGTTTTTGTTCCAACCACACAAGATGAAGATTGGATGTCACTATATTTGACATCACATGGGTGAGTTGGTTTTAAAAATGTTCAGCTGAAATGGGACGTGAAATTCCAGTTATAAAGAGCTTTTAAAATTCACCTATATTTTTCAATTAATTACTCCCAACAACCGCTTTTAATTAAAGGGGAAAACAACCCTTGAGATATTCCCATAATATCTCAATATCACAAATACATATCATGGTTCAAATGATGTAAGAAACTAGAGACCTATGGGCACTGGTTTAAAGTCTGCAGATAAACCCAACATAAAGATAACTTTTCCTACAGATATGCACATTAATGATCTAGGGCTTGCACCATATTGCAACACCATGTGCATTAACAAATGTACAGGACTGGGGTGGGAATTAAAGTTTCAGCATTGCTACTAATCCTATGCAAATATCCAGTCAAATTGAGATCGGACTGGATCAAAAATAGATGACTTTTTACAACATGGAGGCACATGACCCATTCAGTGAAAGAGCCTTTCTTCAGTCTCAACCACCGTGATACCTGTTTAAGATAACAGTCTCCATCCCCAGTGTCTAAACAGAGATATTACTGTGTCTACTTTATAATCTCTGATCTCCGACAGGACATTTCTATGTATGCCCATATGGCCAACATTTGTGTTTTGAATACAATATCTATATTCTGTGATCTGTATCTGTGATACTGTATGTTCTCATTTGCTATCAGCACTATCAGGAGACATCAAACATCAGACGGTTAAAAAAATTCTTAAAGCACAACTGCCCCACATACAGTGCCATGAAAAAGTATTCCTGATTTCCTCTATTATTGCATATTTGTCATGGTTTCAAATGGTTTCAGATCTTTATTATTAGACACAGGGAACCAAAGTAAATACAAAACACATTTTTAAAAAATTATAATTTCATTTATTTAATGAAAAGAGTTATCAAAAACACCCGTATCACCCATTATAATAGAGAAAATTATGAAGGGGGCAAATACTTTTTCACAGCACTATATATACTGTATATATAATATCAGGAGCTGTAGAATTTGCGTTTACATGCCTTGGTTGCGATCTGTTGTATTACTTGGGATTTCTGCGATGCTAGGTGTTAGGAATTCTGGATGGGAGATACATTATGCCATACAGAGCTCTGCTCTAGAGGCAGACTATACTGGATATCTTCGCAAGAGAGGGATCTCTGAGCACGCATCATCGCCAAACATAAAACACAACCTGTATGCCATATCCTGTTACCTCATAAACCACATAATCTGAAGGAGCAGAAAGGCATGGGTCACCAATTAATTGGTCTCACTGCTTGTGTTCTGACTCTCAATAATAGTATTATTGATTTCTCTCCACTCTGCTCTTTAACAGACCCCAATTTATTCATATTTAATTAATAAAAGCAAAGAGCACTGAATGCACTGCACTACCTAGTGTAGTGTTGGAGAGAAAACCTCCACAACATGACAAATGTGGTGTGTGATAAGGCTTTTATAATGTTTACTCATTAAATGTACTGTATATTAAATGTCAACTGTGGATTTGAACAATAACTGCCATATTTTTCAGAATGGTGTTGTATACCAGTAAACTAGGGGTGTGCTGATACACAGCACATTTTCTTTATTCTGTTATATACTTCTCTTATGTTATGGTACTCCGGTTTATGTTAGGAAGGACAGTAGTTCATTTCTTCCTTCCAAAGGCTGTGAAAATTCTATTATCTGTCCTCCTATGCTAATACTGTAACTTAAGTTAACCTGACATTCGATTTATGAAAATCAAACAGATTTCTATCGTAGTTTTGACAGAGTTATTTACATGTTCATTCCTCAAAGTCCTTTTGGTTACTCACTCCTGCCCCTGCTGGATGGAGTTCTGCATCGCAGCAGGAGACATGGTTATATACTGTAATACTGCTTGGCCTCTGAGCATTATCAAGGTCCCTGGGAAACTGCCAAAACAAGTCTTAACTAGGCTTTTCTTAATAAGAACTGAGAACAGCACATTGGTCATGCTGAAGTGGACAAATTTACATCATTAGTTTCAATTTAGCAATTCATACAGAGGCACCCTTGGTCCCCCATAAGTGCTCTTTGTGCTATATTTGTGGGCTGGAGCCAATCAAGACAGCAGCCCATTCTCCATCATCTCAAATAAAAAATTACAATTTAAATGCATATTTTCCAGTTTGGAACACAAAGGAAACTATTGAAGCAACAGAAAGAGAAAAAGGGAAATATGTTTCTATTCTTTTCCCTGTACCCTGTGGTCTTCCTCTAGAAATGTGTAACTTAGTACTGAATACAATGGCTCTTGAATAAAACAGTCTAACACTTCACTTTCTAAAATTCAGATATGCCCCCTAAACACAAAAAATATATTCAGAATTGACTGTGACACCGTATGTGGACAAATGCTGAGAAGTTTGGGGTGCATAAGTATAGCATTTAGATTTTTAATTATGTTATACAATTAACACAACATTCTAATAATGTACAACTTATCTCAAAGCCAGCTTAAAAAGATTCTAAAACTCTTATATAGGGTAAAATCCATCGGATTCGACCCACCACTGCAATGGCAGTGAATTATTTTCTTATTCTCAAGTGTCTCAGTTTCCTAAACTGCTTTACAACCATCTGGTATGCTTGCTGCGATAGGTTAATGTGGCCGCTGACATTTTAATCAAGAGCAAGGACATATTAGAGGCAGGTGATCCGTATTGTGAAATTACCTGACAGAACGGTAAATATTGCAGCAAAGGCATTCAGCTTGAGCCCATCAATAACGTTGCCGTAATGACAGACTTCTATTGACATGAGTATCCCACCGGTCCCCAGCAAAACGATGTAGAGACACTCGGCCACAATGCACAGCCACAGGACACCTGTAAGGAGTCAGAGTAGTAATGGATTTCACCTGTGATGGATGAAATCCATTACTCACAAAACAAACAAACAAACAAAGCCTAAAAACTCATAAAGAACACTCATAATTAACAGGTTTTAAGCTTCTCAGTATTTTTGAAAATGAGCAGGTGTATTTCTCTATGCCAATTGCAGAATATCTCTTATATGCTCTCTGTTTTTCTTGGTCTGGAATCAGCTGAAGGAGGGAGCAGTACTGGGAGACATTAACATTTTCAATTGCAGTAGACCTGCACCGATGGGCAGCTCAAGAGTAGTGTTCTCTAAATTCAGATCTACTATCTCGTGAGAGCTGTATTGCCATTCCACTTGTGTCAGAAAGAAAAACAATCTGGAGAATGGTAAGAATGTACTCATTATTACAGTAGTCAAGAAAAGCACCACATCATATATATTCACTGCTGAATCACTCACAATTCTACCTATACCATGCAACCGTGCAATTGCTACTCATACAGTGAGCTGCATAATGTTTAGGAATAATTTTTTCTTGATTTGGCTCTCTATTCCACAATTTTTGCGTTGTTTTGAGGCTTGCCAGCTCACCACCTGTCACCAGTTACATCAAATGCTAATGTATTGGGTTTCATCTAATTATACTTGAGAAATATCTTTGCTTTCACCATCTGTATGTCTTAATGTCAAATACAGAGTAAAAATATAGTTTAGAAGCTTTTAAAGATGACAAGGTATGATGACGGTAATACTGGAGTGCTGCGTCGATTGGAGGTCTAGCTTGAGCACTCTGCAGACTCAGGTGCAGTGAAATTTTGAGTGGCTGATTTCAGAGTCTAGGGCAGTCAGAGAAACCAGATTTGTTTTCCTAGAGCTTTTCATTAATTCATTAATTAATTAATCTGTCCGGATGTGAAGGAAATTTAACCAAATATGAAGAAAAGTGCCCTAAAACAATTTGCATATCACATTTTTAAGCACTTAAGTCTTAAGCATTAACCAGTTCAATTTCATTCCACAGGTGCTCTACTGGATTGAGATCTGGGGTTTGTGTTAACCATTGGAGTAAACTGTCATGTTTTTTTTAGATCTGGCTTGAGATGATGTGTGCTTTGCCAGATGGTACATTATCCTCCTGAATATTTGCCAAAGGGCAGACTGTGACCATAAAGAGATGCACAAGCTCAGCAACAATGGTTAGATATGCTGTGGAATTCAAAAGATGCTCAATTGGGGCCTATTAAGGGCACTAATGTGTGCCAAGGATACATGCACAACCACTAGCCTGCACCATTGACACAAGGTAGGACGGATCCTTGGATTCATGCTGTTTACACCAATTTCTGACCCTGCCATCTGCATGTCGCAGCAGAATTCAAGGTTCATCAGACCAGGTGATGTTTTTCCAATCTTCAGTTGTTCAGTTTTGGTGATCATCAGGCCACTGTGGCCTCCTCTTTCTGTTCTTAGTTGACAGGAGTGGAACCCGGCATGGTCTTCTGCTGTAGCACATTTGCTTCAAGATTCAATTCTTTGTGCATTCAGAGATGTCCTTCCGCACACCACTGTAAACAGCTGCTTTTTTAAAATCATTTTTGGCCTTTATGTTAGTTTGAACGAGTCTGCCTATCCTCGTGTTTTGCCCATTCTAATGTTTGGTCAAACAACAACCAAACCTCTTCACCAAACGTCATCATATCAGCGTGCTTTATATATTGAGTGTGTTAACAAGCACGTACCTAATAAAGTGGCAACTGAGTGTAGACATAGGGTGGGACATTTTACGAATGTCTCTGAATATTTGCATGCTGATTTGTCCTTATGTTTACTGGAGTACGCATTTATTTTTTATTATTTTACGCCTACGGCTCTACTCTCCCTCTAAACTCTCCTCGCTCCTCAAACATCCATGGAAATGTCTTGGGCAATTCAAAGAAAGATGCAATAAGGTACTTATATATGCACACAAATCTAATTTTATAGTGTCTCCTCTCCTGGATGGTTTTATCACCTCTCCGATGAAACAGCTGAGTAAAAAGCCTTACGATTTGAAGTTTAAATGACCAATCTGTGCATTTACGTAATGGCTGGAGAGGCCTGCTTGCTTGGAATTTACATTTATGGGGCTGTAGCCAGAGAGCACAGAGGTCTGTGCTGTGTCTATCTTGTTATATAGTAGCTATATTATTTGTCTGAGAATGAGAATTTCGATACTGAGAGGACTTTGCATTATTATTTAGATTATTATCACCTTTGTTGTCAAGAGCAAGAGTACATTTTCCATTTTTGTTTGAGGTATTCAATAGTTAAGGTGAATTATTCCTGTTTGGTCCCCTTACAAAGAGGCAAAAACAACAAATATATTTATTATGGTATTATGATGCTAAGGGTTACTTTTAATTTGACAATATAGGAATATTTTACTAGCAATTATTTTGTCAATTCTTATGTAAGCCAGTCCTCGCCATTAATGTACCTCAGCCCCTTTTAAGTGTCTCAACTCAACAATCAAAATAAACATCCTCAATCCCTCTCAGAGTGTTTATGAAGGTTGAAGGGAAGGCTATTATGCATTACAGGGAGTATGGTGTTTTTCATTTGTTTTGTGGCTACTTAGTTATGAATGTATTCCATTATTGTTTTCTACCTTGATTTCTTATCTTCTGGAGTTGAAAGTATAATTCTCCTCTCTCCCAATCTCTAGTAATTTCATTTTGATGTCTTTCTTATTACTTTTTTACTTTTAGAGTTTTAGTTAAATGTTTCAGTTAATTAGCACTGAATTTGTGAGTGCGACTGAGTATACAATATTTTTTGGTTCAATATTTTTTGGTATGCTCTTTTTTTGCATCTTAAGGCAAAACTATGCGAACGTGCCTATTTTATTCTTTCATGAAGATGTTATAGATTGTACAGTATGGCACTGTATAAGGGGTAATATTGTTTGTATAAACATTTAGAAGACCAATCAGTGGAGCACATATTTTCAAAAATAATCTGAGGTTTGGATTCAAAAGAACAACATACAGAACAGTTCTAAAATATTATTGTTGACAATTTAACAAATTCCAAAAACAGGGAACATTTATGAATGGTTCTTGAAATATTTGAAATTAAATTGGTTGTCATGAGAAGAGGTATTCTGTAAATGTACATTTTTTTCTTTGCTTATTTGAAATGGATAATGAAATTAATTGGCATTGATCAGGAAATAAATGGGGTGAAGCTAAGTAAAGAAACTGGCTGATTTGGCTGGCAGTAGTATCTGTAAGACCAATCAGCTGATTATTCTGCTCCCTTCTTACTAAAGTGCTAAATGGACAGACAGCTCCATGCCCGAGCGAGCTCATTATTCCATGTAATTTTCCGTATGTTGTGAAACAGCTGGCTTCCTGCAGGGCCTTCCACCATAGGGCCCTCAAAGTACAGAATGACTTGCCTGTGCTTTCGTATGAAGAAATCAGAGACATAGGAACATCCTTTGGAATATCTTACAAAAACTATGCTCCCTGAAGTGTGCACTTTCCACTGATGCTGCCATTGTTTAGCGGCTGGAGACAATTCCTCAGGCAACTTTGTTGGGGAGGAATTATGGTACCGCACAATGATCACAAACCAGTTTTCAATCACTTTGGGGGCCTTTGCTTTTTCTTAGCTTTTATTTCTTTGTGCACAGGCCCCCACATACATTGTAGTACATACTTTACTCTGGCTTCAAACAAGGATACTGCACAGACGCCCTGAATTTTCTGACTTTTTATTTAACTATTTTTGTTATATAGCTGATTTCTTTGCTGTTGTTTTTTTGTTATTGTAAGGACATCTATTGCAGCTTAGTACTGTTTAATACTTGCCTTATAATATTACCCAACAAAATAGATCAAAGTTAGTTTTGCTTTAACATTATCAAAAGTTGTCACCAAGGGGCCAAATGGATACTTTCCATTTTTTTTCACTAATGCTCAAATGTTTTGCATCGTTTGCCTTCCCCTAAAAGGCAAGTGATTTATTTCACATGCTGTTACACCAGGGCTCTCCCTCATTTCTTTAGGCTATATTCACTATCACCTCAATTGTTTAAATCATCTGCAAACTGTTGTATGTGGGATGCTTGATTGATTAGCTTCATGCTGGCAGCATTTCCCTGATGTACATTAAGGCTTTGCAGGGTGTTTCACTTTCCATCCTGTAACAGTCCCTACCTGTGATTTTGCTTCTTTCCATTAACTGTTACTGCCTATTACTATTGCCATGGTTTGCAGGTATCTACACTTTATTAAAAAATAAGTCATTCACTTCTTATTTATTTCTGAATCACTACCTTATTATGGCTCTTCATTTACGTACAATGTATGCAGTTGCTGTGCTACAGCTGGTAGTGTCATAAAGAGTACAATCTTTAGGATGACAGAATTTTACTAGCTGTTAAAATAATCATGATATTGGGAGCAGTATTTCTAAGAGCTGTTAAAATGTTCAGCAGTTTTAATCAGTTGCTCCAGTAGGACATTATAGGGGTGTAGTCATTAAGTGTACAGAAATGGATTGGACAAATATTTTGAGTATGATCAAAAGTATGATAAATATTCATTCTCTTTGGTGGGCTGTCACACCATAATCCCAACAGAGCATCACTTTGAAGTAGAATGTAAAGTTTTATATTAGTGCATAACACTGGCCAAGGTATTTAGGCACCCTGATCTTCAGCTTTAAATTAATTTGTAGCATGATGTGTAGATGGATATACTGGAAGAAAATTCATGCAAACATGATGCATGTATATCTATTTTAAGTCGCTGTAATTATTCTGATTGACTGGGCTTAGAATGTTCAATGTCATCATCCTTAACATGCGCTAATAATAATTGCCATCTTGTTGACATTACTAATTTTACTTGAAAATGATATGTTACTTTGACCACAAATGCAATTTTGGAATTGAAATATAGCTGATTAAACTTATACAGGCCAGTGTCATTTTAGGGATTGATTCATTATCTTGAAATAAAGACTTGTAGCAAACTGATAAATCACAATGAACAAAGTACAAAGCAAGAAGATGCACGCATACCAGATTATAAACTCACTAAATGTAAAAATATAATAAAATATAAAAACAATGTATTTCAAAATGATGGAAAAAATGTCTAGTACATATTTTACCTACCTCTTTCATGTGAAGGGGCAATATTAAGAAAACTTCTGCAATGCTCTCCTGAAAATACATACAGTAAATGTACTTTAGCACAATGAATTGTCCAGTGAAAAGTGTTATCAATAAGATTGGATTGTTCACTTATAGTAAATGAAGAATTCACACATAATGAGTCTCTATACTGAGTTATAAATGGTATTTAAGCTGAGTACGTACTTCATGGCTGATGATGATGATGACAATGAAGATAATGAAGATGATGAACGGCTGTGAGGAATTTTCTTATACCTTCTGTAATTGACAATAATCAATTTATTAGCTCGTTTTCTAGCAGTTATTACCTAATTTTTGCATTCCAAGATGGAAATATTTGAGAATACAATCTCTCATCTTTCAGTCGCAGTGATGGTTGGAGAATAATGATTCACTCATACATAGCGTATGAAAATCCTTAGATGTAAACTCTCAGCAGTGAGTTTTAAGTGATGCTCATGTTTATAGTTAGTTTGCTCATTGCCATTAAACTGAATCACCTAACTAATCCTCTCTGAAATTATTTCTGATGTCTTGAACTGCATTACGGCTGATTCTTGCATCTTCAATCTCAGTAGTTTCTATCTCTGGCTGATGGGACATGTGTGCCTTTCCATGCAATGTACAAATCCTCAAGAGATCTTAAAAAAAATATTATATTGACAGACATTGTACTGCCTTATTATGAGGAAATGCTTAAGAATTTTGTTTGAAGAGAAAAACAACATTTCATTGCTCAACTCATTTAATTAAAAATGAAATAATATATCTCTGAGAAGGATGATGTATATGGTCCATGAATGACTGATCAGTCCAGTACAGATGATTTCATGCCTCTTCAATTCTTTCAGAGCAGTATTCCTACCATTTAACAAAATTATAGAACAAAAAAACAAACATGTACACATCCACAAAAAAGGAAACAAGCACTGTGGCCAAGTTTTCTCCTCAAATGTCTTAAAGACTGAGGGCATTTGCAAGGCGGGTGTGCATTGTTCCAGTAGTGCTTACCGATCATGTTGACATTCTGCTCGCAGGAGTACCAGATGCCGGTATGGAACTTTCTGATAAGAAACTTATCCTCTCCAGTCTCCCAGATGTACTGGACCAGCCGGCTGTCGTTGAGATTGGAGCTGTTGTATCTTATGCAGAAGGGCTGTTTGAGTGTGATGGGCCCTGTGCAAAAAGGCTTCACCACTTTCCTGGTGCCCTCGCACCAGTAGCTGGTGGTGAGAGCGGAAACGGCGAACAGGAGGGCGATGAAGTTCAAGGTGAGCGCCAGAGATGCTCTCCGCCGCCGGTCTATCCCCATTATGGAGGAAAGGCAAACTGAAAAGCCACTAATCCTTCCTTTCAATATCTGACGACTGCTTCTCCAATCCTCATAATCCAGCTTTTCATTAAAAAAATCCTTGGGTAATTACAGTACTCTGCGTGTCTTGCCTGTGCCGCTCACTCCCTGGATATGCTCATTTGATGAGCAGATACTCTCTTTGTACCCCTCTCTCCTTCTCCCCTCCTCCCTCTCACTCTCTCTCTCTCCCTCTCTCTCGCTCTCTCATTCACTCCCTCCTTGAGTTCACAGTCAGTGAATGGAGCACAACATCCCTTTCCCCCTTTGCTTGCCACTCGACACAGAATCTGGTGCTGTCACTGGGGGGCAGGACTGTTTCAAATTAGGGTAAGAGGTTTCAGTCCATGGGTTTACAGGAATCTGTGGGGGTGGGGGAACAGAGGGGAGGGTCCGGCAGCAGGGCTGCTGTACGCCTGTGGTGGAACCTGGATGCTCTTTCGGGTAAGGGGTAATGCCAGGGGGGGTTAATGGTAATGGAAGCAGACAGCCACAGCTGTGCAGGCTCCTGTCATTTCCTGCAATTACGTAGATTGAGAGAGCTTGTGCTGAATAAAAGGGCATATGCACACTAGTGGTCAGGGTCAGGCGCAATGACATACTTGATAATCAAGTGCCTGGCTGACTTCACTGAGACAGTGCTGTGGTCTGCTGTACCTCTGCTGTACTGGAGTTCTCACTCATGTGAGGTTACATAAAAAGTTCTCTGACCCTACTGTAATAAATATTACTTCAAAATATATATTTTTATCAACATATTTTGATTCATATAGCATACACTGTATGTATCTAATGTATGCTATATGTATCACCATATTTTGATTCATGTACCATACATTAGAGTACATATAGTTACTTTTTGTTCCTGTCCATATTTAATAAGGGTATGCATGGAGAAGATTCATTGAAAGTGACTGACTATCAAAACATTCAGACAGGCCAAAAGTATATCACATGGTTTAATCATTGTAGGGGATAGGAATTATTGTCAGTGTCTGGTATTACACTGGTTGTGAAGAGATTTATTTAGGCTCTTTATGTAATTTTTTTTTCTTTTCTCCAAATTTGGGATGCCTATTATATCTGTAAGCCTGTGCCATTGCTACAGTGTTCATTCTGGAAAGCACAGCCAAGCACACATTCGAGACTGAAGTGCATTTGCCAGCTGCCACATCTTTTCATTCTACAGTCCATTACGTGTGCAATAATTTAATGGGAAGAATATACTACATTCACAGCTGGGGCAGGCCTAACATAGCTGCCTGAGCAAATGGAGAAGTCACACTTGCATGGCGAGGCAGGGACAAAAATGGAAACCCTGCCTACCTGTTCAGCACTACGGCTGTTCAGACCTCTGTGGGTCTGCTGGAAATGTATTGCAGTGAAACAGTGAGCATTCAGTACAGATTCAGTTTAGACTGTTGTGAATGGTACTTATTAAATACCAATGTATTAACTCCTCTGGTTAAGCTTTTTTAAAACTTAAAATTAAAAACACAATATATTATTATTATTATTATTATTATTATTATTATTATTATTATTATTATCCGCTGAAAATTTTTGATGAATCAACAAATTGTTCAAATATGATAACCAGTTTCAATCACTATTTTTATTTTATCATTTTGAAGCTCAAATGATTTAACAGAGCATGAAAGGAATACCTGCTCACTGGAGAAATAAAAAAAGATATCTCCAGCAACAATCAAACTTGCACCAGGGATCATCAAAATAGTACTGAGCAGTTTCAGCCATTCTGTGTTCTCTTTTCTCTATCTCCCTGTGTTGCCTGCAGGATGGGCCAGTCAATATCAATGACAGTATGTGTAAAGTGGAATGAAAAATGACCTGGCTGCGGGTCCCAGGGGTGAGAAGTCAGCACGGCTCCTCTTGCACTGAGCCAAGACCCTTTACACCCAGAAAGGCAAGACTATTTACGTGTCAATAACTGCCACAAAACTATTTAGACTCCCTTTGTTGTTAAAACTGAACACCCTGAGTGCTAGTCCATTATGCTTTTGTCCCTTATACTTACATGTTATTGTTGGAAAATTATATCTAATCTTCCTCAGATATTAAGGCCTTAGGTTTTTTTTTTCCAGCGCCTGTAATTTGTAATGCTTGGGTGGAAAGTAATCGATAGAAGTATGTCCTGCGTTTTATAGATCTGTCACGCATTTCACTGCTTAAGGCAAGCTTTATTTCATTTTGTGTTAGTTGCAATTTGGTTTGCACAGCTTGGTACGCTTGTCATTTTCAAGTAGCAGGGGGAAAAAATCAGAGCATTGAACAGAACAAGGTTTCGCTCTCATGTTCAAAACGGAGAGAAACATCTAGGGTACACAAAATCATGGTAACTGTTTAAATAGTTATTTATGCATAATTTATGAAGATGATGAAGATCCGCTGCAGTAATAAAATGTTCATGTTAAAATAATCTGCCCAACCTTGTTCTTTGGCATCTCAAAATATACAAAGAGAGGGTAACACTGAGAATCGTAGGACCAGTTCTGAGAAATGATGATGAACTGTATGACATGTTGTATTATTCCAGTTGTACCTGTGAATTCCGACAGACTATCATTGTGTTGACCATGGAAAATATCAATAAATTGCTAGTTGTGAGTGACTTTTATCATGCCACTTAACAGAAGTTGGAGCTAGTGCAGGTATAGCATGCATACCACTCAAAGAACAGAATTTAAACTTGGCTTAATTTATTCATATGTTAACTTGTACAAAACAACTGGTTAAATGATGTAATACACACCTTCAAAAGTGTTAATATACATATTGAAAAGTAAAAGAATTTTGGTTTATGAAAATGTTACAGGTTTATATAAGTATATGCTCCTCAAGGTAAGGTGATTCAAAACATATATCGTTCAGTCTCAAGTGTAGGGTAATGCTTACTGTATAAGTGCACATTTCTCCCTCACATTCATTTCCTTTATTGCTCCATGCAAATTCCAGATTTTAGGTAAATAACCCTGGGAAATATACTAGATGATGACAGATGTTAAAAACAGACTGATCCAACTTTTTCTTCAGATAGACTTCTTTACATAATTACGCTCAGCTGGTACAACAATAGTTTGGGCAGCTGCAGTCCTAGCTATTAAATTGGCTAGGCACTAACAGACCACGCTCGAATGGATGATTTCAGTGGAGTGCTTATACGCAGACAGAAGATGTATGTGGCAATCAAACACTTTTGCAGATGATATTTAATATATATGCTGTCAAAATATATAGAAATTGACAAGCAGCACCATGACAGTATCTGCAAGCAGTATCTGATTTTGCAAGTCTAGTTTCGTCTTTCCCAGGCTACCCTGAGGATGATATGAACCACGTTTCATCCCATCAGATGCTCCATATCAGCAGTAATGAGCCCTGCCTGTACAGACACATTTGCATGCTAGACTGATTGGGAGGGAGGAAGTGAGAGAACATCACAATAGCTGTTGCATGCCTCATGGAGTCTTGAAGGTCTTTCTTCAGGGTGTTGTGACCTCTACCCCACAGCACAATTTCACTCGTTTAGCTACTGTCCAGTGATGAATAGACAGAATAACACTGTCCTTGTTGATGACACACACAGCTAATGCTGGTCATTTGAAAAAATGGTTTATGATTTTGCAAGGATGAGCAGGTGCCGGATTTTGCATCACACGTCTACAGGCAGAGATATGGGGAGCTGCTGTGTGCCTGAATATGAGACATCATTGTCTTTAATTGCAGATTAGCTAAAGTCTGCTGCATGACAATTAAGCATGTGGTTCCTAATACAGCCTAATAATCTCTAACATATAAGTACATCAATGTTTTGGCTTCTTGGATAAAAGCAAAAAATAGTGTCATATTTATTCCTCCTAAATACAGGGTTTACATGGATACAGAGATTATTATTAAGTCAATGAAAAAAAAAAACATAATACCAAGTAAAATAAAATTAAATTAAATCAACGTTAACCATTACTTTAGCCATATTGCATAGTATAGTTGCCTATACCCACAGAAAAACATGACAAACAAATTTTCATAGCTTTATGTCTTTGTGTTTAACATTTCTCACAAACCCCCCTTTTTGGTTGCAAGACTGCATATTTTTCCACTTCACAATGTAAGTCTTTACAATTATCATGAGCCAACATAAATGATATCATTGTTCAAAGGAGAAGGACATAACATATGACACGTATGCATATGGTTCTTTTGGAAAATATTACATTCAGACACTGAATTTACATGTCATATCACATCCTGTATTACTAGGGCTGGAAACATTCTGTGGAATGTATTTCCCTGTTGTGAAAGGGCCCTTTGGATTGACTCCATGCTGTGGCAGCTGCTCTTACAGAATACATAGAAAAGGTCTGAAAAGCAGAGGTAAAGAGAAAAAGCTGGTGCTGTACTTTCTAGATTGTGGTGGGCCGCAGGTGGTTGGCTGCAGCATGAAATTACTGTACTGTATATAATCATAATTGGAATGACAGCATGGCCATGCTACCATCAGTTGATAAACAAGCCAAGTTTTATGTAATAAAGATTCTGTTAAGAGCAGCCTCTGGGTATTTGCCTTGGTGAAACTATAGTACAGCAAAGATTACGTGTCAACGTTTCCATGGAGATCTGTTTCAATAGGTCTGCAACAAAAGTCAGCAAAACAGATGAAAACAAACATATTCAAATGAAGCCAGTTTCAAACTATGAAGCACCAGCTCCAAAGCCAGTCAGAGCTTTGTTTTACTTGATTGTGATTGGTAATGGCTAAGGCAATGTCAGACATTTATTGTCTACCTTTCATTGTTTTCTACAGCTAACAAACTCCTACCTTCCCCCAAGAACTTCAGATCCAATATATTAAATAGAGAGTGTCTTTTAAATGGGGATTACCTTGTACATTACCTGATTTCACTATTGACTGTAACGTCATTTTGATTCAAGAAAATATATCTTTTCTGACAGGGCCCATGGCTACTAAGAACAGCTGCCATTGTTGAAGTACTACAATCTTAAGATTGGGTTGTTCTAGTCAGGAGAACCATCTCTGACAATTCATTTTTGGAAAATATGGAAGCATCCATGTAATCATTTAAATATCTTAGTCTACTGGAGTGGTCTCATTGTGCTTGCAGGTCCACACATTAAGCAAAAATATACGTGATAATAGATGCCCTTATTATGTATCAGGGGTCCTCTTGCCTCCTTATTCTCCTCAAACAAGTATTTGATGCACCCAGGTATGCCATCTTTCATAGCTGCCATTGAGAGATTATTAATAATTCAGGGACTGTGCTGGGATTACATTATTACATTACATTATAGGCATTTAGCTGACGCTCTTATCCAGAGCGACTTACAACAGTGTAACCAAACTCAGGATCAAGTCCACTTAAGTCCATTGAATAAAATGTAGATAAAAAGCCTTTACTATAGTAGCATACAGTAAGGAGAAACAAGATAGTCTGAACCAAAAAATATATATATTTTTTTTTATTTATTTTTTATTTTTATTTTTTTTTTTATAGTTATGGGAGAGGGTTTAGGGAAGAGGAGAGAGGTATACAGAGAAGAGGTGCGTCTTGAGTTTCCGTTTGAAGGTGCTCAGACACTCTGCTGTTCTGACCTCCACTGGAAGATCGTTCCACCATCGTGGGGCCAGAACTGCAAAGAGTCGAGACCTTGTTGCTGCTCGTGTAGGGGGAGGAATCAGCCGCCCTGTAGTAGCCGATCGGAGCGATCTGGCCGGCTTGTAGGGTCTGATCATCTTCTGCAGATAACCAGGAGCTGACCCCTTGACTGCTTGGAAAGCAAGCACCAGTGTCTTAAACCGGATGCGAGCTTGCACTGGTAGCCAGTGGAGGGAGATGAGGAGGGGAGTGACGTGGGAGTCACGAGGGAGGTTGTAAACCAGACGTGCTGCTGCATTCTGGATGAGCTGAAGGGGTCTGGTGGCTGATGCTGGGAGGCCAGCCAGGAGGGAGTTGCAGTAGTCCAGACGTGACAGTATCATGGCCTGGACCAGGAGCTGTGTGGAATAATTGGTGAGGAGTGGTCTTATTCTGCGGATATTGTACAGGATGAACCTGCACGACCGGGTGGTTGCCGCGATATTCTCAGAGAGTGCCAGCCTGTTGTCCAGCACAACTCCAAGATTTCGGGCGCTCTGCGAAGGGTGTAGGGGAGTGACTCCTAAAGAAATGGGCAGATGAGAAGTGGGAGAGGTAAGAGAAGGAATATGGAGAAGTTCCGTTTTGCTTGTGTTGAGCTTGAGCTGGTGTTTGGTCATCCAGCTCTGGATGTCACTCAGGCAGGCGGATATGCGATCGGAGACCTGAGTGTCTGTGGGAGAGAAAGAGTAGAAAAGTTGAATATCATCTGCATAGAGATGATATGACATGCCATGGGCGGCAATAACAGGGCCAAGGGACCTAGTATACAGAGAAAAGAGGAGGGGACTAAGGACAGAGCCCTGAGGGACCCCAGTTGTGAGGGGACGAGGGGCTGATACTGCACCGGCCCAGGCAACCTGGAAGGAGCGGCCGGAGAGATAGGACGCAATCCAGTTGAGGGCTGGTCCGCAAATTCCCAATTCTGTCAGGGAAGACAGAAGTGTAGGATGGTCAACGGTGTCGAAGGCAGCTGAGAGGTCAAGAAGAATTAGGACAGATGAACGGGATGCTGCGTGTGCTGCGTGGAGAGACTCAGTGACGGAGAGCAGGGCAGTCTCCGTCGAGTGACCGGGTCTGAAACCAGACTGCTGAGGGTCTTGGAGGTTATGTTTAGAAAGAAAAGAGGAAAGTTGGTTGGACGCAGCACGTTCGAGAGTTTTAGATAGGAATGGAAGAAGGGATACCGGTCTGTAGTTCTGGGTGAGGCAGGGGTCCAGTGTTGGTTTCTTCAGAATGGGGGTGATGTGGGCTCTTTTGAAAGATGACGGGAAGGTGCCAGAAGTCAGGGAGGAGTTAATCAGGTGGGCGATGAAGGGGATGATCTCTGGTGAGATCAGCTGGAGGAGGGTAGAGGGGAGGGGATCAAGGGCACAGGTGGTGGGACGGTGGGAGAGCAAGAGTTGGGAGACATCAGGGAGAGAGAGTGGGGAGAAGGTGGAGAATGTGGGGAGGGTCATAGAGGGGATGGGGGGGAGGGAAGGGTGGGGAGTCGGGAGGGTCAAGGGAGCTGCGGATGAGTGTGACCTTTGCTTCGAAGAAGGCTGCGAAGTCTTCAGCAGTAAGGGAGGTCTGAGTTGGAGGTGAGGGTTTACTGAGGAGAGAGGAGAAAATTGAAAACAGTTGCCTGGGGTTAGCAATAGATTTGTGTATCTTAGAGTGGTAGTATGTTGCCTTGGCAGTGGCAACTGCTGAGGAGAAGGAGTTCAGTAGGGACTGGTAGGCAGAGAGGTCCGTTGGCATTCTAGACTTCTTCCAGTTCCGCTCTGCTGCACGCAGGGCAGTCCTGGAAGATCGCAGAACGTCAGTCAGCCACGGGCATGGAGGAGATGGGCGTGGACGGGATGGTTTGCTATTTATTTTACAGATTGTAGGAAGTTTTCAGTTTTGAAGGAGTCAATATCTATTGTTACTCCACTTACAAATGGTGTATCGCAAGGGTCTGTGTTAGGGACCATTCTTTTTCAAATTTACATTTTAGCCATTGGGTTGCATGGGATTCAGGGCTTTATGCATATGACAGATGTATATGGAATCACAACCCAGTAACTCTCTTGCTGTATTAAAACTGAAACAATTGTCAGCAAGAGGTTAAAGCTTGGATAAGCTACACTTCTTACAGATGAACAGATTAAAACCAAAGGTCAGCATTATTGGTACACCTCATCGCATAAAAATTATACGCTAACATTATCATCACAACTGATGACAACTCACTAGTGATTGTCAGTATCTAACCTTGTTGTATCATTCCTTTTGAAAAGTCTACTTATGAAAGAAAAATGGTCAGGATTTGATCTTTCCTTAAAGGGCAATTTTACACATATTCAGTGCTACAATATGCAGTATCAATATGTTGATACAAATATAATGCAATTAACAATGCAAAAACCATGGATTACAGTCTGGAAAATGAGGCAGTGAATGAAAGATAATAATGGATAATTGTCTGTCTTGTGTGAAATATAAAGCAATATTTTAATCACTGCATTGGCCTACACATCCAAGATAACTATGGGCACATGTAATGAGACCCCATACTCATCTTGTGATCTCTGAACTTGCAAAGAAGGGAAGAGTACCTTGTAACAAAGTTCACAAAACCACACAAGCACAGACGGGTACGATGCACACGTTTATTGCTTTTTAGCCAGCCAGAATATGGTCACTGTCGTTGTCATGGCTGTTGCATGTTGCTGTGGCTCCTGTCCTTCACCGTGTGCATCTCCTCTCTCCCGGTCTCACTGCAGGCAGCACATATCAAGGTTAGCACTAATCACTTAACTGCCCACAGCTGCGACTGCCAGCCGGCTAAATCACTCCCCCATCTCTCTGCCTGCAGCCAGCACCACAACCACACTGCCCCCTCACATACCTATTTAAATCTGTATCTTCTTGCTGGGATGAAAATTTGTAATGACTGTTTCTTCTGAAACAGGAACTTGTTCATACAATATCTAAATAGTGTATCTAGTCATTTTTGCAAGCACTTTGGCTATTCTTGAACTTTACAGATGCAGAAAAGAGTGCCCGTGTTTTTGTCTCCATTTAAGAAGCTTATCTCTAGACAGAGATAGCAATGCTGTCTGTCTAGAATAGTATGACTCAGGATTTAATAATAATAAAAAGTTTTCCAGCACAGCACCAATTCTAAAGTTTCCCTAATGACTTCAAAAATAATTTAGATTTTAAAACCATGATTTTAATTTCTTTATGTTCAGATTCATTAAGTTCAAAATACTGTATACCCAAGAATGCCTGTCTCAGCAGATATATAAGATGGTATTTAAAAGAAAGAACAAAATAATTAAATCCTGGCATCATATAATTTTACAATAGGTAATAAAGCTTCAATGCTGTAGGAAGTGGTTTAATTTATTGCTGGGAAACATAACCAAAAGTCATTCTGGCAGTTTTGGCATGTTTTCCTATAGTTATTCTTTGTTATTGCTATTCTTTTTCATATCTACACTTTCTTGCACTAAGATGTTTGATTAAATATGCTGAGTTCACACAAATAGAAAACATATCAATTATTATATTCATAAAAATGGCTGTATCAAACTGGACACAGTGAACAAGAGAGAGAGATGATCTTTATGCCCTAGAAGCTGTGAATGTCCTTTGAGTTAAATACATAATTCAAAGTTTATGTCCTAATATGGACATGCATCGCAGCTACAAGGTTATCCTGGAAGATAAGACAAAGAGATTACATAGGCAAAACAGTGAGGCCATTGAAGACAGACACACAGCAACACGCATTGCATGTTCACAGCAGGAAATAATGAGAAATCATCATGCAGGAATACAAATACGTGGTAAATAACAACATGATTTTGTTATTTTATTATTTTACTTATATGCAATTTTGTATGTAAATATATCTTTACATACTGTATATGCTAGCATAATTGAGTTACCTGGTCATCTATAGATGGTACAAAGGACAAGCAGAACTAAGCATACAAAATACAGCTATTTTAAAGGGATTTGCATACATTTTCTTGACCTTCAGGACGTTGTAGAATGTGAGGATTGCTACAGCTGATAACCGAAAGAAGAGTTAAATCCTGCCCTTTCATTAATTAAATGTATCAGATGATCTGATGGTAATTGCTTTCGACGTTGTGCCATTTAACAGAAGGCATGTGCCTGAAAGCCCTATTAAGCTTACAACTGGATTCTGGGTTCTTGTCATTTTTTGGCTGTTGTTCTTCTTCAGTCAAAATTAGGTCCTTATAATGTTGTCTGATTAACCAGGCAAAAGAGGAATAAGACCACATAAAGGATGCACATCAGATTTAATGAAAAGTACATAATGTAAACATGCTACACTTTCTAATAATGTGCAAGACACAAAGATTGCATAGTATTTTGTACTTTGATTATATACTTTTACAATATTTACAGAATATTCACTGGTACATAAACTTCAAAATATAATGGAAGTGAATACCATTTTTCGATGAATGTGGTTTTTGTCCATTTTGACCATTAGAATTTATATTACAATTCCCCATAGCAATGAAAACCTGCCCTTTTATAAGTTTGTAAGTTTTGTAACAGATCTCAAAAGTGAGACATTTTGGAAATGTATAAATGCTCTCCATTCATTCCCCAATTTGCTCGATTAATGGCCATATCCAGTGAAAGAGCTTCACCAGTTTTGCTTTGAGAAATCCATTTTACCCTCACACTAGTTTGCCAAGAACTAAAGGGCAAACCTTTTAATTCAAGCTTTTCCTTATGTTGACAAATTTACACTTATTCATTTCAAGTACCAGAAATGCAATTTTACAGTATTCACATTGTGGAAGTGTCTGATCAGCTCTTGCCTTTATCTACTCTTCTGTGGGAAACGATTTCCCTGCATTGGAAAAAGCACAGTGCATTTCTATATCTATGGACAGATTGATTGGTTTAATACAGCACTCCAATATAAATGTCTAATGTACACCAATAAATAAGCAAACTGGGTTGTGTGCAGTCAGCACATTTACTAGCACCATTCGCATTATTTTATGCATTGCATGTAGGACTGTGAAGAGAAATTGCATTATACTTTTAAATAAATGCACTTAAGTAAGCTATGCTTAATGAATACCATACAATGGAGGTTATTCAGACCTATTCACAGCTTTAAGCCTGAATAATAGATATGGGATTTTGAAATGCAATATTTTTTATTGTTCAGAAAATGTATGTATTTCCCCCCCCCCCCCCCCCCCATCCTTTTGGATTCATATATTGAGTGTACACCTCTGGTGTAAAAAGCTGTGAAAGGGAAAGCAGGGCTAAATAGATTAAAGTATTGTAGCATGAATGAAAGTAGAGTTAGACAGTGAGCGAGGCGGATGGTTGACCTACATACATGGAGAATTTAGTAATGGCGCTCTTTAATTTACTGGTCTTATCTTGTGATAGTGAGGAAATCACACTCACACACACGCACGCACGCACACACACACTTTTATTATTATTATAATATTGTAATCTTCGATCCTGCCTTCACAGTGTACAAAAAAACAAAAAAACAAAACAAAAAAAAAAAAAAAAAACAATTAAGCAAAGCTCCCTTGCACATATCAATTCCTGCTATCAATCTCTTTTTTTTGGTCATAATTGTTTTCATCATCATCAGACTGGAATAGGAAATATCAGAATGCGACTCAAATAAGCACGGCAGAAGAATGAATTCTTGTATGCCCAACATAGGTCTTCTCTCTGAGACTACCAAATTACCTAGAGAAACCCTGGGTAATGTGGTAGTCTGAAATAATATGGGGGGTTGTGTTAGAAAATCAAAATGAATGGGGATACACATGGATATCATATATGAATGTTTTTTGGTCGTCTTATTGTGAAATATTTATATTACTATATATTTTTAGCATGATTTCATGAATCAAATTGCAAAATTATTCAGTAAAATAATTTCTTAAATGACACTGCATTCAAGAGGTTTGAAGGCTGGAAAATCTCTGATAGAATCTGCTCATGTATTCCTTGTTTTGAATGCACTAAAATAATGTTCAAATAATGTCTTCAAAGAGATGATTTAACAGGCAATATATGTATACCATATCAGTACTCTGAATTATGATGCTGTGAATTTGAGGGTGTAACCAGCTTTGCATATCTTAAATCATGGGTAATAAAATCATGGATTAGGAATCATGGTTTAGACCATATTTTTGAAATTGTGTGGTTACACAAATAATTGGGATGCAAATCATGCATTTTTTCTTTGAGCTAAATCACGTATATAAATGACGTTTCATTTAATCTTAACGGTTATGCTTAATTGGCAAAGGTCAATTCTTCTACCAAATATAAAGCAAAAATCAAAGCAAGTTATTCTCTTTGAAAGGATCATGTGCTATGAATTACCAACACAGACCTGTATGAAAATGAGAAAAAAATGTGTCCAATATAGTTTATTAAAAATAATGCAGAAGAGCTTCACCCAAAACCTATTTAAAACAGAAAATTCTAGGCAATACTGACAATTTGAGACAGATATAGATATCAGTAAATATGTTGATATATTACTGAAAATGCATATTGTAGCATGGAATGCTTGCTGTGAGGTCAGTTTGTTTTATTGAGAGAAAGAGTGAGAAACCTATAGGAATATAAATTAGAAAAGCCCATAATTCAGCTACAGGCTGTACTGTTCCTCCCCGCCTCCCACAAGATTACCACTGATTTCTTCTGCCAGGGCCCTGGGCTCAGTGGAGTAATCATGTCTCTTGTTAAACTGTGCCATGTGCTTGCAAAGGTTTGATTTCCTGTCGGGACCACACTGTCTGCACTGAATTTGCATTAGTTGGAGAATGGGAGAATGGGATATGATTCCATTCCTCTGTGCATTTTGAACCTGGCCAAAAATGTGAAACAACTATCTGATGGAGATGTACATAGTCAAAGACTCATTGGCTACCTGGTGAGTCATGTGCACAACTCAATTAATTAATCATTATCAAGGACATACAGGACAGATATAACTTCTACTGCCTGGGTCAATTTGTTCTATCCAAATTGTATCAACTTCATGATTTATTGCTTAAGTGGACACCCTTATTATACCGATGCATATAGTAATAAAAGTAATACAGGCCAATTCAGTTTATAACAGTAATTCAACTGACTTTTTCAAGGATCTAATGCCTATGATCATTTCTAGGCATTATTCTAATGCTGCCTATTTATGTGACATGTTTGGAATTGTTGCTTTCTTGTATGTGGCCATTACTATACTATATGGACAGGCCAGAAAAGTAAACACAGTGACTGAATGATATATGGAACAGCCAGGAATACACTATTTATGTGTTATAATGAGAAGATAGCTACACCAATCAATTTGCATTGTTTAAAATCCCCTTACTCTGTACTTTGCAAAGTATACATTGCATGAAAAAAGTATTTACCCCCATCCTGATTTCCTCCATTATTGCTTATTGTTTCACACTGAATGGTTTCAAATCTTAAGACAAAATGTAATATTAGACAAAGGGAACCTGAGCAAACACAAAACACACTTTTAAATGATTATGTAATCTATGTCATGAATTAATCATGCAATAATTTAAACTGAATGGTTCCTATAATTTGATATCGGTCTTTCACATCACTGTGGAAAAATTTTAAGCCTGCTCTCCTTTCTCAAAAAAATTCTCTTTTGAGAATTAACTGTTCGTTTCAGGTCTTGTCACACCATCTCTATTGGGTTCAAGTCAAGACTTTGACAAGGCCACTCCAAAACTTCAATTTAATTCCTCTTCAACCATTCATATGTGGACTTGCTTTTGTGTTTTGGATTATTATCTTGTTGCATAACTAAATTTTGCTTCAGCTTCAGCTCAAAAATGTAGGCTTTGGTATGCCCATAAAACAACAGTTATATTTATGTAAAAACAACACAAAACCAGAAATAGCATGAATTTGACGGTTTGAGTTTCACTTCATCCTCAATTGCATGTCGTCCTTCATGGAAATAAATGTCTCACTTTCACCTCCCGAACCATCAATTTTGTTATTAGAATGAAGAGGCAGTTCTACTGATATCGTTTATTTCTGAAACATGTTTCTGGAGTATTATAACTTCAGCCCTATGTGCTCTTTGCTTCGTGCTTCATGTATGTTTTCAGCTGCAAGAACTGTTGGTGATGATACAGCCAAAATTTTGCAAAATGTTCTCATGCATACTGCAGAATAGTTGTGAAAAGGTATTTCCAAATTATAAAAATATACTCGCTTTGTAATAATTCTCTTAATGTAATTGCACTGGGTAATTTCCTGAAAAAAATTTTCACAGGAGAGTATCGTTTTCTTACCATACATTACTTTGAAGCTGCCGAAGTTACAACAAGTATTACGCAGAAGTTATTCTATGGCCTCTGACACACAGATATAGACTTGTAATCAGTTGGCTATGTGATTACAGCAAGTGTGCTTTTCTCAACCATGTTCCCCTTTCCTAAATGACAAAGGAATATAATAGGAAAGTACATGATTCCAAGTCATACCATTATGCAGGTAATCAGTGACATTATAGAGGACCTAAAGCCTTAGACCCAAAGACCCCATGCTATTTCCAGCAACACTGAAGCCTTTTGCATCTTTTTCAACTGTTTTTGGCATCTGAGAGCCGAGAAACAGCTGTTACTGAATAACTAAGGCTGAATTTTCTTTCACATTGCCAGAAATCCTTGATAACACACAGACAAATGCCATAGACATGTCTATGCCCCCAGTATGCAAGACCGTATGGTTTTGAACAATTGGTTTACTCAATTGCAGGCTTAAAATGCTCACTGTTGCATAGCAATTGTCTTGTTCATTTGATACTTCATTCAGAGACAGAAAGCAACTCAATTAATTCATTATATGGTATTTTAACAGTATTACTGGAACACACCTTTCACCTACCCCTTAGACCTTATTTTTTTCTGAATAGTTGCGCACTCATTATACAGAGGAATACAGATTAAATTTATATTGACATTCAGTCAAATGTCATGTTGAAGATTTTTTACAGAAAAAAACATTGATGTTTATATTTAAAGACTGACACTTTTGAAGTTTTCCAATACAAAAGTCTATACATAATGCACGTAAAAGTTGATAATGGACTACACTGACCCCTTACACAAGCCTGACAATTACATACCAAAAAAATATGAACCCTTTCGACTACTTTTACTCTAAATGTTTCAGACAGAAAGCAACAGAAGCTCAAACACAGTGGAAGTGGAAGTTTTTTCTCACCTAAAAGGATTTTTTTATGGATACAGATGCTTGTGAGTGTGCATGGTGGGTTTAGAACTGAGCCACAGCTACAACACTGGACAAATCCTGGTGCAGATTTGATGACAATACCAGCAAAAATGAGCATTCTGCATTGTTTTTTCTAAGCTATGCCTAGAAGGGTTTCCAAAAAGGCGATTTGGAGACTCCCAAAGGACACTTGGTAACCAAATTACATCATGGATGTTAAAAGGTGTAAAGTACTATCTATAGTATACTATAAGCTAATTGAAAACGTTTGCAGAAATTAGCCTGCTTTCCCCCGGGCTGTCACCCTCCCCCTCCTGCCCTCTCCACTACCCTCTCCTTCCACTTCCTTTGCCACCTCCGGCAGCAGCAGGTCTGGAAGATTGTGGAAAATAACTGCATTAGCTAACTAGCTTACTAATTAATTGATTGAAGTCCAGTGATTGAAGTTTTTGTCAAATACCCCACCCCCATCATCATGTCAAACATGTCCCACAATTTCACATGCCACATTTATTATTGAAAATCAGACCTACTCCTTATCTATAAGCATACAGAAAAATAATGAATATATTTTGAGAATGTATTTAAATGCTCATCAGTACAAGATGGGATCAATCCTTCATTGCACATGCCCTGAGCAATGAATAGCTAATTTCACTGTCCTCCTCAGAAATATTCACTCAGACAAGTGATTTCTTCCAGGTCTCCAAAATTTCTTAGTCTTATGTTTAGATTTAGGCAGTGCAAAATAAATTTTGTTGTGAAACAACAACCTTTTTAGGCATAAAGCCTAAATAACTTTTCTTGCCAGTGCATACAGTAACATTTTCAGCATGTGTATGGTTTGTTTACACAGGAGAAACAATACATGTCATTTCGTGCAAGCCTAACAAACTTAACATAATATTAAAAACATAATTTCATTGGATAAAATGCTTTTCAGTTGTCACGATAGTTGTCAACTATCTTGCTGTGTACTGGCCAGAATTATATTGTCCAGCTTGAGTTGTATCAGGCACACGGTGGGTCCCATATACGGTGAATTTACATTGGCTATACAACACAGGTCACCCTTCTACCTTCCATTGTTCCTCAGATTCTCAGCTGAAGTCTTGGTTCATAAAGAGGCAGAAAGTTCAATGATAGTGATGCAATTAACCAGTGCTTTCTAGTATAATGAGCCATGGCACTCATATGTGCCATGGACTAATTTTTGTGGGGCTCACTGATGAATAGTCACTAATGTGTTGTCACAATACATAATCAGTAAGGGAGCTCAGGAAATAGGAGTGGGGGCATTATTTATTTAATGTGTTAGTGTTAATCTCAGATTTTGGCAATGTATTTTACCTATAGATAGAATTAAATAAACTGCACATATTAGACACAGAGACACAAATTGAGAAAGGAACATTCTCCCTCAATGTGCACTAAATTTATTGATGTTTTCATTCATTAGCAAATGTCACACGCAAGAATTATGAGTTTATTTCAATCCTCTGTGCTGTAATTCAAGTAATTGCGGAGACTGTATATTGCTTGAAAGGGTGTCATGACAGGAGCAGAAAACCTTATACAGTGTAACCCCTTTGTAATAATAGTACATAATAGTAGTAATAACCCGACTGCTCAGATTACAATCTATAAACTGAAAAAATGTCTGTGAATTTTACGATATAAGTCTGTAAAACAGTGAAGGTATGAAATTGTAAACAGCTAAAATGTAAATGATAATATTATTTATGGAGAAGAACCAGAATACATATAACTTTTGTTATGTATACTGCAACCCTATACTTAACGTATTGTTACCATTATTTATATGGTGAAGTTGCCAGAACTTTGCTGTAAATTTTTCCAGTGTTTTTCATGTAATCATAAAGCACTGTTTCTAAGAATGATTTTTGACTCAGCGGAAACATGAAAAATTGAAAAAAAAGAGTGCACACATCTATTTATTATATGCATGCATTTATTTCTGCTGTTCTTTTTACCATAATAATCGACATGTTGAAAATGTGTTAATGAATCCTCACATTTGAAATAAGGTCGCATACAACATTCAATTTATGGTTCTGCTTCCGAAAAATTGAAAAGAGTAAATGTTTTCACTATTATAGCTACTATATCACCTTAATACATCTATTAAAAACAACTAAAACAGCTTTAATGCTTTTGTATAATTTCTTTATAAAACTTTGCCCATTCCATTGATTTGATAGCACTCTGCTTATAATAATATTCTAAATACAAGCACCCAGGACAGATTCTTAAAAGCAGGTAACACTGTAAACGGTTCATCAATTTGTACATAAAACGTTTATTTTAAAATAAAACACCGTGAAAGCCTTTATCTTTCCAGTTTCTTTGCTTTGAGGTGTCACAAATATATATAAGAAAATATATATATATATAATCTTGACTTGTCCAATGGCAGGAGGGAAGATCAGGCTTACCAATGGTAGGAGATCAAGGATGAATATGTGGTTCATATAATTTTGTAGAAGTTTAAAGCACTTAATAGATGTGCAGTTGAGTAGATAAAGTTCTAAAACAATACAAGGCAACATTGATAGATTTCTGAATAACTTGCAGTGCATCAAAAATAGATGGAATGGCAAAGTGCATCGTTATATTTAACAGAGCACTTTTCATTTGAAATGGCTGAAGCATCAGTACAGGAAATGAATAAATATAATGACACAAGCACAAACAAAGGTCACCTCACTGATTGACAGGGCCAGCCTTGGGGGGGGGGGGGGGGGAGGGGGGGGGGGCAACCAGGTATGTTGTCCCAGACCCTGGAGGGGGGGGGGGGGGGGGGGGGGGGGCAGTGGTTTGTGGACTCAATGTTGATAGGTTCAATATAATTGTCCTGAGCCCAGGAGTAATATGATAATATAATTTTGTCCTGGGCGGGTGAATTTTCTGCTGATTGTGCCCTTCTATGTTGTGCATCATTGTTCTCCTTCCTGTCTGTTCTCTTTTCAGGTGAAATCACATTGTACCTGTTAGATAGTACCTTGCCATCTATGTGTTTCACGTTAAGTCAATCAAACAAGAGTTGTTGCTTACTTAATTATAATAACTGCATTACCAATTGCAATTGTAGTAATATTTACCAGTGAAATATTGTGTTTTGTTTGATCACTTTTTCCCCTCAAGTCATTCACCCCGTATCACATCAGTGAATTTTATAACATACTTTTCATACTTTCAAAAATATTTGATATGATATTAGTGGCCGTTAAATCCAGACATTTGTGTGGTCTATAGTCGTTAATGATTTATTGTATTCTGTATAGGCAGCAATAAAAGAAAGTGGGGCTGGGTAAAACATCTGACCTGAAGGTTACTTCATAGCTCAGTTGGGACACTGCCATTGTGCCCTTGAGCAAGGTACTCAACCTGAATTGATATCAAGCTGAATAAGTGGGTAATGCATAGGCTATGTAAGTCACCCTGGACTAGGGCTTCTGCTAAGCAAATCTGTACTTCAGTGGAGAAAGAATTGGTCAATGGCAATTGTGTGGAGCCAGCGGGCAGAGTAGACACCTGAAGGTTGACTGGCAGATAAAGAACCCTGGCAGTGATGGCAGTGGGTGGCTAGGGCAGAGTGTTGGATTAAGCAGGCAATGTAATAAAATTTAAGATAATTTATTAAGCTCTTAACATTTCAAATAAAGAATGTGCAATTGATTTTTTTTTCCAGATTGATTATATTAAATATGTGTTCACATATTCTGAGTACTATATTGATGTTTTGATGTGATTAAGAAGCAAGTGCAGATATTTCTGAAAGAAATGCTGCCCTAGCAGGAACACTGATCTGGGAGATAAAGTCTCAGGTGAGAAGGGGCAGAGATTGATGCACAGCCGTGAAGAGGCTGCATCTTGGATAGGCCAAAAATGTGCCTACCCTGGAGGTGACTTGGATGGTTAAGTTCAGTTGGCACCACTGACATGCAAACAGAATATCCCAGTGGCACAGAATTACAGATCACAGAGAGGATTAAGGCTGCTGGCAGAACAGGCAGTCTTAGTACCTAAAGCCAGCCCTGTGAAGGACAGATGTTTATGTAATATCATGAGGGGCTCCACCGACACCCTACCCATCATTATTCAGTATGAGCTCATATCAGAATTCTGCAAACGCTGTTCAGCATTTTGGAAGAATGTATCCGTGGAACCGCCCTTTTGTGCGTAAAGACCAAACCTCAGGGAGCTGTGATTAAATGCCCACCAGAATCAGACAATCCGACATCTGACACTGACATCAGTACCGAAAAATCTTTTGCCTGAGGCTTGTGTCATCTGCTCAGAATCGTGCCTTATCATAACCGTGTCTGGGCAGATATAAAACTGTTTGACCGGGTCAGCACAAGAAACGGTCTGCCCCACAGGCCTGATAGTAATGCAGTCCATCACATTTTGCTATCTGCCAGGTAGCAGTATTGCTTCTGGTGGGCGCACTCGATCACTGAAATTGAATAGAATCCCATGGGCGCTCGCTGAGCGCCGAGACAGAGATATTGCCTGAGACCTTTAATTTACCGCTCCTAGCCTAGAAGCCATACTGCGGGAACTCAGGAGCAGACTTGTTCAGGGACAGAGACCCCACCTCACTTATTAATGAATTTCTGCATGTGCAACACAAGGGAGGGGTAGATTTAGTGTACTTATTTAGGCTTATTCTTGGTATTACTCTCTGATATGTATGAAGCACAATTAATGAGAATTAATTAGAAAAGACAGATGAGTGATGCTCCTGTTCATTAATGATCACAGTACTGACTAATGAATTTGCCCTTACTGTACTTGACATCTCCAGAGGTGTAGGACAATGACCCAGATATTCAAACCTTTTTTTCTTGTGAGGAACAGGGGCATTCTGGTATATGCTTGGGGTGCACGTTGCAAGAAAGAACATTTTATTTTAATGGAGGAGGTGGAGAAAATCAATGTATCACAATATAGGAGAAACCGTTTCTCTTCTAAAACCAAACATTTATGGCCATCAGCTGATAAAATTAGTAACCTTACATCACTCTTTCTTATGATATCATAAACATGCTTCTTGGATCCTAGGCTGTATGAAGAGTTATTTTTGTGAAAGAATACAGTAGTGAGTATTTTCATATAAATCTATTTGCCAGCTTTATGCTTCGGATAAATAAAGTTTATTGAATTTAATTGAATATACTAGATATTAAGTTGAAACTTGCTGGAATGATTAACATGAAGCAGGGGTTTGCAGGATATGAGCTGAGTACCTCAGGATTTGCATAGTGCTAAAACGACAAACCAGTCTAAATGACCTTGAGAAGCAGTGTAAGTCTCTCTACTAACCAAGCTGCCTACTGATGGAGTAATGGAAATATGCTTAAGCATATCTCTGCTTTGCAGAGGGGAGCATTGTGGATTTGCAAAGATGGACAAACAAAGAAACAGGAACCCTTCCCCCCTTAAGCCTTCATATCCTGTGCATTGCCACTCTGCATATATTTGCTTGGCTGCCCAAATCTATCAGCTAGCAGCACTTGTGCTTCCCTGAACCCTATTGGTTGTGTGAAACATTAACTGGAGTGAAGCATGCCATTTATGGAGAACAACAGTGTAGAGGCGATGGGAATATTATATGCCTTTTTAAAATCTGAGACATTAACAATATGTAGGTAGTGTTGCTGTTTTTCAACTAGTGTATACTGCTAATGGCCGACTGTGTAATGTTTCCAGCATGCAAGCAAAGCACTGTGTGTATTATACCATGCCAAAACTTCATTCACTTGTCCGGGGCTCTGGTTTATAAGGACTTGCACAAATGTGCTTGTGCTAAATCAGAACCAAGTATCGCTGTGTCACATTTGTGAGCCAATAAACTGACATCTCATTAAACAAAAGTTCCCCTTGTGGAAAAAAAAACAAGTGCGTCTATGGCTCATTCATCTAATAAAATAAAATTCACTTAATTTCAACAGAAAATATGACCTGGAATGATGTAGCAGGTTATAAAATGTGAAATTCAAAATGTGCTTTGTTATTCCACTGTTCTTGTGAAGGATATTTTGATCAATTTAGCATTCATGTTATTTCCCCTTGCACACCAGTTTGAGTACGATGGTGAGCCCCCTGTCATGGTTAGCAGCAGGCTGTCCAGGTGGAACAGGTGGGGGTGGCTGGGCTGTGGGCCCCCGTCCTCCTCTGTCTCAGGCTTTCAGCAACAGCTGCCTCTTGATTCACGGCCTCATTGTCATTCCAGGGATGCCAGCCTAATGCGTCTCCAGGAAAACCTGGCTGTCAATATAAATCAAAATCCTTCCTCAGAAATTCCCAGCCTCATCTTATCTCAGGCTAGGTATGGATAATGAAGGACTCCTTCTTTATCAGACTCATCGTAATGTAAATTAGGTCAAAGTGGTTTTAACAACAGTAGGTCACCTTGCTGTTAGTGTGGGAGTTGGTCAGATTGTACTCAGAGTGACCTAAAGGTGACCTGCCCAGCAGCAGGCATGTCCTTTTAGTTTCTCTGCATTTACCAGGCGTAAATGAGCTGTTGGACTGTGGAAAGGTGCCAAAGACAGTCATTTGCCTTTTCATCACACATTGTACAATAAAAATATCAGTTAAAATATATTCTTTTACAATCAAAGTATCAATGTTTTGTGTGTAGGTGCTTTATAGATTAAATGCACTGAAATTCATTTTAATCCACTTGAAACTATTGCAAACAATATAGACAATATACTATATACAATTTCTTATTATTTCCTGTTTGGAAGTCAGCAGAACATTTTATCCTGTGCAGGCCAAAAATACACTGTGGTGAAGCCTCATAAAAAATAGGACTGTGATAGCTCAAGTTTTTATTTGTGCATGTGGGAAATTATTTTGTTCTAAGATTCTGACAAAATAACATTTCGATACAAGTGAAAGCTTTGCTTATGAATACAGATAAACATTTAATAAAAATGCGTTCAACTTACATTTAAGGTTGCAGTTGTAGGTTGCTTCTGCATCTCTATGTTTGTATGTTGCACTTCAAATATTTTATTTTTTGTATAGTTGTGTGTTGCACATCACGGCCACAAGTTTTTATTTTTATTTTTTGTTTTTATATTTGTGGGTTTTGCACATAAGGGCAGTGAGTTTGTGTTGATGTGTTTTGCACTTTAGAGCCACTGTACAAATCAATAATAGATTTACCCCATAGTTTGATTCAGAAGATCTCTATGTGTTTTCATGTCTCAGTGTTTCTGAGGTGTTTGAGGTTTCATAATGTGAGGCCATATTACATTTGAAACAGGCTTTCATGCTGACCTTCGATGGTGGACGGGACAGTCTGTGTACTGTAATTGCCAGGCTGGGAATTAATGGGCACCTTGCATGGTGTGAGGGAACACCATGTACTTTCAGCTCAGCCAAATTTCAATCTTTAGTTCTCAGTCATGGGTAAAAAATGCAAGATGTATAAAACAAAAGAAAAAAAAAACATTTTAGACAGAGAGGAATAGAGCCAGAAATTTGTTTGAATTTTTAAAATATAAATAATATTAATATATTATAGACTCAGACTCTGGTTTGTGTGCGGATATTATTTAACTACTACAGAACTTCTATACCTACCCACAGAAATTGCTAGACTCATGTAAATCATGTCAAGTAACCATTCTTGAGGTGGCACTAGGCTTGTTTTATTTTGATGTGATGATGGGACATATGAAGAAAACCAATGCTATAGAAGAGCAAGTAGTAATCCATAAGAAACTCAAAATTCTTATTAACTCTCACCTCAAAAAATACCAAAAATTGAGCCTTGTTATATTTCCTGCTGGAGAAATGCATTTGGATTACACAAGCCAGATGAGACATCTCCAAGTTTTTGTAGCTTGAAGAGAATTTCAGCTAGATGTAATCCTATGTATCCAACACTTAAAGAGAGATATCCCAAGGTAAGAGCCTTGCAGAGTACAGTAAACATGGAGTCAATGGAGTTAATTAAGTAAGATAAGATAAGATATACTTTTATTGAACCCTGAGGGGTAATTTGTCCCCTGCATTTGACCCATCCTCGTTACTTAGGAGCAGTGGGCAACCACAGTGCAGCGCCCGGGGACCAACTCCAGTTCTGAGGCCAGTGCCTTGTCAAGGGCAACTGCAGGAGCGCACCTAACATGCATGTCTTTGAGTGTGGGAGGAAACCGGAGTACCCGGAGTAAACCCACGCGAACACAGGGAGAACATGCAAACTCCACACAGAGAGGACCCGGTCGGACCCAAATTCGAACCCAGAACCTCCTTCTTGCGAGCCAGTGCTAACCACTATGCCCCCATGCCCGTCCCAAGATGGCTGCTGCCTACTGAAACAATGCTTGCCCTTTGTGGAAATAAACTGCTGAATAAAGACAAAGTTTTGTAAATATACATGACCTCCAGTCCACCAAGTGTTTTTTGGTGGAAATACATTTCACAGATAAGCTTGTTGTTTGTTTTTACTATAATTGTTTTTTCCCCCTGTCTTTTTACCTCTCATCCCATACCATATATCTTTCTGAAATGACACCACTGTTCAGAATAACCCCTTATTTAATCTAACAGTGAAACTGTCTGTAAAAGGCCCATTTATCTTACTTCTGCAGATTAGGCACCCTTTGCAATGAGCACAGTAATGAATGAAAGGGTTTAATGAATTTAGTGAGCAAAAAGATTTCCAATTGCTAGAAGCTTGCCAGCGGTATAACCTTGAGAAGACCTATCTTTCGAGTTTTTGGTTTCCTTTTGTCTCTTTTTTTCACTTAGGCAAATGATCCTATCTAGTACAATTTCAGAGGTGCCAACAAAGGCGCAAACTCTCTTGACAAGGGTAAAAACCAAAGCAGCGATGTAAAATATCTTGCTCTGTAAACCAGGAGGGTTCTGTTACCATTTTAACATCCTCATGTCTCTGTAATATTCAAGGCCTGTTTTAAGATAGGACTATTGTCCATTTCCTTAATTAACATATCAAGATGACCTCTCATCCTGAACAGAGTGGTTCTCCACTCAAGGGATGTAGTATAATGTCAGAGAGATGAAGGTTCTGGAACAATTGAAGATGACAGCTCATTAATCATACAGAGGGTATTTGTTCCAGTGAATAGCTCAGATTTTCCTTACCACAGTATGCCTTGCATTGCTAATTACAAAGGGAATTCAGCAAAAAAATATATTTTCAGTTCTTTTAAAATATTTTTCCCCACAATTGCTATGTTTTAATTCTGATGAAGAAGCCTCACTTACCAAAGAAAACATATTTTAAAAAATTATTTATTTATTATTATTTTTTATTTTTTTTGGTGTGGATTTTTTATCAGTTTCATTCAAACTATTTCCATGTTCATGTTATATACCTTAGCTGTGAAACATAGGGGTTTTTGAATTTAAAAAATGATCAATGGCAGTGTTGTGCCTTGTCAATTCAGGGGATGTCACCACCCTCTTGAGCATTCACAAATTGTGAATGTCGATTGAGGAAGTATGTCATTCTGAGCTGTCAGCTCACATCACTTCCCAATCACAAGTGTGTGGTGCTCTCATCTTGGGGACAGTGACAGCTGAGTGACAGTTGCAGCAGATAAGAAAGTGTGTTGGCAGCCCTTCATATAAAAGCAACATCTTTTCATTGCCATCTTACAAGAGCACAGTGCTTGCCATCTTCTGTGTGCACTAGCACACACTGCTACGTATTGTACCTTTGAGGATGCTTGCATTAGGTCTCAGTCTTTACAAGGATCGTTTAATACAGGACTTTGTCCTGACTACATTTACACCCTGAAAGGACTGTAAAAAATAAATTGTGTCTCTGTAATTAAACTAGCTTACTCTGAACTGACTGTGCAAGTAAGTGCACTGTTCTGTCAAAATAAAGTTGCAATGCTTAGGGAAAAAAAAAATGCAATAGTGGTGTAAAAAGTCCACATCTGCTACATGACAATAATTTTCTCAATTTAAAAATTCTAAATCAAGCACTTTTTGAAAGTTTTCAAGGACTTGTGGTAAACCGGAGGCTGGTGAATAGTTTAGTATCAAAAACAATGAATAATTAATGCATTGCACTTGCATCTCTTGTCTCTCATCACTGTAGGCCATCGAACAAGCAACATGAGACAATAAGGTCAGGGCCAGATTTTGTATGGTTTCTGTGTTTTCAGGGGTGTATGAAGCAGGGTGATGGGGGGGGGGGGGGCATGCGCCCCCCAATATTGGAAACAATTAAACTTGCCCCCCACCCCCAATTTATGACTCCTTTTTTCTCCTTAATATATTGATCTAATCTAATCCAAGTTAGTACTGCAAATGGTGTCTTGCTTCATTTAAGCCATTTTCCAAGTCTCTGTGATACTCACATCTGGAGTTATAAAGCCTTAAATGATACTCCATTAGTAGGCAAGGATTGCCCATATTTGGCATTTATACGAAGAGGTTAAGAAATGTGCCTTTTAAATTATAATCTGTCACTGTACAACAGTGTTAGACATTAAATATTGTATCAACAATACTTGTAATACCCTTTGGTGACTTGTCTACTGACTGACAGTGATAACAGCTTTGTTTACAAATTCAGATTTCTTTAAACCTATTTGCATACATTTAAACAGAGCAAATGACATTTTTTCATGATTTAGCTGGTCATACAGGCAATATAAAAAAACCATGATGGTAAAGGCAAAGAGGAACGCTGAGACACAAATGCCAATATCATTAAAATATTCAAGCCATAGGGGAGAAATCCCAGGAGGATTTGACAATTGAAATACATTTTATGGCACAACCGACAGGCTTGAGGGCTCCCATTCTGGATTACTGTGATAGGAATGGTTTGTTCATTCACAACCGACAGACTGTTCTTTACTGGAACATAATGATGGAATTCCCACCAATCAAAATTAAGAGGGAGGAAAGAGAAATGTTGATTGAGCCTTCAATGCAAAACAAATGCAGTTAAACATTCTGCACATATAATATTTTTAATTGCACAAGGGGCTACCTTTATAAAAACATATTGTCTGTTAATCTGAAAAATGATGCCATGCTTATAAACAAATCTAGCAAAAAATGAATAAAATAAAAATGGTCAAATTTGATATTAAAGCCATTAAAACCCTTGGCTCAAATAAAACCAACAAGCCATCTTAACAGAAACACAATTAGATCATAAAATAAATAATTTAAAAAAAGAATTTACAGCTGCATTAAATTTAAGCGACACCGAGATTAAATTCAAATCAATACTTGTTGTCACATAGTTGTAATACAGCATTGGATTCTGAAAATATTATGAGGATTATGAAATAGCACTATTTGAAGAATAGGTCTTTAAGATGCCTTGTCATATTTGATTTCCAATTTCCAGAAGTAACATAATATGCAACACCTTTTTATATTCATATTTCCAACAAAACAAATCAATGATTACAATTTCTAAATCCAGATAGATTTAGTATAAGCCATGTGCATTATAGCTGTTGTAAATTTAAAGTGCATTAAGGCTTTAGCCATATAGCCATGTTCTAGAATTGGAGAACAGAATAATGCTGTACCCCATGTTTTCATATTAGCAATGTGTCACTATAGTGTCAGTATAGTGTGAGAGGGAATTTATACTATAGAGCCCTGACTCTAACTGTTAAAACAAGGTCCTGACACAATATGGTTATTACACATTCCATAATCTTACTGCAAAGAGAGGTTGGCTCCTACCTATGTGGCTTGGCAAAATTCTCAACCTGGTCATCTGGCCTTCTAACCATGTCTCAGTTTAATTTTGCCTTAAGACTACTTTCCCATTCCACTTCAGTAGATGTGTGATGACTATTCTGGTGCAAAATTACTGCTGGGCATCACCCGGGTAGGTGCTACATTAGTAGGTGGTCTACACTGTAAAATGCATTCAGCACTTTGGCAAGCCTGGCCTTGGGTGTCATGGGTGTGTGCTTCAACATACAGAAAGTATGTTTAGAACAGAACATGTTTTTTTATGAGCCCCAAAATGTAAAGACAAGATCAAAACAAGTGATAAATAAATTGATACCAATGCATTATTTAAACAGCTGCCAGTGTGCACCATGCATTCTGCAGGAGTTGAACATACAAGTCGAGCGTTGGGCATCATTAATTTGTTGCCGTGTGTATGTGTGTGCGTGCATGTTTACGTATGCAGTATACTGTATATGTGCGTAGGCACACTCGTATGTGTGCACGTGCTTTTTCTCTAACGTTATAGTCTAATTGGTTCTCTGTGCTGATTCAAGCCTGGGCTCTGGCCTCTACGTTTTTGATATGGTCTCCACTTGCTGCAGAGCTCCTTTCATGTGGACCTCCTGTGAGGGCCATGCCCACAGCCCTTTAAATATAGGCGAAAAGTTGCAAGCAATTAGCCTCCAACAGCTTGTAAACAATCTGTATTCTTCAATAAATATAGGTTGTCTCTGACAGCCCTTTAACAGGGCACATACAGAATGTACACATATAACTGAAATTCTAGAGTCTGTGAGATGGTTAAGGACAACAGAAAAAACAAAAACATCACCCTCCATATAATAAATTAAGTTACCTTATCTCAGTAATGCAGATCAGCACTATCTCCAGGGACTGCCTTATTGCCTGGGGGTCTAAGGATAGAGAAAATAATAAAAGAGACAGTGGACATTTTGGAAATCAGAGGTGAAGCACTACTGGTTGTACCATTAACAAAGTATTCCACGTGGGCTCTATCAGTAAAAACCATGGCCATGTCCTGGGCAGCAAAGTTCCAGTCAGCTCTCTGCAGTGTAATTTACTACACACCAGCTATGATCTTGTACATGTAATCTGCCTGTGACAGCTGCCCCAGCTCAGTCTCAGTCCTCTAGTGCATTAACTGCAGCTTCTCAAGAGGGAAAGTGAATAACAAGGGTTTGAGATGCATGAAAAGAGTGAGTTAGTATGGCCAAAGTTGAACATTTACGTTTGGGACAGACATATATTTTTAAATTTTGTAACCAAACAATTTGCATGTGTTTAAAGTGCACATTCTCAACTTGTATTTTAGGGGGTTAATATGCATTTTGGTTTCACCATTTGGAAATTACAGTGCTTCTTATACATAGTCCCCCCATTTCAGGGCAGCATTATGCTTTTGACAAAAATGGCTTCTTAGGTGCTTCTAATTATACTGATTATTGCTCAATTCATTTGCTTCCTTAATGGAGGTAAAACAGAGCTTTCAGTATCTAGTTGTGATTCTAGGCTTTTGATTGATTTGGAGTCTGTTACTAATGTTTGTCAACACGAGGACCAGAGTGCCAATGAAAGTCAAGGATGCCATTATTTCACTACAGTGAAAAGGCAACTATGATGTGCTGGATTAAAAGGATGTGTATCTGAGAAAAAGCCCTTGCTATGTGCGATTAACAAGAAGAAAAGACTCCATTGGGCCAAGCATCATCAACACTGTACCAAACAGATTTGGAAAAGGAAGATGCACATCAGGTTGCCATTTCACTGTAGGCAGGAGAACTGGTTTCTCTCTAGCTGCATTTTCCAGTTAAATTTACTGCCCATCAGCCATGGACCCTTCTGTGTGTACTGAACACGTCCAGAAATCTTAGTGAGCTTCTTTGCAATTTTTCACTGGGAATATCCTTGCCAGAATATGTTTATTGGCCCCGCACATCTAAGTTTAATGCTTTCTTCTTTGCCATATTTCTTGCAGGTATAGTGCCTATTTTACTTACACTACAGGGCTATCCCATTTAACCATTTTTTCTTCACTAACAGCCGACAGATACAATCACCACCACCTGGCAGGTCTACATTTGAGAATGAAATTAACAATTCATCAGAGCATCTGGATTCATTTCCCCTACTCTCCCATGAACCCCTAATGAAAATGAGATTGCCTTGACTTTTTCCCTCTCCCTTTTCTGCAGTGAATATATATATATATATATATATATGTGTGTGTGTGTGTATGCGCGTCTCTGTGTGTTAAAGATACCTGCTTGTAATTCTCTTATTATTGCTATTAATAATAATAATAATAATAATAATAATAATTATTATTATTATGCTTATTATTATCACTTTTATTATTGTTATTTTTCTTCTTCTGTGTGTGTGTATGCATGTGTGTGATTACTGCAAGGAACTGTGTGAACAGTCCCCTCTATTTTCCCTTCTAGGGAAACAACAACTTTGGCCAAATAATATGTAATAATGCACCATACCAGGCTCCTCACAGTCTATATGGGAAATATCATTTGAATATTACCTTGTATTTATCAGATGAGATTTATTTCTGCTAAGGTAAGCTAAATGGAGACAGCAAACAGAAGGAACAAAAAAAAGAGACTAAGCATCAGAAAGAGGGGGGAACTCGGATAGAAGAGAGCATTAATACACAGACAGGTTAAAGTAGGTTGTTTTTAATCATGGTGGCTGGTTTCATTAGGGTGGCCTTGATTCGTCATCAATCACTTGCTGTCACCAGTGATGCATCACATGCACTAAAAGGGGAGCCGAGCTTCCAGGCGGTATGATGGCTTAACACACTGAAACTGTAATGAGATGATTTTTTTCCGTCAGAAGGTTAGACTGAAACCACAGCCATGCTGCACCCTCTGCCGTACTGTGGAAATGGGACTCTGTGTTCTTGGGAACGCAAAATTAGATTTTCTGGTTTGAGGTCAGTGTTACACGGGTGTAAGAATTAATCAGCTAGAGCTTTCATGCTCCTGAGACAGGTCTCTGTTTGAGGTTTACGGTTTATTGTTTGTTGTGTTCATGCTGGGTGATTTTTGCTAAACAAGGGTAACAAATCCTACTCATCATCTTATTTAATCCCATCCATCACTCACTGAATAATGATCTCCAGACTAGTGACGAAACAGATATTAGTATCACAGACATTAACACTGTGGTCTGAGGAACCCCACAGTTCAACACAGTTAGGGAAGGAAAAATAGGGAAGAAAGTTTAAGAAACAGACTGATCTTGTATTCCAAATGATAGAGCCACTAAAGCATAGTTAACGATCCAAAGACAAATGCAAAACAAAGGGATTATTAAACACATCTCACAGTACTCTAGGTTCACAAAAGACCATTGCAGTTAGGGTAAATTCAAATTACGAAATTTGAATAACACATAGTGAGAATGTTTGATTTTGAGAACAGGCCATTCAAGATATCTAGGCATGTCATTTCATCAGATTATCAGTAAGAGTTTTACCCCCACAATGGTTTAAAAATGAATCTGTTGACCATAAAATCTTTGTAGCTACATTTTGCAAATATATTTGACAGGACACCTCACAGAGTCCCTTGTGACTATGAAGGAGTACCACAATCTGCTTAAAAAACTGGAAATCAATAGTATGGTAGAGGTGGGGGTGCAAGTATTTTTTGTTTTTCGTCTCAACAAAAAATACTTGCATCTTTGGCATCATACATTTCCACATTAGCCTGAGGAAATATTTTCTTCCTTTGAGACCAGACAGCTAGCACCACTCTTGTGACAATATCTGATATTACATCTTGTTCTGAAGAAAAGTGGGGGTAGCAGTGAAATGATTTTTTTGAACAAAAGTGAAATTAGATTAATGGTCGAGTATGAGAGGGCTCATGACATGCCAACAAAAGAGACATCTTAAATACATGAAAAACACAGATAGAGCCCTATGCTTGTACTTGTACAGTATGCTCTACTTTGCCAACATTGCCTTCATTTTTATCATATCTTTACTTACATCTTTTTTTTTTCTGCTGACGGCTTAAAGAGAGAAAGAGAGGCAGCAATGGAAGAGGGTACAAAAAACAAAAGCAAATAACACCCCAATGATTCCTTGAGATACTTCAGAGGTTTATTTCAAGGGCGAAAAATACATCTCTCATCTTTATTCCAAGAACAGGGTGTTTAGTACTACAACATCAGTTGTGACTTTAGCATTCATTGCATTTCTTAAATGAGTAAATGCTGATAAGGTGTGTACAAAAATCCAGACACAAAATCAACATTTAGTACCTTGAATGTGTGTGGCTATAAACCTGCAGAAAGTGGAAGAAAACTTTAATGGTGCAATACTGAGGAAGGTTACAAAACTGTAACATGCATAAGTAGAGCTCTAAGAGTTATAGAAAAATATGGAAAATTCATTAAATATTTCATAGATACATGTTGTGAGATATTGGACCCAGTGAGACAGAAAGCTGGTTAGTTACCTAATATTACAATATTGAATATATTTTATAAGATGATTAATATTGCAGTTCATATTTAATTCATCAGTTCACGTCATAACTAACTGGAAACATGATTATTAAGTGAGTAATAATTAACTGTTATAAACATTTTGAACATCTATGTAATCCATTTTTATTAAACAAGGCACCTAAAGCTGTGATGTGTCATTAATCGTATCATTGCTTGGGGGCACAGCAGTTTCAGCATTCAACCATTATAGCCTCTTGTGTCTTATAGATTTATTATGCGTATCCACAGACCATAACCGATATGTGTGCCAAATGTGAGCCCGAACAAGCAGTACTGTAGAACAAATTCATTTTTTTTGGACTGGGAACCAGGGACTGAGTCATGACAAAAAGCATTTGGCAGGCTTGTTGTCGGTTAACTTGGGCGGAGGCCAATAAAAAGTTGTTTATACTCATCTACAGTGTGTGATCAATAAGCATGCCACATTTAATGAAAACAAGCAGTGCTATCAAAATTGATTCTGTAAAGACTAACAGCAGAAAGAGACACACAAAAAGGACAAAGACAACATGTTTTCAGCCCCTCTGGAATAAAAACATTTTCACTGAAAATATAATGCATTCGCTACAGTAATATGCAATATTTCACCATGGCTACAGAATATTACACACACTCTGCTGCTGTACAGTGCCGTGAACAAGTATTTGCCCCCTTCCTGATTTCCTCACTTATTGCATATTTGTCACACTGAATGGTTTCAGATCTTTAAACAAAATGTAATATCAGGCACATTTTTAAAATCATTTCATTTATTTGATAAAAAAAGTTTAAGCAACCATAGCACCCATGTGAAATATAGTTGCACCACCTTAGCAACAATAACTGCAACCAAATGCTTCCTATAATTTTATATCAGTTTTTCATATCGCTGTGGAGGAATTGTATCCCACTCTTCCTTTGCGACTTCCTGGATGAGTTGTCATAGTGCCCTTGGAGAAAATTTGGCAGGCTGTCACACCTGGAAAGATTCACCACTGTTCCAAGTGCTCTCCATTTGGAGATAATGGCTCTCTCTGTGGTTCAGTGGAGACCCAGAGCCTTACAAATGGCTTTGTAACTCTTTCTAGACTGATATATTTTAACTTTTTTTTTTTTTTTTTTGATCATGATATAGTGTGCTTTCAGAAACCTTATGGTGACTACTTCACTCTGATGGTGAAGTTCAATATGAGTGAGGTTTAGATTCAACCAGGCTAGCTGCAATCAATCTTGGCTGTGTTCAATCAGCTCCAATTATCAATTAAATTTATTTAATTGGTGAATTGAAGGGTCTTGTTATACAAAGAAATATCTACGCAACTTTTGTTGTAGCAACATGTTGCTTCTGATGTCATTTCAAGCAATAAGACTGTTACATGAGACAATTTGCAAGCAATTTAAATTGTAGTCAATCACCAATCAGAATAAAGTGTTACGTAATCCCGGAATTGCGCCAATACATTCTAAAGGTGTTTATTGTAGTATACTTGTAAGGGAATTTACGGTTGATCTTATGATGACATATTGTTCGCTACATTTTTGTCCCTAATGTCACCAGCAGTCCTTTCAACAAGGAAATGCAAAGCTCAGTGTGAAATCCCTATTTTGGATCTCCTTTAAAATGAGGATGAAACCCACAAAATGCCACATTAGCTAAATTAAAGTTACAGATAAAATTTACGTGTGTAAGTGTGTGTGTGTGACTTGTGTCTCTGACTGGCTATTGTATGAAATCGGTTGCATGAAGTTGAGCTGCTCAGAACCAGTTGAAACTAAATTGCATTAGAGTTGCAACCAAATTGCTAGGACTACACAAAGCAATTCTAGAGCAATTTAGTTGCAAGCAGCAGAAATTGTGTGGAGATGGCTTAGTGTAACAAGACCCTAAGGGGGCAATTATTTTTTGGCATGGTTGATATGGATATTTGATAACTTCTTTCATTAAATAAATGAAATAAGAATTTTAAAAAATGTCTTTTTTGTTTCCTCTTTGTCTAAATATCTTAAACCAATCACTGTGCACCAACAGAGGAAATTAGGAAAGGGGCAAATATATTTTGATGGCACTATTAGCATACAAGTATATGATGTATTCTTATCCAGGTTGCCATGACTCAAGAATAATTACCAGGTGTAAATTCACCAGAATCATTTCACCAGAAGTTACAGTATAAATTAGGGCTGTCAAAGTTAATGCGATGACGCGTTAACGCAAATTCGTTTTAACGCCACTAATTGTTTTTACGCACGTTAACGCACATTCTGTTATGATAAAGGTTTGCCTGACCCTTATGTTGCATTCAAGACAACGCGGAACTAGTAAAAAACGAGGTCTGACTTGTGAAAAAAGCAACTGAACGGTCGTAGAACGGTCGGAAATTCGAGCATCATTTCTGAGCTCCGAATTTCCAAATTCCGGATTAGTTACGTCACATAAATGGCGGCATTTGTAGTTTGTGGTAAGAAAGAAAAATGGTGTATTTAGGCTTTTCATGCATTTTCATTTGGGTGTGTGATTATGTGATATGCATTAGTATCGTTTATGTTTCCCATTCATTATAGCAATATGTCAAATGTAGAAGTTACGATATCCATCAGCAACTGTTTTCGCTAGTCAGCTTAGCTAGAAAACGTTATTTTGCTCAGAAATACATTCTGCAAATGATATAACGAAACACCTGACAGTGATACCATATTTACATTTCAGTACTACTGCAGCCTAACTAGTTCCATGGTTTCACTCTATTTACTCATTTAATATACTCCTTAACAATAAAATAAAGCAGCATTTTTTGTGGGAATCCATGTTTTCCTGAGTAAAACAGCGTGAACGCAGTTTTTCATTGTCTGGGCATATTGTTCGGAAGAAGGAAGCTGCCCTGTCGTCCGACAATGTAAACATGCTCGTCTGTTTAAGCAACTGGCTCGGTGCAAAGAAATAGAAGTATAGCCTAACTGTTGTATCCAAAGAAATGGAAGTATAGCCTAACAATATTCAAGTTTGAGTGCTAGTTCTGTATTGTACTCCCTTTCCACTGTTTCCTGCTCACTTTATTTATTGTTTGTTTTATTTTGTATCATCCTATTTTGATCCCACATGGGAGGTTGGACACAATTGCGTTGTGTGATTTGCTTTAGAAGTGCGAGGGATCCAGGGAATGATCTTTGAGTAATGGAAAATTTAGCTGACCAATGTACCTGCTGTACAATGTGTCTGTTGTTGCGATGCATTGAGGTCCATCATTTTGTTTCAATGCTTAAAAAAACGTGATGTTTTATTGAACCTTTATAAGCGTAAAGTTGGACACACTACATTGTGTGAGTACTCATATTACTAAGTAATGTTAAATGTTAAATTTAGCAGGTCAATATGCCCATCTGTTGTTGCCTGTTGGGCTTGAGTTTGCCATGTTATGATTTGAGCATATTTTGTTTTGCTAAATGCAGTACCTTTGAGGGTTTCTGCACAATATTTGTCATTGTTTTGGGTTGTTAATTGATTTACAATAATACATAAACATACATTTGCATAAAGCAAGGATATTTGTCCACTCCCATGTTGATAAGAGTATTAAACACTTGAAAAATATCCCTTTAAGGTACATTTTGAACAGATAAAAATTGTCCGATTAATTTGCGATTAAATGCGATTAACTATGGACGATCATGCGATTAATCGCGATGAAATATTTTAATCGATTGACAGCCCTAGTATAAATATACAATTTCATAAATAATGTACCCTTAAAAAGTGACAGGCTTGAATGGCCACATATTAGACCCCTACCCCTAATACAATGACCTACAGTATACTACGCTATATGATACTGCAAAGAAAGGTGGGAATATTGGATCATAGATTTATAGCAGTAAGCCAGAAACAGTTCCTTTTATGCTTAATCTTAATCTTAATCACAAAAAGACCAGTATCTTTGGTAAGATTAAGACAGCACTATCAATAAGTATAAACACTTTGCTCTAGATATGTCTAGATATGTCTATTCATGTCATGAATAGACATGAAAGGAAACAATGAAGAAAAATTTGCAAACTTTCCTGAAAGATTTATCATGAAAATAATGCATAATGGCCATATTCTGGAGTAATGGAAACATCTATTTAGCCATGTGGAGCTAAAGCCTGCAGGCACCTTTTTTATATTCTGCTCCCAACCTGCTGACCCGCTAACTTGAAAGCATAAATAATTCATTGTTCTCTTCTTCTTTAAGCAGGGTGTCTGTGCCCCTCTACATCCCTATCCACTCTTCAGCAGTGTCCACTGAGGGACATTCCTGTTCTCACCCAGCTTCTCTTCAAAACTCATCAGCCACTGTGACACACAGAGATCAGTAGAATTCTCTATTTCCTCTGTTCCATTTCATGCTGCCACTCAGGAGAGAGGAGCATAGGAATATCTGTGCTATCCTATGAAATTAAGCCATACATTATTGATAGGCCTCCTCAAACATGTCAGTATGGTTAGGATGGTTATGGTTAGCTGAATCCCAGATTCAGGATTGCCTTGTAAGGTTTTTCTGCATGGATGTAATTAAATTGGCAATGATTTCAGGATTAGGTATAATTTGAAACTGAAAGCCAATTTTCCTATTTTTTTGGCATCCTGTACAAACAGTTATAACAGTACTGAAAGCTTTTTTTTTTCCTTTTTCCTGTCAAAACACAAAAAGGGTGAGTTTGTCTGGAGAGCGGGATAATTTGTAAACGAATTGCTTAGAAGCAGGAAGGCTGAGCCGGGCTTGATTCCTCACTTCATTGGAGGAAGCATTTCTGGTAATGAAAAGACATTGGAGGCTGAACCCTGTGCTGTCTGTGTACCTTGCAGCCTACTACCTCCCTTAGCACCTGGACAAATTGCATTTCAAATAACTGTTTGCTTGCGCCTTCCCCATTTCCTCCTTGGGTAGACAGGAACATGAAAAAAGGAAAATCCCCCTTGATTGATTTTCCAGACCTGCACCTAGGAAACTGATAATAGGGAGAGAGGCTGCCACTGTGGGATAAACTGTCCTGAATCTGTGAAAATTAATATACCTTCCCAAATGACAGGAGGCCTGAATGTTTTAAGCTGGGTATTTCAATACTTACCTAAACATATGAAATCCCAAATCCCAACTAAGTTCATGGCCCTTCCAGTTCTTAATGTCCATCATTAAAGCAATAATGGCTGCAGCTAGAAGTGGCTCATATACTGTTTAAAAACAAACAATGTTTAGAGGGATTTTTTAAAGCCTCAAGACACTGAAGTCCCATTTCTATTAAAGAATTTTGTATAAAAAAAAAAATAAAAAAAAATTTAAAAAACCAAAGCTTCAATGCGCATTGGCATCGATTTTATAAGTCTCTAGAACTGTACTGGAGGGATGGAACAGCATTCTTCCAAAATATACTTCCTCATTTGTGTGTTTTGATGATGCTGGTGAAAAGCGCGGTCTGACATGTTGGTCCAGAATCTCCCATAGGTGTTCAATTGGGTTGAGCTCTGGTGGCTGATGGGGCTGATGAAAGGAATCACTCACAATAACTTTGTATTGATTTTCAGTGACCCTTTCCTCTAAGGGAACAAGTGGACCCGAACCATGCCAGGAAAATGCCCCCCACAGCATAACAGAGCCACCAGACCCCCTCATCGTAGGGGTCAACCATTCAGGCCTGTATCATTCTCTTGGTGTTCTCAGGCCACAAATGCACTCACCCACTGTGTCTTGCTGACACAGTCTGATCACATCCTGCTTTGACATTCTCAGTCACCTGAGGAAGAGTTGCTCCTCTGTTTTTCCAAACACAGTGCACTAATGCACAGGCATCACGGTCATTGAATATGCACTTTCGACCTCAATTTCCGATGCTATTTACTGATGTTTTTCCCATAAATCTAAATGCAGATGTCACTTTAGTCACTGTTCATATTGAAACATGAGCCAGTTGAGAAGTCTTTGTGACAGAAGCTCCTGCCACCCATGCTCCAATAATGAACCCTCTTTAAAAGTCACTTAGATTTTTTCCTCATGCCATCTTGATAAAAAATTGAGGTCAACTGGGTCTACTGAGCATTTTTATACTGTACATGCCACAGAGCATGATAGGATGTTAATTGGTAAATTGTATAATCTCACAGCAAGAAGATCCTGAGTTGGAATCCTGGCCTGGGGCTATCTGTGTGGAGTTTGCATGTACTACCTGTTTCTACTTGGATTTCCGTCTTCCTCCCAGTCCAAAGACAGGCAAGTTGGCTAATTCGAGACTCTAAATTGCCCATAGGTATGAGTTTTCCTGCCTCTCACCCAATGAACGCTGACCAGGAATAAGCAGGTATAGATAATGGATGGATAAATATTCAATGAATTATAAAAAAGTCAAACAACTCCTCACTTTATACACTAATTCCATGCCAGAGTCTGTGAGCAGGATTGAATGATATGAAATCCTGTTTCTCACGCACAAGACTATGCACCTGCTCCACTCCATCGATCCATGCCCTCTTCCCCGCTCCTCTCAAAAGTCGCTCATCAATCCAAGCAAAATAGGGTGTAATTTCAAATTTCCTCCTTTTTTATTACATGATGGATTATTGTGTTTTTGTAGGCCCACACCAACAATAAAGCTAATAATCAAATTATAGGCTTGCTACTGTCTTAAAGCCTCTACAAAAAACAAAAAACAAAAAAAACATTTAGTTATTTTGTGTAATTTTGTTCATCCCTTTGATAAAAAAGCCTTTACAACTGACTATTTCCTCAATATGATCCTTTTTTGATGAAAATTCACAGAAGTGACAGCAACATAACATCGGTCTCACCCCAGTCATATTTTTGTTCTAGATCTCAGAGCGGTCAGTTGAGCTAATAGTCGTCTGACAGAAATTATAATGTAAATGAGCCAATAATGATTACAATTTACAATGCATCACATCACGGATAAACGTATCAGTGATCAAAATAATTGACTAAAACACTGCAGAAGTTGAAAGCAGTCAAAGGGTGGCTACTGTTTTTGCACACTGTTTTTACCAAAAACCAGATGACAAGATACTTTACTCTCAATGGCACCATAATCATACAATATTCAAGCCTTTCACAACACATAAGTGAAACATCTTCTCATTTAATTAATTTACTATCTTTGCTTGGATGTTTCTCTGATAGCCAGAATGGCTATGATCATACCAGAGTTGACTGCATCACTGGAGCGGTACTGGAATGATGGTGAAGTGGTGGCTCATGTCCATGCACCACATTGAAAACCTGCACCTCGCTCCAGTCAAAATTACAGTCTGTCATGCTCACACTCTGCTCCTTACTATACTCTGGACTTCGATTAGTTTATTCAATGGCCATTTGTTTCTATGAAAGAACAGTTGCATTGGGTGACACTTTTCTGCTTCACTGTAAATTTTTGTTTTTCATACCAGGCTAATTACAATACTGGATGCAGAGGAACATTGTGCCTTGTTACCAGACTGATAATGAACCGGTTTCCAGCTGTGCCTAAAGATAAGATGTTCTACTAAATGTAATAATTTGCTCTGACATTTTCACTTCTTGCCTCGGTGGTCAAAGGAACGGTTGCTATTGATTTAAAACTTGGTTTGCGCATGTGTGTACTGTATGTGTCCCGTTTCATGTCAAACTTACATATGGTACGATTATCACACAGTGCACACATACCTGTCACATGCGAGATATAGGTTGCCGCATGGAGAGAGAGAGAGACCCTCTCTCTTCTTCATTCTTTTTTGTGCTATGACAAACAAAACTCAAAAACTTGGTATCGGCCCCAAACTGTGGAGAAGAACACACCTTAAGCACCTGGGCTGATTATTGTAGCTAACGCAACCCAGGTGTGTGTGCTCTTTCCACCAGTCTGCATTGCAGAGACCATTCTGCTTCTTTGGCAGACCGAATGCTATAGTACCTCTTGTTAATAGCACCTGGTTAGGGGTGTAAATGAGCAGGAGCAGGTGGGATTGGCAATCCCAGGCAAAATACGGTGGGTTTGCCGTTCCCACTGAACACCCAGGTGCAATTTATTTTTATCATAATGTTCCTATGGAATAGCACACTGGTCAGAAAAATATGTTGGTCGAGTTTACTTCTCAGGGTGTACTGTAGAAGTTTTTGTATTAATTAGCAGTTTACAGGAGAACAATGTGACCCTCTCACAACCACAGTAAATTGTGTATTTTGTTCCTAAGAAGTGACCCCCCCCCCCCCCCCCGAATTTACGTGTCACCCTCAGGTTCAAAATCACTCCTACGCCCCTGCACTCTTGACTTGTATTAGTCTGGCCGAGTCCTTTTCTGCACAATTCTGCTTCTACGGTTGCCACTGTACCACAAAAGTCTTCTGAAAAAGCACAATTAACAGCTAATTGAGCAATGCAACCACGAATGAACTCTTTTACTGAGCTGCTCAATTAGATAATTAATAAAGGTCACTGATACCAAACTACAGGTAATTAGTAAAACAATATCACAAAAACCACGCTAATCACGTCAGACACAAAAGCTGATTTTCATTCTATTCCATTTTCCATTCTGGACTCGTGGACTCAAAGGTGTGTTCTCCTCAATTTTCAGTTTTCTGTGATTTTCAGCAACTTTGCTATGACTGCTCCGTTAGCCAATATTTCCCCTGAAAAATATGCCCAGCCTTATTCATGCTGTAATTTTATTACACTGCATGAACCTGCAATAAAAAACGACATTTTCCCTTTCTTCTCACTCACCCCCCTCTCATGCCATTTTCAAAAGTTATTAGAGTTCACTTATTTTAAAGCTGTTCCGTAAAAAATTCTGGGAAGCACTCGTCAGCACACCCCCTGACAATTTACAGTTCCTACCTGCCTGCTTCAGGTGGTGGATGACTTGCCTCTCTCTATCTTGTCAAATAAATTTCAGTAAGGTTGCATCTTCATCTCTCAGCAGCATGCCACATATCAGGTGATGTTATGAGTCTTGTTCTATTTTACCCTTTGTATACCCTCAAGTCCATACTCATTCATGATCTCAACTGTCCCTGGAAATATACCATTAAAGGCTATGAGTTCATAGTCCGTGATTCCAGAGGGCTCTGTTTGGGACTGGGTCAAAGTTATCACTACTATGCACTGAGCCCTAAGCAATAATCTAACACGATACTATCAAGCACTAGATTGACGCAACAGTTACTTCAACTATGTGACAAACATATGTTTTTTCAGTCCAGCACCATCAAGGGATCAGCACAGCCTCTATTTCCAGTAATGAGTCAATCATTAAATTGAGACAATCATCTCAGTTAATAATTCAATTACCACTTAATAAGAAATGTCTGTGCTGTTTTATTGAACCATTTTTTCTGCAATATACATTCATTAACTGTCAAATGTATTGTAGGGTTTGTAAATTCTACCTTCTAGACTGTCAAACCATTGGACTTGCCTTAATATGCAAAGACTGAGAGCTTTTTTCCCAACTATATCCAACTATATACTACACTTCTTTAATGCACTGTTCCGAAATGTAATGTCCATTGCCACCATCTCAGTCCTTCAATAAAACCTGATGTATTTTGAATGGTACCATACAGAGGAATGTTTGCATTGAGTTTCTACATGGCTCTGGGACAGTCCTATTGGTAGAGAACAGATGTAGTGCCTTATTTTCCTGCGTGGACAAGGTTTTACTATGTTTGGCACCTTGCCTCTATAAAAATTTTTCCATTAAGAATATTTGCATTGATTGATGCCTCAGACAACTCATAAATCAAGTTATGCCACCTCTCAGTGCTCTCAGTTACTGATCTGCAAGTGTTATTTTATTGTTTTTTCACAGATGCACATCTCATAATTAGGCCCTAATTGTATTATTAGTCATGTGTCAGTGCTGATTTCCAAAAGATTACTGAATAACCCTGTGCTCAGTATTTTTGTAGGAGTGCCTACAGGGACACCCCTAAGAGATAAGATTTTTTTCTGACCAAGTTATGCATAATGCATTTAACTTTTTAGGTTTAGAATCTGCCATTTCTAGCTTGCAATTTATTTCAACATGTAGGATTCACAAAGATAGGAGGAAATTACCATCTAAAACCATCCACCTTCTTATCCTCATAGCATGCTAATCTCCTGCAACTCTGAAATGCTTTATTATTTGTATGAATCAAGTGTAATGTATTGCCATATAAATTAAACTGCCATCACTCCCTCTTTGACAGCCTTTCCTTTCTAGTTATGAATTGAGTTTGTCCTCCAGACACTTCGGTTCTGCAATATAATTTACTGGTCCAATGTAACCAGCCACTGTACATACTGAATTACATATAAAAATAAGGAGGTACAGTACGTTACATATTAAATTGGGTGCATTCCTCTGGCTTAATCTAAACTAGAGCACCTTTCCTTTCAGCTGCTTTCCTCAGCTCTCTGCCTCTGCATGTTAATGAACATTAGAGTGTCACAAACAATGAATGGAGTAAAGTAGCCAACATGTACTTTATGCAGACAGGGTCTTATTTAGCAAAAGAGAGCCAAATACAGAAAAAAAAAATGTTTGTTTTAAACAATATGGAGCTCATCGTACCTTCAATTACCCCATCAAAGGAAGTGACCAAAGATATTCCCAAGCATTTACTTGAAGTATTAAAAATGCAAAATCAGTAGCTATAGAAGACTGATATGTAAATTGATTTAATGCATATTGTGGCTTTAAATTAAGATTTTGATGAGGAAAAATGAATTACTGTGCAGTATGGACACCCAGGTTCACTTTTTGTTGGAAATATGTGGTAATCATATTATGACATCATTCTCCAACTGTCTCTCACAACACAGCAGGACAGTATTGTAACATACACGCATTATATTAATTGTTGAACATTTTCAGTCTTTCATGTCTTTGTTTCTTACCTCACAGAGAAAATGACTTTCTTTCTGTGCCATACTTTATGTTCCTTGTATTACCTTGTCTTTTAGTCTTTCAGGCTAGAAAAGACAAGCTAAGCAGGGGTATAGGCTTTGATTAGTACTTAGTTGGGAGATCCTGTTGGAAAGCCAAATTGCTGTTGGATGCTGTGTTAGTGAGCCAGCAGGGAGTGGTCTTCCCTCTCAACCAAACACACCCCAATGCAGTAATGAAGACTTTGTACAGAGGAGATATTGTCATTGTTTTGAGACATTAAACCTGCCACTCTATGGTCATTAAAGATTCCATCGTACATGTCACAAAGAGTAGGGTGTACTGGAAAAATTTCCAAATTGGCTTTCTTAACGTGCACATCTAATTATCCCCCAGTTTAATTGGCTCCATAATTTCCTCCCTCTTTGCCTCATCTATTATGTGGTGAGCATTCTGGCACAAAATGGCTATTGTGTATCACCCATGTGGGTGCTACACATTGGTGGTGGTTGAGCTGAGTTTCCCCCTTTCGCTATGAAGCAATTTGGGATCATGTGCTGAATAAATAAAATCTATTACATATTACATTACCTTGAATAGCATCCTGTATGGCACCTTGAATGACATTTCGAACAATGCCTGGCACTATATCCTCAAAAGTGTGGGAAAAAAATAGATTGACCTCCCCTAACTGAAGGAGACTCACAAAAGCATCTGTGGCATCAGCATTGGCCAACAGTTCAAATTAAGCCAATCAGCACAGGATGGGGGAAGGGGATAAATGTCAAACTCTTGTTTGTCCTCTTTTTTATCTCTCTGCTTCCTGTGGCCTCCTCTTCACTTTGCATCTGCCCCAGTAAAAATAAAATGTTGAGCAAATGTAGGTATTACCTCACCAACAACTCTTCTGTGTCTTCTTTGACCATGTAAATACATGTTATGTATTTATAAAAAGATGGACTGTACTCTGTAAATTGTTATACATTTTAATTTTAAAATTTTTTTAAACAGCTGTAATTACTAATGTTGTCCTAAACTTGGACAGTTGAGATTTGAACATTACTACTACAGTATGTTAGTATCTAGTATCTATCAACACTGAATAAATGAATTTCCACTATAAGAAAGGAATAACTAGTATACAAGCTTATTGCCCACAATTGATAATGAACAGTCTGTCAATAGTTTTGATTTAAGGATTTTAAACTAGAAGACAGGCAGATGGTATCAGAAAGATGTCAAAGCAAAAAGATACACTTAGCAATGCCAAGTCTAATATAGCCACCATAGCATTCCAGCATGCATGTGTGACTATGCTAAGAGATTAGCGTCCAACTACAGAAGAACATCTACATACTCTAGTATGAAATATTGCTACTTAAATGACCAGTATCCCGTGAGATCATTCCTGAGCGCTAGATTACTCCATTTTAATTTGCTAGCTTGTGCGTGATTTGAAGAAAGCAGAATGGGCATCTAACCATTTAAGCAAAGACTGGGGGTAGAATGATTGCTGTAATTGATGAAGTAGAAGATGGCACACTTCCATGATTTATAGGAGTCTGGTGTGGTTTTAGATTTACTGTGACGGGGTCTGTCTTTCCAATTAGTTATATTGAATTCTTTGTCAGGTGATGCTGACCAGATGGGCTTTGGGATCAGCCGGAGCACTGAGAACAGATAAGTGATTTTGTATAAGATGGACATTTTGATGGTTGAAATGTAACACAGATGAGAGTGGAAGTGATTTCTAATTTATTATTTGAAGTTAGTGTTTTGTTTGAAAGCTTGTTGGTGTCATTCATTGTGATCTTATAAAATGTAATCAATCTGTAGTATTTAACCTTGTGGACAATTTAATGGGAAGAACCTGCAACAGCAACTCAGTTAAATTTGGTCAGGGGAATACTTCTAACTAGGACTGGTTAACCTGTAGTCATATTTTCCACATAAGTCATTCATTATTTAAGGGTTTCTGGAAGCAATATTTGTGGACATATGAGGGATTTGTTGTGTCTGTCTGAATTCTTTGAATGCTGATGTTGTGACATGAGTCTTTGCACTAAAACTCACTTTTGAGACATCTTTTTGTTGAGTTACTCATACCGATAGTATTTACATTTCTTCACATGGGCATTGATTCATTTTGGTTTTAATGCTCGCCAATTTACATCAGAACTTTGTATTTGAATGGCACAATTGTACATGCTACTTTGGATTTCTTGAGTGCATTATTAAAGTGTATCCAGACCAATGATTAATAAGCTGGTCAAGACTTGTACTGTTCCCCTGAGCAATGCTCCATAGGGACCATAATTGATTTGGGAATATTGTGCATGCCTTAAATTAAGCTTTTAAAAGACACAACATACAGGTAACTGTCCAAATAAAGGATGCGCCAACCACAGTATCCCCGTGTTCTTGATGAAACCATTTGTATTGACAATGTACATGCAGTCAATCAGCCAAAAAGATGCTAAATCAACAACAATGTATACATTTTGTCTACTAGAATTTTTTTTTTTTAAATGGCAAAAAAGAACATGGAGAACCCCATTGCAGCCTTCTGTTTATTTTAGTCTGCAGAGACACGTGCTTCTACCTGAAATATACAAATGACAAGCTGTCTTTTTTTGCTGTGTGTGACTAGTTTAGTGCGAATTCCCATATGTGGTGATTTCTTCATTTAAATTTCTTTGTTACAATGGCACAATGCATGGCACAGGATGGCAGGCACAAGGCAGGAATGGCCGAGAATGAAGAGATAGAATAGTGTATAAATAAAGGTTGCCAGGGCTTCCTTAAATAACTGATTTTATTTCAGTGGGGCTCACCTAGATAAATAAACAAACAAATAAATAAATAAAGCTACAATGGATCTAGTCAGTTAGGGCTCCATTGCCTTCATCATTGAATCACAAACACAATCTTTTTCAGGTACATCTTCTGCAGATAGGCATTCCCCTTCATTCTATGATTTTGCTATTTTTTCTAAAATAGGGCATGTGTAGCGAATGGCTGAAAAAAGAAGTTCAATTTCAAAGCATAAATATATGCTTTAGAAGGGTATTTGTTTGAGGCTAACCCTTTAATATTTAAGCATGTACGATGTTCAAGTGAAAATTAAAGTTGGACGATTTATCATATTTAACTGAGAAATTAGATGTGAAACAGAATTTTATGTACCTAGATTGAGCACATACAGTATGACTCTACATAAAGAACTCCCTTATCGTGCATTTGCTTTGAGAGTTAAGAATTAAATTATGATTGAATACATTCATGTTAATTTGTACCTTAATTATCATTAGCTTTCTTGGCTGTTTTGACAATTTTTATACTTTTAGATTGCAGCACCTATATGGCCTTTTGCTCCCTTTTAAACCAAGCAAATCAATTGCATCTCATGGGAACCTCCTGGCTTTTTATGTGTATCCAGGAAGGTTTTCATATTTGCATTTTGAGCACACTTGCATCACCCTGGATGGCCTCAGTGGATGCTGATATAAACTGAATGGGTCTGATGAATAGATACAGCCTGTGAATAGTCCACAGTCTGTATTTATTAACTCTGTTTTTTCAGACTGGAGTTCACACCCTACCTCATTACAGTTAGCATCTAGCAAGGGTCAGCACTGCTCATTCTCCGCAGCTTATCTGGGAAACCTTTTTTGCCTAAGCACTGAAACATGTTTAACTTGTGTGATCACAAATATGTGAAACAGTGGAGTTCTAGAGCACTTCAAATTTTGAAAACAAATAATAATAATAATAAAAATAAATAAATAAAATTCCAAAAAACCTTCTCTTCAAAAGGGTTAAAGCCTTATTCAACAATGATGTACTGAAAGCCTTGGAATATGCTTCATGTTTGATGCATATTATCTTGTATCTTTATTGTGGTACCAACACAAAAAATAATAAGCCCCAAATAGTAATGTAACTCCCTGTTTGTGTACCAGTAGCTAGGTATCAATGATTTTCCTCAGAGTGGCTTCTTATGTGGGAAGTATTCTGATATTTTTGTTTTTAGAGGAGAGCAATTCAACTGTTCATTTCTGTAAGAATTCCACTGTGGAAACTTTACTTTAAAGTTCAGCACTCAGGGTGCACAGAGAATCATTTGAAGCAGTTCAAAAAGCCCTGTTTGAAAGAATATCCAAAGAAACACTGGGAATCTAAGCACAAAGAGACTCCTGTTTGGGCCTCTTAATGAGACTGCACTCTCCATTGCTTTTGGGGCTCTAGGAGATTTTCTTTGAAAGAAATTCCCTTTCATGTGGTGTCTTCTTTAAGGGAGCCTCAGGTGGATAACAGACAGAGCGGAGTGGGCGCAGCTGAGGATCCCCAGAGCTGGCCCAAATCATCATGAGTCCTAACAATCTCACGTCCCACTTCAGTAAGGGAGACTCTTGCGAATTTTAATTAGAACTATTTCTCAATCTAAAGGTCAGTGAGCAGAAGAAACTGTAAATATTTCGCCCTTGCTTTTGGGACTGCCCTTTCAATGATCTCAACTGGCAAGAAAATACACTGATTTTGGCCAGCACGATAGCTAAGGATTGGAGGCAGAGCGGGTGCCATTCCATCCCATAGTGTACAACTGTAAAGCAAGCCAAGACTGTGGATGATGAAAAATGCAATACAGAAAAACAGAACAGTGATCCTACTGAAGACTTGTTCTGATCCCCTTCAGACTCCATGTAAACTGAAATCCAGTCAGAAAATGTCTGGGATCATGTGAGTAAGGTAAGAAAGTAACTAGGGCTGAATAGCACTATTTTGGGGATCCATAATCTGTTTATCTTTCATACTCTTCATCAGGAGAAATAATGTTCATATGAATTATAACTATAATTAAGTTCACTAAATGTTTCATATTGTTGGCAAATGATTCAAACATCCAAACACACACACATGCACAAACACAGTTTGTATAACTTATAACTTTTCATTGTTAAAAAGGCACTTAGAAATAGTGTAATATTCATTTTATGAACATATTTCATTGATATGCACCAGTGCAAACCTGACATAACTTAGAGTCTGTAGCTCTGATAAAAAAAAATAATGATGAACATTTGAGTGTATCTCTTTGCCTACAGATAGATATGTCACTCTTTTGATCACATAAGTCTGGCATTCAAACCTGAGAGAAGTTATAGTTGCAATTTATACATTAGACTGCCAAAGGTAATATTTGTGCCAATCCAATACTTGCATGGTATGGGGGGCATTGCACATGATTATATAGGTAACCTTCAAAATAAAGGAAACACCAACAGCAGTATCCTTTTCTGTGAAATTCTCCACAGACTGATCTTGATGTCTCATGCCCTGGATTGATATTTTCAATCAACTGATTCAATTGCTTGTCTGTTTTGCCTTGCATTTTGAATGAATGCACCCATGTCATGGACAAAGAATGTACACTTTTGATGATGGTTGCCCTAGTCAATTATGGCTTTCCCTCAGACTTCCAGAGAGTCTTCCAGAAAGATCAGCAAGTTCAGCGGTGTTAGTCACTGAAGCTCATGCCAAGTGTGCCACAAAAACCCTCTTTCAAAGTCACTGAGATCTCTTCTTCTAACCATGGCAGCCAAAAATAATGGCCAACTGGGCATGCACTGCATTTTGATACACAATGTGAGCATTCTGGGATGATAACTGCTTAAATAACTCAGGTACCACACCTGTGTGGAAGCAAACTGCATTCAGTATACTTTGTATCCCTCATTTAACAGGTGTTTCCTTCTTTTTTCCAATTATCTGTGAATAAAAAAAATATTTGCACAGCATTGTGAGGTCTAAGGCCACTCTCTATTCTCGGATTTGACGTCAGTGACATTTTTTTTCTCTTAAACCAAAGACTGGCTTCCTCTTATCCCAAGAGAGTGCCACTGGAGAATTGTCCTGGCAGGAACACACTTTAAAAGAATGGAACGACCCACAGGCAACCACCCACTATGACTGAAAATGTAAACACAAAGTCATTTTTAAAATGAAACCTTGTTTCAGTGATCACCACAGAAAAAATAAAATAATTGGGTCTGAGATCTATTAGACCACCCATCTAGACCACCCAAGAAAAATAGGTGGATCCACCATCCTAAAAACATTTAGGCACTAGTCATGAAAACCCAATCCATGTGTAAAAAACTGTTTGAGACTTGCGTGCTTGTTTATACCAACCTCCCACTCAGAGGATGGGGTGATGTAGCATGGGAAGCAATAACAAGTAGTCACTGTGTACAAATAATTATCCCCCCTCCCCATATAAATTAATTGTTTTGTTACATCCCAATGTTTTTGTGCTTTGTGTTTTGTTGCTGCCACCTTTGGCTGCAGTTCAGTTCAGTTGCATTATGTTCAGTTTTGACATATTCATGATATGTCAGAAAAGTACCAATGCCCATAAATAATAGAAACAATGCCTAACATGCTACAATTTGCAAGCTAGCCTGTCCGTCCAGATGCTTTGAACATGTACAATTTAGCAACAGCTAACCGAGAAAGAGGCTCATCTTGGCTTCTTGTATAATGTTGCAGAGATTATTACTGCATTCAGTATCACAAAAGGCACATTGATGGAAGGGAAGAGGAATGTTATGGCCCTAATCTATCAGCCTAATTAATACGTTCTCTGGCACACTGCTCAGCCAGTGCTGTACCCTGTCACTCAGAGCTGGAGAGGAAGGGGGAGGGGGCCACATTAAATAGGCAGCACTCCCCTTTAATCATGCACATCAGAAACGGTTACAAAGTGAAAGGGAATGAAGTGCAACTGAGGAAAAAAGGATTATACCATGAAAATGATGTGCATAGCAGTTACTGGATCATGATGAAAAAAATTGGCTTTAAAATTTGTCTGTCCAGCAGCAATACCATCACTATAGTTCCCCTTGAAAATTGATTTGCAGTGTTTTTTTAAAATCAGATTTGCTGATCTGTATTTTCGGTTACTTGTGTTAAGTGTGACAAGTTAGCTCTATGAAGGCAACCATCTACTTATTTTCTTCCATCGGTTTGGTCAGTCAGTAACTGCCCTGTTCATCTTGTGGTAACTGAAATTTTATTAAACCTACCAGGGGGCCTTGAAAAATGGGAATCACATCTTTTTTATTTACTGCTGGTGGTACAGCAACAATGTTAATGGAATAGGTTACTTCAAGTTAGCAATGGTAAAATAAAATAATGTAAAAAAAAGAGAATCCTTGAGCCAAAATATAATTATACATTGATATGGGCTAGAACATGGCAGAAAATACACTTTTCTCTGAATGAATTTATCACAAAATGAGAAGGTAATTGTATTGCAACATTAAATACATTAAATGTAAATAACCAATCAGAAAAGCAGAAATTAAAGGGAAATTCCCCCATAAAATGAACTTTTACTTGTAGAGTAGTGATCCCCCTGATTAGAATGAGTTCTCCCCAAGCTCTATACCTGTAACCAGCGATACAGCACTAATCTACTGTGCATGCTCCAGGTACCTGCTTTACTGAAGACTACAACTGGCAGGCACTTACATTTCATGGACTAGTGTCAGATAACAGCAGTCACAGGTTGCCACTCTTACTGATTACAAATGGAGGGGCTGGGTGTTACTACTTGGCATGCAGAGAGGATAGCATTACTTGCTAGCAAGCTAACAACTAAGGAAAGAATATCTTGATTTATGTGTTTAGTTTACAGTAGTTCACTGCTTAAGTTCAGCTGAAAAAAAAGCCACTACAGTGGGGAAAATTGCATGGGTATAACAAAACTACGATTTGAATAACTGGGTTTATACAGTTTACTCACAGCAAGGTATTCCAGACACAGTTGTGACTAGTGCAATATTTGGCTGTGATAATAAACTGGCAATAATTTTTTTATAGAATACCAGTGGTGAGAGAGAATGGAGGAGGAGAGACAATGGCATTAAGCCAGGCAAGAGGAAATGTATGATTGACATTCACTGACTTTCCCTCATATGAGAACGGATACAGATATTCTCCACATGTACAAATTTCAATAAATTATCTGACAAAATATCACACGTCACTTTTTCATTCATTGCAGTCTTTCGTTGCTTTTCTAAATGACATGTCAAAAGCAAAACAACCTGCTTGCATTGCCATTTTAGTGTGTGAGGCAGGGATGGGGGTGGGCACTGGTAATGTGGTGAACAGACAGAAAAAACACAAAAGTGTTGGCTTACCATCTTTTATTGGTCCAAAAGCCAACCAAATGCTTCAAAGAAAAAGGGACATAATATCATGCAAAAACTGGCACCAACTAAATTAAAGAATAAATCACAGATCTGTCATCTCACGGCAATATTTAGCTAAATACAGCTAATATAAATCTGAGATGTCTTCACAGCAAAACTGCTAGGACCAGGCATAGAATATGAACCCCCACTGCCCTTTCGAGGCCTGGAAACAAGGCCTCTTATAGAGCCCATAATTAGGTAATGGGCCACAGCTGATCTGATTGCAGTGAACCACAGCTGCGGCCATGACCGTCTGCAGGGCTGGCGCTTCCCTTTCTGGCATCACAAGTGGCATAAAGACAGAAGCAGCCTGTGCTGGTTGGAGAAATCAATTTACAGTATTACCAGTTCTACTGTCAGTTAAAAAAACTGGGTTTAGTCACTTAACATGTAGTTACACTGTTTGCAAGTTTGGGCCAGTAACCTCCATTTGCATTGTCATTCTGCCAGAAGCATGGACTTAAACATTTTCAGTAAACAGTTTCTGTGTAGGGAGAACTCAGTTCTTCTGAATAAATCTGACCAATCCTCGCAACATGTATTAGTGTGCCTTGTGAGGATTGTTGATAACGAATTACCTGTCCTCAATATTCCATAATTTGTAGAGGTGGTTTCCCAACATACACTCACCGGCCACTTCATTAGGTGACAGGAGTATCACCTGGTGTGGTCTTCTGCTGCTGTAGCCCATCTGCTTCAAGGTTTGATGTGGTGTGCGTTCAGAGATGCTCTTCTGCATACCTCGGTTGTAACGAGTGGTTATTTGAGTTACTGTTGCCTTTCTATCAGCTCGAACCAGTCTGGCCATTCTCCTCTGACCTCTGCCATCAACAAATGAAGTGGCTGGTGAGTGTATATGCACCACTACATTTATATACACAAATGAACCTATGATAGCATAACCTGACCTCACAAGTCAACGTACAGTTTACAAAAACAAAAATCCCATTGTCGTAACTGTTACATTTTTCTAAATAATGCACAATAATGCATTAGCACTGGGGAAATTGATAGAGCTAGTTGATTCACTAAAATAGATTTCTGCATTGTAGTTAGGGTGTGGACATTTTTCAAGTGAGGATCTGATTTTTCTACTGTTCTTCTATTGAGGGCAGCTTATGAGCAAGTACCTTTTTCATTTTTAGTCACCTTTCCCCCTAATTTCTCTCCAAATTTAGAATGCTTATCAAGGCCAGCATCACTGCTGCAACCTCCATCAGTTTGAGAGAATGAAGAAAAGTGTAAGCTCTGCTCCATAACAAGGACCACAAGCTGAGTCATTGCCTTTGAGGATATACTTCCTGTCCAGCTGGTGCAGGCAGGCTGCTGGCACCTGATCAGCCAGAGAAGGTCACTCTTACATGATGATGCAGACAAACCTGTTGATTTAAACCCACTTTCCCTTTATGGCATAATGGCTAACTGTACACTGCACCCTGGGGCTGGCAGCCACAGTCAAGATTGGTAGGGTCTTTGGCCTTCGACACTAAACATTGAGGGGCTTCACACAGTGGAAAAGTGTCCAACAACACATCTGACTTATTCATCTAAAAGATAAATAAAAAATGCGTTTAATGGCATGCCATTGTTTTGATTGATGTGAGGTGGTTAACAGAAGAGCTGTTAACACTGGATAACTAAGAGAAAAAAGCAGCACAGTCAATGTTTTTGCTTTATTGATTAGGCAGATGTTCACATATGAATCCAATGTTCTAAAATTAAGTGCGATGCACAACAACATTTCATTTATCCTTTTTCTGGGTGTAGCACGGCCAAGCCATTACCTCGGAATCTCATTAGCTCACTGTAATCACAACATTCACATTTCCCAGAGAGCCTGTCTGCAATTCACATTCTGTTCGTAATAAAAGTCCTTACAGTTTATGCTGCAGCAAATTACTTGCAGCCTGTCCTGCCAAATCACTATAGAACGGAACAGTTACTGGAGTCATATTTCTGCTCTGCACACCAGGATGAGCATGTAAAATAATTTCAGAAATAAATTTGCATGCTAGCAAAGGTGTAAATAATAATAATAATAATAATAAACGATAGTTATTATTATCAGTGCATAGGCCAACAGGATTATTTACAGTGACAGTTGTTTGGCTAGCTTAATTAAAGAATAAATCACAGATCTGTCATCTCTCGGCAATATTTTGCTAAATATGGCTAATATAAATCTGAGATGTCTTCACAGCAAAACTGCTAGGACCAGGCATAGAATAAAGAAGTTCTTTTCTCCTGGAATGATTATGCATCTACACTAATCAATTTTATATTGTGCTATTGAGGCTGGGTAACCTGCATGTGTTCTGTGATGAGTGTTCAGATTTTTTTTAAGACATTACAATTGGCCATTGTATCTTATAATAATAAAAAAAGATTGTGCATGGAATGTATAATGCATGCATCTTTTCCCTTTGAAATAAGTCATATGATGTCACTTCCTACATTTTGTAGCTCAAGGTCAGACACCAAAGAGCAGTTAATCACTTTGCAGCTACCTTGACAACGTTGTGTCATTACCATGACCATGAAGGGGATTATTTACAGCTTCTCTCTTGAACATTTCCCATACCACACAGGTAACTACACACATCCACATAAAATGAAAATACAATGACATATGCATACTTGCAGTCAAGGTATGGATGTAGCAGGGCAGATGTGCCTTTATGTTGTAGAGTGACTGCACCCCCCTGGATTTATGAAAGCTAATTTGCAAGTAAATTATGGAAATAAAGTTCAGAAGACCACCTTAACATATTTAATTGCTCATGTGAGGTGATGCTGTGCTAATGTTTTTCAAAGTATTAACATCCAATATTTTTTATTCACGCAGTACATATATTCCCAAGCAAAAAATTGTGAACCCATGATCCTGTGTTCCAATAAAACCTAGGATGCTGGACTAAGTGTCTAGGTAGCTGCCTGTTTGTGCCATCATGCTCATCCCTGTGGAAAGGTAATTTCAGTAAACTGGCAGAGCAGCACTGAGGGCTTTGCCATTCACAGTTGGTTCCTAGACTGAAATGGTAGCAAGACTCTCACAGAGACAGACAAAACATTATCGAGAGTAATTGAGAAGAGGAAGCATTTAACCTGGGCGGATCATTAAAAATAGTTTAGCAAATGATGAACCACAGCCACCCATGCACTTCAGTTGATAGGCTGGGTAATGACCCACAGTTATTCAGCAAATAATCAAGCTGCCAGTCTCAGAAAGGATTATTTACGGCCACGACACAGGCGGCTGAACATCCTAAGAAAAGTTCTCAATATTAACAGAGCATTATGCATAAAGTTCCCACTGTCTGAAACATACAGTGTTGATCAATTTGAACCACGCCACTAGGCAGTTGCCTTTGAAACTGTTTGTTTTTTCTAAAAATATTCCTGCTTTAAAATGTCAGATGGCATAACTTGGAAGTAATGACCGAAAGGGAATTTGTAAGTATAGTTTCCTTAATATACTATAAAGATGAAAGACAACTTATTTTGTGGCTGATGAATAGCTCAGTGAATTCAATGTACTAAATAGCTCAATCCTCATTGTACAAAATTTGCATTTAATGTCAAATTTTGATTGTGGAAGAGTCATTGTGTGCTTCTTAGTTTCAAATAATCAAAGCCGTTCCTATTCCTTTGAAAAGTTCCAATTTAAATCAGGGGATTCTCCCTACATATACAAGCAAGCTATTGCTCCATCAAAGTTTGTCCTTCAATAAAAATCAGTAAAGTGAAAGAATAATTATATAGTTCTAAACAGACTAATCTGTTGTTATGGAGTAATGTTGTACAAGCAGTGTGCCCCACACCGCGACACACCCCATTTTGAACAGAAGATTTGGACACAGGGAGATACGTGAATCCAGAAATATCCGGTCTTTATTGACGCACTTTGGAGAGAGAGAGAATCCTGTCTAATACAAAACAACAAAAGAGCTTTGCCCTTCACCCTCACGGGATCGGGGTAAAAATAATAAAGAAACACAACAAACTAAAACTAACAACGACAAAATAACGAAACTATGACCCCTTTCAGCCTTTCCTTGTGCTGGCACGTTCGTCTCTCTCTCGCCTCGCGTTTTCCGCGGTCACAGACCCCTACTGGGAAGAAAGCACAGTTTAAATACCTGGACTAATTACTGACGCACTCCAAGTGCGTGTGCCTACTTAACCAGTAGGCGTGGTCCTCCGACTGCCCTGAACCTCTCCCACAAACCGAGCCCTGCCACACAGTGCTTGGTCTTTTTCCTCTTCAACTGCTTCCACAGATGTTTGACTGGATTCAGGTCAAGTGATTGTGGTGGAAATGCCATCCTAATAAGTTCCCCTTGTTTGCAATAATGTATTCTTGAATAAGAAGTATACTGTAAGTGTTTTTTGTGGCTGTGCTTTTTCATGATGAGGCTTGCTAGTAGCCGATTGCGTTAGGGATGGCTGACTATACCCTAATGATGTGTCACTATCAGGTGTCCCATGTTTTTAGTCATTATTGTGAATGATTAACTTACTATAATAAAAGTTTGTTCGAGCTTGAAGTAAATATTAGCTGCTTATACAGCATGTAGTGTTATTAAATCATAATATACCTTTCAGGTGACAAGCATAGCATGGTGGTATAGTGGATAGACCTTTAGTTTTTTGTGCCAGGCTACAATTTACTTCTTTTGTGGTATGCCCTGTTTTTGCTAGGGTGCTTCTGCCTATTTTAGTGTTAAATTGCAAACTACCCATTTACTTACCCTGGGAATCGATTGCCTTTGCTGATGGGGATAGTATATTGATTTTATGTTTAAATGTGGACACGTGTGTGCTGATTATTGACACATACAGTTTTTTTTTACTACTTTGAAAGATTACCATTTCACAGTGCTCCTCTACTGTGCTTTCTTTGCAGTCTTCGAAGCCATTAGCAACCTTAATATAACAATCCTGCACTGAACAGATAGCATAAAACATATGCAATCAGTCTAGTTGCTCTTATTTACACTTGGCTATGTGTAGGGGCACCACTTTCATATGGTAAGATTCCTGTCAACATAAACACGTTCTGTGGTAAATAGTGTTTCATTGTATTGTTATCTGAGTCCACGAATCAGCTCAAGAGCTCAAACTGTTATTTAGTTGTTTGGTAGATTACACATTGACATTTTACAAATGGAAAGCAATCTCAAATTCAAGTTTTGGACGACCTTGAAGTAGGCACAGTGGAGAAGTGTGTCAAGTGTTTCAGCTGGGACACTTAAGCTGACGTTTTGTTGACACAGAAACCGCCATGCCATGGTCAATGTAACTTTTTATTCTGAACACTCAGGAGGGTACAGTGTTCTTGTAATGCCACTTGAACTCCTTATTCTCTCTTCATTTTAGATATTCTGCAACTTTAGGAATTCCAGTCGTGTACTGCGACACCTGGAGTACGGAAGACACAACAGACACCACAATTTTCAGGCCACCCCTTCTCCCGTTTCTTGAATTTTAATCATCAAAACTTATGTGATTTGATTCAACTGCATAGGTAAACAAACTAGCTAAGTGCATTTTATTGGTTGAAGGGAATGTTCTTCTCTTTTAATTTGTGAGGGAGGGGAAGTGTGAAGACCAGACGCGACCAAACAGGGGATCTATAAGTTACCAAAGGGGCACTCCAGTAACCACTGAGTCTCGTGAGAGACGAAATAAGGAGGGGGTGCTATACTCCTAAGGGACGTATCCCAAAAAATGAATAAACCCCTAAACGGGTAACTGAGGAAGAAGGAGTATCTAAAGAAAATAAACGAACAGGGAAAAGAAAAGGAAAAACGACTTCGACCCGAAGCAGAGAGAAAGAAAATGTCTTTTCAAAAAACAAACAGAAGAAGTTCTGAGGCCAACTAAAACCAGGGAGGAAACTGGTTAGTAAGAGGCAGAAAGGTTTGTGCCCCAACGGCGACACAATAACCCCTTAAAACCACCAGCCTCAGAATCTGGACATATACCGTCCTAATACCTTTCTCCAAAAAAAACAAACAAACTGAAGTCAGAATTCTTTTAAATTTCTTTGTTCTTAAAATCCTTACACCTTCCTCAGAAATACGACAGGGAACTGGCTAGAGCAAAACACGTTACACTCAAGCACCGTTCCACTGCCTACTGACGCTTTAAATACCCAGCCACAGGTGTGGCTGGTAATCAGCGGAAGATGTGAGCAACCCACAGGTGAAACAGATCAGAGGTAACCCTGCAGGAATGCATGGAATGTTCAAGCAGGAACAATCCTCCCACAGGAACCAAAAATAACGATTAGCCGAGTGGCTAATCTGCAAGCTCGAACTAATCGTCCCCACACACCAAAATAACGATTAGCCGAGTGGCTAATCGGAATGCTAACCACTGAGCCGGTGCAGGCACAGAAAAATGATCTACCTGCACAGAAACCGTGACATAATTATGCTTTTTCTGTGTTTTCTTTACATTTAAAATATTATTTTCATGTTTTTCTCTTTAGTTGAAAACTATTTAATTAAGGCTTCAACTGAATAAAGTGAAATATTGTGATTGATTTAATCACAGAAAACCGTGATAATTAGTAGTTATTTTTTGTTTAGTAGCTGAACCTTATTCACTTGTCAATCTTCTGTGAAAGAGCATAGAATTTCAGTTCAGCAGTCAAACTTTCATTTGTCATATATAAAAACATGTTGGCTGTCTTCCTATATATCCCCAATTTCTATTATTTATGAACTTACTGCACTCCCCCTCTCTAGATGGCTTTAATATTTCAAATACGGAATATGTTGTTTCATAATGACCTACATATATTTCAATATGCAAAATTCACAAGAGGTTTATATTAATGACTGCCACAGTGATTTAAGCTCCCTTCCTATGCTGACCATTAACTGTTCTAACACAAATAATGCATCCTTCAGTATTCACCCCCAAAGCCTGCCTGCCTTAAGATTTCCCACAGACATCCACCCACACTTATTGTACATTCTTACAGCAAGTAACAGAATAACTTGTTTCCACACACAAGATTTGAAATAGACACATGTATATGACAAGATCCTCTGAGCACTTCTTGCCATCTGTGCGCTGTTGTCAGACCCTTTGTGTCAATCCTTGTCAATATCAATCCTTAACATCCTTACAGTGAAATGAAAAGAATGGTACAAATGTCTGGGCGTCTAATTGAATCAGGTGGCCCTTCCAATTTTGTGATTTATTTTACCTTACTAGCTGGCATTTTGGGGTTCCTTCCAGGTATTCCCCTAATTTTTTAAATTGCTATACACCAACCTACATACACACAGCTATAAAATGTGTGAAATAGGCTAAATCCAGCGCCTCAAAAGACTGACAATGTCACACTGAAACATCAGCAGCTAAAGTTAGCTACAACAGAAGAGTTGTAAGAAAATACTAACTTTGTTTTAAAAAGCAGCACAGTGAGCCAGGAAGGGAGCGATGGTAAAGATGTCAACAAGTACAGCGTGGATAGGAGAAGGAAACAGCGATAACCCCAGACCCACACAGTGAGCAGCAGAAGCCAAAGGTTTGGTTTCTGCTAATAAATAATTACAATAAATCTGATAAGCATTTATATCACTGTACAGCCCAGTTTTTAGCCTGTCTTTATTGATGCATTTTGTGTATTTTGCAGTCGGGTGGCTTGCATACATCGGTGTCATGTCATTCTAATTTTAATTGCAAATTTAATTGGATGCACAGGTCAGTTCCTAGTTCTTGTACTTGCAGATCTGGTTGGTTTGCAGAAGAGCATGTGCTGGCTGCAGTTTGTGGTGTGGGTTGTGATGATGTGGCGGTTGCGGTGTGGGTGCAGTCTGTGAAAAATTGACCAGTGCAGGACTCTGGTAGGATGTGTACATGGATTTAAAATCATCTTTTCCCCCCTTACTTTAACTGTAGCATGTATTAGACTGTGAACTCACAGCAGAAATTAATTTGCTTTTCTGGGTAACAAAAGACATTGTAAAGACAAGTCAAGCATTGCCAGATTTGTTCATTGTAGTTTTCTAAACTTTATACTGCTTAGATTCTGTTCGTATTTTTGTTATTTCCTTTAATTTAATTGTTTTCATTGTGGACATGAAGTGTTTCATCATTAACCTGAAAAGTGCTTCTGTAAACATAAGCTCTGAATTAAGTCTGGGGAATTGTCCACATGCTCAATAAATTTTCATTTCACTGCTTAATAGGTCAAAGAACAGAATAACTTTCTTGGTGATTTGATTTCCCTTTCATGTGTACAGCACAGCCAATTCCCAGGTTTTACAAGTTACTGCTTAAAGCTAACAGAGCAGTTTTAATATTTCAGTTTGTTTAGGATAATTAAAATTAAGTCAGACATTTAATTAAAAATGTTGTTTATTATCATTACTACATTGTGCTTACAGCTTGACTCGTCATTAATCAAGGCTTATTGTTTACTTTTGTAGTTGCAGAATTTGCTAAGAATAGTCATTTTAGGCTGTTGCAGGCCTACATTATTAACCACAGTTGAGAAAGGAACCTCAGGGTTTTTTTTTTGTTTATGCTCTTTCTCTACATTTCCGGCAGACTGTGGCCCAGTTTTAGTCAAACCGCACTATGGTTTGGCCTTAAAGTCTTGCTTATTTTTTCTTCTTGTGGAACAATTACTCATGAGTTCTGCAACCAGCAGACAAAAATGGCAGATTAAATGCTTGGATTTTTGACTCTCTCTTTCGAATGTGTCATAGTTCGATTAATGGAAGAAAATATAATTCACCTTGTCAGGGTTTTTGCGAATTCTGTTGAGATCAAGGTAAAGCACTGAATGGACATTATTTACAAAACTTTCCTTAAATTATTCTGACTTTTGTTCTTAAACATGTTCCTACAAAAAAAACCAATATGAGATTCATGACACATGAGCAGACCTTTGTTTTTGTGCATATCCCAGGTGTACGCGTTAATGAATGATGTTCATGGCTGTTTGTAAATTCTATGCACAACCCTGTTCATGTGATTTGCATAAGGAAACATCCATGAACAAATCCAGATAAGAAAAAAACATGATGAATGGCAAGTTGTTCTTGGAAACATTCTTACACGCAGTTTATAATTCAATGTGAATTTCGTGAATGAGGCCCATTGCAATCACAATCTCCCCACCCCCTTTGTGATCGCAGTCCCCACTGCCCCCTCCCCCACCCTTCTGCGATCACAATCCCTGCCAACTATGCTTACAGCACAGCATCAGAAAAATTACGGGTGAATTATACAAGGGATAATCCATGAAGAGGAGTGCAGTTATACGGTTGATATAGTTTGAATCAATTCCTTATTAAATGTAAGGGTAATCTATTCTTAGTAATGTACAATAGCAGCTCCGCATTCAGGGAATTCTGGACATGCACAAGTTATCATTAGCAAAAAATAAAAAATAAAAATAAACAAATAAATAAATAAAAATCTCACAGCCATGTCAGTTTCAGCAGGTGCCATTTTAGTCATGGGAAAATCAATATCAATTTTTTGGCTGTATTGAGAGGGTGCTTATGGGAGATAGGTCTGAGAAGCACCCAGCCATTAACTGAGTCCTTCTTTTTATTGCAAACAGTGGGGTATTTTTCAGAACAGAGACTGATTAGAGACAATGACATGCTACAGAAAATTGGCTTTTTAGCCTCATGTACTGCCCACTGCAGGTAGTTTACTGAAGAATGGAAAATATCAGGCCAAGAACTACTACAACTGCCACAGCAATCACAGGTTTTATTCTTTAAAAAAGCTCAAAGTCAACTTCATGGTTACAGATATCAAATCTGTTCATCAGAATTTGGATCGGATTTGGGGTTAGTGGTCATAAAAGGAAACATGTTTCTGTAAATCAAGAGAAATCTTTCAGATCTATCACAGTCTGTGCAGCATGCTTTCCTCATCATTGATCTATGATCCATGATCGATGGCTTGCTCACTGGAGATAAGAAGATTTGTTCTTGCTCTGCTTTCATGAATCACATTGTCTCAAATATGATCAAAACTCTGAGGGCTAAAATAACCGCATTGCACTTTATGTTATGTTTACAAATACATATGTGATAAAAATATATACACTTTACTTTCTAAAACTATATGTGCCAAGCTAGTCGGCATATACTGCACATTGTGGGTGTCTCATGTCCCATGTTAACAAGTTCAGAAAGCAGGTGGAGAGAGTGATACATTAAAATGCACAGAATAAAGGCATAATATTATCCTGGACAGCTGGAATATATTCCCCTGCTGCCTCTCCTGCCTCTATCATGAAATTTTCCACTCAGAAAATTTGATGAGACTTGCTGCAGTTATAATAAACTGATAGCAATGGCAGATAGCTTCACAGCCTGACAATCCAGAGAGTTAATATGATTTAACTTGTTTTTTCTGCATTTACATTTGTTATTTGTTTTGTTATCACCTCACTATCATTATTTTCCTGTATTATATAGTGTGGAGACTGTACTGAAAAGGATGAAACGTACATTAGAATTGATTCATTGATGTGTACTGAGGGACAGTCCATTTCTCGTATATATGTTGGGGCTCTAAAAATAATACAAATTAAACAGACCAGTGTCTGTCATTGTCCATTTTCCTTTTGATTGAATGATTTAAATTTTTTATTTAGAATGCATATGTTATGCTAGTGTGTTTTCAAAGCTGCACCCATCCGTATTTTTACAACATATTATTTTTGCATACTTATTTGAGTTATTTTGTCCTGTCATGGACTTCACTTAATCTATTTGATTGCAGTCATTCTCAAATCATACAATAGCAATTTTCATCCTGTAACTCTGCTTAGTATCTTAGTCATTGCTATAGTAAAATAAAAAATGCTCTGGCAAAAAGGGAAAAAGGGAACAACTGGGTTTTATAAATACTGAAGAGATAGTTCCTCTGCATATTTGTCCAATGCTTGAATCTATGCATTCTGATGAACCTCGAAATGTCAAAAACAGTTCCCGCCAGTGCTTAGACATTCTGGTCATCCCGCTCCAAAGGAAAGAAAAAAATCTGTGATTGGGCTCAAGGACACAGCTGTGACCCGCCGCTTGTTCATCAAGATGAACGGCAGTCTTGTGTACCGTGATGGAGATGATTATGGGTGTCCCTGGTGGGGCGGCAGTCTGCCAAACAAGTGACACCCCTCTGCAATATGCCTTAGGATTAAATCAGACGACACCTTGGCAAGAACGGGAAGTTCTTCTTTTTGATGCTGTGTCGCACCAACAAACTTTGCAATAGACCACGGTTAATATTTGGGAACAACAATAACCTTCTCTGACACAAACTGAAACTATAAATCTCTGCCTCCAGGAAATACAATAGGAAAACAAGACCAATTAAAGTGATTCTCCTCTGTTGTTTTCACTATACTTACACTAATAACAAGTGCATGATATATTATTAATGAACATAAATACCTAATCTAATGCAGTCCTAGTCTAACCAACATTCCGAAGAGATGTTCTGGAAGAAGAGATGCTTCAATGAGGAAATCATAGCAAAACTTTCCTGTGCCCCAAAATGAGAATGACCATCTGAGTAGTATGCTGTACATGTCGTAAGGGGACATTTATAGCAAAGTATAACATTGAGATGTATTCACAAATATGATTAACAGTACATTTGGCTTTGCATGCAAAAATAAATAAATAAATAAAAATATATAATATCAGCCTACTGGAAGAGACGTAGTATGTCTGGACATTTCTTAGCTATAATTACATGCAAGGGTGTTTTGTTTATCCAATTATATTGTGCTTGGCACCAACAATGAATCTCATAATGCATTTAATGATGAATTTACATTAAGTAATCTAATTAACATTTAAATCTAATTAACATTTGAATGTATAATTTTAAACATTTGGCCTTTTTTTGTACTTGCAAATGTCTCCTGTGTAAATTTTTTTCCAGACTAATAATTGCGCTTTTTAACGTTTTCTCAATGAAGTTATTAAAATTGGTAAGGCACTTAACCCAGTATGTTCCAAAAATCCATCCATGTTATAATTAGAAGGGGGGCAACAATGAAGATGAAAATGACATGGGAATACATAAGCATAGGCTACATATGAACAGAGGTTGCAGGATGACACTGGACAGACAAGAAGGCCATGACCCCTGGCCAAAAAAGAGAAGGACTGATCTTCCATAAAAAGGCAAAGGAGAATTTTTCGCAATTTAACCTAAGTGTATTAAAGCGTAACAGTTTTAAAAGACTGGCTGTCCACTGTAACTGGAAAAAATATGAAAGCAATGATGATAAAAAGACTGAAGCCAGAGGCCAGTCTTTCAGTTTTCAACCTGATGAAGGATTTTCTACAAGTTATCTTTGGTCAGTTTATCTTGACCAAGACTAAACAGGTATTTATTATTTTTTCATAGATATTAATATTTGCAATAGCTTATCAGGACAACAACTGAAGCAGAGATACACAAGCTGTTTAGGAAAGAGTAGTGAGTACATTCTGTAGACTACTGGCAAAATGAAAAGTCTCAATGAGCTGAATGTCCTGTTCCCACCATTAAACATTCTTATGTTGTTTTAAAATTGCCTCATTTCAGAGTAAATGGAACCTCCCCATCTAGTGTTTAGTGAGAACTGCGGGATTCAGATTAATGTATATTATCTAGTGGTGGCAAATCAGGCTTGATAATGCACATACTTTAGAGAATCAGTATGTCTTTATATTTTTCTCATAAGGAGTTGTGTAGGAATGCAAGCTCACTCTCGCTTTGGACTAGGACTTGTTTTTGTTTAGCAGTGCTGTTAGTCACTTCTGTTAGACTCACTTACTTGCTATGAATGATTATTTCAATAGTATCATTACATTACAGGCATTTAGCAGACGCTCTTATCCAGAGCGACTTACACAACTTTTACATAGCATTTTACATTGTATCCATTTATACAGCTGGATATATACTGAAGCAATTTCGGTTAAGTACCTTGCTCAAGGGTACAACGACAGTGTCCTACCCGGGAATCGAACCTGCGACCTTTCGGTTACCAGCCCAGTTCCTTACCCACTGTGCTACACTCCATCATTTTGAACTTTCTCAAGTCTGTGCTTCTAGAAAGATTCGAAGCAAGGAGTCAAACAAGCTTCATGTCAGTATCTGATTTTATTCTGAACAATAGCAATTGAGCTTCACCAAAACACCCATTATAGCAGTCAAGTGTTTGTTTTGTTTTAAAATAACATAAAGAAAGGCAGAAATAGAAAATATTTCAATCGTATCTTGACAACTTTGCAGATTTTCAGAATTTTAAATGTATTTTTGTATAATGAAAAGAAATATGTTGTCTTCAGGGCCTTTAAGGGGGCATTTAACACATCTCTGTTTTTCATGGGTAATATACTTTGTTGTGATTGTGCAACACTGTGAGATTTGTGAATGTGTTTGAAAAAAGGTTTTAAGTGTATCTGAGATTTTAGTAATGTCCCTCTTTAAACAGGAATATCTGACCAATTGGGTTTTTCCATATAGTACTGTAAACCAACTTTGCTTGAGTCAACTAATCATCTTTACCTGCAAATGTAATATCCTCTCCACTCTGCAAGTCCACTCTTTTACAGTATGTAAGTAATGGAGCAATGGCTACAAAAAAACGTGCTAACTGATCAGTTTTAGACCATAAACCTAAAAACAAAGCTTGACACCAGCTCCCTACAGATCCAGCTGTCCAAATTCAATCATTGAAGTTTGTGCAATCTTTCCTGCTTATCTTAGCAAACAAGTACTTTTTCCATGAGGAATCTTTGGAATTTTAGTACTAAAGCTGGCCACAGCTCCATCCATTTGAGACCCAACTGCAAAAGTCTAGCCTGTATCTATTTTTTACCTGTACATCTATGTTGCATGACTAATGCCATTGATAGCTAATCATTTCTGAGATATAACAGCAGTGATACATTTTGTTTTGTGTGCTGGCCTTCAGTACATATGCAACACAAGGCAGACGTAGACATGGATACATTGGTGGATTGAGTTGGACAACCCTTAAATTATTATGTGAATAGGAATTGTGGTAAGGCTACATTCCAGGAATATTTTCAATTGGTGCCGGTATCAAGGAAATCCAATATAGGCGAAAGAAAACAATATATTTCACACAATGTAATGCAGACTCCTGCGCCTTATTGTTTTTGTTTCATCTCAGGCAGTAGCCTAGACCTGGTAGAGTAGTCAGTAGTCATTGTACTCATCTCTACTCAAATGTGATAGCTTAGCGATTATAGCAAATGCTAGTTGGACTCTGACTTATTGCCTACCTAGAAAAAATATGGAAGACAAACCAGAAAACCAATCAAATTACCATTCAAACTAGGGTTGACAGATGCCTCGTTCTTGGCTGAAATATCCAGGTTTAAAATGATTTGTACATGTCCGGTTTGTGATCAGGTCTGGCACCCCCCAGGCTGCTATCGGTTACCATTCACGTTTAAGCTTCCAACTGTGCATGTGGTCCAATTTTGACAAATTCAATATCTGCCAACCTTAATTTATCTTGAAGGGATGTAGGTACACTGAATACATGGTAGGTCATCCTCATACAGTACATCTGACTTCAACTTGTACATGTAGACTTTGCCCATGTGAGAGACCCCAGAGAGCACAATCAATCATCTAAACAATTCCCTTTGGCTGGATTTGGCTGTGCTCCAACATTAGTTTCTTGTACACTTACTTCTGCAACCTACAACAGCTAGGCCTTTAACCTAGCCTATTTGCCTATTTGTATTTTTAAATTCTGCTAGACATATATAGTTATCCTAGGATAAGTCTGATTATCCTTTCAAGCAGCAATGTGTAACTGGTGATCCATCTTGGACGGAGGTTGTGTTCATAATATATAAAGTATCCAAGCACAAGAAAACAAAATGGTGGCCATCCAATTACTTGGCCTCAAATAACAGCCACCACAATATGATCTGTTTATATATGTAAAAATGTCTAACTTTGATTTGGATATTTAAATTAACCTCATTTGATGTGATTAATTAACAATGTTCCCTCCATAATTACCAGTGTTGCTTAGATAAATTTAATGGACTGTGTTTCCATGAAGGCTGAGGCTGAAGTGAGAGGCGCATATTAACATTGAAGAGTGAGTGGCAGATCTCCCGTAATATTCAGGAATCTTTTATGAAAAAGGCATTACTGTTAAAAACAGGAACCAAGACAGTCTCCAGAAAGAGACTTGCAAAGGTTTTATGGAAAACTGAGAATATCTCTGAGATTCACTGGTTTAAAAAAAACTCTACTGATTTAATTTGCACTGCTTGGTGTTTTTCATTATAGGGTTACTGCCTTTATGTTCAACTAACATATAATTTTTGAATTTTGACCCCAGTCAGAATCTATAATTAAATATATCATGGCAGACATTTATCGTTCACATACTGTAGGTGCAGAATAAATATTTCAGAAATATCTCATTTTGTTAAAAATGCTAACTGTTTAAAATAGCTGCGTATATTGTAATTCTCTTCATAGAGAATTTAACCTGTACCTCTCAGAGAAATGATTCAAGTAGATGCTAACCACAGGAAGTGGGGCTCGCTCAGTCCAGATGATTCCACTCTAATCCTGACAAAGCAATTCAGAACCTGCTTTGCTGATGCGTTTTTCACATGACTAGAAGTGACTGGTTTTAGCACACCAAGGTAAATTCACAATGACATTCTCCTGGAAGCACAACTAGTAACAGCTTGTCCATGCAACTGGCAAGCAGGCCAATTACAGTCAGGTCATTTTCCCTTTTTCCTCCCATCTCTGCAAAAGCTAGAGCCAACTGCCACATTGTCAAAGTATGAAGTAATACCATCTTACACTAGTATGTTTGTGGAAACCCATAGGTCATCAGCTGCTCATATCTAGTATTCTCTCTGCTTGTTCCCCAGAGAATTTATTTTATGCCTGGCATAGAAAGGTGCATGACACATGCAGAGAACACCTCTGCAGGCACATGCAATGTGTGCCTGCTCAAATATCTTTTGTATAAGACCATTGAGCTCACTTTAACCCTTTTACATCACAGGCATTATAAGTTATAGAGATAAGCTCATCTGACATGGTAAGCAGGATTGAGAGAAAACGCATTAAATACATACACTGATACCGAATGTAGGGAGGGCTGGAGCATTCCCGTGTTTAGATGAAAATTAAGTAGACAGGAAGACAAAACCTGAGATCCATGCTTATGCCTAGGGTTGTCATACACACTGGTAAACTGACTTACATTTTGTGACATTGATTCACTTTTTTACTGGAAATTGTGTATGCCTCACTGCTGATGGAGCTGTCTTGCCTTTGAATCTTACCTAATGGGATTTTTCTAATTGTTTCTCCTATGGTACAAGCTAATTTCAGAGCCCACTGCTCAAGTTTTTTAGCTGGATGAAATGGGTAATACTAGTGAGAAAGCAGTCTGACTCAAACGCATAATTGAGTATATTGCTATATACGCAATGGTCATCAAAAGGAACTTATTTTCATCAATTCATCAATTATTATATTGTATATTTTTATGTTGCTATACAGTATATGAGTTTATTGGGTATTGGTGATGATGTAAAACATGGAGATAACAACATTACAGGAACAAATTATAATGTGGCATACATACATTTGATAATATGTTTACAATGTATAACAGCCAAATGCAAAGAAGTTGCAAGCATAGCACACTTACGAAGATTCAGGCTGTCTGAGAGAATTTTTTAAACTTTGAGTAAAGCACCTCACTCATCCAAGTATTGACCATACGTTGACTGAATGACGCCACATTAGCATTTAGTTTGTCATTGACCTTACAGTACTATTTAGAAAAGCAGAACTGGTGGAAAGCATTATCAGAACATAGGTAGGTGTGTTGTATCGCTCTTATTTAAATAGATCTTCTACTTTCTTGCATGCATGCATGCATATCTGTAACTGCAATAACAACCCACCCTGGAGAGGAAGACTTGCTAGCACATCCAAAAGACCAACCAAAAAGTATTTTAACCTATTAATACACAACATATTCAAACTGTAGTGAATGTAAATAAAATCCCTCAACAACCTGACGTCATGAGTAACAACATCCATTAAGAGAAGAAAGAAAAAATAAAAACAATGCCTTGTAATAATCAAAAACAAGTTATTTGAGGAATTCATGAAATACAGAATGACAAAATAAATTACAGAGATATAGCAAATAAACATTTTTCACCCATTTCATGCATTCTAGGATTACAAACACTGTCCATTTGACAGAGACTGAAATAAACACATGCAGGACAAAAGATGGCTGGCGAGATTAAAGAAATGTCTGTAAAAGAGAATACATCAGCTCCCTGTCAGCTGACAGATGAGAAGAGCAAAGCTGTCTCAACCTAAAGTCCTTTGTTCGCTCTATAGTTTGTGCAGAAGCCCTCACAGTGAATGGGAACACAAAAAAAGTTTTGACATTTACTTTGCTCAAATATTCAGAGAAATTGAGGCATACATAAAAGCATGTTTGTATGAAGCACATACTGCTGACACTATGCTTATCTTATCAGGGGATGGTTATGCTTGTTTTCTGGTCTGCTCCCTAGTTGCAGTGAAATATTATGAATGTGAAGAGTCAAGTCATCATGAAAAGCATGTGTTTTCTTGTCATTGCACCTAGCCAGCCGGTAGCAAAAGACGGATCCAAATTAATGCATGCAAATGTGAATGGGGTGAGCACTGCATGTCCTTGCGGCTGGGTTCCCACTTTGGGTTCTACAAATGGCCAGAGGGTTATGTTAGTAAAGGGTCTGGTGTTAGTAAAAATCATTGCTACCGTTCCTTCCTATCTGCCTTTGGAAAGCAACTAATTTGTTTCTATTCTAATGTATTGTTCAAAAGTCAGGCCTCTATGTGAGCATTAACATTATGCTACTTGGGATGAGATACAGAATGAAACTGACTCACAATAGCTACACAATGCATCTTTTTTCCTCAGTGCTACTTTCTTTACTGTTCTCCCTCAACTTAAAAAAAAAAACTCACTGTCTAATGGGTCAAGTCCACTCAGAGGAAACAGTGATGGAACTACAGCTGATAGAGTTCACTGTTTCTCTGCCAAACAAGAGGAGTCACTTATACTCCCAATTAGCACTCTTTTTGTGGTGCTGCCAAGACATGCCCGGTTAATGAGGTGAGAGGACAGGAACATTCACACTGAGCTTTAAATCTTTCATTAGTCCAGGCCTCCCCTTGGCTTATCCTTCTCCACTTTTCACAAATTGCCCCTTCATTATAATACATTTTCAGCTCAAAGAGCACACAAAAGCCATGGAGTTAATGGGGGGACACTCATTTAAAATGCTTTAAATATAGAATAATTCTGATTAAACCTGTAATTTTATGTTTTGTAAATACTTTGTGTATAGCCCCTGTGGTCTTCATTTGGCATGTATCAAATGTTTTTCTGTGCCCCACAGGTATCACCAAACAGCTAAGTCTGTTATATTTATAAACTATCGGAGGTGGGAGACCAGATTTTGAAAAGGAGTGAAAAAGAGATAAATAGCAATTATTTTGTGGGCATGAAATCTGTGTAAACAGTCGATGAAATGTTGTACTTATAACACGATACATAGTATTACCTAGGTTTAATAACATGCAGTACCAACATATACAAAAAAAAAAAACAATTGAAAGAATTAAGATTCATAATTACAAATCATTATTAAGAAAATTATCAGACCAATGTAAATTATTTTTAATCTTATCATTATTATAAGAATACTATTTTGAAAAAGACATGAGTAGACATGGAATAAACACACAACTTTCGACCTGTAACAATCCAGCAGAAGTAGTAATTATGATATGCAAGCATTTTAAACCACAGATACAGTAACGATATTGTTGGCAAATCCCACCAATCTCTAAAATCAAAAGAGGAGGCATAAATCTATACTGTCTGTTTATTCTGATCATTGGTCTCAACCTGTTTTCATTTATTGTGCTTGATTAGCAACTGTTTCAGTTTTGTATGTTTGTTAAAACAAACAAATTAAATTCTCAGGTGTTATTCTGGATACATCTTATCAGTAACCCTCAATGTGGTCATTTTGATGTAATTATTATTTTTGAAAGCCCTGAATACAGTGACCCACTTGAATACAATAGAAAAGTGTTATGTCCATACCAAAAGGTGATTTTAAAATGATACAGTTCATGGTCGAAATTCACTCAAACAAGCATCAATGAAGGAGATATGCATAAAGTCTGCGAGAATCTTGCATGCTGTTATTGTCTGACAGCCTTGTATCCGAAAACCAATTTTGTAAGAAGAGGGTCTCTCTAGCTAGGTGCTCAAATAGGCTTTTCTCAGCCTATTCATACCTGGCCATATTGCCAGCTTTAGTAGTGTTTCTTATCACATCCATCGCTTCCTCCCTGTGAGCATTTCCATCTCTGTATCCTCAGCCATTCGCCCAGTGCATTTTCAAGTAGAAATCACAGAGGAAAGTGAGTTAAACCAATTATTAGAAGATTGATTATATCTGCTTCTTCAAACGTCTTATAAAATGGGAAATTAAAGTCACATAATTAATTTTGATCAGTCACGATAAGTCATATATTTATAGTGGCATATGGATTATTCTATGGAGACATGCTTTAAAAAAAAAAAAAGTCTTGGGTTACAGTTAATAAGGTACATTGTTATGAACACACTCCACACACATTGTTTTTTTTATCAATATGGTTCCTTTGGTCCCAGTACCATGTTGAAAGACAAAATGGATTGATCAGAGAAGAAAATGACAGCAAAAGTCTTATATCAAAACTCTGAATATAAGATACAGGATGTATGGGGAATGGAGAAGGATGTATCAAGCATGATGCACTATAGGGCTTACTAACCACACTTCTATCAAATTCTCATTCTTTCTTTCAAATGTGCTTTTTGTTATTGTTAAAAACTTGGAAACTTTCTGAAAAGTGATATACATTATGTACATTGTATCAGACAATTATGAAACATTCATTCATTTGTATTATTTTCTTGTGTTTCATATGAAACAGGTTACATACATTTAAATATTCACTTCATTAAAGAAATACATCAACTCAAAACAAAACAAAACAATAAAAGCACTATACATTAACATAAAATACTTTTTTTGAATAATAATATTTCAAAAAGTGAATCAACAGAAACATTGTTAGTAAATGTACAAAATTCATATGGTGACATTGCTTTTATTTGCCCTTCCTAAATCTTGGCCTTGCCTTGGCAGCAGGGCTTGCAAGATTTTATGATCCTCAGGGCTATGTCGCTGGGGGCTATGTCCCCCAGTAGGGTCTACCAAGGCAAGCAGGCTCACCTCTACACACTGTGTGGGCTCTTGGAACCCTGGCTGGCGACTGTTCTGTTGGAGTTTACTGCAGCGGATGAGACTGTTACCTCACTGCGACTCAGACTTTTATTTGCGCTTATGCGCCTAATAGCAGTTCAGACTATTCAGCCTTCTCGGAGAAGATGGAAGGGGTTCGGGAAAAGAGGTGTGTGATTGGGAGGAACTGCCTCTCCGATCTGAACCTGAGTGGTGCTCCAATGTTATTGGACTTCTGTGCTGGCCATGGTTTTTCCATAACAAATATCATGTTTGAACACAAGGATGTTCATAAGTGTACATGGTACCAGAACACCTCGGGCTAAAGGTTGATGATCGAGTGTGTAGTTGTTTCATCAGACCTGTGGTCATTTGTTTTGGATACTCATGTGAACAGAGGAGTGGAGCTGTCAACTGATCACCACCTGGTGGTGAGTTGGATCGGATGGCAGGAGAAGCTGGTAGACAAAGTATGTAGCCAGGGTCCACTGGAGGAGTCTAGAGTCTGAATGGACCCTGTTCATATCCTTTATTGTGGAAACTGCTGCAAGGGGTTATGGTCAAAAGCTGGTTAGTGCATGTTCTGGTGGTAACCCAAGAACCTGTTGAAGGACTCATGCGGTGAGGAAGGCTGTCAAGCTGAAGAAAGAGGCTTTCCTTGCTTGGGTGATGTGGGGAACCTCTGACTCAGAAGACAGGCCCCAGCAAGCAAAAAAAAAAAAAAGTAATTTTAAGCCGGCTCCAAAGTGGTTCTGGAAAACCATTCGGCATCTCAAGAGGGGAAAGCTGGACATCGTCCAGGCTGTTCTTAGCAGCGTTGGTGATCTATACTGGGGACATTGTCGGAAGGCGGAAAGAACATTTTGAGGAACTCCTGAATCGAACATACATGCCGTCCTTTCAGGAGGCTGAGCTGGAGAAATGTGGGGGATCAGAGCCTATCTCTGTGGCAGACGTTACTGGGGTAGCTGGAGAGCTCCTCAGTGGCAGAGCACCAGAAGTGGATGAGAATTGGCCATACATGTTGAAGGCTCTAGATATTCTTAGTGTGTTGTGGCTAACAAGACTAGCATATTACACTCTCGAAGATATTGAGGGGGCATGAGAATTTTCCTATCCAGTCTACATGTGTTTTATGGATTTGGAGAAGGTATATGACTGTGTTCCTCAGAGTATCTTGTGGGAAGTGCTGGAGTATGGTGTGCCGGGGTCACTAGTGCGAACCTCTATATACTCAGAGCAAAAGCTGTGTTTGCATTCTCGGCATTCAGTCAAGCTCATTCGTGCATGTTGGACCTGCCAAGGGTGTACCTCAAGGTACAACTAAGGTATGGAGTGTGTCCAGTGGACGTAAGAGTGGCATCTCTACTTGCTTGCAGATGATGTCACACTCTTGGCTTCATTGTACTGTGACCTTTGATGCACACTAGAATGGTTTGCAGCTGAGTGTGATGCAGTTGAGATGAGGATCAGCACCTCCTAATCTGTGGCCATGGTCCTCTCCGAGAAAACGATAGCTTGTCCCCTTCTAGTGAGCGGGGAGAAACTGTCTCAGGTCGAGGTCTTGTACACAAGCGAGGGAAAAAGAGATTTGGAGATCGACCACCATCTAGGTGCAGTGGCTGCAATAATGTGGACACTGTATCGAACAGTGGTGGTGAAGAAGGCACTGAGTCAAAAGGCAATGTTCTCGATTTACCAGTAGATTTTTGTTCCTACTCTCACCTATGGTCATGAGCTGTGGGTAGTTGTTTGTGCTCAAACCTATGGTGGCCCACAAGGATGGCTCTGTGATTCAAAAGCAAAAAGAACTAACATGAAGGGAAATGCACTAATTTTCTAAATTTACTCTTCTTTTACTTTCCCTCCCCTGGAAATTGCAAATTGGGTCAGTGCAGATACAAAAGTGCAAAAGAGCCGGTCAAGCAGATCTTAAAAAACCTAAGCATCTAGAGGAGAGAAGTCAGCTGCAGCAGGCTGCCATAATGGCAGTCCTAATGCTTACAGCTTGGAAGCAGTACCTGTCTTGTAGTTTGTCACAGTTTTTTATTTATCTGACATTCTTAGGTCACCTCCCTCATGGGCACTTTTTGTTCTGGCGCATCCTGATTTACAAATTTAAACACAAGCAAGCACACAGTCCAGCTCCCAGACGAACAACGATGCTATCAGTTTTTTTAACGTGTTCTATTTGTTGGAATAGCACTTATTGGATTGTGGGTACTTGTAAGTAATGTTGAAATGAGTGTGTTGAATCAATTAAGTAATTGCCAAAATTAAAATACATGTATGTGTTTATTTATTTAATTTAAATTTTTAATTAAGGTTAAGAATGAATGTTGATTGAATCCTGGCTAAGGTCCTACATGTGCATTCTGCAGTTAGTCTTTGTGAACATATGCTGTTACTGGCTGAAGTAAAAACATTTAGGCTATCTTGGCATGAAAGTCCAATGGGGAAAGTATTTAACTAGAGAAGTATTTTAGAATTCTGTATACTGACTGAAGGAAACTGAAATAGGCGTAGAAGAAAAAGGTTATTTATGTGCAAACCTCTAAAACTCCCCGGACGATGCAGGTATGCCCAGCCAACCTGTAACATGCAGGCAATGTACCTAACATCCCAATCATTTGTGCCATAAAGCCGACAGTTGGGGAAAAAATTATTTAAAAAATGACATGGACAAAATCACACTGGCTTTGACATGTAGTGGTAGTGGTGGACACGTAGTGAGAAGATCATACTGTATAACCTCAGTTGGTGAAAATATTATTGCATAACTGCAGATATCAGACCAGCTTTCATACAGGTGGCTCAATGTAGAGGAAAAGTGCCAGATATCCTTAATGAAATTGATTAAGCTTTTTCTCCATGACTAAATTCATAGTGGCAGGTAGACAGCTTAGGACAGCTAAGTGCCATTCATTTTTAGTGTTTTACTAATATGTGATGTTTAACTTCTGTGTCAGTCAGCATACGGATCTTTGACTGCACCTGCTGGGGTGAAAGAGAATTACACTATGAGAGGATTTTGAGTACTGTCTGGCAGTATGATGCAATTTGAGTCACTTTCAGGTGAGCCTTTGCAACTGTTCCATTTTTATATTTCAACGTATGGTGTTATACCATACATTTAATGTGTTAAACTGTCAAGACCTTATTATTATTATTATTATTATTATTATTATTTTAAGCAAATATGAGTGTCCTGTGTAGCCAATATGATTTGCTAACAGAGTGACTGCCAAGTCATGCCTTGGAATATTCTGCAGTTATCTTTGCACAATAATTAATACAAAAATAAAGCACTTATTAGTCAATCTAAATATATTTAATAATGACTTTTCTAATGTCATTTTACAGTAATGACATAAAAGAATGCCAGGAATCATGAGCTGGAGAGAGTATTTCAACTCGCATTAATTTGCATAGCTTTTTGTCCCTTGCCTGTGGAATGAGATGGAGTGTCGTCTTCAGGGCTGGAAGTGCCTCATCTGTGGGTTATTTCCAAGGTACTGCGGCATGCTGGTATTATGGTGGTCGTACAAATTTAATTTCAGAGTCTCCTCTCCATGCCAGCACATGTATAGCTCTTTACTGCCCCCTGGGTGTTGAAATGCATGTTTTAAACTGGGTAAAACCTCCCACATTTATTCACCCATCATACCATATCTTTAAACTATTTAAACTATTGCATCAGCACATTGTTTTCATACACTTATTAGCTGGCTGTTTTGAATCTAATCTGTGTGTTCACTGTCCATCCATTGTGGATCTAATCCCCACTGGACAAAAGAGTAGCTCAGTGTATGCTTTTTTTAAGCTTTGGAATATGTTTTGTGAGACTATTTTGGGAGATGATTTTGAATTAGCTTCATAGATAAGCTTCATAGATGAAGACTGCTTAACTTGCTGATGTTTCATAAAGAGTGGGACAGAGTCTAAGATGATGTTTTGTTATATATGGCTTTAATTCAGTGTCCTTATGCTGGCCACTCTTTTTTTCAATGTAATGACCGTTAACCTTCTACATAACATGAGTTTCTCTTCAGGTTTAATTATGCTATGGGTGAAATAGGTCATTAACCAAAACATGGGCACCAGGAGCTTACTGAATGATAGTTCCAGATCAGTCTTTCTTTCCATCTACATTGAGAGGGGCGTTTCCCCCCCATTATATATAAATATGAATCCAACGAAGAGAGACTTCACTTGTTTTGTGTATCGCATCTAAGAATATTTTTATATAAATACGTCCAGCTGTCTACTAATTGTTTACAGACCACAATGCAGTTTCATGCACAGCTACAATCGGCGATAGCCAGGTGGCGATTGTTACTTACTGTTTAATTAATATTTCAGAAGCCATTCTGAGGAACAGTTAACATAATTTCTGCTCTTTAACAAGGGCTCAGTTGAATAAGGAGAGTCGGCTATATTTAAATCAACTTTGACTTTAGGCTACGTGGTGAAGTAGCATAGACTGATTCTGCTGTTTCGGTGAGAACCGGATAATGATGTAGAGTCTTGTGATAGATTTTCACCAATATTGGTAGGCCATGAAAACATATATGTAATCAAAAAATAGATTAGAGACTATTTGTATCACATAACATCTAACTGTATTGACTTACCTTACTTTGTTAACTTTTAAAGCTATTAAGACTATTAAGTGTACCCCCTGTCATGTTTTCTTCCCCTACTCATAGGATTAAATGCAACATTTCACAATCAGATTTACCAAAGTTGGAGTGCAGGACATTCTGTCAGCTGTTTCAGCTGAACTAGGGAATTTCATGGGACACATACCAGTTCCTGTGTAGGCTAATTGTTCTTCTCAAAATAACACAAGCAAAAGTGGCAATGGAAATGTGCACCCTACATTATGTAAGCATAGCAAGCTTCTTTAGTGAACTGTTTGGGTTACAGTAATCCTTCTGCTACCTCATTTCATAAGGTGCAAGCTTCCATTTACAGGCAGTTCAAAATTATAGGCATATGATAGTTCCAAATAAAATTTTGTATTAAAGCCTTTCTAGCATGTCATTTTGGGGTCTAAAAAGGTCTTCCTGTTGTTAGTCAAGTAAAAGTAATTTAGCTAAATCTGGTCAAGATGGGAGAAAAAAGTAAACAACACCGTCTGTCCACAACTGGGAGCTGGTCCAAAGGCAAGAACTCAGTTTGTCATGTTTACAGACTACAGAGATTTCCCCCATTAATTTTGCCATAGACTGTGATTTGTTCAATTTGACAGCGAGAAACTGTACAACCTTATAAGCTAGCAGTTAGCCAAATCAGCCAGGTACCGCATGCTAATTCAAAAATAAAAAAGAAAAGCTGCAACATTTACTGCCATTTTATTCATTATGATTGAATATACTTACATGTAAACACAAATTCTGTTGCATCTTGTGGTCCATTTTCTAATGTAAATCAAGGATATTTTTTATTGGTTCAAGGAATTGTGAGATTGCCTTTAAATGTAAGGACACAGCTAATGGGCCTGCTTTTGGGCTTAAAATGCCTAAAAATGCTTCAGCATTTTGGTGAAACAGAACCCAGCCAAAATAACTTCCAGGCTGTATCAAATGTACAATGAAGATAAGAATATGTAATAATGTCCAAAAATAAAAGTGAAAGCACACAAGTAAAATTGAGAAAAAATAATGTACAGTAGTAACTTCTGTCACAATTACTTGACGGAATTGTGATGAGCTCAATTTTGGTGAGTAGGCCTATGCACTGCACAAAATTTTGTGGTCAGCAAGAGACCTACTGTATAGAAGAATATGTCATGTTATTAGAAAATTATTGCTAAAGAAAGCCAAATGCTTTTCTTCCACTGGAATTTGCAGCTGTTCTTGTTCAGTGATCTTGTGTTTTGAAAGCAGTTCTGCTTTCTTTCAGTGGGACCTACAGGTCAGACATAAGCTTTACCATTGCTCACACAAACCATTCCCTTATTTGTAACTATATCACTGAAATGATTATCTACATTGCAGTTTAAATGGAAGGTTTCATTTTGTAATTCATTCAGCTTGACTAATATTTATTAAACATAACATATTTTGTTCTCAAGTCTCACCTAGTTATTACAGCCTAAACTCTGGGTCCCTTGTCTAGTTGGATCAGATGCATTCCACATTTTTAATTGTACTAGATCTATGTAGATCTATTTGCTATACCACTATGCTGAGTTCCACCTTAAACTTCTAAACTAAGAAGAAACAAACAAATAACCTGAGCAAAGTTTTGTTTGTGTTCAGCAGCTGTTTTTTCAGGAAAGATTTGCAAAATGCATGCCAGACCTTCCCAGTTCCTTCATCTGTATATAAAACTGCCAGACAAACAGATAAACTCACTTAGATTTTGGATATTAATTATCTGATGGCTATCAGGAAAACACTGGAAAAAAGAGCTGTGCTATTCTGAAGCCAAAACTTTCTTGAGAAGGTATATAATGAAACAGTTTCATGCAAAATGTAAGACCATCTAAACTGTTGAAATGCCATACACATTTTTCTAATCGGCAGAATATCACCAGTTAAAATGAATATACTACGAAAAAGAAACTACAAATTCTCAATAACCTCAGTCCAACCAATATCCAACTGGTTCAATACTCTAGGTTTCATAATCAACTAATTATTGGAAAAATAAAAAATTCAGAATTAAATTGGCTACACTACAGAAAAGCAAAGATCTTTGAGGCTTAGTTGCCCCAAATTTGAGACAAATATTACATGCCAAACCACCTTCAATATATAGAAAAATGGCTACACAGTAAAATGTTCAGTGTTCATTCAACTCTGAATTAACACTGGTCATTTTACTGTGTACTCCCCAATCAACAACAAAATCCATGGCTGGAAACAGAATAAACAGAATGCAAATAATTTTTTTCCTTCCTCACTCAGTCACTAAAATCATCACTGTTTCAAGAATTTGTTAATCTCAACAACCCTGACACCTTGGTGGAAAGTCAATATGATCACAGATTTTACTCCATTTCCAAACAAAAACTCCATCTCAACAATTTTTTTTCTTCAATTGCATCAATGTCTGGGTCCCACAAGGTTAGGATGCAGCTAGCATCTGTTTTTCTTCTTTCCATAGCATACAGCACTGATAGTACATACTTTTTATATACATATAGGATAAATAATGTGCTTTCAGCATGTCTCAGGCATTTTCAGGTATACAAGCAACAACTTTACTGTATGTTCCTGTTTGATTATGAGAGGTCATGCAAAATGCAAGGTGAAAGGTATGCAGTGAGACACTACACTTTGTGTGCAACATATGTATCCTGGATGGTACTTTTCATGTCTGCATATGAATAAGTCGACATATAAGGGGTGCATTTTCACAATTCTGCAAATTATGTTGGTTCTTTGCTGAAATGGATGGATCAATCTACTGTTTTATTATACCTAGTGTTGCTATGGTAGAATTTGGTTTTAAATGAACCATTGTAGTTCATTAAATGTTTTAAAATACTAGACTATAAATGCACAGAATTATGATCTATATCTGTCTATACATGTGAAATATTTAGCTTAACTTAGTCTGCTGTGAGTCTGCCAAGCTGGGCTGGTAAATTCTACAGAAAGCCTAAATTTATCTGCAGTCTTGGAAGGACATTTCATTGGTGCCTTTTAAGTTTCTCTGACACTAGAGGTTTCGTGACAGATTCCCCAAGGGTAATGGATTCTAGATATATGATTCAAAGGCAACACTGTCAGCAAAGCGCCAGGATGGTGCATGTGTTCGACTAAACAAGGCCAGGAGTAACGGGGGGATATTTCTTCTTAAAGTGATTAGAAAGGTCATACCTGTGTCAGGCGTCTGCTATCTGCTACAGTACATTGAAGAAAATGCAGTAAAGACTTTAGTGGGGTTTAGTTATAGTGTTTATTTGGCTGACTTATATGAAGTGATGTGCAAGGTGCAGAGAATATGATTGTATCCATTCTTTTCTTGTATTTTCAGTTTTGCACCAAAGCCAGGCATGAAGCCTCTATGAACAAAAGAGAAATTAATGGAATATTTTCAGATAACTTGGTATTTTGTAACCAAACAAATGTGGATGTACATAATTAAAGGGTGTGACAGTACTTCAAAACCAAGTAAGATCCTCTTCTGCTTTTTTTGCATATGCAAAACAGCAAAAAATATGATATCAAAATGAATTTAAACACGTTTGAGTAACCAAACCTGGCTGCTTTCAGAGTAAATAGCATGGCTGGAAAGCTGATTCCTGGCCTCCAGAAACACCATTGATGCGTCATCATGTCACTTGCTAATAAGAAACTGGGTTATTTTTTTTATTTTCAAAGTATAATGTACCTCACAGCCATTTTATGTTGCTGTCAGCTCCACTCTAGACATAAGCATATAAATGAGCTAATGATTCCGTTTCTCAAGACAGGCAGCTATTTGCATTCTGAAGCCCAATATGCATAAGTTGTCATTCTGAAAGTAGAGTGAAATCTTATAGCAGAAATTCTTTCAGTCAAATTTTAATAAGTTATTTTTTTACACTGAATGTTAACTGCTTGTTGCTATACTTCAGAGCACAGGAAAAGTATAAGTGACGGTAACCCTGGGTGACTGCAATAGGTTGCCCCTTGATGTATGTCATGCTTCCCAGTATGCTGTGTTTTGCAAAATGGTATTATATATTATATTGCATACTGTGGCAGATTTATGGGGATCTACATTGGATTTGAAATAAAACAATGGACATGAGGTTAAAGTGTAGACTGTAAGCTTTAATTTGTGGGAAATTACATCTATATCAGGTGAACCGTATAGGAATTGCAGCCCTTTTTATACATAGTCCCAACTTTTTGGCAAGTAATTTGACAATTGACTACTGAGCTATTTCTGTGTGTTGTTGCATCATTAGTTTATGCACAAGAAAGCTAACAAATGGTATAGAGTTTGTTGTTTGTGTGGAAATTGCATTTGAAGTCAACATGAAGACCAAAGAAGTGTCTATATCAGTAAAGCAGCCCATTATGGGGTGTAAAAATGAGAATAAATTGATCAGATCACCAGCTCTCTTGCCCAGACTTCTGAGGAGGACCCTGAGTGCCATGCCCTCCAGCTGCTGAGAATGTGGTCTGAGGAGAAATGGATTAAGAGGAGACAATTTGGTAGGAGAAGCAGCAGTGGATGCAGCCAACAAGGGTTCGCCCAGTGGTCATCTCCTTGCATTGGGTATTAGCCAGGGAGACCAGAGTTCCCTCGGAGCAGGGGCAGCAGATGGGGCGCCAGGGTCATGGCAGCTTCCAGTGAGTTGGTTTGATGGCATTACACCCAGTCGGTGGCAGCAGTTTGCAGGTTCAGCACAAACTTCTTGAGAGTCACCTGCTCAACTACCTCCACCGCTGAACGCACTACAGGCTGGAGCCACTGGTTCATGGCATCTTAGAGTTTCTGCGCCAGGGTGAAGGTTGTCTGTGCCTCTTATCAGAGTCCCCTGAAGCAATTTCAGCGGTCCTTCAATGTCAAGCTAACTCGGTCGAGAATCGACCACTTCAGGCCCTCATAGTTTGCCCTTGAGGATGTCGGCAGGCTGTGTACTGCTTGCTGTGCTTCCCTGGTGAGAAGGGGAAGTAAATACACAGCCCACTCTTCTGCTGGCCACCCACAGGCAGCCATGATGTTCTCAAATGTGGCCAGGTATACCTCCACATACTCAGAGACATTCATCCTTTAGTAGACATTTGTAGCCCAGCGTACCTGGCTATCACAGGCAGCTGACCTGCGGGGTCTGGTCGCACCCAACTCCGCAGGAGAGCCTGATCTTCTGCCAGCCCCTGAGCCAACTCAAACAAGGTAGCAAATATAGGGCAACACTAATTATCTCATTGCCTACAGCTGCGACACCGTAACCATGCCGGCTCTCCATGTATAGATATTCATATTTTTATTTTAAGAATGTTAACAAGTGTGATGATGATCGGTACACACACTGCACCACATTGCAGTGTAGATTTTCACCTTAGTTAGATAATCAGGTTGGGATGGCTAGCCATGTTGACCTGGTCTGTACAGGATGTTCTCCGATGTTTGGCACAGCAGCCTATTTATTTTTCCTACTGTGACTCTGTGTGATCATCAGCTCCTTGAGGGGCCTCGCAACTCCCCTCTGTCTCAGAAAGAATGTAAACAAACGACGCAGTCATGCAAGTGGATCCGGCAGTCTGTGGTGCGCTGATGTGGAGCCACATATATACCTAAAATTTAATTAGCTTGTTTGTCTAATGTAAAAAGGACGGTGTGATATCCTGACACCCAACCTTTTAGCCTATTGTAAACCTAGCATATAAGAAAAGCTTGGCCATGCGTGCAAGCCCAACTCTGTTGCATACCATTAATACCAAGCAGATGCAGTCCATAGCTCTTTTCCACACCATCCTTCAAGAAAAAGAGCAAAACCTGGTCCTTAACATCTTATTTATCAGGAACTGCAATGCTATGTGACTCTGTTAAACAGGGTCGAGGAGGTTGTTTTGGTATTATCAAGATACGGACAGACTTAGGGGCCTGCATTTTGAGAAGAAATGTTTGCATATTTCAACCTGAATAATGACTCCGGGTCTCACCAAAACACATGAAGAGGACCTTAATGATGGTGAGCTCCAAACAATTTATGTATCCACAAGGGTAACCCATTTAATTTCACAGATACCACCTGTCCATTGCACCAAACACATTCTGACCCATTTGCAGCAGACCATAAACATATCACGCCAAAAGCAGCCTCTACGTTCACGCAATGATCATTATTTATATAGCATGTAAATCCCTACTGACACTTAGGGATGTGTTTCGGAAAACATTGCAGAACCATTTGATTACAGTTTCCTTGTATTTATGTGTAAACTAGGGGTGTATCCAAAAACAAATATCACATTCTGAAATGCACAGATAATTTGTTGTAGCAACACAGATATTGTTTCTAATGAAGTCTCAAAAATGATTTTACGGGGAAAGTTAGTATTAACTGGAAAATTAAACAATGGTAGTGCGTTGCACAAAATAAAAATTTGTTTAAATGCATTTGACCATTAAAGGAGTACCATGGTGGTTGAACGTGACACTTCCCAGTTGTCTTTAGGCAACAACAAAACAAATGTGCATAATTTTTTTATTCTTCAGTCATTTCAATGTACTTTAAAACGTATTTTTCTAAGCCTAAGTTTCCCACTATAAAAATTCACCCGAACCGTCTGGGCGTGGTAATGAGAACTGTCAGTTAGCTATGATTGACAGACCATGCCCCGTTACCATAGCTACCCCCATGATACGCGCTCTCTTTGGGAGACTGAATTTTCACAAGCTAGCTAGCTTAGTAGTATATCAAGTATCGATAGATAGCTAAGGTAAGGACGTTGACTTATATCCAATTATAATTTTTGCTATCTAGCTAGCCAAGTTAAGATAAAAGCACAACTATAATGTCCTCATAAAAGCAAACTAGCAAGCTAACGTTATCGATAACATTGCCTTATGAAAGCAAACCTCCTAGCTAGCTAACGTTAGCTAGCTAGCTAAATGAATATAACCAGAAATAATCTAAAGGCACTCTAATTTAAGTGAACCTAACGTTAGTCAAATATTTGCATTGTCTGAACAGCAGGACGGTGTGTCCTGTCAGATTTCTTTACGGGGCGTGGAAATGGGAGTGGTTACTGTATTCGTGACGCAGCAAAATGACAACTTTCTCAACCGGTTGAAAATAGGACGATGAATTTAAAACGCATATTTCTCCAAAAATACAGAACGGACATATTTAATACTTTGCTCATTGTGTTTCTTCAATGCCTCTTGTGCAAATAGCACATAAAACCGAGAAAGTGTGAAAATCACCATGGTACTCCTTTAAGCAGTATTTGTGGAGCTCATTTAGTCCCTTGTGGTTTTCATGGGTATTAGCAGTAGATAAGTGAGATTGCAACAGAACTCACACTGAAACATGTTGCTTGTACTTCTGGGCATGTTCTAGAATGTCAACTAAAAGTTGATCCAGTAAACTTTTCCTCTCAGCTTGGCTGAAGTCTGCTGGCTACCAAATAACAAGATGGTCAAGACAAGATAAGGGCAGCCAGTGATGGAGGTAACCCACCTCTAATGTTGGTGCCAGGTTTAAATCCTCTTGTTTTTATATGTATCTGTCTGATCTGGCATCTGTGTTTTGGTCTCCTTGCCAGGCTGATATTATGAATGAGAATAAATATGAGAATAAATAAAAAGTATATGTGAATAGGAGAGTAGTTGACAATGAGAGTAACAACATCACTGCTGCCCCAGAAAATATAATCCCTCCAGCTCCCTAAGGTTAATGGTTTATTCTTGGTTTAATATGCTGCAGAATTCAATTTAGTAGTGCTATAAATGATCCTCTGTTAAAGAGGGAATGAGGGAATCTATCCCTGATCGTTTTTTGTTCTTCTGATAGATTTAAAGAAAGCTTCTGTCATCAGAAATATGCAGCAGCACGAAAAAATGTAACTTTCATGGCGCCTGAGAAAGGTTCATGTTAAAAATAATAGAAAATTCATGCTTAAACCATTATAGGGATGCTAAAATATGTCAAATGGGTTTATTTAGTAAGTGTAGCATTATAATTTGTCAAATAAAAGATAACAAATATTTGTAAAATTATGTATTTTCTTTAAAAATATAGGAAACTAGGTGCCAAAATTAACTGAGCTGTCCACTGCCTGCCCGTCTTCCTACTCTCTGACATAAACAGTTGACCTCACTTAACACATTCCAGATTTTTTGTCATGTAACTAATGGAATACTAGCATAGCAAGAGTATCTATTCAGATCATGATCACAAGAAAATTGAATGTTAGACTGTCTCCCACTTTCGGTCAGCATGCTGACATGGCAAGATGAGGCTGCGTCATGGCTGTTTTGCTATGACTGAGAAATACGCAAATGGTCCTTTCATCCTTAGATACTGTTAGCTTTAGCATCTGCTGCTGCTTAACCTGCCAGTACTGTGTACATAAAATTCCCCCGTTTCACTTGCTTTTTGGCTTCTACCTAGTGTGTGGAGGACATAGGTCAGGGGTGGCTGACATTTTTATGAGAATTTCTACCATAATATACCATGTTTTTCTACAGATAAAATAACTGTAAGTACAAACACGAGAGGAACAAAAACATTAAATGAGATTGATCTTTGGAGGCACCATTGGCTGTATTTTTACGTATTTAATTTATGTTTTATTAATTGCAAGCCATACATCCAACTGTTTTGACAGAAAACTTAAGTTAGTATTTGTAACAGCATATTGTGAAAATAAGTTAGTAATTGTAACAGCATCATCTTACATTTAGAATATCACTAATATGACTCATTACAGAGCCAAAGTGCTATAAGTAACTGCCATTTTACATTATTACACATTCAACTTGACTCAAGTACACGTAAAAAAAAAACATCCATTTGTTTTGCTATTATTTTACTGTAAGGCCTTGAACTGACAAGTTTTTCCAAACTGGAAACATAAATCTGGGGTTGAAACAGAAACAACAGGAAACAGAAACATGTATTAGATAAATCTATTCAACCAAATTGAACAACAAGGTATGATCATTTTCATGGTGATTGTTATTTCAGGTAGTTTGCTTCTCATTCTTTACTGGATCAGCAAAAAATGAATGACTCATGGGGCATGCACATTCTGACTAGTATTTTTTTTGAAACACCTCATGGACAAAGGTGTGTGTTTTGAGAATGTTTTTATATATAAAGAAAACACTATAATTTTACACATCTGTTTTTTCAGAGTATTTGCAATCTTGACCAATATCTCACATGTATGCAGTGAGTGTTGCAGTTCATATTCATACTAACTAACAAGAATATGGTGAAATTCATCGCTTTGGCAAGGACACAGCTCTGTTTTCTGGTATCTGCTGTGTGTATCTGCTACTGTCATAAAATTTATATCTTGACCTTTAGTGAAAGACCATGGGAACTCTTAAATCGGCTCCATCTGTAGTCAAACACTCAAGGCATACTCAGTGTGTACCCCATTTGTTTATGTTTATTTTTATCATTCTGGCCCTTGCATAATTGAGTGATAGCGGAGGAGGATTTTACTTCAGTGAATATGATGAAAGTAGTATGACAATGCACCACCTCTTCAGAAGAATGAGAAAATGCATTCATTTCCTTCTATATGAAATATATACTGTAGTAATGGTTCCCTCAATTGGATATTGATCAGTTTATAAAGTAAACAATTTTAATATGCCAATTTTGGCTTCATATTATGCATTAGACAGTCACAATCAATTTTATGCATGGGCCAAAACATCGTAATTCTCAAATCTTGATTGCCAATATACCATATGAAATTATGAAACGTTTAAACTCTGTCAAATCCTCCTCTCAAGGTAGTGAGCCTCTAAATCACTGTGTGAATGAAACAGTTATTACAGCTGATGCATTGCTAATCCTAAAACTCATCCACATGCGTACTGAAAAGAATACTCATATGTCATATTTGAAACCTTACTTACTTTAAAATCTGTAAGCAAATTGGCTGAATTTATGTTGAAAGACTACATCAAGCTTTACACATTTCTTTTACTTATTCCTAAAATAAAATTATTACTCTAAGAGTGATATTTTTCTATATTCTTGGTATTTCCCTCATTCTTACATTGTGTCATTTTAATGAAAGAAATCATTGCATTAGCTTGATTCATAGTTAATATTAGTCTGGTTTACTACTGCCCATACCCTGGAATCTAATAACTCTTCCATTAGTAAGCTTATGCAATTTCCCTTGACTTTAATAAACAAAATGCAGTTGAGTTGAATTAATTCCACTGGCCAAGGTGACACTAATCCTGCAATATTCTATTTGTTTTTTTGTGGTTTTTGTGAACAACTCAGTTTGCACACCTGATATTTGTAGCATGGGTACTTGTGAGAATATAACGTAACATAATAGTTTGAAGTAAGGTTCCTGCATACATTCCCTTTCCTCAAGTCTCAAATTTTATTTTATTTTAGTAAAATTTTAAATTTTATAAGAGATTCTGAAGGAGAATGTCTTTATATATTTTTTTAAATACATATTTTTTTTATATTAATTTTTTTAATTAAAATTTTTTAGAAAAAACAAAACAAAAACAAAACCATATGAAGCACAGCCCAATGCCTCATAACCATTGCTATACACTATCAGCACTCTCCAGTGATGCAGAGGGAAGACATATGGTGTTTTGTATTTGTTTTATTGGGAGAGTGGCCTGCGATGATAATGTAATCACACTGGTCTGCTAAGTCAGTTTACTGAGAGTTCAGACCTGTCACCACAGCAGTCAGCGCCAATACCTGCCAAGATGAAAGGCTTACTTTAGGGCATTAATATAACCTTAAAAGTTACATAGAGCTGGCACAATGCAATAAGTACACAAGACTCATTATCGACCCCTTTTGATTCCTGCCTGTAGAATCTGATTTCCACAGAGTTGTGTGGGAGAAAGTCTTGTTTATTTTCTTCCTTTGGATAATAGAAACCTTTTTTGGTCCCTTTGTTTTCTCTCTGTGTTAAATATAAGTTATGTCCACAAATCAAATAATACTTGTGGGTGGAATTAGCTTTCTGACTCAGACCTCTAAAGAGTGTCATTATTAATATGTCTAGAATACAAAAGAGTTCTGTAAATAAATTAAGAAACACAGTATTGCACAGTGCTGAATAGATTACTAGGTACTTTTATGGGGCTGGCAGATGTGTTGAAATTTACTGGAAAACCTCATTCCTGCCATTTTTAAAGAAAACATTTATTTCACATTATATTACTGTAAATGTGCTTAGATTGCTGTACAAGCTCTGTGTGGTGAAGGCTCTAGATTCCCATATTTAAAGAAAACATTTAGCTCATATTACTGTATATTACTTCAGATGTGCTTTGTTTGCTTTACAAGCCCTGCATAGGGAAGGAGGAAGTAGTAAACTATAGTGAAACTATAGTGAAACAGTGCCAGTGCCATGCCAGTACTCTGTTTGCCTTAACAGAATTTTTTTTTTTTTAATCAATTGGGCCACTTTAAACAACCTGGGTTTTGTCACTTCTCTTTCTTTCTCTTGGACCTCAAAGATACCCTGGTCTGTTACAGTTCTAATGTTTTATCTTGATTGGCTGAAGAGCACCAGTGGGAAGCTTCCTGGGGAGTGAAGCAAGGCAGATACTGTCAGTCGTGGTTTTAGCACTGCAGGCAGCGCTGGGGGAATTCTAGAGGTCCCCTACACAACTGACGAGGACAGCTACAAGGCCCCGATGACCACTCGCTGGCTGTTGCTTTCTTTGCTTAACATTTTCACAAAAGAAGAAAGGCTGCTGAAGATTATCTTTGTGTGAGGAGTTTGTGTGTGTGTGTTTCATCTTTTGCGTTGGGCAGTCAAATGTCTGGAAAGAGTGCAGGGGCTGGAGAGGCAGGTGCCCCCATGGATGTGTGTGGCTTGAGGTCGCGAGCTGTCCAGAGAGCAGTGTTCTTGTAAACAGTGAACCATGCCCACTTCATCATCAGCCTGGCAACGGCAGAGGCTGGCACCAGGGAGTACTTGTCTCACCGCTCTCCTCCTGCTGCTCTTCAGCCCACAGGTAAATGACCACCGGCACTACGCCACTGACCACTGCTTTTGCTGCCAGACGGTCTAACACGCTTCACTTCACATAACAGTGTTTCTGCATCATCACAAAGCCAACTCTTATGTTTAAATACTGAATGCTTTGGGTGTTAAGGACAAAAAAGTGTTTCTAGGCATTAACACCATACCCATTTTTAGTTTGTTCCAGGGAAAACCTGCTGAAATAAATATAATGAATATGCTTTGAGATGAGAACATTTTGGTTTGAAAAACTTGAATTGCATTTAGAGATCATTACAACACAGCACTGAACTGTTTAATTGAGTGGAATCATGTCTTTTCTCTTTGATGAAATTGACAAAAATTATGTGAGTCATTTTCAGATGCACAGTGGAATTAAAGAGGGATTTTTCTGTTTTTAATTCTGTGCACTCATAGTTACTATGCATTGCATTTTCAGACATACAGTAGCACTCCTGATTTGCTGAAAATGGTTTTGTGCAAATAATCTGTGTCATTTAAGCATATATATAAATATATATGAGAAAGAAATGTAATGTAAGAAAGCTACACATGATTATTCACATACAAATTATTTACTCTACAATAATTCAATAGAATCATGACATGTAATCATGAAACATCAATTTACCGTTGTATTTCAGTTGCTGTAATTATTTACACTTCAGCATTTTCTGAATTGACATTATTGCTGTAATAATTTTGGTCAGTGTTTTAGAATAAACAAAATGTAATGCATCATAATAGCAACACAATGGTGATGATTTTTAAGATTAAATACATAAAATAAACACTCACTGTGGTCAGTGAAATGCTAGTTAAACATTAATAATATACCAATTTTGTCTTATAAATTATGTGTTTTATATTATTGAATTTTATATGCATAAATTGCATCAAACCATTTAATCTAAGCTTGATCATTGCTCTATTTTGTATACATTATTAGTCCTTTTGGATAAGGCTCTCCAATTATTGTATTAAATGACTTTTTTATGAGAGAAATTTTATGAAAACAAGCAACTGCACCAGGCTCCGCGCATATTTATGACAAGGGGCACTACTTTGGAATATAATGATTTGAAAATGTGAAATTCATTTGACATATTGAGGAATAAACAAAAACAACATGAAATAAATGATCTGTTGATAATTGTGAATTAATTTAGTGAATAATATGTGGTAATGTGTAACTTGCTAAAGGTATGGAAGATTCTTTATTAGAAGGAAAGCATAAAAATAACAATGCCCTACAGAGATTTACAGTGTTAATTTCTGCCATTGTTTCAGCAGTTTAGAAACAATTATTTTAAACTTTGGTGGTATTATTAGAGTATTATATGATTATTCCTGTCCACCACCTTTATGGTCAGTTGCTAAAAGTTCAAGATTTTCTTAGTTGCTTAAAAGTATTTTATATGAATGTGTTGCAATACATTCCAAATTTAAGTTTATGTATGAACCCATGAAAATGGCTCATTTGCATGAAATATATTTATTCAGCTACATTTTTGTCTACGGGCAAAATGACTTCTACACAGTGAAGAATTGTCCTCATTCTTTTCTTTCCACCAGTTCAGATAACTACTGTACATGGCACAAGCTCTGGATTTCACAGAGACACCATTCTTTTTTCTATGAGGTTCATAAATTCTGTATTGTGTTTGTGCATAAAATTGCTTGAATGTTTACTGACAGGATTATTAACTGAGAAATATATGAAACAAGAAACATGGGGGTTGGGGTATAGTTTTTTTTTAATCATCAGTGCATTTGCTTGATGGAGAATCAGTAGTATTAATGTTTCAATGGGGGCCCTGAATTATTTTGGAATATTATTATCTTGAAAGTTTTAACCTTGACCTGTAAGGTTGTGGAGTTAAATCAATAAGAAGAAATGTCCCTGAGCTGTTTTTCTAGCAACCTACCCGAAGACCTCGCATCGCGACAGCCAAAAATGTGTTCAACTATATGTAAATCTAAATGAAATCAAGTGTACTAAATTAACCGAGCCTAGGCTCTAAATGTAGTTTTATTTTAAAATCACATTCATATATATATATATATATATACTACTATACTACTATACTATAATACATACTACACTCTTATTCCCCCTTCAGTGTTCACCCATATATAAACACTTTATTAGACCAAAGTTTTACCACCGCTGTACATCTTACTAATGAAAAAATAATGGTGTTAAACCATAAATGCTGTAAATGGGTATACATACTAGAGTGTATAATAATATCTCTCAAGCAAAATGTCCAACAATTTTTAAATACTTTCCTGATGACATTTGCCTAAACACTGCCATCATGTGGACAATATTTCAGTTTATATTTACCATGTACTCTGAATAAATAGCAAAGCGTTTTAGTTTCTCTCTAGCTTAAAATTATTCTCTTAAATGTACAGAACTTCATTTTGGAATGAGCACTTGCACTTTTCCCTTCCCTTTTCTCAATTTCATTTCAATGTCTTTTGAAGAAGACAATGAGCTCGATACTTGAGGATATCATGAGTAAACGGGCTGAATATCAAGAAAACTGCACCAGAACTTTAGCAGCTACCTATTACACAAGAACTGGTGAGTACTGACTGCACTGTAAATCAAGGAAGAAATCAGATCCCAAAGATGAGCATAGGCTGTAAAAATGCAGTGAAACTGTTCTTGCATTTCTTGTAGTTAAACTCTGAACTTGCGATGATTAATGGGCAAAATGTTATCTTTGCTTTTTGAAGATTCACTTGAGCTGTTATATTGAACTATGAGCCACAGCTGGACAATGTCTTTCTGTACAGTTTGGATGGAAATACGCAATGTATTGCTACCAATGAACAGTCTTTTGTCTTTTCAGGAATTTATTGCAATGGGACGTTTGACCTTTTTGTCTGTTGGCCACACTCACCCCCTGGTAATGTGTCTGTGCCCTGTCCCATATATCTACCCTGGATTAACGAGGGTAAACATCCTATTTATCTCACTCCTATATGAACCACAGTCCTCCATTAAGACCAACATGTTAACCACATGTTCTTTGGATAAAACAGAAAAAAACATTTAAAAATAAACTGAATATGTAACATTCATCACTGAAGACAAAAGACAGATGGCAAACCATATGTACTGTCCATGTGTATACAAAATGAACATTAGCAGTCATGTCTGTGAAAAGCGAGTCAGTGAGACTACTAGTGCACAACTGAAAAGGCCAAGACATTCAGACATTCATTCATGTGGTCCAAGCCATGAGTAATATGGCAGGTGATCTATTCCTTTCCAGAGATATTAATGCCACATAGTAATGCTAAATGTGTGTGCGTGCATGCATGTGTGTGTGCATGCAAGTGTGTGTGTGTGCGTGTGTGTGTGTGTGTCCATATCAGTATACAAAATATGAAATAGCCGTGATTTTGAATTACGTATCAGAGGCTGATATTGGTGGACTAAGATTCAACACTGTTAAGATACACACATGCAGTCTTACTGTGGCCAGCAGTCCTGCAGTGTTATGCAGCCTAGTATCTACTGATAGGGAGGAGTTCATTTGACAGGCCATCTGAGTCTCATAGAAAGGCTGTGCCCTTCTCTGGTCAGTAGCAACCGAGAGTATACTTTCCCAAATTGACAGTGAAGAGCATGAACACAATTCATTGGGAATTCTATACTGAGATAAATCAGTATTTATTTATTTATTTATCTATTTATTTAAAGATCAAATTATGTTATTGCTGTTTAAAAGGCTGTGACAAATAGACAAATAGGAAAGTAAACACCGACCCGCAATACTGCCTCTTGATTATCATCTCTCACAAAGGAGCTGTATTATGCTGCAAATTCAACACATCAGCCCAAATTTATTTGATGCGCTCCCCTGTTTTCAGGAAGTTCAGAGAACGTGTACAGGGAGTGCACCCCCAGAGGCTCCTGGCGGACCGTTGAAAATTCCACAGATGTGTGGCGGGACCAGTCCGAGTGTTTCGACCCACATTACTTCAGACAGCAGGTAGGGGAGCAACAATGGCTCAGTGAGAGTCAGTGCTACCCTGGACCCTTCTCAATCATTCAACAAGCAAGTTATTTAAGTATCGCTTAACACTATATGTCCAATTAGTGCCAGATTTCTGTTCACTTAAGTGTATGGAGTTGTACTATAGTGCTTTCTGTGTTTCATGCATCATATCAAGGGTCAACATTTTTTTCCAAAGCGGCTTTCCCACCTGCACTTTAGTCCTCACTCAGCATGAGGTCAGTAGAGCCACACATGATAGACAATTATCTCAATGATACTTTCAAAACAAATTTAACTTGCAAAACATAATTGTTTGTATCTGTGACCGCAGCAGTACTGTCACTGTCAAGTTCCTATGCATGTCCTTTTTGTGAAGCCTGCATTACATATGCCTTAGCTGGATTGTTCCACTGTTGATGACATGCTTATTGAGAAATGCATGTGATGATATCTATCTGCTGTTCAAAGCTCTCTTGTGTCCTGCTGACAAATGATCCCCCCCCCCCCCCCTTGTTGGTCTCCAATAACAAAGCACCATCTACAGCAAGACTGTAGATGGTGCTTTTATCATTGTAAATGTCAATCTACTGTTTGTTTGTATGGATGAATTGAAAACTGTGTAGAATATATTGAATTAGTCTATATGCAGTGTACTAGGTGAATACTGATGCACGTAATCACTCAAATACTTTTTGTTTGAAATTGCATCTATGCTTAATTTCCTTCCTCTCCAATTGATATGGCATGTGATTGTGTTAATCTAATGCCTATGGGGACCCCACAAGGATATTGATTGTATTGCAAGTTTAAATCCCTGCAGGTTATGTGCTTTACAAAAAAAGGTGATCCTAGTCACATCAAATAATTTTCATTAAAACAAAGATTGTTGGATCTAATGAATTCATCATAATTGTAACAAAACAATTGGATATGGCTTTGGCTAAAAACTACCTGTGCATCTTTCCAGCTGCCTCAACTGAGCAGTTTATCTCAAACATATGGGCAGTATATCTGACTGTCTTTAAGTGAAGGATTAGTCGTCATTGAAATATTGTATTTTACAGGAGGATGATCTGCTTCCCCAGTTAGCACTGCGCATAATCTCCATCATCGGATACTCCCTGTCTCTCTTCTCTCTGTTTCTGGCTGTCTTCATTCTGGGGGTGCTGAGGTAGGCTGTGGGGCATGCAAAAAAAACAAAAAACTTGGCAGTTCTACCAGTGTAGCTTTAGTATAGAAGTGTTATTTCACCTATGCCTGAAAAATACAGTGACATTAAATACAGTGGCATGCAGTGTACTGGAAAGAACTGATTTTACTCATAGGTGTATCATACCTGGTTTGTGCATCCATATTTAATTTCCTGCACTTATCGATAACAATGTCATATTACTGTTTTGCACTATTGTAATTAATGCTTAATTGTACAAATAGCTATGTTTCTTTGTTTATTGCCGAATGATTGCTGAACCTGCAGTGCCCACAGGGATACCTGCAGGATAAATGTCAAAATTCAGGTTAAAAGCCCAGCTAGTGTCATAGTACCAAGAAGGGGTACGTGAACCATTTGAGGATAGTTCCATTTATTAGGATGTTTTACAGTGATATGGTCTGCTCTGTTTAATAATGTCTATTCATTTGTTAGATGCAAACATCTGCAAATCTATCAAGAATGTATATGGGGTCTCAGTCTATATGTCAGTCTTCTTCTTTCTTTTTTGTCTGACAGGAAGCTTCACTGCACAAGAAATTACATCCACATGAATTTGTTTGTGTCATTCATATTACGCGCAGCAGCCGTCATTCTAAAAGAAATCATCCAACATATCATGTTTACTAACCTACCCAGTGATGAATCTGGGTGGAATGGATATCCCAATTCAATGGTATCATCTTACCTTTAAATCTGTTTTCTTCACGGTTTGCATTTCATGGGATTGTTGTGATATATGCATGTTTTTGTAGTATAAAAGCAAAATAATGTGTACAGGGCTTAGAAATGTTTGTGCTAAACCCCTGCCCTGAAAATGTAGACCCATGCAGAGTTTCTTGGGAATGGAAAGAACAACCTGAAGCAACAAAATCGCAAAAGCAGGATTGATAGTTAACTGAACAGCAAACAAAAACATTTTAAAATTCACAAATGAAAAGTATTTATTAACTGTTACACTGCTAGTCTTGTGTAGAAAATATGAGAGATTGAACATATGTTATTACATCACTTCATATGGTCAAAGTGACCAGCTACCTAAAATATTATAAAAATAGTAACAGGACCATGCAAAGCTCTAAATGAAAAGGGGAACAGCGGTAACGGTAAGCTTGATATTGTAAAATAGTTGCGGCCGAAAGGATACTTTTCCTGTCTCAGAACAGGGGGCATATGCTTCACTTGGTGTCCATCTGTGCACATGCCAGAATGGTAAATAATTAATTTGTGAGGAACACAACCTGTAACTTTATATAAGTATCTTGTGAAAATGTACACATATTTAAAAATCTCCATGAGAAAACAATATAAATAATATGGTGACCCACAAATTTAGTTACCCATATTTTAACACCCATAGCATGAACATGATCCCAAATGGAATCATATAAAGCCTGTCATAGTTCTTTTAATAGTACATTTTAAGTAGAATGTTGCTGTGTGTGACCACAGATTATATAATGGCACTTTGTGTAGTTCATTTAGTTGAACAGCAACAAATAATGATGAGTACTACTGAATTTTTTGTGTGTTGCCAGCTTCAGACATGTGCCCAATGACTGGATCAGTAACATGCATTTCTTTTGTCAGATCTCTGTAATCTGCAAGGCCACTCAAGTGCTCATGCACTACTTTGTGGGAGGGAATTACTTCTGGCTGTTAGTGGAGGCGATATTCCTCAACACCCTGTTGTTCACCGCGGTGCTCACCAAGAGAAGGTTACTGAAGAAATACATGTTCATCGGCTGGGGTATACCTCTCAAAACACACTCTGTATGTTTATAAAAGCAGCGTAATCATAGTAGTGCCCACAAATTTAATATTATGCTCTGCTGAATTAGTATTTTTTTATTTGTGTTGTGGTATTAGTGATAAATATAATTTGCTGTGGCAGATTTTAGATGTGTTTTTTTCTACCATTAGGAACTCCATTTTTATTTGTGGTGCCCTGGACAATAACCAAAATCTTGTATGAAAACCAAGGGTGAGTATGTAAGTGCAATACTGTAGTTTAAAGGTACGTCCTTCAATTAAGTCACACTGTAACTGGTATCTTCATTCTGACACATTATTAGTTCTACATAAAACATATAAATTACAAAACATGTGTACATAAAGAAGAAACCAGTAAATGTAAAAATCTATATTGATTATGGACCATTATTAGAGAACTATAATCTGTTGATTTTATTTGGTGCATTGTATTAAATAGTTAAGTGAATTATAATAATTTTCTTTTGCAAATTAATCATTAAAGCTGACCAATTTTGCACTATATACTAACCACATTTCCTTTTTTTAGATGCTGGTCCAATAATAACAAATGGATTTGGTGGATAATCAAAGGACCAATAACTGTATCTGTTGCAGTAAGTACTGTGCAGAAACATTACTTTATTTCATCCTTTATGGTGAAGTATGGTATCATAACAAAATTTGTCCTTATAATTTTTACAATATGAAAATGACACTTTTAGCATTCTGGAGCATTTCATTTATTTAAAAAGATTTTTACACTGGAAAAATGCTGCAGAGTGTGACTGGGGTTGCTATTGGGTCATGGAACACTTGCTTCATCGTGCCAATCACATGCAGTAACAAGAATATCTTGTAACGAGGCCATGACTCTAAATATGAGCATGTCAAAATCAGATTAGGACATCCTAAACTGTACACTCATACAATAGGCTCAAAACAGAACAGCCAGCTACACAAGATCCAAACTGAGGCTTGGCATAATAATAATAATGTTTGCGGTGTTGTACAGATTTTATTTTCTACTAATTATATCCCACAGAATTCAATTACCTTTAAAAAATGGACTCTTTATTAACCAATTTTCTGAATTTTGTAATTTTGTTAAAATACAATATCTCTTATCTACCTGTTTTCATCTGTGTCTGACTTCATTACAGATTGTTTTTTACATATTCATCAAAATTATAAAATTGCTACTTTCCAAGTTAAAAGCAGACCAGGGGAAATTCACTGACTACAGGTATAGGTAAGTCTCACAAGTAATCGTTACTGTGCCCGTGACCAAAAATTGGGGATACACATTCCTGACGATGATTCCCTTTAATAATTACCTTTGACAGTTTAGCCAAAGCTACGTTGGTGTTAATTCCATTGCTGGGGATTCATGAGATGGTGTTCACATTTATGCTGGATGAATACATAGAGGGACAAACACGCTACATCCGCAATTTCATCAATTTGACAATGAGCTCCGTCCAGGTGAGATTGTCGATATGCTTTTTCCACCCACTGACAAGAGTGGACATTTGTTTATTTCACATTGATTCCTTTGCACAGTACATTGCACATGTTATTCATCCATGTGACATGTCTCATTTTAGGGCCTCATTGTTGCCATCTTATACTGTTTTGCCAATGGAGAGGTAAGACAGTTCTGTAATCCTGCTTGCAAGGCCACACATGGGTTTACACGTTTGATTTCCATGAAAATGTAAAAATAAATAAATGTTTAAAAATTCTGCATTTTAAAGCTATAGAAGGAGAAAAGTACTTCATAATAAAAGTTAAAATAGAAAGTTAATTTATTATTCAAAGTTTAAAAGCATGTAATCAAGAAACCTCCCATGTTCTAATTCCAAAAAGCACCTTAATGTTGATTGTGACTTTGCTTCAGTATCATTAGTAGTTGTCAAAAGTTGTATGCTTTTCAGTTGAGAAACTTTTCCAGTATAACGTAATACTGTAATTTGACAAAAAAATTGTGGTGTGCATGAGAATATTTTTTTTTAATATGGTTAGGACAAATCTATATGGGGTTAATATTAAACATCTACAATATACATCTAAATAGTAAGTTTCTAAATAGCATATTTCATAACACATTTTTCAATAGTATTGTTTTTTTATATTAAGGTCCAAGCAGAACTCAAGAAGCGATGGCAGCTCTTTGTCTTTGCCAACCACTTAGATGTGGACAACTGTTTCCAGGGGACACGATTCAAATACTTATGGAAGTGCTCGAGGAAACAGCCTACCCAAGGCTTCAGCCAGACTGGGCCCTGTGGGAAGACCTGTGGTCCCTCCAATGTGCAGCTCCTACAGGTGACCGTCAGGACCAGAGGGGAGATCCAGCGCTGCCGGCCGACTGGCCTGGCTCGCTATGCTCGCGGAAGCCTCTCCAGCAGTGAGGGGGAGATGACTCTGGGGGAAACAATGGAGGAGATTCTGGAGGAGAGCGAGTTTTAACCTCCACATCCCTGAACACTTTCTACTTTCAAACATTTCAGTGATCTTTTTAACCCAAGTAGCATCCTTCTGTACATACTGTAGCATGTAAGCTTGGTTGAGCGGGTGTAAAGGCAGCTCATTGCTCTGAATCTTTCTGCTTCATGTTTTATGTTTCATCCGTGCTGCTCTGTCCTCCATTAAAAATGTCAGCTCCATTTCCCGGTCACTTCACTCACATGCTCTGTTTATGCAACACCAGTGGTTCCCCTGCAGATTGGTCCTGGTAACTACATATGCTATATTGTTAACTTATGTCTTGATGCTGTACATTTTCTGTATATAGACCATGAGCCAGTGACCAAAATTTCACTTTCACTTACATTGCTTTAGTAGCAGTATTGTTTAATGATATAGGAACATGATCTTTGTACAAAATACTTAATTTTCCAAATTAAAAGACCTATGAAAAGTGCATGTAACACATTGCTATGTGACTTTCCAATTCTATTTATTACATTTACTTTTTATCAGAAAACATGGCTATGCAAAAGGAGCAGGAGAATACTTAAATACCAGAATATTTTAAATATCAGTGAACAATAATAACTTACCACAAATAAACAACCCATAAATGTTTAATAAAATATGCGTATATAATGTGTTTCCTGAACATCTGTGTGTAAATTTGCTATTAATAAAGCAATGGGCTTACGTGACACAGCATTGTTATTTTATCGTGACACATGTAATTTTATTATGATACGGGATCTGTTTATTAATAGAGAAACTTTTAACAACCTTAATTGGAATGGCATTTGTTAAACATTAATTGCAAGGGGCAACTAGAGCTACTCAATTCACCAAAAAGATCACTCTTGGGATATTTAGGACTAGCATGTGCATTGTCAGGCAGTGACAGTGTTCTGGTGTTTGAACAGTACATCTGTACATGAGTGTTTCCCAGAACAAATTTATACAGTCTTGTAACGTCAGTGTCATGTCATTTGCAAGTACAACTGTAGGGGATGTAGCATTAATTCACAGAAAAAAAATGGATCCCTTTGGTATTTCAGCTCCTTTTATTTGAAAATTCATATGAAAAATAATGTTTTATTGGAGCTCTATTATATTCTGCAGTATGATTTTTTTTCTATCTAGGAACAAATATCTACATTGTAAGAAACAATATAGTACTAAGGCTGAACAAAAAGAGATATGTCCAGCTTTATAATGAAGCTAACAATGCCATCAAGCATTAATAGTAGTTACAATATAATAGTGACTATGCGAAAGGCTACAGTGCCTCTGAGAATATGTATGCTATTGTATAAGGGTTACGTCAATCTGCAGCTTGGGACAAGTGGACCAATGATAATGAAAGGAATGCATGCACTGATCTCAGACCAGCAATGACCCACTGACTGATTTGACCTTAAGAAAATTGTTTGATACAATGGGATTATTAATGAGTCAAATTCCAGAAGGTTTTCAATTCTCAAATTTGAAAAATATAAAATGCACGCAAGCAGAAGCTGTATATAAGGAAAATATATACGGATAGTAATCGAAATACTAAACAAAAACTATTTCTTAAAGCTATTGTTTTTTTTCCTTTAGCCTTTCTTGAACTTTCTGGGGTTTATCAAACTGAATCAATCTGAGAATGTCCTTGTTTCCCATGACTCCTTGAATAAACTCCCCTTCAGTTATTTTATCTGAAAAAGAAGAAAATGAGATAGTATTTTACAAAGTGGAATACTGAACATGATAATTATTATAAAGTCTGCAATTATTAAGATTCAGTTGTACAATGTTCAATATGCGAGTATTGTATGCAATTGGGATAAATGCGTACAATATTTATTCACGAAACCAGTTCTGGATTTCAAATGTTTGCATGACTAACGACTAAAGCATTTTGAATGACTAACCCAGAGCACATGTTCAGTTTTCGCTACATGTGCAGTTCTTGCACTTACACAAACAATATTGCTTCTGGTTATTTTTGGTTTCTACCAATTAATAATAATAATAATAATAATAATAATAATAATAATAATAATAATAATAATAATAATAATAATAATACTTGCCATTTTCTTTTTTTCCAAAAAAGTCCCAAATTTTCTCTGTTCTCTTTTCTGGTGTATTTTCATCATCTGGAAGGTACTTCTGGTCTTCTTTGGAGATCATATTGAATATTGACTGTGAAAACAAAAACACTGTAAAGATGAACTGAACTAAAGCAAAACAAATTGCATAGAATGGAGGATTATGATGACATTGACATTTCCACGTAATTCCCTCACCCTTCACAGAGTGACAGCAAATAATGAAAATAATGCTTATTTGACGAAGGAAAATCACTAAGAGATTTACCACAGGAAACTAATAATATATAATAATCAAACAAGTCGAGTCTGTGTGGATCATCTAACTAACAAAGTGGAAGCTGCAAATTAATTTTATATTTTGTTCATATACCTCAATCATTTGATACATATTAATTGTGATATTTTATACATAAATTATTAATTTTTGTTGAAAAGGCCAAAATATTTCTAGGGATACAGGTTTTCTGAAGACTTAAGAGGATTATTTATGGACAAGAACATTTTGCTGAATTCACTGAGAACTCAACTTCCAGATAAAGGCTTCACATTTACAGTACCTTGACAATTTCCTGGATCTCATTTTTGCTGATAGTGCCATTTCTGTCAACATCATACAGTGCAAAGGCCCACTCTAACTTCTGCATTGTTTTCCCAGATGAAGTGAGGTGGAGTGCCACTATGTACTCCTTGAAGTCCAGTGTTCCATCGCTGTTGGAATCAAAACTCCTGAAAACATGCTGTGCATAGGCTTTGGGATCAGCATCTGGAAAGAAGCTGGCATAGATGCTTTCAAACTGCTCTTTACTGATCCTGCCACTTGGGCACTCCTTAAGGAAGGTGTTGTGCCAGGCACATAACTCCTCCTCACTGTACTTGGTGTTGCGTTTCAAGTCATCCAGCAGATCCCGTGACAGACCTCTGCTTTTGCTATTTCCCATTCTTTCAACCAAGCCAAGAGACAATTCACTTGCCTGAGATACTTGATGAGACACAAACTGCTCTACACATCAACCATTTATATGCAGTACTGAATGAGATTTTGGATACCTCCTTTTTAAATCAAGTCTGCCTTTGCTAATAATTAAGAGGATAACCATGTCACACGTTTGACATCTTTTTTTGGATAGAGGTGGGATTACTTTGTGAGGTCAATACCCTGTAAATTTAATCAGACATATGTATTATACAGCAGGGGACTAAACCTGAAAGTCTGATGAGTGCTAGGCTTACCGTTCTTAGCTAACAGTGGGGAACCTCTTCATCTCATTTAATACACATTAATTAAATTGGTCAGATATTTTTAGAATGTCATTTGATTGTTTCATTGCCATTATTTAATATCTATAACTTAATTGGTTCAATTTAATATGCAGAAATCTGTGTTGTACCATGCAAGGCATGCCATTAGTTTAAAGTGTATGATTACAATACATTGTCTGACTCTATACCAGTTTACCCACTGCACAAGCAGACTTAGACTACTTTGAGAAAATAACATTTATAAATTTTAAACCTATACATTTCTCTGCTGATGGTTGTTACTGAGTAAGGCAACAATTATTGAACATGTTGTAACTCCCCAATACATTAATCTCATGCCAATAGCCTGTGCTATTTTAAGAAAATATTAAAACTAACTCTGTATTGTTTACCTACCAGAGAAACGACCATACTGGCTGTTACACATTAAAATACAGAGGCAAGACACTTAAGAAGACATAGGCTACTGCTGAGCTCCATAAGGGTTTCTACTAAATGTGAAGCCTGTTTTTTTGTGGCAGCCTTATCAATAATGGGAAGGATTAAGAATGAAATGCGCTCAAAGAATGAGAAACTATGAAATTGAATCTAAATTGAAGGTGTGCCCTCGGGGATTTGTAATAAGACCCGTGTTTTCCATTATTCTTCATTATTATGCCAGCAGTAAAAAGCCAATGTGGATTTAAAAGATTGTAACAGTCTCAGCATTACGTAGCCTATCACGTCCTCTAAAGTATTTTAAAGAACCGTTGTATTAACAAAAGAGCTGCTGTTCAAACATTTTAACATGCAACGAATTAATGTATGCAACACCTAGTCGTTTTTCTGAATGAAGTAGATCGTGTAAATTCACCCCCGACCCTGACCTAGTTGGCATTTTGTACTGTCTACGTCAAACGTTCATTGATTTTGTACAGATCTCCGTTTTAAAATGTCCAAAAACCCTGCGCCAAGAACAACTGCGCCCTGACTCTTGAGAGTAGGCTACTTTGGCGAAACCGTTTGAGCATCCATTGGTTTCCTAGTAAAGTATACGAAATGAAAGGCGGATTATACTGCAATAATAAATGTGTCCGTTGTGCGTATTAAGAGGAGTAACCTGGCCATGTGACTAAGCATATTCTGCCGAAGGACCTTGCGAAAACCAAAATAAAGCATCCAAGTATAGCTAACCTCATCCATTTATACAGCACAGAAGGAAACATTTGTCAGAAAAAAGAAAATGGAGCGTATTGCGTGTATAACCCGCGTTCAAAGTTTCAGTGCCTGTCATCGATTGCACAGGTAAGGAAAAAGCATATCTATGATCTGTAACCAGTTAGCTTGTTAGCTACTACTGCCTCAATTCCACCGAGAGCTCTGCTTAATTTGCGAGCTGTACGCAGCAGGTTTACACCGCCATATGTGATTACACTTTCCTATAACTGGAGCTGACGGCTCAGCTCAGCATGGGAGAAAGACTTGTTGCTGTCAAGGTAGTTTTTTTTTAGCTTGGTCGAACCGGGCTCTGTTTCACGTTAGTCTCTTAAACAAAACAATATAAAACAAAACAGGACAGCACTCAATAAATGTGACGTGTGCTGTATCAAAGAGTCTCCTAAATTAAATGTGGGTTTACTTTTGAACTATGATTTTATAAATCAATCTAGCACAACCATTTGGGATTACTGTCTGCACACACTCTGTCTGGTAGTTTAGAAAGGGGAGATGTATCGCTCGCCAAAAACAGGATCACACTCCCTATATAGACACGAGGAAAGTTTAAAAAAAAAAAAAATATATATATATATATTGAAAGTATCAATCGGCTTACATCATGTAATGGTTACATAGTGTACGATATGTATGAGGGTAAAAAATTAATTTGTAACAGTGGCTAACCAAACAGGCTAGATAGCTAGCCACCTAATTGTGTTTAGCGCCATGTTGTTTGGGTTAGATTGTGACGTCACAGTAATATTGCTCACAGGCAGTGTGCGTGTGTTTGTCAAGCGCTAACCAAAGGTTCTTTGTTTAGTCAAAAGAAGGGGGCCTTCGAGCAATTCCCGGTTTTTCAGTTTGTTCTGACCTGATGATTAGATAGTTGTGTTTCTATGGCAAGCCCTTTTAACATTTAGCAGTTTCGCTTGGCTATCCACAATTAAATTTTTGATATCTACACATACTTTTTGACATAATTGTAGTAATTTATAATTTGACAAGCACGAATAATAATTAAGACTGCCATTGAATTGATAAAAACGGTGTTGAAAGCTACATCGAATTGAATAACGTGGTAGTTTAAGCAGCGGTGAACTAATAAAAGCAGTAGTTATTGGATCAAATTGCATCACATTTATTAAACTGCTAGTGAATAAATAAATGTCATTCAATGAAATACGATGATAAAATAATTTGTTCATTTTATTTTATCACTGAGGGATTATTTAATTTGATAGGATTTTAATACTTCAGTATTTCAGTTAATTGCAGTTAATTTAATGGAGTATTTAATTTGATTGCATTTTAGTTGATTCAACATTTAATTGCAATTTCATCAATTCAGCATATTTAAAATAATATTTGTTACTTTCAACCCTACTTACACATACATACAGTGCTTCCAAATCTCTCTATAATCTCCATAATCTCTGACAAAAACCCATGCAAATGAGTCAGGTTATGGACCACACAGTAAATGTGCAGTGCTCACAACTTAAATGGTAAATTTGTCAAGTGTAACATAAATAGTAATGTTGCAGAATCAGCATCTGTTGTAAAAGCTGATGAGAGGAATACCTCTTTGCAGGTGGTAAATCTCTTACATTTTCATTCATGGCCATTCTGTAATGCATAAAAATAATCCTGATTAAATCTTTATTTTCACCTCTGTTACCCTTCAGCAAGTCCCTGAGTGATGAAGAGAACAGGAAGATATTTGGAAAGTGTGACAACCCCAATGGTCATGGGCACAACTATAAAGGTCAGTCACTACTCACCATCTTTGAGATATATACATTATTTCTTATTTCCAGTATGATTTGAATTGTGTATGTATTTTAATATGTATTGATAAAGATAATGATTTTCTTCTTCTGAAAACATGATTTACGTATGTTAATCAACAATTGTCTGCTTTTTTCAGTTGAAGTGACCATACGTGGAAAAGTAAGTTGTGTACTGACACACTGACTCCTATAAGAAATTCATAAAATATTTTTAAATGCATATTTCCATAATCATAAGTTTCATTCAATGACTGCGAATATATGGTTCAACAATAGTAGAATCCTATGCTATCAGAGAAATGTGATTTCTTTGGTATTTGCTGTTCTATTCTTTCTTAAATAATTAAATAATGTCAGTGGTGTAACAGGCTTATATGACATACTGCACCATTACTGCATGATAATTCAATTATATCTTCCTTAACATCATGTAAAATAATTATTTTATACCCTCATCAAATCTAACAGTTATTTGAAAATACACTGGCAACTTGCAACACATTTGACCATGGCATAAACATAGTTGTGTGTTGTCCAGCATGAAGGCATGTGGTATGTCTTCTTACCAGATTTGATGATTCGATGCTGATTAGAACTGTTAAACTATTATTATATGGGCAAACAGTGTAGAACCATGTTTTGGGGCTGTGGTCTGTTTTTTGACAGATCGACCCCATTACTGGCATGGTTATGAACCTGACAGACCTGAAGAAGTATATGGAGGTAGGCCACTCTATAGTACGTACAGGCAGGGGTAAGACTATGTAGATCAGGAGTGTCAAATGTCTTGGAGAGCCAAAGTGTCTGCAAATTTTTATGGTTTCTTATGAATTAGTGCTCAGTTTAGTCCTTGCAAGCAACGTGTTTGAACTCTTCAGCCAATCAGTATCTTTTTAATTCATAATTTTAATGTTGTAACACAACAGACACATAGCCCTCCAAGACTGGAGGTTGACACCTGATCTAGATCAAATGGCTAGCTATGAATGTTAGAGAGAGGGTCATTCATTTGGAAATGGACTGTGAAGTTCTGAATGGGGTATGGTATACTTGATGATCATTAGTTTAGAATCTAACGGGGGCTTTGTCAAAATGTCCATTTTATTGTATTTATGTAATGTAATTATCACCGCTGAAACACCTTTTCTGTAAACCTATAAACTGCAACATTTACAGTGCACACAGTATTTGGGGCCAAAGACATATGACAATATGCTGGAATAAACCTAGATATAGTATCTATCACACTATTATTTGTATTGTCATCTGATAATGTTATTTTTTATATTTTGCTCATGTTTTCTGCATTCACCTAGAATGTTTTTTGTGTTTTGTTATACGCTATTCATTTTAATTCAGGAGGCCATCATGACCCCCCTTGATCACAAAAACCTGGATAAGGATGTACCCTATTTCGCAGACGTTGTTAGGTATGTGCTTGTCTCCAAAGTGACTGCAAGTTTCTGTTTTTGCTTTTACATGCATGATCTCTGTTAAAGTTTAATGCTGTTTTTTCCCCATATATGTTTAGTACAACTGAGAACTTGGCTGTGTACATCTGGGACAGCATGGAAAAGCTCCTTCCACCAAGCTTGCTCTATGAGATCAAGATACATGAAACTGACAATAACATTATTGTATATCGTGGAGAATAGTTGCATTCCAGTATTTGGAATCAGAATGAATTTTTGGAAATGCAAATTATGAAGGTTCATTATTTAATGATGGCATTTGCAAGTCAGATAAGGCTTAAAGTTTCCATTTCTTTTTTTCCAGTATCGATCAGGCTGATCATTAATCTTTGCTGTCTGTGGTCTGTGAAGTGCAGCATCTTCCCACTGATTTACATCAGGATACAGTGTCTCTGTCTACCTAATTTCAGTGTTTACTTGTTATTCTGTCAATTGCATAAAATAAAGTGGTATAATAACAGCAGAGGGGGCTAGTACTCTGCCCCTGCTGTTCGTTTTGCTATTTGATTTACCAAGCATAGATAGCAAAGCCTGTCATTATTGGCAAGAGTTGTTTGCTATAGAATAATGAGTGTAACAAATCTATAATTATGAACACCAAAACCATTTGTAAACTGAAGACAAGTCATATTATTGTCTTGGACATTCCAATTGAATTAAAGCAGTTTGTTTTTATATTCTATAGCCACTAATCCTGTGATCAAATTTATTTATTTTTGTTTGGTATAAAGGATTGATGATGATAATGATGATATTCAGGTGTTAAACGGCTACCAAATACATTTGAAGAAACTAGCGAAAAGTACTAATGTATGCAATTTTAGAAATAGCTTTTAGGCGTAAGCAGAGATGTTATTTCATTTTATGCTGCACAATTTAGAATAACCGGCTGATATTTTGCAGAATTTTGCATATATATTTTACTGAATTGAGACCCTGAAAAAACTGGCTTGTAATGTGATGTGGCTGCTTGCCTGCTATCAGGAGTACTTCTGTATCAGCAGTGCTTTAAGTGTTGCTGGTGTCAAAAAAAAGTTAACGTAAAAACAATATAAAAAAGCTTTTCCAATAATTGTTTTGCCTCGTCTTGTTCACTGTCTATAATTTGGATGTGTTCCCAACTGTGTATATGGGAAGGTATCATATGCATCAGTCTTTTCTGTTAAGGGACTTTTGTGTTCTCAGTAGTATGATAATATAGCTGACTACTTTATATTCATCATATTCTTGGAAACTGCATTGCATTAGGTTTTGTCCTAACTGTCCACTGATGCCAGCAGACAACCCAAAAATGAGAACATCCAAACCCCCGTATAATTTTTTGCTGATTCAAATGCATCAATACCGTTTCTCAGAAAAATCATCACTAGTTTACCATATTATTATGCTGCATGAATATGTCAGTTGCAATGTGAAATTACTTTTTTGGTTCATTTTTTCAGAGAAAAGCCAGGCTCTGGTGCTATTAAGTGCTTGTAAAAGTATCTCAAGGAGCTCCTGAGTAGCATGCTCCCAAACTGGCACTAGTGCAAACTGCTGTGGCAGTCGTTGTGGTTAAGATCCACCCCACTGACCCCCAAATATGAGGGCAAAATAACCCTAGCCAAAGCTGGAGAGCTAGTAAGTGCTATAGCTAAGGAAACCATAAGGCCTAACTGTAGGCATGGTGCATGTAGGGAATAGAGAAGACAATGTAAAATTGAGTTAAATAATTATATAATAATTTAAAGAATATCCATATAATGTTGCCATTAAACAGGAAAAGATGGCCAGGTGCATACTATACTGAAAACATTTAATACTCCCTTGACATTACAGACATATTTCTCAACACAGAATAAACTTGCTATGTTCTGTTTGAGGACCACAGCGTTGGACCTTCTGGAGACCGTAGCAGTCCTCCTCATAAATCACATGACTGGTGTCTCGGTTCAGTTTGACCCCAAAGGATTAACCAATTTTAATTGTTGAAAGCTTTTATGCCTCAAGATCCAATAAGAGCAACTGGGATAAAATCCAGCAAGCCTGTCTTGTTACTATGGATACATGGATACACAACAACTATAAATACCTTTCCAAATGCAACCTTTGCTATTTAAAAAGACAGGTAATAGCACAGACCTAAGTCAAAATTTACCTGTGTCTGCATAAGGTATTTGCCAAAGCCAGTAAGTTACAGTATGAAGGATGGAATTACTGTTCTGCTCAAGCCACAACTGTTTAGTACTGCTGAATCGCATTGGGCACTCACTTGTATTATAATTTTAACATTAATAAAATAATTTTTTTTTATTTTGGTATATAAAATGTATTTTAATTATCAATCTATGGATATATACTGAAGCACAGACAATCCAGTACCTTTATTATTGATACAATAAACCACCTGGGAGGTAAACTGTCAGATTCTGGTGGTAATATGATGAGCCTAGATGAGCTGGACAGCCTTTTCTCATGATCATCCATTCCTACAACATTCTATCGAAATGGCAGTGCTGTTTATTACCTTTTAAGGACTTCTCCAATAAAACAGTTTCAGCCATTTCTTAGATTCTCCCAACCGTCAATTGAGCGCAGACCACGTTCGGATTTGATTCACTGCTATCTGCCTTAAGTATCATGGTATTGTCTTCACAGACTTAAAATTCAATACATTTTCCTGTGCGTTGTCTTACTATTCATAATAAATTTCTAACTTTTTTCTCTTTTCTCTACTTTTGAAATTTGCCTGCTCTTCGAAGGCTGATTTGCATTCATACACCTGCACCTTGCTATGTCAGACATGTTATGTCAATGAAGATTTATGGACTACCCCGGGCACAGGGATTGGGGAGGAATATACAGTAGCACATAGTTTTCAGAGAATAAATAACAATCTGATGATGTACTGTGCTCTCATCTGCAACTATTAAGAGTGGTGAGGGAATACATCATAAATTATATTGTGGGTCCTGCTACTTTCATAGGTAAAAAGTGAGATTCTGGATTACTTGGATAGCCTTACACATTTTGTGCCTGCTTTTCTTTGCTTTCATGTAAATGTTAAAAAACAATGCAATGTGCAATGGTTTCTATCATGCTTCCAAAATTAAAGCTTTTCATCTGAAGTGTTTGTCAGAATTTGCTTGATAAGGGTTTATACCATATTAAAACAATGTTGCTGCAAGAATGTGAGACCAAATTGTGACCATGTGTCAATCAGGATGTGGTTTGCAGCACATTGTCTACTTTGAATTCACTATTTTAATTGTGATGATTACATAACATATAACAACACAACAACACATCCTATTACTAACAACACACCCTATTAATTTATGTTCGCTTGCAGGAAATTATTTTCTTTAATGAATAATGGTTATCTTTAATGAAGAACTGCTTATTATATTATTTGTTAATTTTAAATAAGATTTGAGAAGGTTTTTTTTTTTTCATCTGCAAGATTTCACAGACTAATGCAACACTGCTCATAACATTTCTCAGGGTTACAACTGTTGCTGTCAAAATAGGTTGTGTATAGTACATAATTGTAAAGATCATGGTGTTGAATGCCAGAAAGTACTGTACTGGATGTGAAGACCCAAGAACAGATGCTAGTTTCTCAAAGTTATAATTTATGTCAGGAATGTATGAAGCATAAAGTTTTGTTGACACAAACCTTTAATTAATCAAATTCCAAAGACATGATGTGTCACATAACTGCACACACGGAATGATTAGCTAAGAAAAGACAGCATAGAGAGAGGTCTGTATATGTACACAACCCTGCCATTACATTCAAATGGAAAGGAGTAAAATTATAGCAGTTACTTGGTAAAAGCCTGTTATTACAATGCTGCCTCATAAAATGTGGTTTGATAGTACTTTCCTAAAATGACAATCGATATGTCATGTTATGAACCACAACAAAGTTCAGCTGGCCATCACATGCTTTTATCCTGGTCCCTTTGTCCTGGAAACAAAACAACAATATACCTGAAGATTAAAGGGGTCAAGTAACACACTGACAACAAATACAGAGCGGCACAACACAGACAGGTAATAAGCTTGGAATTTATTAGAGTGACTAGGTAATCATTTGTGAAGATTCCTCTGTAATCTCCTGTAGAGTGATATCATGTTCGATCAGCTCATTTCTGCGGAATGAACACATTGAAGTGATTGCTCAAAGCCTCGATGCTATATTGCTTCTACAAAATACAGTCTGTGCACACTTTTCAGGTAGAGTGGACAACTCATTACATTACATTACATTACATTACATTAGAGTGGACAACTCAGAATGGGAAATGTGCTTTTGAAATGATTATTAGATTTTTTTCTGGAAATTTCAGCAGCACATTGCAAAGTGAACAGACAGCGTTCTGAGGGACATCAGGAGATGTGCTGCTTATCATTAAATGTGTATGCCCCTCAAACAAAGGCACCATTCATTGTGAATGGCCGTATGCCAGAAAACCATTTTACCATGATAAGCTGAACCAGACCAACAGTAAAAGGTGATACACAGTAGTCCCATGTGTGAGTAATTTTCAGTTGGATTCAATACTCCCAGTGACTGTGTTGATTAGCTGATTAATGAATGCAATTAATTTATTTTTTTTCAATAGAACGACAGCTTTGGAAATGTTTTGCAGGTGATTTGTGCGAAATACCTGCACATGTTTATATGATTATGCGTAACAGCCAACACAGATATATATCATCTGGTTCATTACTCACTGAACTAGTGCAAATAAAAAGTCAGCTTGCAATGTCAGCATAAACCAGCACCTATTTCAATTGTCCATAATACCCCAGACAAATACACAATATTGATTTATGTGTATTAATCATAGGCCAGCAATATTTTTTGTGGTGCTGAGTAATTTATTATTCCGATTCATGATAGTGCCAGGACTTGGGGCCAAGTTTTATTCACATTTTTTGTTTGATGAATTGTGACATACCCAATTGTAAGTCATTAGGCAAAAGGTAACTTCTCTGTCATTGACTTCCAACAGCATGCACTGTCTTGCAGAATGAACCTTGTATGGTTTTTTGTGCATTCCCTTTAATTTTATCTGTTGTACCTGTGGGTATTGCATTACCAATGTGTATCCATTCTGGTAATGCAAGAGGTCTTTCAGGATCTTACTGATAGACTATGGATCACTGCACTCAAGCTCTTGTTTAACATTACATTTGAAAAGAGTAACCGCAAACTGATTCATAAGTTCAGTTTCTGTCTAAATTTTGATGTAATATTTGGAACTGCACAGAAATTACGAGGATCCTCTGTACTTGTCTTGTACCTCACAGTGATAGTGAAGCAACAAAGGTCCTATAGTTATAAGACAGTGACATCATTCATTTTCTCAAAATCATATGTCCTTCTCCATGAAGACAGCACGTGCTGCAGTGTGGCTATCTATCAGTTCATTGTGGGTTCATGCTCAGGATGTGTGGCCTTTGTTTTGTGCACTGTCAAATTACAAATGGAATGCATTTCACATTTCATGACTGCCATGCAAAACATACAAAAAAGGAAATGTTTGTGCAGAGCATGTATTTTTGTAAAAAAAAAAATTTTTTGTGAGGTCTTCTATAGTATAAGGCATAATTGGCAGTGTTATGAACAGCCCAATGCCCAGCTGGGACCCTCAGGGACAAAATGACTCATAATCCCCTAATAGAAAAACTTTCAATCACTCATCTCATGAGTCTTGAGTCCCAACAAATTTAAAGATTTAAGTCAATGTCGAAAAGAGGTTTGATCACTTTATTAAAGTCAGACAATGCATGGAACCTTCAGAGGTGTCTCCTTTTCACTTATAACACGGTGACGCTCAGTTTCCATTGGTGTACTGACTGAAACTTATCTGCCTCTTTTGTGGCCAAAGGCTTAAACGTGCCGAATGCATGGAGCACACCCAATCATTTTCCATATCTTATGCAAACATATTTTTCCTCTGATATATTGCTCCCTGTAGCCCCTTTGCCAGTTTGATGAAAAGAGATCCTGTCAGATTTTGCAAGGTTGGTTGGGTTCAGACAAGGATGGAGAACTGTAGGAAGTCTAACGATTGTGGCTTATTTCTAAAAAGCCCCACTTCAAAGAGAGCATATTAATTAAAGCATACTGTAGAATGCTCTGCTGCCTTGCAATTCCAGGCACTCTAAAATATGCTTTCCGTTTGATTTTACTCAATATATATTGTTTGGTAAGGTCCTTCTTACAATAAGTCCTTGTGAGGGTTTGCATGTTTAAGTTACTAGCAGAAAAATCTGTCATCAGATCTGTCATCTAAATATAAATACCGTATGAAAAACATACCCACTTTTTGCTTTGTGCTATGGTAGTTTTCAATGTTTATGCTAGTAATCAATTGCCAAATAATTCATTTTTATGAAAGTGCCCAAAAGTAGTTATCATTTTCTGAAGGTGTTTGACATGATGCATTAATACAAGAGGCTTAATGCAGTTCAGCGGCTGATATACTCATCTTTCGCTCCTGGTAAATAAAACATTGATGCAGTCGCCTGCAGACACAATCAATGGTCCAAGATGCTTGATAGAAAATGGGCTATGCAACTCTGTCACATATCTCCATATGAACTCTGACAATATATGAAAATGTAGACCATCGCGTGCTTGTGAATCAGTAACTATAATACCTTGTTCCTCTTTAAAACAACATTTTGTCTTGTAGTCTCTGAAATTAAGGTATTTTTTCAGTGTCCCTTACATTTCTTAAGCTTTATTCTGTACATTTACAATTATATGAATGGTGAACAAAATCGACCTATAAAAATTAAGTTTGGTAACTTTTTAAATAAAATGAATTTAAACAATGATAAATCTCAGGGTGTAGTGCATCAAACAGATTATGTTTGACGGCAAGAGTGTGATAATTTATACAGTGGTAATTAATGAGCAAACTCACGAGCACAATGCCTTATACAATAGCCTTTTACAAAGTTAACAAGTAAAAGTTTCATAAAGCATTAATGATCAATTATTATTTTTGGAGCTTTTCTGTGCTTCAATGAATCACATGCTGCTAAGATTCTATCACTTTCCAGAAAAGTGCAACAAACAAAACAGATGATAAATTTGATCCTGTCACAATGGTTGCCTGTCTGGCTAAAGAGAATTTGTTCAGCTGGCCTTGTTGGAAGCTTGTGTTTCTAATAAACTAAAATGAAACTACAATTACATATTATAATATGTAACAGACTGCATTTTACCCCTCAAATATAACGTTATTTAGTAAGGCATTGTATAAACCCATGTTCCCTTCATTAGCTTTTAAGTTATTTTTTAATGTGCAGATTGTAGGTGACAGGGAACATTCATTCACGCCTGTCAGCACAAAGCCTCCCACTATTCTGCGCATACTCCCTTTATTCAGAAGCATGTATCCTTCAGTGCTGTTGGATTTAAAGCTGTTGAACTAAAACTAAATTAGAAGGAACAGTCTTTCACACTGGGTATGTTCTGAGAAGAATTACCTTTTGTCAATCTTTGTAGTCAGTTGTGAGTTAAATTTGCAACCAAGTGTCTTATTCTGGTATTTAAAACTAATATGTGTCTGGAGAAACAATTAAAAGAGGTCATATGACTGACATGAGCAAATGTAAGTTAAATAAGTAACTGCTGTCTATAAATCTTTGAAACAAGATCATTAACATAAAAACATGAGCACTGTTTTAAATGTCTTTGCTTTTTTTGTGTTCAGAAAGCATGAATGCCAAGGATCCCCATATTCCCTGGGGAGGGAACAGCTTTTGAAGGGAGGGGGTTAACATCCATGCTTCAGGGTGGCTCTCGCTCCACTATGCTGAGGACAGTGGGTGGTGATGGTTGAGCACAGAGGTAGAGGGGGGAATGTTCAAGCTTGTTTGTATTTTCTTTTTTTTTTACTTAGTTCCCTCCCATTCTGCCTGTGAGCATTAGTGCTGAAGGGTCAGGTAACAGGGCTGCTCTTCACAACCCACGCTTCCACGCTGCAGGAGGACAGGATGAGGGGCTGCTCCTCGGCCTGAGGATGGACAAGAAAGTGTGCGTGATCCAGACTGACTTCCACCAGTACCGGCCCACCGTCACCATCCACACCAAGCCCCTGGCACACGTAAGGCTGAGGCATTCTCTGTTTTTCTGTCTCTCTTTCTGCATGTCTGCCATCCCTCCACACCCCTCTGTACTCCACCACCTACTGAACATTCAGAACGTCTTGAATCCTCTCCCAGGTTAGGGGAGGATTTCAATTATACTGCTGTCTCCTATGGAAGAAGAATAGGCTTCTCGGTGTTTATCTTGAAAAAAGCCTTTTAAGACAAGCAGGTACTGCACTGACTGGAGCCAGACTCACACACACTGCCTAGGAATGCAAACATTGCTACAACTGTCAGTCTGGTTTAAGCAGGATGAGGTTGTCGGGTGATAACTGTCAGATGCCACAAGCCAATGTTGTAAGAGACTAATTGTGTATAATTGGTTGCTGTAAAAACTAAACTAAATTAAAATAACTGTTCATTGATTAAACACAATAATGGGTTTAATATTGTTAATTCAAATAAAACATTCGAAGTTGTGTTCTTTCAGAAAACCAAGCTCAGTGTGATTTTAGTGTGCATGCTGGGCATTGCTGTTATACTCTGATTGGTTGGAGGGCCAGTATCACATGATCTGTGATGAAAGATCAGTAATGGTTCCTCTGTAGTGGAAATGATGCTGGTTCATTTATGACATGACTGATCATGACAAAATGTTGTTTCTGTAGTACAGATGCATTGCATTTAAGATGCGATCAAATACAGCTTTTGCTGCCAGTGTTTGTACCGATTGAGCTGTCAGGCATCGTAATGGTGTTTTTGATAAGCTTCCGATAGCACGGTCTTACAAATGGGCCTGCTTTTACTAGCCAAATTATTAGAATGTTCAATATATGCAATGACTCGGGAAAATGGAAAACGTCAGTGCATTTGTGCTAAAGCAGATCAGAATTTCTGATCTGTCATGAGAATCGAATGTTGCCATAACGTAATGGAATTTCAGTGGTTTCAGTGGAGCTCAAACTTGGCCTCAGAGGAGTATTTATAAATTCTCTGTATGCATGGGAACTCAGTAATGTTTTTACACGAGGTATGGAGCAGACTGACTCCTCATGCATGTCCCCACTTTTCCGGTTAATATATTTGAGTTTTACCATGTGGCAATTGAGGGACAAAAGGTTACTGGAAGTTCTGCCCCATGTCTTCAATTACGTTTTTATATCTCACGTGGATTGGGCTAGCAATGCATAGTGCATACATTGGTAGGCCTTCTGAGGTTCTAGCCCTATATCTACAGCAAGAAATCATACCAAAGTACATGCCTGAAGGACCTCAACCAGGAAAAGTCTCACCTGAGTAAACACAGGCTGACCCATGCAGCTGAGTTGTATTGACAGCCACTTATCAGAAAAGAAGGACTACCTGTCCAGATCTGTAACAAATGACCAGTGTTGTTCTGTCAATACCTCAAAAGATATTTCACCAAATGGATCATTTGAAATATGAATACATACACATACACTGTCAATACATTATAATGATAGTGGAATTTAAATTGAATAGTCAAGGCATTTGATAAAATTAAGAATCATTGATTTACTAGTATGGATAAAAGTAAGTCTGAGTCATAATTTTATACGTTTATACGTTTTGTATCTACATTGCCTCCTGATTTCCTCTATTATTGCATATTTGTCACACAGCATAAGAGAGTTCTGCAGATCCAGGCTCACACTGTTTTGCACAAGTGCAGTAGTTGGGCATGTGATGCTAAAGGGTACAGTGTGTAATGGATGGAAATCAAAGTTAGTGTTTACTCGTGGATCATGTTCAGCAGATTTGAGGCAACATTTTGACCTAATGCTGTCTAAAATAATGACTTTGATTTTAAGCATGACTACGTAGCCTTTTTGGGTTCAGAGTACAGTATTGGGTGGGGATGCTTTGGATTAGTAAGTACATTGTTCTGACAATTACATTACATTACTGGCATTTATCACACGCTCTTATCCAGAATAGTCTGGACGAACGCATGTACTTTCTGGGGCAAAATGGAGGAGTCGTCTGCTGAAACACACCAGCGAAACGGACAAAGCTATCGAGCTAACCCAAATTATCTGATAAAAACAGAATTATGGACAAATTCAAAGAAGATTTTAATTCTGTTATATCACAGACTTGCCAAATACATGACGTGACTTCATTGAAGGACCTTCAGCGCGTGTGTTTGGATACGTTGTTATCAAACAGAGATGTACTCGCTTGCTTGCCTACAGGATTTGGCGTGGCCTACGGTATGCAGTCTGATATCAAATAAATACCCAGAAAAATGGCCAGAAGAAGCAATGGTCTTCATTGTTTGCCTGTTACAATCAATAATGAAGGAGCAAGTGGAATTGTTGAACCTCGAAACGCAGACTCTGCATATCTCGGTGATAAACTTCGATGGTGTGGTCGGTGCTCTGACGTTAACATTAGCCATTTTCCCCAAATAGTGTCGAACTGATGCAAGTCTGTGTAATGTTTTTCCGGTGCACGTTTCAGACCTCGCCTGGCCAAAATCGAACCCAACATACAACTATCCCGGAAAGGTTGCTTCCTTCGTTTATGCCTAGAACGTCAAGGCATCGGCCAGGCTCTGTTGAACGAAGTGAAAAAAGAGACTGGCTTGCGAGGCTGATCCAGAAGGACTTACACAACGTTTTAGCATTTTTTACATTGCATCCATTTATACAGCTGGATATACCCTGACGCCATTCAGGTTAAGTACCATACCTTGCTCAAGGGTACAACGGCAGTCTCCAACCTGGGAATCAAACCTCAACCTTTTGGTTACAAGCCCAGTTCCCTAACCATCATACTACACAGCTGCCACCATATCATGACTATTTCAAAGATGAAACCTTGGTTCTTTTTTTGAATATAGACTAAAAATGAAATGTGTTGCATAGGCTCTTTATATATGCAAATTTTATATGATCACATTCTCTTCTTTGGTAAGATGACAAAAAACAAAGGGCTAATTTACATTAAATATTTTAGAAAACATTGGGCACCATTGCTTTGGAATAGAGGTTGTTTAATTTTTGTGAGATAAGATAGCCAATATTGTTTGTTATAACTTGGCCTCATTTTGACATCAATCCTTTTAACTATATTTTGCTAGTTTTATTTATTGGCTTATAGAGAGTGATGTATGTGTGTATGTATGTGTGAGTAACTTGCAATTTTTGTACACTGAAAATGTGTATTTGTTGAGATGTCATTTCAAATGTATTCAAATGTGATGATGCACATACAAGAACTTGCATGCCAAATGAGTAAGCACCTGAAGTAAAAAAAAGTGTCTTTAAAATTAGGTTTAATATGTTGCTCAATATTACAAATGAGTCAAATGACATTGTTGGTTGTTTCAAGGCAGTCTACTTTCTCCAAAATACGCTTCCGCTGGATTATCTTCCAAGAAAAAATAAGCATTGATGTGCTTCTAGTGTTAAATCGTTTCAAATGGAACTCTAATATGCAGTTTACTAAGAATGTTTGCCTACACTAGTATCACTGTCATCTGCCTTGTAGCAGCCTTTTTATTACTCAATTGTAAATTGTGTAACCAACAAATTATTTACAAATTAAATTGAACGGTATGGAAAGCCACAATTCAGTTGGGGCCTGTAACTGTCAGAACCAATGGCAGACTGAGGGGGGCTGTTGGAACTTATGGCAGGTCGGAGGGGAGAAGTTTATCAGAATGGATCACGTACCGGGGGTGATTGAAATGCGAATTCATTACAAACTACTGGTAAATTTCTTCAGACTTATTATACTGTCTGGGTGGGACCACAAACTGGACATGTACAAATAATTTGAAAACCGTAAATCTGGTAACCATAGCTGTGCACCAGTGACTAGACATGAGGCATCGAGGAATTTTGTGGGAAGTTTAGACTGGTAGCACAAAAACTAGGCCCTTCAGTGTGTAGGGCTGCATACCATTCAAGTAACATTGTAGAGCCACAGGCGAGGCCTACAGTCTTTTTTTTCATTTCTAACAGTGTGGGACATAAAGCAATGGTTCAGACTGGCTGCAATAAAACAGGGACAACTATCTGAGAAAAAGTAAACGGTTAGAGAGTAAATCAACGTCTGACTTGTCTTGTAAAAACAGTCCAGATTGACTGATATGTCTGAGGGAAGGGACTAAAGAGTAGTTCAGCTATGATAAGATCTCATCAACAGGACCTCTTGGAGTTATCATTACATTACATTACATTACACACATTTGGCAGACGCTCTTATCCAGAGCGACGTACAACAAAGCGTATAACCATAACCAGGAACAAGTGTGTCGAAAACCCTAGAGAGAAGTACCGTTCTAAGTGCAGGGAACAACCGCATAGTTTAACTTGGACCCTGTAGGTTAAACTGATTAACACTAACACAAACAAGAACAGGGACAACGCAGTCTATGCAAAAATACAAGCAGTAGTTAAGACACAAATCAGTACCAGAGTATACGAAGGGCCATTTTGGTTATCAAAACCACTGAATTCTCCACAACAAAGCTGGCAGGGAGGGAAAATGAAAAATAAATCATATCTTTGCTGAAGGCCAGCTGTGAAGCAAAGCTTTTATACTTTGATAGGTGGTCAACCACCTTCTGTGAGAGTGGAAGGATAAAGAGTGATGTCACTGAAACACCATGATATGGAGTGTGTCCAACAGTCACTCTGCTAGATCATCCAGCGTCATTTAACACTCAGCCCTCAGCCTTCAATGACCCCAGCTGGAGAAAACTCACAGGTTTTTAACTACTCTGAAAAAGACCTGCTATTCAAGGATCTCAAATTCTGTTTCTAAAGTTTTTTGTGGTTTCTTTAAAATCACTAGCCAATTTGTCTTGATGTTTGGTTTCTATAGCCAATTAGTGATTTAAGTTAAGCAATTAAGTGCTTAAACACCAAAAACCAGAAAACACTGCAGCCCACATGAGTTTGAGAACCCTGCTCTAACCTCTTTAGTTTTAGATATAAACTGTGACCACCAAGGCAAAACACATGCATTTGATTTGATTAATTAAAGGGAACCCTGCCTGTTAAGACTTGTAGGGTCACATGTGTTGTAAATGCCCACAACTGGAAATATGTTGTAAAAACCACACTTTTAAAAAAAGTTATTTTTAAAAAACTACAACTTTTAATATAAATTTTGACCTATGGAGGTCGCCATTATTTTAGAAGTGCAATGAACTTTGGGTAGATGATGTAAAATGGTTGCACTGGAGGTTAACTCAGTTGTTTTGTCCAGCAGTTGCTGTTATTAATAGTGAAAAATATTAATACAATATCACAGAATTTGTGTGTGATGTGATACATGGGATATCTGTCAATAGGATTCAGTAAACATCTTAGTGTGTCAGCACGTATTATCATTAGGGATTATGCATTTAAAGGAGGTATTATCACTGGTTTAAGCTCATATCTTTATTATATATAAGTTATATAAGTTATTATTGATCCACTCGACAATAATGCTACGTCAATTAAATTAATGGGGATGATGACACATTTCAGTTTCACCAAAAACGATAGTTTTATCCATATAGTCAAGTGACTTTGAAAGGATGCTGCTAGAAAGCGGAGCTCTTTATGATACAACAGACAACTTTTCGGTCTCTGTTGGCATAGGCGAGCAGTTTCCGTACAGACACCATCTCTTACACCTACTCTCGTCTCCTCCAATCTTCGTAGTTTTGATTTATTTGATGATTTGATGAGAGATGGTCTAGGTGCTTTCCTCCTGAGAATGCCCCACTCTGGCTCAAATCGAAAAGGCTAAACGGAAGACATTTTCAATGCTGCTCAATGGACAAGAGCAATGGATCGAGACCGAATGCAACCATTTGACGTCACTACCTAGAGTGCATTGTGATAGTAATAACAATGGTGACCAATGAGTTGAAGGATTTAATTTCTTTTTTAATAACTAAAATCTTTCATGTGGTTTTTATAACATATAATTGAAGGCATTTACACCATATTAAAGCGTACAAGTCTCAACAGGTGGGGCTCCCTTTAATATTTACTTTGCATCAGGCAAATAAATAGACAATGAGTTCGAGAACAAACCAAACCAAATCAAAAGGGTAGGGACAGAAATTTTATGGTGACACCCAGAATGACAAACCTGGTAAAACAAAATGCTTTCTGGAGATAATTTTTTGAAATTCTAAAATTCTCACCGAAAAGCACTTCAGTTATGGAGCCACATTAGTTGTCAAAACCATCTTTCCAGAAAACTCACCTTTCACACTCAATTTTGAAATGGTTAGAAAACTGAATTTAGTCAAGGAGATGCCTTACAGGGTGGTAGGGGGCAGCTCCCTTCCCCTCCAAGGAAATAATTCATTCTTCAGCTACATCCCATATTACACACATTTATACTACAAATGCTTTAAAATGTCCAGTGAATTCTATGTCTTTTCTGCTTTCTCACTGGAGTGTGTACAATTGAATTAAAATATTATCTGTGGTTGTTTAAATGAGATGCTGTGTTAATTATGTAATGTTTTCAATTTAAACAAATTACTTCTTAAAACTATTTGGGACCCATTGTGTTCAGGTAAGGTCTTCCCAAATATTTACTACTAATGCTCAGATCAGGTATTATTTTATGTAGGTTTAAGCTACAATTGCTAAACTATTTTCTTTTTTTTTAAAGATGCATTGTTGCATTTAGTGACTTGATTTATACTTGATATATAGTGTGCCCTGTAATCTGGTGCATATCTCTAGTATGGCAAGACAAGAAGGAAATACCCACCTGGGCTCAGCGTTAAAGACATACTATGCAGGATTTTTTATTTGAAAATGTTATTAAATAACTATGCTAAGTCATATCTATGATGTACAGGCAATCTCAGTTTTTTACCTAATTAGCCAAATTTGTGCACCTTTTACCTGTATTTGTTATTCTAAAATGTGTTCAGGATGTTTCTGGGTATGGTACTCTTTTCAGTGTGGGGAGGGGTGGGTGTGGCTACAGAGCCTGTGGTTTGGGATCAGATTCCGACAATGTGTTTATTGCTAGTTTGTAATGGCAGATGATAAGAAGCCTGAATACAGCGAAGCAAAAAGAGAAGCCAACAGGGCTTGTTCAAAAACTAGAGTCAACCTTGGCATTACTTTTCTTTGGTGGTGTCAGCTGAAGTTCGCCAAGGGGATGGAAAGCGACGCAGTGTTGGTCTATATTCCGTTGTACCAGTGAGTAACGACGCATCTAGATGCCCAAGGTTGGGTCATTTTAGCATGGAATTCTGTTCTTCTATCAAGATGTCTAACCCCTGTTGAGGAAAATGCAGATTTAATCATTATCTTACATCATTTATGCATAATCGGTGGTGTTTCCCTCAACACCCCCTTTCCCCCTATGGGAACTGCTGTTACTGTTTATAGTTGCAACTTAGCTAGCTCTGCAATTCACCTGCATTTATTTCAATCAGGGGAAATTAATTTGATACAGCATGCATGTTATCTAGCTATTATTAAAGTTCAATTTGATCTTGGGTCAAAATGGACTCAGAGTATGTTTTCTATCATGGGTAGCTAGCTGGCCTTCTACTCCATGAACTGCAAATATACTGTCACAGCAATGCCATGTTCATTCAGTTGAGTGCCAGTGTGATAAAATGGGAGCCAACATAGCTTAAGCACAACTTATTTTGCGCACACTCATGAAATTGAATAAAAATTGTATCAGCCCAGTGTAGAATGGATACTGTGCTTGGATTCTAGAATACGTGTTCATTTTCCTGTGATGTCATGTAGCATGGTGTAGCTCAGCTAGTTTGCTAGTGAAGCACTGTAAAGGTGCGGTGAAGCAAATGCCTGGTAGCAGTTTACCATGACAACACTCACTGGCGATATTGAACTGAAATAAAAAAATAAAAAAATAAAAACGTTGCCCTTGACTAGGGCCGATTTTGCCTTTAGCTGACTGGTAACCTGTTTGCCTATGACATTTTTGAGAGTGAGAGGCCTGGGTTCAAATACCACTCCAGACTCAGGGGTGGTATTTGAACTCAACGCAATGCAAGCGTGAGATGAAGTTTCAAGCATCGCAAAGAGGGGCATAACAGGATGAAGTCGTTTTCTTAGATTTGTGATTTTTTCCGCTTAGTCTCTAACAACTGTCTTGGATTTCCCCCTTGAGGACTTGGGTTTATTACCTCCACTTGGAGATAAGAATGCACGTTGAGTATGTACAACCAGGACATGCATTTGCAGTGCATTGGCCTGGCATTGTCATTTGCATTCACGTACTAGCATTGGGTATGTTTCAGGCCATTGATGCAGCACATTGTTCCCAGCACACGCACACATATGCATCCACACATCCGACTGCTTCACTTCATGTTTTCTAACTGTAATCTTTATCATAAACACTCATTTTAATTAGGCTACTTTTCCGAATTCTAGTGCAGCGTCTTATGCATTAAACAACAATACATAATTATTCTTGAACACTTTTTCTTCATATTTCTGTAGTCGTACCTTGACACATTAAACAACAATAATTGCTGTATTCTTAAACACATTTTTATATTTTTATCTTTACGGACATCATCAGGTGGTTGCAGGTGGAATGAAACGACATTGGTGAGGGCTGATTTCTATCATCTGGCTTTGCTTTGGTAACTGAAATTTCACTTTTATTGAAGAAACCTAGTCTGTAATGGGCTTGTTGTAGCCTATGTAAATTCATTTTGTATTTTGATGTGTGAGGTTTGATTCTTTGCATTCAAAAACAAGGAGTAGTAACCTGATTTTACATGAAATCTACAAATCTACTGTAAGGAGATTTATAGAAATTTGCCCTTTATCAGACCTCTAACAGAAAACGGATTGTTTACTGTGCTGACAGGGAGTCAGCAAGTGTAATAAATAGATAGTTATCAGTCGCAAGACATCTGATTGGATCAGTATTATGCAGAACTTGGGTTCTCCATAATACAGTGTAATCATGTTTTGTATTGTTGGAGTGCTGATGTCATGGGGAACTAGTTGGAGTCTTCTCAGCTACACAGATTAACCCAGTGTAATATTCTTACAGAAATAGCACAAGCAGTACTCATTGTTGTACCCTTTTGTCATGATTGTGTTTTCATTTAATGACTTGGGGTTTTTCCTTGTATATAAGGAGAAAAGTGCAAAGTTTTGGGGAGACTCATCAACACAGTCTCCTACGCACATAAGCCATTTACGTGTATAGCCATCTCACATTTTGCACCATTGTATATCGTCATTACTACTGAACACACTGAACAATAAACTGCATTAAATTTAACCCGGCATTCCTCCTTGACTCTTAACACTGCAGACTTCACAGTTTAAGGTCCTAACATACACATAGAACTCAGGACTCTGGACCCTGTAGTCACTCGCCTATACACTAGTGTCGTAGCAGGATACACAGTTGAATTATGCAGGCTACACAAGCCAGAAATACGTCCACGTCTTTCAAGTTAGATAGTGATCTGTATAGAGCCACACTACTGGTGGACATCAGTCTCCTGTCACATTATCTTGATTATTTATTATGTCTATTTTGGAGTCAAATAATCAAGATAACAATAAATTAATCCTATTCCAGTAGCACCGGGTAAGACTACTGATCTGATTAGATTTTATTTTATTTAGCGCAATTAAAATATAAAACAGAAACAGAAGAGATTTAAAAACAGTGAAATAGTGCAGGGAGAGGCAAGAAACCCAAGGGGCTTATACAAGGCCTCAACCTAAATAAAACGACAACTCAACAAAAACATACACAATAGATAAATACACTACATGCATTCCTTCGCCACTCAGATATTTCTGCTGTTTGGTTTGCAGATGGGTTTCTTACTGTTGGTGACCTCAGTGTGACAAGTTTTAGTTTCTTACTTTTTGTGACCTCAATGCACCTTTTGGTGTATTTGAGGATTTTCTTACGCTACAAATTGCACTTGGGAGACTATAGGTAGACACATATGTTGTGAATAATGGTCACTGTTATTCTTGATATTCCTGCTATTTTTATTTAAATACTGCTGGCTGTCATGCACCATGTTACGTGACAGACTTCTGCAGGGAAGTGTTCTAGTAAGTTTAGCAGTCTTTTCCTGCATAGATTCAATTGAAGATACATTAGCAGTAATTTAATTAATTATTTACTTTTTAATTGTGCTTCTATCCTTGTGAAAAAAAAATACAATTAAAAAATATCATGCTGACATGTTCTGTTTTTGTTTTTTGGTATTTAGTTGAACATTAGGCCCAGGATTGAATCAAATTTGGCAAGTCATTGTAAGTTAAACAGCTATTTGTTGAAATATATCCTCTATTAGAACTAGGCTATAGTTCAGTGACTTTCCTCTCAAGATGGCTAGGCAGTTTTGGTTGAATCCATAGGTTGCTTTATTGTAATATGGTCCTGGAGTGATTTGGGGAGAGCATGTGTTTGCACTGAATATAACTTTCCTTTTAGAAAACGTGGTGGTTTTAATTGAATCCAGAGGTAGGTTCCCCCCTTCCGCCATCTTTATCAAGTTACCATAGGCCGGCCCTGCGTTCTGTCACCTCATTGAGGCTGCCAGCATATTTCTGCTTTAAATGTTTTCCTCTCCTCTTTCTTCTCCCGTGTAAGGCCCATTTGGATGTTTTCAAATATTTTCCTGCCCTGCATTATGCTTTATTTGATATATTATTTATCCAAATCAATTTCATGATTAATTTTTTTGTAGTCCTTTGTTGTTTTCACATTGAAGTCTGCAGCAGTGCAACAACAACAAAAAATAAATACAAATCCTTGCTTGTCCTTACTTTTCAGGTTGCTTGAACTTCATCTTCAGGGACTCATATTAGTAAGAATTTGTTTCTGCATGGTCAATGAGTTTATCCTTTTTCAACCTTGAGAAAAATAAATATAAATGTACTTCATTCTATCAAACGCTGCTGTGCAAAAATGTATTATTGCTATCAAAACCATTGTGCACATCTTTATTACCTCCACAAGGTGAAGACAAATTGTGTCAGTTTAAGAATGAATCAACTTGAAAAGCTGTTGTTCTTGATGAGACATAAAATTGACTTCTGGACGGGAGAGAGGGGACTGGAAAATAGTTTCTGAACTGAGTGGCGTGTCTTAAGGCGTCCTCCAGACACCCATGGAGGGGAACAGGCAACCTGCCAAATAAAATGGAAAATTCAGATATTTTATTAATGACAGCTTGACAAAATCTCACAAATAATGTGTGTGTTTTTGACAGCCATGTGCAAATCGGATTAGACAAACATCCTCCTCTGACGAGTCAAAACTTGAAAACGTCACTGCACAATAGGTTTCGTTCATTATATAGGAATGGGAAGTATACTGTAACAAAGGGCAAATTTAGATTTGTTTAGTAAGTGCATTTTTTACAACAACAGCATAGAAAATCACTAGGAACTGATAATATGAAATTAACTATTGCCATGGCTAAATATAAATCTCTCTTCCTTGGGAAATGGGAAGACTGAGGCTATTTTTTTTACAGTGTTTTTAGTCGTAAGTATTGTAATGATACACTAAATATTCTAAGTTTACATATGTGTGCCCTAGGAGGTCCAGGTGCCGCTGTATTTTTTTCATATTTATTAAGAACTCTACAGTATCTTAAATCATCTTGTGAAAAGACTGTAATTAAAAACAGTCATTAAAAGGCAAAAGGCACATAAAACATTAGATATAAAGTCTATGCTGAAGTCTGTTTGAGAGTGTTTGTTTTGTTAATGATAGTCATTTTCCATTAACACAAGGATACCTTGAATATCACTGAGCAAGCTGCAGCAAGTCTTTTTTTATTTTTTTATCTCTTACGCAGCTTTGCTTCTCACACGTTGTTTCAGTGAGCTATGGAAAATTAGTTCACATCTGTTTTTCCAAGAAAGGAAACTACCTATTTATGCTTTTGTGGGTTAGCCAGATGGCATGTGCAATCATGTTAAGCAGAGGCGAGAAAATTTAGATGATTGATTGGCAGTGCTGCCTGTAAAAGAAAGGGTAAATATTTACAAACATACATTTCAGGTCAGGTTGTGAGATCTGTGGTAATGTAAAAGCAGGCTAATATGCTGTTTGTGATATTTCCTTGGCTATCTGCACATTCCTTTTTTGTATATTGTTTTAAATAGGCTCATTCATGTTTTATCCCTTCAATGACAATTATAGGGCAAATGTTTATGTCTTCCCAATGTTTCTCCTCACTTATGACAGGAGACTGGTGAGAAATGCATTATTTACACAGAAAGCACCTCTGGATTGGAGCAAGGAATGGGATTAGTGTTGACATGAGTGACAGAGACAGTAACTCAACAGTCACATTCCACAATGTCACCAGAAATTTGGTGTAGGCTTATGCTGTTTGGTACCAGGCACCACCTTGTACCCAGGGCCCAAAGTTTGTCCTCATGCACACACATTAGAGTTAATTTAGTTATATGAGCAGAGAAAAAAATGTTTTCAAATGTATTGAAATTATATCATTATTTTTGTCATACAAAAAGGCATTCACTGACGAGTAATTTATTCTGTGATATTCTTGAAGGAAAGTGCCTCTTAAACCCTTAAGCCCACAATCAACCCAATTTAAACGCAGACTGTCATTATTAGCTTTCACGTAATTATCTTGCCAGATGTCCCAGTTTCTTCTGCTGGAGGACATCAATTCATTTCATGACATATTACAGTGCTGATTGATTTTCTTTGTATTATAAAAAATGTATAAATCTTGTGCATAATTTGCACTTAAAAAGTCATCTAAACTCATTCTTTGCAAACCTTTACACTATTCAGACTATGGAAATAGTAGACTGCCAGCAGATTTTACATTTTGTCAATTAGGTTTTTGTATTAATATTGTGTTGTTTTATATTTGGGAGCGCACATATTTTTTATTGCAGTAAGTTGCATTGGCAAACAGTTTCTCCTGGCTATTTATTTGTGCATTTTTCTTTTTCTCTGTGTCTTGAGACAACATTTATATAGAGAGAATATCAGGTTAAATACATAGAGTCACGTCACAGTAAGAGAAGAAGTGCAGTGCTTTTCCACATTTCCGTTGAACACTGCGGAGCAGCTCGTACGGTGAAAGGTGTATCAGCAGATGAAATTTTATATTGCCTTAAAGAGCTCCAAGAGGCCCACTCGGGAGAGGGGGAGAAAGTCTAGAAAGAACGGAAAGTCTCAAGGAATTGAATTTCTCTGCTACCCAGGTTAATCCGCTGCCTCAGTGCACGCAGTCGGGGATGAGGGAGAGCGAGGAGCTGAAGAAAGCCATCGAGCACACGGACCGCCTGCTTTCCAGGGTCCAAGAGCTGGAAGAAGAGAATGCTGGACTTTGCAAGGAAAAGAATGAGTTTCTCATTAGGTTTCAAGCAGTAAGTCTTGGTCTTCTTTATGTCTTTCTTTCCACATGAAGATATATGGACAGTAAGTCCCTATAATCAGTGCATTTTATTTGTTAATTTGTATGGATTTAATCTGTCACACAGATATGGTGATACTTTGCGTTTGCTGGTTGACAAAATAGAATTCTGAACATAGCAATTATTTAAACTGCTGGTGGATGGTGTCCTGCACTTAATGATATGCCTCTCAAGTGAAAGTCAGCTAGAAATGCTGCAGTTCAAGCATTTTTTCTTTTTAATGATGCTCTCTCATGGGTTTTATTACAGTGCTGAGTGACGTCCAGGAAACTATTTTGTTGAGAAAGCAGATAGATGGTATTTCTTTATTATTTTTCACGGTTCATGTAGTTCCTCTTCAGTCTCACACCTGAAATAGGCATTGCATGGCTTCAGACACAGTTATCCTGATGCTGCAGACACCCCCCAGTGTACGGTTTGTGTGTGTGCATACAGTGCTTGTGTGAGTGCGCGCATGTGTGTATTGAACAGAGGCCAGTAGACTGCAGGAGTGATTTACTATACTTGTGTGGGACTATAGCTCTGGCCCACTGACAGTAGGTATGACAGTCGCACCAAAGACAGGGCTGGGGGATGAATGTCTGGGCAGTAGGAATATTGGCTGTGTTTGGACACAAGCTATTGTGCTGTGGAGCCCAGGGGTTTGATTATTTCAAGAGATTTGGTAAAGTGGACTGAATTCTGAACACATGCGCTAACATAGATTAGTCTTTTGTTTGGCACGTGTTTCTTTTGGGACCAGTTTTCTGCTTTCTTTTATCCAAGACAAAACTGTCATGCATTGTGCCAAATTTCCACTATGGAATTTACTGTCAAAGTTGACACTATAAAGTGATCACATTCACTAGTGATCGCTAGTATTTAAAACCTTTAACAAGACTGATTAATAAGTAAGGCCTATGGTAATTATGGTAAGTACATGTTAAATGTACTACTCCTTAGAGCCACTGATTTATCAAGAGCCCTGAAACTATTGCTTAAATGGCATACACAATACATAGATTATACATAGTTATGGTTATTGGATTTCATTAAAGAACTCTATGTTCACAATCTATTGACATTTCAAATGTAAAATGCAACAAAAAAGTACTAGTGTTTTATTGAGCCAGATTCAAATGAATTAATTGAAGCTAAGGTCCCTTGGAGTGAGCATGCTGCCTTGTGAGTCAGCCTTTTTCAACAAAATTAGCTGCAAAAGATGAAGAAATGTTGTTTTCTGTAGAGGCACTGGATCATTGTGTTATACACAGCCGCTTAACTGTGAACTGTTCTGAATCACTACCAAATGTACAGGCTTTGACTCCACCATTATCTCTCCCTCTGATCTGGCCTCTTCTGGGGCAGGGAGTCAGCAGCTCCTTTAGCAATGGGCTTCAATATCTATGAATAAAATCAAATGAATAAAACAAGGTTTCCTCAGGAGATGGTCTGCAAGCAGCCAACCTATGACTTCCCATTGCGAGGCCTTTTGATTTGTTACAAAGAAAGTGACCTGCTGTAAAATGGATCCCGCGTCCCCACTCGCGATGTAATTTTTCCATCTTTCCTGGAAACACATTTGTCATTCTCTTCATTCTTGTTATACTCCAGCCTCAGCAGGGATCAGCTGTGCTGCGGCTGGAGGCGTTTCAGTCTCACAGTCCAGACGGTGACCTGTGTCAGAATGCATTTGAAGCATCTTTTAACAGAAGTGAATCGTATTTTTGTGAATTTTAAGTTGACAATAATAACCCCCTCCTCCCCTTCTGGTGTCCTCACATTCTACAAAGGTTGAATGGAACACATGGAACTTGTTTCTGCTGTATTCATGGGCTGAGCACATTTTCCTTCCACCCTTAAAAAATTAATTATATACAAATGTACCATTTGTATATTTTGCTCATATATGCTTTGCTCTTATGCTTTCAAACTGGGATGGATGAGTAACTGTGGCTTTATGTCTCACATAGTCCATAATGTTAGAATTAAAAGCCAAATTTTAAAAGAATCATTCTTTTACATGGATATTTTACCTCAGACAATGTTGCCAAATCCTTTTATTCCCCCTTGAACTCCCGATTCAAAATAAACGAAGGGTTTCCAGGGTTTTGCACAACCATGTGTTTATTTTTTCTTTTTTTCACTGATGAAAGATGTATTCCATATAGTTCAGATAACACAAAAACCCTTGCCTGCTTTTATTGGATTAAGAGCAAAAAAAAGTAATCATTTATTGTGAGAAAAGAGAGACCCCCGTTGATATTGTGGGAGTATTAACACATTGTAAGTTTATAATTTAGTGTTCATACTTTCAGCTCACTGAACTAGTTTCTGCAAAACCAAAAGATGTGGATCCCTCAATGCATGTTCAACCAAGTCTACATTATAATGCTGTTAAATTGCTTTTCAACTACTCCGATTTATGGGTGGACCACAATGACGCATTTTTCATCCTTAATGAAATCAAACCAAAGGATTCGGTGAAACTTACTCATCAGAATGTTTGCAGTAGATTGAATTGATTTATTACTCTTTTGGCCAATGATGTCAAGAGGTTCATTAAAGGCCATTTGATTTCTTCCTTTAGTAACCTTCCCAGAAACACAACTCTTGAATAAAGCGTGTTGTATATGCAGTGTATATGTAACTGTGCTTTCATATATGAAGTGTATATTAATCAGTAAACTTGCGTGTCATTGAGCATGCGGTAAGCAGTAGATTCTTAATTATTTTCTTGTTATTTATTTGCAGACACAGACAGTTAGTTACACATTGAGAACACCAGAAACTTGGACAGAGCACAGTGACAATTAAATGAATAGTAGCAGGAGCAGTAATGAGTAGGCTGTGGCGATTTGAAATAGTTTCCCCACATTAGGAGCGGTGAAGTACATTTTGGCCTCTGGAAACTGGAGGTGAAGAGAGCAATGTCATCTGCTTTAGGAGTTAAGTGCTGATGGTTGAATGGCTCTAAAAGGCAGCAGAACACAGATGGGTAAGGGGAAATGAGGAATACTGTTTTTTTAAATACTCGGCATACATTTGCTTTCGTATTGGTCTCCTCTGCCCCTGAAAAAATAACTGGAGGCTCCCTCTGAACCTTCAACCTTTTCCGCTTTGTGACTCTGATATTTTCTCACTGCCCAGGGAGCTGGTCCTAAATCTAATTTGAGGTGATCCAATTCCTCCGCTTGCTCTTCTGATGGAGATAAATCTCTGGAAAGGTTGAGCAAGGACTCTTCCAAGAAAAAGCATTTGAGCCCGGCGGATAATGCCCTTTCTTCTGAGACAGGTGCCCCCTCTGTGTGAAATCTCCACCCACTGGCTACTCCTGAGAGATTCTCCATGTCCTCAGATTACCTGCTCCTCGTGTGTGCCCACTGCCTCAGCATGGCTCTCTTCATATGCAGTCTCTCTGGCTTCTGATTACTTTTAATTGGGACTTGTGTCAAGATTAATTAATGAAATGAAAATATTCTCAGGAGTCCACAGTAGTTTTTAGAGTCTGAGCATCAGTAACAGATGTTTTTTTATCCCCTATTTTTCATCCTAGTTTAAAATTATGAAATTATATTCAGAGGGCTGTCCCATCACTGCAACTGTTACTGTTGCTTACAGAAAGGGCAGGCTAGCATAGACACCTTTTCAAATCTGTCTAGCCAGCCACGGCTTATTTTCTTTTTGCAGTCCATCATATGAGCTCTGTAGACATTACATGGGAAGGGTGCACCACTTATGCAGACTGCAGGTGCCTGATCCAGGAGGGGAGTCACTCATGCACACTGAGATTGGGAAACCGTGCAGTGTGAAACCCACCTTCACAGAACGATGCCCTGACTTACTGTCTGCCGCCCTATGGGTCTGGCAGCCAGAGTGAACCCTGGAAGTGCCAGGATTGCGTTCCATTTCACCCCACAAGCGACTGAGGTTTTAGCTTAGCACAGCCCCAACAGTGCTTTTTTCTGCTTATAGTTTTTTTAAATAAATGTGTTTACTCTTCCATTGCTGTGCATCCACTCTGGCTGTAGGAATTGTAAGTTATGTGAAATGGTGCAGTTCTTGGGGAATCTGCACCACTGTGTGTTTATTGCAGCTTGAGCGTGGTCTGTTTATGGCTCTGTTCAACACGTGGGTGCTGTTTTTGGGCAGTGTTATAATGGAGCTCTTCTGTGTTGTTTCTGTGGAATTCTCAATGGAATCTGAGAGTGAAAGGAATGGCCGAGTCTATGGGGTTATTGTGAATGTTTGTATTCCTTTTTACTATAAGTCAAAAATAGCTGCCTTCCTTTGTCCAAAATGGCCTCAATGGTGTGATACAGCTAATCAACAGACTGAAAAGAACCTTAGATTTTTGGCACTGCTTTTGGATGGTGCCTTAGAGGAGATCTTTACATGCATTAGATAATGTTAGGGATAGTTGGTTAGAAGTGCACTTTTAATTCAATAAAGTATCATTTAAGTCTCATTTTGTTGAATAAGTGAAGACCACTATGGTATTGCTACCTACTCATTTTGATATCATCATGACCTGATATCAAAGAACTTCTAAATCTAGCCAAATGTAAATAATCCATTTGTTTCAGTGTTTTGTGTTTTCATTTGTGTGTGAATGTGTATGTGCATATATGAGTGTGTGTGTGTGTGTATGTGCATATATGAGTGTGTGTGTGTGTGTGTGTGTGTGTCTGTGTATGCATGCGTGAGTGTTTGTGTGGCAAATATGGATTCAAATATGTGAAACACTGCCTCGTTGCAAATTTTGTGGTATGCCTACAGGCTGGTAATTCATACAGAACATTAGACCTTATGTACAATATCTCCCATGTCTTTGCATTGGTAGAATAATGCCATGACAGTGTCCAAAATGTGTGGGTATACACAAAGATCTTTCTGTTAAATGAAATGAAAAAAAAAGAAGTTAGATCTTATGGGAATACTACCATTGTGTATTTTGCATTTTATTTTATAAGGCGAGGGGATTGAGTGATTGTATGAACATTAGGCTCTTGTTACTAATGATGAACTGTAGATGCTAAAGCCTTTCAGACAATAAGTCACCCTACACCATGCCCTCAGGGGAACTTGGTGGACCCACAGTCAGAGGAAAGGGACACCTGTGTGTGGAGGGGAGCGGCAGTTATGGCGTGGGTGCAGTCTTGGACTGTAGGCTAGGGAGGGCCTTCAGAGCCAGGGGAAAACGTGGCACAGCAGAAAGCATTGTGTTCTCAGCTGCTTCCCAGCAGTACCCGCAGAGAGAGATCAATGCAAAGAGACAGCTGCTGATTGAGAGGAAAGAAGTGTTTGTGAAGAGGTGGGGGGGGGGGGGTGCAAGAGCGGAGGGAGTCGAAGAGAAAGAGAAGGTGCGGACTTCAAACAGAGCAGGGTTTGCGGTAAAGGGTGAGACGGAGCTCGCTGGCTGGTGCTGCCCTGGGGAGGCGAAAGAGTAAATTACTGTTCTGCTGCGTTTTTTCCGCGGTTGCCGTGCGCAGCCCTTCTTCTGCTGTCGGTCGGACAAAGCGTGCGTGCACGGCACTCTGGCGCAGCCCCCCCCGCAGTTAACTCTCGCTGAGCTGACGGAAGAGCCCACTGCCGGGGGCCTCAGGAGAGCAGAAGGCATCGTGTGCGGGAAATGTCAAAACTCATAACCAGACGGCAGAGGTGCCACTCCCTCTCAGATGGTTCCGAAGAGACCAATGGTTTGCAACTGGAGCCGGAACCGGAGGACCTGGACTGGGATAACTTTAGTATGACCCTGCAAGAGCGCTTGGCAGCTGTAGGTACCTGTGCAGTGTGTGTGTGTGTGTGTATGTGTGTGAATTCAGGTGTGTGTGTGGCGTGTGTATGTGTTCATGTATTAGCATGTATGTATGTGAGCGTGCATACCTGGCATGGCTGAATGTCATTTTCTTACACTGTATTCCTTGGAATTTTACCTGGACGGCCGATGACTGCTGTAACTTGACATGTCCCTTGCTGACATACATTGGAGTGAAAAATGAAAAAAAAGGGAAGCAGGAATGTAAAAGTCGGCAGCCACTTGTGAAAGCACATTCAGGAGGACTGCACTGTAACTGGAAACATCAGCTACAGTTTGTGGTCTTCTGGTACATGGTCTTATGCTCCCTCTTCTGTAAAGTGGGGAAGTTAACCTTTTGGGCAGTGCCTGAAGCAATGTATTTTTTTCTCCTAAATATCAACTGTTGATATAAGTATCTCTTCTGAATTAATAAGGGTATAGTATTAATTTTATTTTCCTTGCTGATTTAACTTTACCAGTCTGTGACAGTTGTGAGTTTCCTGTTCTTGTTTTGTTATTTTGCATTGTTTATATAGGATATGCCATTTGTTTACTAGGGTAGAAGCTTACTACTGATTTCAATGTGAACCACTTATCGCTGGGGTTTGCTAAAAGCAAGGAGCAGATAGAACAGCTAGCAAAGAGCATTGGAATCATACTGTATAGTTTCTGCAAAGGTTAAAACTGTGTAGCAGTCTGAATTCCAAGTGCACTTCTCTTCCCTTTTTATTTTTGGCTATGGGGAGTGTCTTTTTGTTTATATTTCTTTTTTGGCATCTTGCCGACCAAAAAAGGACTATGGAGAGCAAAAGAAAAGCAGAAAAGAAAGGGAAAAAATAGAAAAGTAGGACATCGAACAAAGAGGAAGCACATTTATATAGAGATATACACAATGAAAGTTGCAGTCTCTGAAATTCCCTTAGATTGGAGTATATTATTAAGCTTGTCCTGGCTATTTTCACTGTGATGATTAGTTCAAACTTGTGTGGGCACAAAACAGCTGAATTGTTTACCAGACCATGCATTTTTAGAGAAATGCATAACCAGAATGCTCAAGCCTTTTTTGTGTTGACTGTATTTAAGAATTGGCTCATTGTTTCACATCTGGATTATCCAGTCAGTTTTTCATTTAAAGCAAAATTACAGCTTTATTTTTTGTTGTCTATTATTGTTGTCATATAATCTTTGGTAACCTGGAGCTAAATATGAGATTACAAAGAACGCTTTCAGTTGCATTTCCAAAGATGCCTGGATCCCTGATTTATGCCTTTTTGACTTTTCTTGCACTGTAATATGTGTGATTGTGAGCCAGTGTGTGGAAGGTTTGCAGATTTCAGCATCTGTATGGCTGAACATTCTGATGAGTGTGAGTATGTATGCATGTGGTGAGAGTGTTTGCATGTTTTTGGTGTTTGTGTGTATGTGTGTGTATGCACACACGTGTGTGCGCGCGCGTGTGTGTGCATGTATATGTATGCCAATATGTGTGTGTGTTTCTGTATGTCATCTTTGTGTGCATATGCATGTCCATTTGTGGGAAAACTGCACCCCTGCTATGGCAACCCAGTCCTCATGCCCTGCTTCCTCCACCAGGGACAGGAGAGCCTGCAGGACACAGAGCAGCGCTGTGCCCAGCTGACCAAGGCCAAGAGGGAGCTGGAGGTGCAGGTGGCAGGTCTGAGCGAGCGTCTGGAGGAGGAGGAGGGCTGCGCAGCCCAGCTGGCAGTGCAGAGACACCGGCTGGAGGCTGAGTGCTGCAGTCTGAGGCGTGACCTGGAGGAGCTGGAGAACACGCTGGGCTCGGTGGAGAAAGACAAGCAGGTAGGAGGCTCCATGCTCACTCAGCCATGCCCTTGGATACACACAGCACTCGCACACTTTTCATTCTCTCACTGCACGGCTGATTCGTCTGTGCCTTGATGATTTCATATTTTCAGCTGTGTTTTGCAGTTTTCTTCTTGCTTTGAATGCCTAGCTTTTTGAAGTTAAGGTAGTTGGTCTAAAGTTCTTTCTATCTGGGTCACATTTGTAAGATTTGTAATTTTTACCTTGCAGTCCTGCTTTTTAGCGGTGAACTGTTTCTGCTGGTGGTGGGTGTTGTGATATTGTACTGTCAAAAGGATAATTGTCTGGAATTACACGTGGTTGCTCATTTGGGTACACTGGAAAGATAGAAAGAAAGAAATAAAAAAGTGAAGAAGCCAGAATGAAAGAAAGTAAAAATAAATAAATAAATAAATAAATAAATAACTACCTAATTAATCCAGTTGACATGTCCATTTCATAATATCTATCTTAATTACTACATGCATGACCCACTTCATGACCTTATGGGCAACTTAATCTCAAATCTAAACTGCCTCTGACATCCTCCATGAGTTCAGAATCGATTCTGTCAAATGGAACATTCTAAACTCCAGTATTTGCTGTTTTATAAAGAATCCTGCTCTGAAATATTATGCCATATAATTTAGTTATATAAGTTATGTTAATTTGTACGATTAATTTTTCACCCTTAAAATGGGGCACTGTGTATACAAAGATTGGTAATTCCTACACACATCGTCTGATATGGATGTAAACACCCTTGAATTAAAACTGAAGCTGAAGTCTGCATTCAAACCATATTCATTGTGACATTTCAAATCCAATGTGCTTGAATACAGAGCTAAAGCAACATAAATGATGCCACTGTTAATACTTTTGCATTTAGCAGTATATTTCTTCTCAAGGGGATTCTGTTCTTTGTTCAAATGCATAAAGATCAAAAAGAGAGAAAAAATTCAGTGATCTGTTGCAAAAATAAACTTGTGAAAGTTCTTGTGAAATTGTCCCTGACTGATAGTGTGAAATCATGAGTCAGATCTAGGTCTGATCCTTCCAAAATAGATAAGAGTGAGAAGGCAATTTTCAATTGACAGTACATGTGCTTGCAGTAACGGAGTAGACTAAAACTATGTGCACTGTTAAATATTTCCCTCCTCCAAGGACGGCAGATGTATCATTTTTCTATTAATTTGAGTATACCTTTAGGTTCCGGAAAGTGATAAGTCTGAGAAAAAGAACAATTGTACTATTGTTCTTTGAAGAATGTAGGATATTTTGTGTGGTATTGGCTTCTGTTAGCTAATTTAATTTCATGTTTGGTACAATAACGTCCATGTTTATTTTTCTCTGGTATAAGATGACATGGACATACTGTGGAAAATGGCCTTCTCTAATATAAACTGGCCATCATTCAAACCATACATGTTGACTTGGGTTTTAATGTGAGTATCACTGTCAAAAGCAAGCCATATTGAGACAATCCAGTTATCATCTTACAGGAAGTAAACTAAATGAGTACTTACATTCTTGCTGAGTTTACAACAAAGCAATAGTATGCTATGTGTATAGCATTCATTAAGGATTCAGAAATGTAAAAATCTTTCTTTTTCATCAGTATGTGCCAAATGCAAGGAGGGTTACAGATTATGCAATGTCAATAGCAATTTTATTTTCCAAATAATGTTTTTAATGTGCTTTAATTACTTGAATTAACACTGCAATGGCTCATACCTACTGTACATAAGCTGCAAAGCATACACTTTGGTATTGGCAATGTGAAGTTTGTTTGTGGACCTGTCCCCTAGCTTCATTCCCCCAGTTTAAATGCTGCCGTACTGTAACTGCATTAGCCAACTTCTGAGTGGTGAGACTGGGCACGTCCTGTCAACTGAAACCACAGGCAGCACTGACACCGTTCAGATTTCTTCCTCGATGAAAATAGCACTATGAACAAGTCAATGGGATATATCACTTGGCAGCCTCCAGATGTATAATCTGTAAGGAAAAAATGATACCCTCAGGCACTGTATCCATTGATTAGCAACCAAGGATTTCACAGCTAAAGTCACAGATTTATGTTCACTAAAATCTTGTTTTGTGGAGATCGGAGATATTACTGTAATTGTGGGAGGCATTTGCTCTATGGAAAGATTTCTGTTTGCATTTTTTTTAAATGTCATCACCACAGAACTTCTATAATAGCATGCATTGTACTTGTGTCTGAATTCTATGATAGAGCCACCCTTAGATCTGCCTGAGGGCTATCTGATTACGTTAAATCAACACTTTCATTTATCAAACTTTTTTTTGTTTTGTTTTGTTTTTATAGTTTAAAGCAGTTTTTTTTCACCTATTCCCCAACCTGGAATGCTCAGCCTTAACTATGTCCCTTCACTGCCACATTCTTGGGACAGCAGTAGAGCAGTGATTTGCACACTGCCCACTTCTACCCTCTAGCTACCACTTCGCTGTTTCCCAAATGAGCTGTGCCACCATTGTGGCAGGGAATTTTACACATTATGTAACTTGTGCAGGCAGGCTGCAGGTACCTGATGGACTGTTGGAGTTTCAATTTTGTAATGAAGTTGGGTCTGTGGACTGGAGTTCTTCTTTCCTATTACACTGCAAAACTAAAAAAGTCAATCTCAACAAGTATTTTAGTCTTACAGTATATTCAGACTTTAAATTGTATTTCTATTACTTTTTAGCTAATTAAGACAAAAAATATTGCCATTTCAAGATAGAGTAAGCAGATTTCTCTTGTCAAGCAAACAGTAACCTAAAACAAGTCAATATTTTCTACTTGAAATACAAACAAATAAGATTCTCATTACAAGACTAAAACATTTGTTAAGACAGACATTTTTTGTCAGGGTACTTGTCACTATGCAACTTTCCCAGCCCTACTTGTCACTGCACTGGGAACACCATCCAAGAGCCACCATGCACATGTATACACATTACTGAATGGTGAAATTATATTATTTTAAATATCTGGTTTTCCTTGTCCTCCCTAGTCTTCAGACTTAAATGTCCAGAAGCTGTCAGCGGAGCTTTCGCAGCGAGAAGACGTTATACAGAAGTTGCAGAAAGAGAAGGAACACCTGGTGGAGCTGAGCCAGGTGAGAAAGAGCTGCAGTGTCTATCAAACAATGTGTGCAGTATGTGAACAAAATCATTCTTCCTGTGACATCAGTCGAGCTTGATGGGGCCACTTGTCCCCAATGGCCACTGACTGTTTCGCTCACTACCTGGCTTGCTAGGGTCAAGCTAGGTGAGCTAGGTATGCCCAAGTTGTACAGCATAGATCAAATGATTCTAACTAGCTTTCTCAGCATGCCCAAAGTCTTGCCAACCAGATAGCTGACTTGATAGAATAATGGATAGCACAAGCTAATTCTCTAGTGATGAATATAACGATGCTAGAGCTTTGGCTTTTTGTTTCATTGATTCATAGTCTGTGTACAGACATTTAAAATGGCCAGTAATTTATATGTTGCCAGTGTACCTGGACTTGAATGACTGTCTTGATAAACTGGCATAACATTTTAAAACGCTATTGAAATTTTAATGGGCATGAGTTAATACTATTTTCAAATTGTTTAAAAATTTATGGAGCATATTATAATCTATGATAGGAGGGAAGTTTTATTAATCCTGATGAAATATTGGCTTCTTCTATGGCTGACACTACATGAAATAATCTTAACTACTACTAAGTGATTCCTTCAGTTACGACATTGACATCTAACAGTGAATTTAATGTTAAATTCAAATTATATTATTACATTCATTGATTTACTTAATATTATAGATATTATTTATGTTTATTATCATTGCATTTAGAAGTCATACGACTTCATTTCTAACAAAAGGTTTTTTTTTTGGTCAGTTTTTCTTTTTCTTTTCAACACGTGAAATAGAAGATAGGGGATATTAGTGGATCTCTTCTCCTCAATGGAAAATAGATGTGTAATTCATCACTGCCACAATTGGCATTGGTGACCCAGTTCATCTACTTTGATAATAAGATACACCCTGTTTCCGTAGTCATGGAAGAAGAAAAAAATTCTTTGGCAGCGGTGATTCCAGTAGCGATAATGTTTCTCTTTTGATGTGTTGCCAACTGTGGTCACCTTGTGGTAAACTGAGAATTTTATCCCAGCTATGCAAACCCTCACTGCCTTGTCATAAAAAAGAGCTATTTAGCTGTTAGCAAAAAACACGAATGTGTGCCTCCCTGTGCTGTGTGTGTTCTCTATAAATCTGTGAAGACATAAGAACAGGCGTCTTTAAGCTGAGTTTTTGGTCACACAACAAAAGGGGAAAACCCAGAATCTTTTCACATTATAATATTTGAGAGGGTAAGACACCACAAGGAACCTGTGTGCTTACAGAGAATACTACATTACCAGACCTGGCCCAGTTGGCTTCTCAGATCCATTGACTGTAGTACCTGGGCTTGAAACATTTTAGAAGCAAACTTAACATAGGTTCACAGTTTTCTATTTATCTTTTGCAAAATCGCAGAATAGGAAACAAATGTGATTAATTCAATACCAGTGGTAAAGCTTCCTGTCCTATTTTCATACCTTGCAGTGACAAACAGACTCTGGCATGCAAGGTATTGAAAGTTCTTTGTGTGCCATATGTATCTGTTTTTAGTGTACATGGGAGTGTTTGTACATGTGCATCTGTGTGTGCGCATGTTTTTTGTCTGTGATTATACAGTGTGCTGAAGCAGATGTTTAATTGTTTGGTTTTGGGATTTCCAATGATGCTGCAGTATCAGGGTCACACCAAGGGGACAGTAAATATTCAGCTGATGACATCTGTGTGGCCGCAAGCTCGCCCATCTGGCAGATACAATATGTTCTGACAATATAATATGCTAGATATCAAGGTTACTTAGCCGCAAATTAAATTATACCTCTTTATCTGGATGGTGAGGCTGAGGTTGATATCATTCTTCTGATCATTTATTCTGATAATTCTATGACCCATAGTATACCAAAAGACAGTCAAAGGATAGAAAGCTGTTCTTGATTCTTCATAATCTTTCTGTTTTTATAAGGAATGTACCAAAGATTGCGGCACAGGTCCATTGAAGTCTCAATTTGCCACTTATTTATTTATCCATTCCTTTTTACTGATAAATATAGCCACACTATAAAGTGGATGGAATCCTTATTTTGCAATCAATATATTTTATGAAATGAAAGTGTTTAACTAAAACTGACAGGAAAGAAAACATAACCTGAGAAAAATCAAACCATATGAGCAACCAAACCCCAGGCCTGTATTAAATCTGCTCCCACTCTTTGCACATTCCTGCGGCACTTTCAAAACAATGTAGCATGTTACATTTGCTCAAGAAAATAAAGCAATTTGCCCTCCCTGCCCATTATGGCTGGTCTTGATGGCTACAAAAAGTTGTTCACTAATTCAGGCCAGATGCATAACAGTAGCAAATAGATTTTCATTAAATCTGTCCCTGTGATTTAGTTTAGTTGCCGACTGCCCTTCCAACTGCTCCATAAATACATTCACAGGCTCAAGGGCTGTGACACTTACTCTGCAAGCAGTGTGATATGAAGTATCACTTCAATTTAAAAGATCATGGATCATGGATATTGAGATGAGATCTGGTTCCAGGTTCTGGTTCCTCACCGTTGTGTAATTGGATTAATATTGCATGGCTCGAACACCCCGAATTGATTGCAGATGCGCAAAAATGTGTGTGTTTATGTTACAGTGATGGTACTTGTGATGAAACTCAAGACCACTTAGGACAGATACGTATATGCTGGGGGGCTTCAATATATCTGGCCTTTCAATACTTTGCTTTGCCTTGGAACATTATAAATTTGAAAGTTAAAGCCATAAAAATAATTTTGATTTAATTTGTCACAGCAAGCTATTGAAGACCTGCAGTCTGAGGAGGAGACAGTAAACCTCTTAACCAAAGAGAAGGCCAAGTTACAGGTGCAAGCAGAAGATGTGAGTATATTTTAAAATAATCTGTACTATTTCTGTACAATTACTGTACGTGTATGTCAACCTTTCTTTACCAACACGGTAAATGTATATGGCTTATGGCCAGCCCACCCAAAATTGGATGCTTACTTTAAAGTCTATGCTATATATTGACATAAGGAAATAGAATATAAACTTTTCAAATGTCACATATAGCGGCCATCCCAACTGCCAGATACAGATGGGGATTTTCTCTCAAGTGGGAGAGAACTGCTCCCTTCAGTTTGTCCACTGCAGTATTTTATTTATGTGTAGAAGTATAAACAGTAATTCATTGCTGTAGTTCTGTGACTATGATGAAAGTAATCCAAATTGTTTGTTTTAAAGTATAAATATGAATTTTATAATGTTAATTTTGTTAGTAAGCTTCCCAAGTCTTACTCACCCTTGGAACTATGTTGCATCATCACTGCTCCGTTTGGTTACAGATCTCAAAGCAAATATAGCTAAATAAAGAAAGAGCAAGGATCACTTATCATCCCAGTCTGTTCACTGTGATAAATGCTTGACCTGTTTGCATCCGTTTGTTATAAACCTTTGAAGGAACTTTAAAACATGAAGGCCTTGTGCAGGTTTTTTGCGCACTGAATCACTGTGCATACATCTTAATTTAAACAGCCCTACTCGTAAATGTGTCGACCTCACCAGCTTTGTGATCCAGGTGGTATTACTGACTCTCACAAAAGAGGGCGGCTTGCTCAACCCCTTTGCTCAACATTCCACTACGGTGACTGTCACACTGCCCCCACCCTCTCTGCATGAGACACATCGGCTGCCCTGTCCATCGCCGGGGAATCATGGGTTGGGAAAACTCCTTTTCAGCTGGAGTACCTACTGGAGCAGGAGAGGAAACAGAGGAGCGACCTAGAGAAAAGCCGCAGGAAGCTGGAGGGGGACAGCAAGATGACCATGGAGAACCTCGGCGAGATGGCGAAGATGAAGAGCAGCCTGGAAGAGGTCATCAAAAGGTGAGAGGTCCAGTTTGAGAGCCTGCAAAATAAAAATAAAAAGATTGTGGAGAAGTGTTAATGATTATGCCAGTGATACGTTCTCTGCATGCGTTTGGATATCTGTAAAGAATATTAATATATAAGAGACAAAAACACATGAAAATTTTAATTATATGTTCAGTTCAGTATATTAGTATTTTATATAAGTTAAAATTGTTTATTAATTGACCATTTTCTGCTGAGCTTCAAAATAATTATTTCCTATACAGAGAAGATAGATTTTCAAATAAAACTTATAACATACTTCATGTAATAGACGTTGCCTCAGTACACATTTACCTTATGCTGGGGCAATAGTTCTTTGATATATGAATGGTGAAGGTGACCATACCATAATGAGGGTAGAGTCATAGTCCTCAATGTAAGCAAAAGTGTGCTTGAAATTTGCACTATCAATCCTTAGAACATCCTTCCTGCTCTACAAAAGGATTTTCTCAACTCAGTTATTGGTATTATTATGAAATGTCCCCTTGATCCACAATTAAATGCAGAGAGATTAAAACGTATAATATGAAACATTTTTAAAAAGCTATTTCTCATATAAAATGTTGCATGGTCACAAATTGATTTTATGAAAGCATCCTTCTTCTGTTGTATCAATAGCAATACTTTTCACCCAGTGTTCTTGAAAATAATCTGTTATTTCCAGACTTAACAAAACAGTATTACTCCCAGTGCTCATCTGCTGAATTGCTGCTCATTATATCAAAGCCTGCGTTAAAATACCTAGTATATTGTAGTATACTTTCAAAATGATATTAATATCCATTTAAAAACTACAAATTCATCTGTCCTGAATCAAATCTGACTTTCACAGTAGAACAAAATCTTCTCATGGTTAAAAAGGGCTTGTTGTTCCATAGACATGCACAAAGATTGTGTTGCTCACTTCAATCACTTCAATCTAGGTGCTCCTTTGGGCTAGCGAGCTGAAAAACAGATGCTTACATGATATCTGTTGTGAGAGCACTGTTATCTTCACTTTGATGAGAACAGGCCCTGGAGGATGCCTGTTTTTCCCAGATTTCCAGTAAAGCCCTAACCTGCCAGTATGCACTGTTTAAACAGAGGCCCAGTCAAGGCTTTCTCTGGAGAGAAAAACAGCTGTGTGATGCAGTGTAGCACTTTTTTAAAAGCCAGGAAGAATGTAATTAAGAATAAATTATCACACCAATGTTTTCATCTTGTTTTTTTAGAGTAAATTTAGATGTTCTGCTAAATTAAATCTGTGTTGTTTAAATTAAATTTTGAATGTTGTTTGTGAAAACCCTTTTGCATGTCCAATATATATATTTTTTAACAATGTAGTATTCAATTACAACTACAGTAAAGTTAAATATATTAATGAGTCAATGCCCCCCCCCCGACGATTCTGCAGGAAAGATCTGGAGATAAATGCTACCAGCAGTAAGCTGGAGGAGGAGGAGGCCCTGAATATCAGTCTTCAGAGGAGGAACAAGGAGTTCCAGGTGAGGTGCGGAGACGTGTGAGCAGAGGCGCATTTTCATCTTTCAGCACCAGCAGGTTTGTGTGCTGATTTGTGAGCATGCTTGCTTCACAGTTCCTGCTTGTTAAGCGATGACAAAAACAGAGCTGGGGAGCTTACCACTTGCCTGAAGCAGTCTCTGCAGCTTTCGGACCAACACCAATTCTATGCAGTTTTTCTCCTTTAATTTGTGGTTATGTGTTGTAGATTTATGATTATAAGTATACTTGTCAGGTAACGTCACGTTAGGAAATTTTACGCATCAACATTCAGCATTGGTTCTATTTTAACATCTATGAAAACCCTGGATAGATAATAAAAGGCACTTCATAGTGTGACTGCACACACACACTCTCTCTCACACACACACACACACACACACCGTTTGCCGGTTATGAAATACCATGTAGGGATGCATTTGTAATTTACTCCGACATTTGTGTTTCCACTTTTATTTCACATAATTTCAATAGCTGAAAGGGCACAGATATTTTCTTTTGATTTAATGGTGCCTTGGTGTAGCTATGTAGTTTTAATAAGTCATCTGGCCAGATAGCATATCAGCCTAGCTAAAACCATTTTAAAGCACAGTGTAATGCTTTCATGAACACACTGCACAACTCTTAGCACTATAAAAGGAATTTTTTAATGACAATGGCAAATCTTTATTTAGCGTTTGTGTTTTCTTTCAATAAATCTCTCAGTTACCTCAGTGGAAGCACTAAAAATATATTCTTTTCCAGATATATAATCTTTTAATGGCAATTTTAAAACGTCAGAAATTCCAAATCGTATGAGTATTGCATTTCTTACTGCCGTAGATATGATTTGAACAACAGTCTTGCATTGTGAAGTCACAGTAATGCTCACAGTCACCCAGCAAGAGTAGGTTTAGATATGAATAAACCTGACATTCAAAGTCTGATAAGAGCAGACAATGTCACATGGAGACAGCCAGTGGACTGTATTAAATGTTGAAATGACCACAAGGTCATATGGTCATTTCTTAAAACTTTGTAATATCACAATATTTAGCATGATTGAAACTGCTGAAAAGTAGTTGAAAAATTGCTTAAGGAATGGACATTTCAGCTCTTACCTGAGGTGCCATGGTTGAGAGACAGAGACGGAAGGATCAACAAGTAGAGTAGGTACAGAGGGAGAGACCAAAAGAGACACAGTGAAAGTGAGTAACACTGAACAGGTTCTTGTCAGGCCCTCCAATGGCTCTTGGACCTTGATGCTTCGTCCAGGAGACTTTAAGGGAAAGAAAGGGCCTCTTTGTCTTGGTTTCTTCTCCGTGATTGCAAGACTGAAAGCTGATCTGTGTGTTGGTTAACGTGTACATGTTTTCACGTTTAGCCAAAGCATTCTTCATGTCTCACAATGAAGTCTTTATGTAGTTCATTTCGAACTGCAGATTCTCTACCACAGATAAAAAGGCAGGTGGATGTAACGAAACAAAAGCTGAGTTGATCTCATTTCCCCTGTATTTTTTTCTCCAGATTCTGAAATAGAGATGCAAAAAGTCAAATATTAAATAGCTGTAAGAGATCACCATAGCACACAATTAAATGGATTAATGGAAAGAGAACTATATTTGTGTGTGTGTGTGTATCCGTGTGTGTGTGTGTGTATTAGGAGTGTGACTTTTTAAACATTTAATCACCATACATTAACATAAATGCTAAAAGTTTAGCAAAATTAAACGATTAAACACATATTTTTAAGCACCATCATTATTATGATAACTTACTACCATTCGCTTTCAGATTTTTCTATTCTCACTGTGATTGTCATAAACATGTGTCTAAACCAAGCGGCCAAAACCAGACTTCGTTTTTGAAGCTCATTTCCTGGTCTTGTTGTTCCTGGTTGCTTACTAGCGCCACTACGGTTGGCTCCAGTATAGGTGTTTTCATATCCAGTTTCCATGTAAGTCTACGGTACAAATGCGGTCAAAATACAAAGTCAATAATTTTTTCTCATGAGTACAAATAGTCACAATATGTGTATTTTATTCGTCTTATGACTGTCCATGGGTCGATTTCATGATTTATTGTGTCATTTGGGCACTGTTATAATATTTGTTGTGGACCAATGACAGTTTGCGTCACTTCCTGATTACTGTGGAAGACTAAGCTACAGTAGTGGCCACAGTCTATGGTCACTGGGGTGGGAGGTGGCGCCTCTTGGCCTTGACATTGCGGCTCCGACCACGGTCCACCTGTGCGAAGTCAGAAAATGCAGACATGCCATTTCGTAGTGATTTCATTATGGCGTGTGCTATTTACAGCTGCAGTAGACGACCATAAAATAATCATCCTCTGAAGTTTTTCGGTAGCCGAGTCATTTTTACTATTATATATACCTTATATACCTTTAGCCTACTTAACCAAATAATTAGTTGGCAGAAAGCGTAATCAGCTTGCTATATTTGGTAGTCCAGTAGCCTATGCTAAAACAGTTCGCAACTTCGGCTACCAAGCCATTTGACTAGCTAGCTAACCCTAACCGGCAAATATTCAATCTGTCAAACGTGTTTGACGGCTTGTCAGTCGTGTACATTCCGTAAATGTCTACCTGGGCCATACTTCACGCATGTGACAAAGCTACTATAATCCCGATTTTGGGATAAACACTGCACAATTTTCAGTTTCACAAAGCGAATTAAGAGTCTTAAGGTTTATTTGCTGAATAACATACAACACACGATGAAATCACATACAGAATTTAACGAAATTAACCATCTTTGTAAGACTGGCATTTAGAAAGGAACATGTTTTTAACATTTAAGAGACCGACAAGAGCATTTAAGACAGTGGTTCTCAGAATCGGTCCTGGGGGCTCCTTGCGTATATTGGGTTTTCGCCATTGGTTTTGATGATTTACGAGAAAAAAAAATAATAGCCTAATAATAATTAGAAATTCAATGTATCCCACATTATTTTTGTCTTCATGCACCAGGTGGAAAACTTGCTGTACAAAGTGCGTTGTCATATTTACACGCCTGCAGATCAGTTATTAAAATACTTGGTAGATTTGTTAATCACCGCTGACAGTGTTAATTTTTATTCGGTAGAAAGTGACTTGCGAACGATCGGTCAGCTAGCGTCACCCAGCAAGTGAACACCACAAACGGCAATGGAGTAGCTAGTAGCAGTTACTGGCTCATTAACTGACTGTGGCGAAAACCTACGACGATAACTTGCTCGGTTAACAGCAGGTCTACCAGACAGTTATACGAAAATTAGCCTAGTCAAATCACCAGTAGTCTACACATCTCTGATTGATTGACCATCAGTGTAGTCGATGTTCTTCCCCTGTGGTTCATATTGCTAATGCGTGAGCTAACCACGGACAGCCTACCTAGCTCACTGGCAAGCTGGTATGCTAGCTAAGCATATTCGTTTTTGCTGAGAAACATAAATTGAAGATAACTGAACATAATTGTATTATTAATGTCATACATATAACGTGATTACATGATATAGTACAGTCACGGATGGAAATTAAACATTTGATAATATATTTTAAAAAATAACGGCAGACAGTCAGCTATCCTCAAGTTCGTTCTGCAATCGTTCGTTCAGGTTGATGGGCTTTTCCGCACCGGACTGTCAATCACATTGTAAAAATCACAAGACCACTTAACTCTATGGTTTTGGCTCCAAATCGACAACATGGCCGCGCCCACCACTGAGCTTCAAAACGTGTTTTAGAGACCCACGGAGAGTCAATGGGTGACGTCACAGTAGCCCTGTCCATATTTTTTACAGTCTCTGGTTTAAACGTATTACTGCTCATCTGGTGTTGGTTGTGACTGCTCAGTGAGTGTGTGATATGCTCTCAAGTGAAAATGTAGCATCTGTTTGTGCACGTGACATACTTCTAAACACCTCACAAGGAACTAAAAAAAAGAGCCATTTGGTTTCACTTTGAGCATATTCTAGAAAATAATGTCACATGTAAACTTTCCAACACTGAGCTAACTTTCTCCATACAACAGCACTGGAACGATGCAAAAGCATGTACTGTACTTGACAGTGACTGTGAGTGATGAGCCATGTACGTATCAATCATGGTATCAGATTGAGCCCAATCGCATCTAATTCTCAGTGAACATCAATGAGAGTTTTCTGGCTTAGATTTATCATGTGACCAGCAATGTTTCTGTTCTTATTAAAGGAAAGCTTTCTTGGATTTTTCTTTATTGTTACTTAAATAAAATGTATTTATTATATATTTAAGTAAACCCAACACTATTACTGTGTTGTATCCTCTTGCATTTTAAGTTGTCTGCTCTGTAGGCTACGTATGATGTGGCGCTTTTCCACGATTTGCACTCTTATACAGGCAACAGTACTGTATTTACCATTGAACTCTGCTCTGTGGCTATTTTTGCAACTTGCAACTTTGTATTCAAAAGAACATCTTGGATATAGTTTATGTAGCGTGTCAGTTTAAAATGCAGAACATTTAGAACCCCCCCCCCCCACCACACCAAACCTTGTCGTTTAAACATGTAAGCTCTTTTTTTGCACCATGTAACGTTTCATGATTTTCTGAGTTTTGCCCATCCCGTGTTTATACTGTCATTTGTTACCCTTTCATAATTAACATTAATAGCCCATGACAGGGGATATTTGACAACCTGAAATTAAGTTATTCAGAGAGATAAATCTAAAAAAAAAAAACACTACCAACAACAGCAGCCACAGAAATGGATGACCACATAATTGCTAACAGATCTATGCCCATTTGTATTTAACATCTATGTTCTGGCCACTCCTACAGGTTAACCAGGCAGTCTAGGCTGAAGAACTTTATGCAGCTGGGGTCAAACCTTTAATACTGTTTGCCTGACCATCCTTTGAACTATCCAGCCAGGTGGTGACAGACTTGAGGCACTTTAGGCATGGGCGATGGGTGGTCATCTATACAGAAGCAATTTAAATACTATGAAACACATTTGTTATTTAATATTATTTTAGGGGCCTGTTTTGCAGACAGTGATTAAGCCTAGTCCTAGAATAAATTCTATTTTGAATGGTGATTCTCTATAAACTGAATTTAATCTAACCTTAATATTTGTCTATGAGTGTTTATGGTATTTTTAATCATTATTAAAAATTAGTCAGAATTTCTCCCAAAAAGAATAATCCTGTAAATTTCTGACAAGCAGCCAGTTTTCAGTTTGATAAGAGCTCCTTGAGAAACCAGACACAAAACAGGAAAAAAATGTGTTCTGTCCCTAGGGGTCAGAGGGCCTTACAATATAAAATTTACTACCTATGTTGCAGCAGTAATTACAGATACCATGCAAGGCTGTAAAGTGTTTCACACCGTGTCACTGTCAATGAGGAGAAATCCTCTTGAACTTAAGCTGTAGTGCATACACCCACGCATAACTTGAAAGAGAAGGAATATTACATCATCACAGTCTTCTAAAACCTCCACCTTTAACATGGATGTAAACATTGTTTTTGATTATTACACTGAATTACACTTCCATTGATTTTGGGGGATGTGATTCATTTCCCTTTGTTTCATTCACACTTTTTGCTTCCTATTACTTAAAAAAAGATTCTCACTAGTTAGGAATGAACCTGCAACTCTTGAACTTGCGTGATTTGAACAGCAGAAGGGTTGAGAGATCCCAATTTGCACATCTGTTCTGGAAAGCTGCCCCTTTGTCGCTTGGAAAAACCCTACTTCCTGTCAACACAGACTAAAGACTGCTCTGATGAAAATGGGGCAGGTAAAGTTTAATAATACTGCTTTGAAGTGTGTCCTTATCAAAGTCTGTGATCAGATACAACTTTTGCCAGGAGACACATGTGTTTCCCTATTGTCTGCCCTCCAAAGCTTTTGTCATTTTCTTCCTGAAAACAGCCACAAGGTGATAAGGAGATAGCAAGACAAATGTATGAAAGATATGATGGATTTCAATGTCATTATGCAATGTATATAACTATATATAACTTAGGCATGCTTGCAAGTCTTTCAAGTTACCACTTAATGTGGGTGGTATTAATGGAAACAAGGCATAATTCCTCCTGTGAACCAAGTGACCATACAATTACAGCAATACTGAGCACCACATGAATTTACTTTAAAGAACAAAGATGCTGAATAATGGGACTTATTGTTCAGTTCTCCATCAGGAATAATTGGACCATATGCGTGGAAGTTAGATGATAGATATGAGACCAAAAATCAGCTATGTTTGATGCAGCCTCAGGTCTCCGATATGTTTGTGCCAAGGCTTTCTGGTAATCCCATTGTTATTCTGTTGTTTCCTGTGGTGCATATGTTTCCGCCTTCGCTATTGGAGAGCACTGCTTTATTAGCATTGAGGCATTAGGAAATCTCACATATGATTGCAATTTATGATTAATTATAATAGTGAAAAGTCAAGTTGGATGGGCTGAAGTGCTGAAACTCTTATTACAGGTCATTCTAAAGCTCAAACTATCAAAAAGCCAGGTACTTCTTTCACTAGTCTCTCCAGTCTATACAAACTTGTTTCTGTTTTGATTGTTATCGACTGAAATAGAAGCAGTATGACCCCCAAAAAATGCAAAAACTGAATGAATCATATTTGCTCAAAGGAAAGAAAAAGTGAACATTTTTTGGTTCTCTGCTGTAATTATGGTATATTTAATGAATTAAATTTAAAGCAACACCTTACCTTTAAATTTTGACACATTAATTGTAATACTTCACCTTGAGCTGCAGCTCGAGAAACAGTGCAGTGGTGGACCGTCTGAGTCTTGTCAGCATTCCCCTGCTGTTCTTTAAATCTAAATGAGTGTGTGTTGAAGGGGGTTCCCAGGTGTAATGATGGCCATGCAGAAAGATACCTGACCTTTGTGTGTGTGGCAGCTGAAAGAGAAAAGGAATGGTGAACAAGAAGGGGGCTGGACACTGCCCTCTGGAAGAGCCTTAAGTTTTTCAATCATCAGCTTTTCAGCTTGTAATTTGTCACTGCTTTTTTGGCAGCCTGTTGCTGACAGCTATCTGACAGGGATTTACTTGGTCTAAGTGAGTTCCAGGTATATGGTGCAAGGTATATCACTTCAAACATACGGTTAATTGCCTTGTGCTGATGTAGTCTGCAACTACAATCTCTACTAAAATTTATGTGCAATGGATTTACTCATTGGAGTATGCTGAATGGAAATGGTTTTATTGTGTATCCCTTTTGCATTTCTGCAGTCTTTCATTTGTATTATTGTATTGGTTATTTCTGGAAAATGCATGTTGTCCTTAATTATTATTATTATTATTATTATTGGGCTAAATGAAGTTCGTAATGACAAAAATGATGGAAGGGAATGGCTAGATAAGAACTGGAAGTGTGCTCTGAAAGGGTGCAGGGGGTGTGGAGTGAAGCGAACCCCCTCCAGTGCCTGAACAGAGCAGAGCAGAGCAGAGCAGAGCTGTGCGTGTGAGATTCAGTCAGACTGCTACCGCACCATGGCTGTGCTCTCTGCTGAGGTCCTGCGCTGGCATGTGAGTACGTCTACCTGCCTGCTTACACAGGTTTGGATTTTGCAATGGTGGTGGAACGTCCTCTTCAGCTTTCAATGAACCTGAACGAAAGGTTTAGCGTTTCTAAGTGAATTAAAATGTTTTGACATTATTGTGACCTGTATTGCCACTTTTAAATATTTTTTAGTAAGTATACTTATTGTAGTGATTAGTGCATGCACATGAATTGAAGGTCTCTTGCAATGGATGTTGCTAAGTAAGTTAATTTGGTTCTGTAACCATTGGAAGAACAAGATGCCAGTGATTGACTATTTTAGTGCTAATGTTTTGTATGCTTTTTGCATCATCATGATGTATTCACATGCAATTTATAAAGGAGATAAACATCAGTTTTGATTTGTCTTCCCTGTATGTTTTAAGGGATATCCTCCAGCTATACAGTTTTTCTGACAATTTGCTTCCTGACAGACACAAAACATGATTAATGTGGTGTAACTTGTAAAAAAATAACTGCTAGGAAATAATCAAAGCTTGGACGTGTTGTAACAAATTTCTACTCATGCAAATATTTCACTGCCTTTTTTCCCCTCTGAGGTTGTTTTTGGGATTTCTATTGTTAGACTCACACGAAAGGAAAATGTGCATACTGTGCATTCATATGGTTGTATTCATTGCTATAACTTATAGTTTATGAATGATGTAGAATAGCCATTGGAGAAAAGGGAGACGCTGCCTTGTGGGACAGTTACCACAATTGCCGGACATTGAAAGAATGGAATGTGTGTGGTGGTGTCTTCATTAAGGTGTGGAGCCTCTGCTTGTCTGAGCCATTTTGTCAGGGGAATTCCAGTGTGGGCTATCTAGTGACTCTTCTTTTGTGTCTCACCCTGTGTTTATGCAGTAAATAATCATACCACTACTGCCAACTGGCAACCCTGTCTCTGGCATAAAGTGAATTAGCATGGACCTGTGTAAGTGAGTGAAACCGATCCACGGTGCTTGGGTTAACTTAATCTTACAGAGGGCAAGTGCAGAGGTGGCAAATGTGGTCAGATTGATATAGTTTCAGAGCCAAATACCTTTCCTGCTTTCTTAGAGCAAATGTTCTCTGTCACAACATTATTTGTTGTAACCTGTGAAGTTAAAATTGAAGTATTCATTTTCATGCATGTTTATACACAAGTTTTCATTGTTAAAATGTTACTAAATAGAAACTTGGAATTGTTTCAGCTGCAGTAGATTTACTGCAGTTGTGGTTTACTTCTTTGTACAGGCTCTACAGTATGAAGTTGCTGCCTCTTAGTAAAACATTGACCTCTTTTATGGAAATGTAGTCTCCTGTCTATCTTTCTGTTCTTAAGACCACATTTTAATGCTTTTAGAAATGCAATTATTTTTTGCAATGCTTTGAAATAATTTATGATTAATGCCATTGGATTTAAATAACTCCAGGAAAGCAATAAACACAAACAACCTAAAGTTTCACAAGAATATAAAAGCTTTTTTTGTTCTTTTAAAATAACATTTTAGGGACATAGCTCTGGGCTATGCAGTCTGTGATAGTACACAGAATGCTGCTCTAAATTGCTACCTGAGAAAAAGGAAGCCACAGGCATGCAAAGGCCAGCTAAAACTAGTGGAGCCACTCGCCGCAACACAAACAGCTACACCCTTCAGACAGCTAAAATGGAAACCATTTGTGAGGTCTTCAATTTTCATGCAACAGCCATGCTTTTCATCAGGTGTGAAGGTGACCTACAGAAGAAGAAAAAAATCAAGACAGAATAAAGATAGATTGTGCACTTATCTGGAAACTTGTTGTAAGCCAGTTTGGTCTGAATCCATTATTTAGCTGAGCTGAGCAGAATAGCTGCAAGCTGTCAGGAAAATTCTGAGCAAAATTGTTTCCATATACATTGGTGTAAAGCAGACATGAAGAAAGAGGCCTTGTAGAAACATTGTCTCAGAGGCTGGGCAACTTGAAGAAGAGTGAGCAATACCTGGAACTAGTTCTGAAATAAAGAACCTGTTCTCTCCCTCTACACCACTCCCTCTCCCTCCCCGTCCCCCCTGCAGGCTCGCATTGAGGAGCTGGAAGAAGAGCTGGAGACAGAGAAAGCTATGAGGGCTAAGGTATGTGACCCAAATTACATTATAATTATAATTATAATTACATTTGCTCTCCTTTTAACCAATGTGCCTTGGCCCTGGCAAATTTACCCTGGCATTGGCCCTAGGAAATTTACCCTGGGGTATTGAAGTTTTTTAGAACCGTTTAGTCAAGCCCAAAGTAATATAGAATTAAACTATCATTCACTTGGGGAATGTTTTCATTAAGTGGCATTCTGAGCACATCACTGTTCATAACACTTGTCTGTGATTATGCAGGATTATGAATCCATGTTTTTCCATTCAAACTGCATAATGTCATCTATTTGTGGTCTGCTCGGGACAGAGTGGTACAAGACACAGAAATGGAAAACCACCTGTTTTCCTTTCTAAGCCACATGTCCTGCATTTCAGTATGGTTACAGATGGTAATAACTGTGGTTAAGACAGCACTGTAACACACAACTCAGCAGGTAACAAATTGTTGCCTCATTTGTCATTCATTTATTTGCGGAAGAGCAGTATCTGCTGGGATATGAAAGGGGATTTGAGGGAAAGTTCCTAGAGTCAAGGTGATTCAGAGTTGTGCAGTGTTGTGATTGATGGACTGACAGGGTCAGGAAATCCTCAGAGAATTTCAGAGGGGAGCAGGGGCCTGGTCTTTAGCCAGTCTGTGGGGCCTGGGTCCCAGTACTTTCAGTTACCCAAAAACATCTGCACCTGTGATAACAAACTTGAGGGAAGCCCTGGTGGTTTTAATTATCATACAGGGCAACTGGAGCAAAAGAGCTCAACCTTCCATATGCTCAATCAAAACCATCTATAGGAGTCATTGAATTATTCAGCCGGCTAGGCTCCCCAGGAGTGAAACCAAGGAAACAGAACAGCAAAGGGAAGTAATGTTTTAATTTTCTGGAAGGTGATACAGTAAAACTTTACTTGAAGTATTGTGAAATTATTACAAAGCATCATGTTTCCATTTGTGTGAGAAAAAAAGCCTGAACAATACCTCATAGCATACAGTGCAAATGTTCATAAATCTTTATAATAGCTTGCGGAAAGTGTTAGGCACTGCTTACGAAAACATAACAGGTGCTGCTGATCATGATGCGTTTTGAAAACAGTGTACGTGAAATATATAGTCAGTCTGAATAGCTACATTCTGTTTTATTGCACTGACTAAAGATATTTACTACATTTTATTATATAAAGGCACATATAACCATTTTTTCTGTGGTAGCAGACTATTAACAAAAATTGGTAATGCACATGCTTGTAGCATTTTTTCAGTCATGCAGGTCTTTGTTGTGAAAAGCTAGTCAAAATGGGTGGCATCTTAATAGCACTGAGGTCTCCCTAACTGCTCCCTCCATTTCACCTGTTAAAACCGAAATCCACTGTCCATGTCAAGCACAGACCTGCTTTTCTTATCTCCAAGTACCTGCTGCTTCAACAAGGTGGTTTTATGGAGTAAAACAAAACATGCTCCAGCAGAAGACAAACAGAGAATCCCATTGTTCTGTTCTGTTCAGGTCAAAGAGATAACATCAGAACTGCAGCTGACATCGTCATCATCCTGAGATCATCTCTTAAGGAATTTCTACCCTTTTGCCCCCCATTATGAGTTCAGCAGTGCAAATCTGACCTTCTGTCGAGCGTGCGCAAAAACAGCGTCACCATAACTGTGCAACTGCGTTAGCACTATTCTCTTAATGTTTTTGAAACCATAGACCACCCTACAGAAAGTGGGTTTAGTGGGATACTTGGTTGAAGCAACTGTGCCACAGTCATTGGAGTGGTGCATTATGATAACATGTCATACTGCAAAAAGAGGGAGCCATTGTTTTTCCATTTAGCAATGTCAGACAGCAGTCTGTATCGCATACTGGATCTTCACTGTTTTTGAGTGTTTTCAGTCAAAAGTTTGATTCACAACTATTGATTCACAATGTTCTTTCAGAGCCACTTCAGCGTTCCTTTCAGAATTTTTTTTAACATTTTCCGTTTTGGTCACTCACCTTTGCTTCAGAATCCACCCACTGTCTATTCACCATCACTCCCTTTCCTTTCATAATCACCATTGCACATTTCACTTACCTTTTTGGTGCTAAATATTTAAAAAAAAATAGTGAGATTTTTAATACAGAGAAAAACATGTAAACGACCTCTTATCGACAAAAAACCTGCCCTTTTGCCATCGTGAAACAATAAGACATTCTTGTTTGTTCATTTAATAACCATATGTTTCTGAGCACAAAACTGGTGCATGTTTATGGGCTTTCTATGGCAAAAAGTCAATCTTTCTAAACAAATTTTGTCTTGTTCTGATCTCTCTTTATTGCTGTTTGAAGAACATGTTTTTGGAGCTGACAAAAGCATTCCACCACGATCCCCTGGAATACTCTGCCATTGTGCACTTGGTATCAAAAGAAGCAAGTGCCTTGTATCAAGGATTTCTTCCCATTAGCCTTGTTGTGCATCATCAAAATATACGGGCACCTTATACTTTGTCCTCACTCTTTGGGTTTAAATTCACATTGCTGCTCACTCCCATGACCTGTTGGCATGATAGCGTTCTGTTTGTCTGTTTTCAGGTGAACTACATCTGTGTTCATAAATGCTGAGAGATTGTTTAGCTTCTAGATATAATATTTTAACATTATTAAATGTGCACTGCAAGTGTACTCTGATTGTAGTGTGCCTATATAACTCAAGGGTTTCTTATCCTTTTCGTCTTGCAGCAAGCAGTAATAAAATTCCTCAGAAATGTGTTCATCTGCTTTTGATGTTAATGGCACATGTCATTGCCCCAAAGTTTGTTTTGCAAAAGTATTGAGAACAGCTCTGTCTGCCCCACAGATGGGTGCACTGGGAAAAGAAATGTGCACATGAAAATAGAAAATAGTCCAATGTTGACAGTTCAGTTCTTTGATGATATAATTAAATACATTTCCTGCCAGTGTAGTTGTATCCATATGATACAAGTGTTTTTTTAAACTTTCACTGTATTAGTCAAAATTAATTTGAATAGTTCCTCTGAAAAAGTACATGCTAGCATATTTCAAATAATACTTCTGAGAAAAACAAGCAGATCTGTACGGCTGGTGAATTTGTCTTGCGTGTGTATGTCTGTTCTTATGTGTGTGTATGTGTGCAAATATTTGTGCCAGGTGGAGAAGCAGCGCTCTGACCTGACCCGTGAACTGGACGAGCTGACTGACAGGCTGGAGGAGGCAGGGGGAGCCACCGCTTCCCAGGTACACAGGAGAGAGCTGGCTTTGCTCTCTGCTGCAGAGCTTGATCCGTTCTGCAATAGATAATTACTCTGATCAGATACCCACAGGCAGAAAAGAGAACCTTCATATTGTCATTATCTGGTCCTGAGTTTCTACTCTAAAGCAAGCAAAACTCACACGTGCACACGTGCAGCATTTCTGTCAGTTGTTTCCGGTTAGAAAGGGCCCTTGTTTCTGTTGGGAATATCTGCTGGGTCAGGGTCAGGCTAAATGGCTCTCTCTTGTCCTCTCCCATTGCCCTCTCTCTTTCTTTCTGCAGATGGAGGTGAACAAGAAGCGCGAGGCGGAGCTGCAGCGTTTGCGGCGGGAGCTGGAGGAGGCTTCCCTGCAATCTGAGTCCCTGGGGGCCTCCCTGCGGAAGCGCCACGGGGAGGCGTTGGCGGAGCTGGGGGAGCAGTGCGAGAGCCTGCAGAGGACCCGTGCCAAACTGGAGAAGGAGAAGCAGAACCTCCGTTTGGAGGTGGAGGATCTGGCCGCCTCGGTGGACAACCTCCAGAAGGCCAAGGTCAGGTCGGCCGATGCTCACACACATAGCTCAGTTTGCACTCATATGTGATTGGTTCTGTCAATGTCAGTGCATCATCAGCACAAAATGGGCTGTACTGAGGGTCCAAGAGCAGAGAGGCTGTGGCTTTCATTCACAGAATGGGTGGGTTATTTAGTGTGGTAGACAATGGAGAAATGACACCATATCCACATTGGCACAAATGACAAGACCAAAGCAGGCATTTGTCTTTTGGAAGGCCAGCGATGAAAATTCCTCACTTCTTTCATCACAGGCATCCAGTGACACCCAGCTGCACAAGCTAGAAGACTTGCTTACCGAGGCCAACTCCAGGAATGAGGACCTGCAGAAGGCGCTGACTGAGGTGAACGTTGCCAAGAACCGGCTGACAGGTGATTAAAATCTAATATAAAATCTTGTAACACCTCCAGGTGTAATTCATGCTCCTCCCCAGAGCAGCAGAAAGTGTAAATTCATCTTGTTAATAGTGGACATATATGGGATTTAACATTGTATTCATTTTTTTCTCCTCTTTGGCAATTATCATTTTATTTGATATTTCATAAAATAAGTATTTTTCTCAGTTCTCAGAGTAGAAAGATTGAGAGGAACAGAGCTGATAAATATCTTCTTTATCCATCAGGTAAAGGTTTGAAATCCATTGTAATTGTTGATTGACAGGAATGCTGGCTTATTTCAACCTCTTGTCACAATATGGTAAATGGTAAATGGACTGCATTTATATAGCGCTTTTATCCAAAGCGCTTTACAACTGATGCCTCTCATTCGCCAGAGCAGTTAGGGGTTAGGTGTCTTGCTCAAGGACACTTCAACACGCCCAGAGCGGGGTTTGAACCGGCAACCCTCCGACTGCCAGACAATCGGTCTTACCTCCTGAGCTATGTCGCCCCCCATGTCGCCAATACCACATGACTGAAAAAAGGGAAAGTCAATGGTTATCTGGTCTGGCCAGAATTGTGGTAAATGGTGAGAAGATGAGGATTTAGTTGGGTCAGAGAGTAGCTGGAGCCAAGTCGATAGGGCCAGCTGCCAGACACCACAGGGCTCCATCAGCTCAGACCTGCAAATCACTTAATGCGAAAACCCAAACAAACGAAATGAATGACTAAACGGCTTCACAGTTTCTGCATCCTCCTGCATTCAAGCTTGGTAATGACAGAGCCTTGGCCACATCCTGCTTAATATTAACCTCCAAAGCCCTTGAATGAAGTAGGGTGGAACAGAGGAGTATCATTAAAAGTAGTCATGAGGTTTTCAATGCTCAACAATTCCATAAGCCAGAAAAAGACTGTGTTTTTCCCATACGTCAGAAACCCATATCGAATGACCGTGCTTGGAAAAAGGCTTTGTGGGTTTCAAAGACGCACTGTAGCCGTAGTTATGTGTCAATCACTGCCTGTCACAAATGATTCATAGGAAGTTTGTATTTTGTGCAAATTGGACCTCCTTTATTCCTCTGCCCAGCTGATAACAACGACCTCAGTCGTCAACTGGAGGATGCAGAAAACCGAGCCGGCCAGATGAGCAGGACCAAAACCCTGCTGGCATCTCAGAATGACGAGCTCAAGAAGCAACTGGAGGAGGAGATAAAGGTACAGCAGGCCCACATCATCACTGCTCTGTAAGCCTAAACCTGTCCGATGTCTTCGCAGCCCATATATAAATCATGCATTCTTATCATTATGTGCTTCAACGCTCATTTTTAAAAACAGTGCTGTGCATGTTTTATGCCATCTGTCTCAGATATTTTGATACCTTGTGTGGTGAACTGAACTAAGGGGAAGTTACTGCAATTAATACACCCATTTTACATTCCATTCTTTTCATTCCATGTCAAATCTGCCTCTGAAGGACGTTACAGGATAATATTGTTAGCATAACACAAAATGCATAGTTGTGATAGAAAACAGACTCTTTAAAACATGAAAAAATTGCAAGAATTTTTCCATTACATATTGTAGCGAGTCTCTGAATTAGTGTCTGAATCAATATAACTTTGTAGTGATTTAAGGTTCCTCTGAAAGGTTTCTCATTAATAGAATGATGATAGGACATTAACTTGAAGTAACAATGTCCTACTGAAGTGCGTCAATATATCGCACTGAGATCATTAATGTTAGCTGACTAGTAGCATTATGTATAATGATGCTCTTCACTATTTTTAATTTAACCTGTTAGACCTAACGGGCTGGCAAGCAGCTTGTTCCAGTGCCTTATGCAACCTATGTGACATCCACCCTTATATTTCTACAGTTTTCCATTGCACTAAATTGAATTAGGATCTACTGTAATCCAACTCTAGTGAAAAAATTAGCCTAGCGCATCATATGTAGATTTAACTTGTTTTCCATTACCGTTTCTGATGCACATCGAGTTGTAACAGTATAATTCTATAATGGAAAAAAGGCTGTAGATATTAAAAGAGCACACATAAGAGTTTATGCCAGTCTTTGGCATATAGCCTTACCAGTCTCTACACTGTGGGATTCACATAGTCTTGTTTTCTTCCATAGACAAAGATGGCACTGAGCAGCAGTCTGAGCACCTTGAGGCAGGATTCTGAGCTCCTAAAGGAACAACTGGAAGAAGAGCAGGAGAGCAAGTTGGAGCTGCAGCGTTTGGTGTCCAAGCTAAACAGTGAGGTCACACACTGGAGGACTCGCTATGAGGCTGATGCCATCCAGCACACAGACGAGCTTGAGGACGCCAAGTATGAGCCTGTTGAGCCTCACATGCCGCATAAGCAGGCACACACACACATACATGCACACACATACACAAACACACACACACATGCACAAACGCACACACATGCACCTATCAATACAGTTGTTCAAAGCCAAGAATTTAAAATAAAATGGCTGATATTTGTGTTTATTTGCATGTACATTTATGTGTGTATGTGTGCATGTGCGTGTGTTAATGTGTTTATGAGTGAATGTGTATGTGCATTAATGTGTGTATGTGTTTTCTGCATTTCAGGAAGAAGCTGTCATCCCGGCTGCAAGAAGCTGAGGAAGCTGTAGAGGCCACTCAAGCCAAGTGTTCTAACCTGGAGAAGACCAAACAGAGGCTACAGGGAGAGGTGGAGGAGCTCTGTCTGGATCTTGAAAAGGTAGGGCTTACAACCAGATTCCAAACCATCCATGCAAATATATGACCTCAGATTGTTTTAAACTGTTTTACATTTGACACTCTCCCTCTTTCTCTCTCCATCTATTGCTCTCTCTCTCTCTCTCTCTCTCTCTCTCTCCATCTATTGCTCTCTCTCTCTCTCTCTCTCTCTCTCTCTCTCTCTGTGTCCAGGCAAATGGCTCGGCAACAGTTCTAGACAAAAAGCAGAAGGTCATGGAGAAGCAGCTCTCTGACTGGAGGCAGAAGTGTGAGGACCTGGTGTCAGAGGTGGAGGGCTGCCAGAAGGAGAGTCGCCAGCACGCCACTGAGCTTTTCAAGCTGAAAACGACCTACGAGGAAGCTCTGGAACAGGGGGAGGCCCTACGTAGGGAGAACAAAGCCTTCCAGGGTAAGAGGCTGAGGGCCCAATACATGCTTATAATCCAAACCAATCTTCAAAGGTGAGACTGGAGACTGTTCACTAAATCTGGAACTGTTTAGGCTGCTTGGCTTTGAACTGGAATACTGTGGGTAAAACATGTCCCTCAGCAGTTCAGGGGCTGACCAACCCATGACCTGCAGGAAGTCCACAGCGCAGACCAACAACAGCTCTACAGACCCACCATTTGTCTTGTGTTTAACTTTTTTTTCAAAGCTCTCCATCGTAAGGCGACACTCCCACCCCCCACCACCACCCCCTTGCTTCAGGCCCCTGTGTTGTGTTTCTGATAAAGACCTCCCTGGTGTTATTTCAGAAGAGATAGCTGATCTCACAGACCAGCTTTCTGAAGGCGGGAAGAGTGTGCACGAGCTGCAAAAAACTAAGAAGAAAATGGAGATGGAGAAGGAGGAGCTTCAGGCTTCGCTTGAGGAGTCTGAGGCTGCGCTGGAGGTATGGAGTACATCTGTTATCACCATGTCTGCTTGCTAGTCACACCAAGGGCTTAAATAAGGGCCCAAATACCTTGCCTGTGGGCATTTGAAGAACAAGCCTAGGTCTAACACATGCATACTTCAAAATGCACATTAGCATGCTATATGCCATATAAGGTTTCCACTTCTCTCTTTTTCCAACACTACTCAATTCAAAATTTGTGTAAGAAATATGCAATAAACATTCAAATTCTCACCTCTCAAATTTGAGCTTTGCAATAGATTCCAGACAGTAAACATTCTATTTTCTGTCTCCAAGCAATGGCTTATTATATTTTATTCTTTTTTAAAGTAGAAGTAAGTTTGGCCATACATGGCAAAGGAAAACCCCTCCTGGGCTACAACCTGAATTAGCACTCCATAATTAGGTTTGTTGGTGATCTTGGCCAGTGATAAGAATAGATTGCTCAGTTTCCCCAGTTACGAAAATGTCTACCATTTGACTTGCCCGGGACCCCCGGGTGATTAGCACAAGAAACTGAGATGTCATGCTTGCTAGATTACCTCCCCTGTTGCCTGAGGGCTAGCTTTTAAAACCTTCAACAAAGCCATGTCTTTATTGCCTCTGTCGTCAAGTGCAAGAATCATAGGGAAGTTGTCAAGCAAGTAAATACCTGAGGTGCAAGGTAGCTTGAGATATTCTGTCTTGAAAGGAAATATGTAAAATTCTTCAGTTGAACTATAACCTGCTAAAATGGGTGTGGAGCAGTACCATTTAGCATTTTGTTCAACACTCAATTAGAAATAAATAAATAAAAACTCTTCTTTACTGCGAAGGTTGGTCTGCTGCTGCAGTTATATTTCTAACATTCCAACATCTCCAGATTAATTATTTTAATGTATAAATAGCGATATGGCTTTAGAGTGTGATATTCAGTATTTTCTCTCTCACCCATCTCAGGCAGAGGAGACGAAGGTCCTGCGTCTGCAGCTGGAGCTGTCTCAAGCCAAGGCGGAGACGGAGCGCAAGCTGCAGGAGAAGGAGGAGGAGTTTGAAGCAGCCAGGTGATTTCTCTCTTCGTCACCCCAACGCTGTCTGCTATCTCCATCTGACCAGAATCTGTCATCACACACATTACACTTACGCTAATGTTAAGTTTATCTACGTGACATGCACGACAGAGCTATTGACTTCATGCTAGTTCCTGATTCAGTCTGATGAACATCATCTGTATCTTGCTGCTAACACTAGCATCTTTCATTTTTTTTTCTTTCCTGCTCTCACTAATACAAGATAATTTCTCCTTCTCCTGGTAAGTTCCTTTCTCCTTTGGCTGTGACTTCCCCTGTGTTTGGGCATTTAGGCAACATCAGAAATTGCATCCAGTTCTACTAAAAAATAGTCTTTCTTACATGTTCAGTCCTTGGAAGTGTGTGAAGAATAGTGGAGTACTATAAGTATTATAGTACAGTTATTGATTGAGACACAATGATCTGTTTTCTGCCCCTGCTCAGAAAAAACTACCAAAGAACTCTGGAGTCCCTGCAGGCTAGCCTGGATGCCGAGGTGAAAGGTCGCACAGAGGGAGTGCGGGTAAAGAAGAAGCTTGAGAGTGACCTCAGTGAGCTGGAGCTCCAGTTGGATCTGCTGACTAAGAACAATGGGGAGCTGATGAAGACCATCAAGAAAATGCAGCAGCAAATCAAGGTGGGGAAGTCAGGGTCACGAGAACCCCCTACATGTGCATGGAAGTTGCTAGAATGTCAGAGCATCATATTGTAATGGAGATGTTACAAAATAAAGACAAAAAATTACATGAATAAACACATACATTGACTTTATCCTGCATCAGTATTTAAGCCATGCTGCTTTTAGATGCAACAAATTTTTATAGCATTATGGGAAGTGGTCTGCTCCTAACATAGACATATAAATCTAACTGCGTGAGTATTTTGTTTTATATCTGTGACTAACATGTATTGTTTAATTCACAGTTCCCTACACATACATGCAGGCATGTAGAGACAGCCATGCAGATAATAGACATTCCTTTTCAAAAAGAGACTATGACTAGTTAAATTTTTTTCCACACTGAACTACACACAATTAAAATGAAATATCTGGTTTGTGTGTGCCCAGACCCTTGAATTGATAGCACTGGAAGGTTACAGCACCATCTGCTGGATATTCTACATAATATTTTGTCAATGTGCACAAAGAGTGGTTAATTCCAGTTTTGGTGGGCTAGTCTGTACGCAGGTTTTTGTTTTCACCAATTAGCCTAGCTAAATGAGCTAATTGGTTGTATGCACCCACACTGGTTCACTCATAGAATGGATCACAGTAAAATATTTCATGTAGAAATACAAAAACAGTCTTCAGTTGTCATTCATACACGTATCAAGAAATGTAGTTAAAATGTCAGATGGCATAAATTTTAGGGCTAATTAAGTCATTAAGGGCAGAAACAGATACAGCCCTCCTTCCTCACCTCTGGGGTACACCCATACCACACAGGAACTGTGGAGATACTTCACTGTGAGGAATCATGGATAATGTAACTGCTTTGTATTCCTTAGGGTTCTGAGTCAGTTATTATTCTGTCACAAGTGATTGACTGACCCTGTCCCTCCTGGTGTCCTTGGCAGGACCTGCAGGCTCAGATGGAGGAAGATTCACATCAGCATGTGGAGCTGCGTGAGGAGCACGCCTTGTTGGAGCGCCGCTGCACCCTACTGGTGGGTGAGAGCGAGGAGACGCGCGCTGGGCTGGAAGCTGCAGAGCGGGCCCGCAAGGCCCTGGAGACGGAGCTGCTGGAGATGACTGAGAAGTACAACGAGATCAACAGCCAGGTCTGCTCCTGCTTTTTTTTTTATCCCCTAACCTACTGAGAGTAATTCATGTGAAAGTAAGAATAAAAAGTGGAAAATGCAGACCATTAACCTTCATAGCCACATGTGGACAGTAAGTCCTCAATCTGTTGCAGGACCATGTTTTAAATCACTAGATGGATGCTTGTGTTTTGTCAACTTTAAAGATGAAACTATAAAGGACCTGTCGGATGCTTTCAGTACATTTTCTTAGAAATGCCTCTACAATTGATAGCAGTGCCCTTGTTCATTCAGTAATCAAACAGAAGAGTTATTTTCAGACAATGCACATTGAATAAACTGCAACAAATTTGTGAAATAACTGGAAATTTGCATTTGTCCACATGGGAATATATTCTATATCATGAGAGAAATTTGTGTGAACGGGCATGCTGGGTATCTATGTAAAGGCAGCCTGTTTTTTCCTTGTGGTCTGCAGTTCCAGTCAGCTAACAGTGGGAAAAGGAAGCTGGAGGCAGACTTGCAGCAGCTCACACAAGAGCATGAGGAACTACATGGCGAGGTGCGAGCAGCCAATGATAAGGCAAAGAAAGCCACGTTTGAGGTATGCCACCCCTCTATCGATGCGTGTGTCTTTGTGTGTGTGTGTGTGTGTGTGTGGGCCAGTTGGATCAAGCATATCAGCAAGGAATTTTGCTTTTACACCCTGCTGTGCAAGTGTGACGTGTGAGCGTTGCGTCCTGTGACAGGCTGCCCGGGTTGCGGAGGAGCTGCGTCATGAGCAGGAACACACGCTGCAGTTAGAGAGGGTGAAGAAGGGCCTGGAGGCTCAGGTCAAGGACATGACTGTGCGGTTGGATGAGGCAGAGCAGCTGGCCCTGAAGGGTGGCAAGAAAATCATTCAGAAACTGGAAGGAAAGGTACAACCTCTACATACCAAACAAGCCTTCACATATCTCCAGAATATAACCTCTATTTACCAAACAAACCTCCATATGCCTCCAGAATATAACCTCTACCTATCAAACAAGCCTTGAAATACCTCTACTTACTAAACAAGCCTCTGTATGCATCCAAAATACAATCGCTATTTACCAGATAAGCCTGTCTATGCCTCTAGAATACAACCTCTACCCAACAAGCAAGCCTATATATGCCTACAGAATACAACCTCTGCTTATCAAACAAATCCCCTTAAGCCTTCAGAAAACAACCTATAACAGTGCACCCTCACACAAGCCTCCATATACCGTTGTAATATTAATCTACAAACCAAACACAAGATTAAATACAGTGCACCCTCTTTGCATTAAACATGAGCCTCCATACACCTTAAGAATAAGTCCCCGTATGTTTCCTAAGCATAGTGCACCTTGTATTTACCACATTATCTGCCATTTAAAATGTGTATTACCTTGTAAGCTCTGTATCATTTAATATAACATCAGGGGTTTTTTGGCTTCTTCGTATTTCACACAACAATGAACAGCCATTTCACACCCACTTGTTCTATTGGTAATGTGTAGTCAGTTGAACTCATCTTCTCTGTCATGTTTGTTCTTATGGTTTTGTCCTCTTCACAGGTGAAGGAACTGGAGTTAGATCTGGATACAGAGCAGAAGAGGCATGCTGAAACCGTGAAGACCCTTCGGAAGAATGAACGCCGTCTGAAGGAGCTCCTCTTCCAGTCAGAGGAGGACCAGAAGAACCACCAGAGAATGCAGGAGCTGGTGGAGAGGCTGCAGAACAAAATGAAGGCCTACAAGAGACAAGTGGAGGAAGCGGTATGACTTTCTAAACACAACTTTAGAGTACACTGTCAATGGCAGTCATAAAATGATTAATTGACCATACTTATCAAGAAAATTACCTGTTTTACCATATCTTAATTATCTCAGGTAGTGCTAGAAATGGACCCTTCAAAAGAAATGAGCACTCAAAAAAGGGTATCACTAGTTTGATATGATGTGTTCTGTCTCATAATGAAAAATGTTCAAATTTACCTTGTACCATTTCCTAAAGGCAGTTCATTGAAAGTAAGATAACACGGTTGCCATTATTGTTCACCAATCCCTACGCCTTTCAGGAAGAGCAGGCAAACATGAATCTGGCCAAGTACAGAAAGACAGTCCATGAGTTAGATGATGCTGAGGAGCGGGCCGACATTGCAGAGTCTGCACTCACCAAGATCAGGACCAAGAACCGAGGGAGTTTTGGCAAGGGCTATTCCTCCGTAAGTTTCCTCTTACTTCATAACTATTACTATGCTGATACCGTGCTGTCATTGAACAATAAAATTGAAAAAGGAAGTGGTTCAGTCCAATGATAAAATTTTTATTAGTTGACCAGTCATGGTGTAAGCACAGACTCAGTAGTCCGTAAGTGCTGCTGTGATATCCACATCTTTGTACAGCCTATCAATAGAGTGGATATCAACAGAGACAAAGTATTGAAGCATGTTAATGACACCATTGGGGGCTTTGTCTGCATTAATTCAATGTTTTGATCAATTTTGCTCGTTACCTATCTGGTTTTATGTCTCATCTTCTTCAGGGTTACAGCACTCCATTTCCTGGCGTCGTCAGGTCACCAAGTTCTGTCGGGTCAGAGGGCCGAGGAGAAAAGATCATCAATGACGATGACTCAGTCAGTTCTCTCATTCCTGCCTATCTCAACTCACTGAAGAAACTCATGATTGAGTAACATGTCTACGCAGACATCAATGAATGTGGGACAACACAATAAGTACAAAACATTCCAGATGGAGCAAAAACAAAAAACAAAACAAAGACTCTCATACAGATTTGATTCTCATTTTTAAATGTTTATTCTTTCACATGTTCACAGGATCCCCTGATTTGCTTGGTTGGTTAGGTTAAGCATACATCTTTCCACTTTTTAACTTGTTTGGATGCCATGTTGAGTACATTATATATAATGCAGAAATAAGAAATTAACTACATATGTGAAGTAAAAAGAAATTAATTCAAACAACCTGTAACACAGCTATAGCTGTGAGGAGCATGAAAAGAAAAATTACATCTTAAGAGGCTAATTCAGTTCTGTAGATCAAATTTCAGTTTTGTGGGTTTTCACAATAATGCAAAAAACAAAAGTGGAAAAAAACAGTTCAATTGAGCTTTGTTTCTGCAATATATAGTATTGTAATAACTAGTTATTTTGGCTTCTTGACAACATATATTTATGTCTGTCCAAAACTGTGTCCTCTGGAACAGATCCAAACCTAAAGTATAAGACTGATTCTTGAAAGCATTTGGTGAAGGTGCCAGACAAAATATTAGGGAGAGCCTTTGGGAAATGTATTTTTACTCAAGGTATATGAAAAGTTTGATCTGTTTTTTGGTTCAGGTCTTGTGTCTTTTGCCTTGTTTATTTACAGTAAATGCAGCAGAATAATGTGTGACCATCAGATTTTGAATCATTTGATAATATGCATAGTACTTACATATTAATATATGTTCACTTCATCCCTGGGAGAGAAAAGGAACTAAATGAATAATGATAAAAATGCATAATGTATTGTGAAATACTGTGAACTGGTTTGATTTGGGTCCCACATTTGAACTGTAAAATGGAAGCATGGATTGTGTTAGTGGAACATTCAGTCGTATTATAAACGGGATTACTTTTATGTTGTCATATTAATATTTTTTAATGTACAAAGTAAAAAAAAATGTTCAAAGGTTTTTACTTGATAGTTGTATCTTCAGTAGTTTAAAGGAATTGTATGTCAATTCAGGGTCCATTTTATACTGGATTGTGACTTTTAAATAAAATTATTTGTACCATCTTAAAATCCATTTTTGATATTAACATAAAGCATTAGTCCTGTTGTTAATACAATGGAAAGCGTGCAATGTTCAGAGACAACATAAATATAACTAATACAAAACATTTTATAAAATAAAATCTTTTGAGATTTACTCTGAGAAAGCCTTAGGACCATATCAGAAACTGTACACAGTAGTTTTAACATCCAATTTAATCAATGTTTTATAGTAATGCAAAACATTCACTGAAGAGCAGTTATATCTTCATTTACAATCTTTTAAAACTTTCAATGTTCTAGTTACATACTTTCAACAGAATCAGATTTCGATATTACACTTTACACAACATTTAGGTATCAATATGAAACAGTAATTACATATACATCAGTAATACTTAGGGTAATTCAATGGGAAAAAAAGCTGCTGATTTAGTGATTGATTAAATATAAACGTAGTTGATAATGTTATCCTGTTAAAAGTTCTCTGAAAAGGAATAAAGAACAAAACAGTGTTCCTGTTAATTTCTGTATAAAAATAAGCATTGTGTAAAATAGGTTTAATATATTATCTGTACCCCTCCTACGACAAATCTTGGCTGCGGTTTTGCAACACATCTATATTATATATATAATTTTTAGTAATTTTTTGACCACTGAGAATATATTTTTTTTGTTCTGGATTGCACAGTATGGCAATTTAAAGAAAGGAGATCCCTGTTTTTTTTTAAATTTATTTAAACAGAGCAGCCATATCCACAGTAGTATCAAAATAATAACTGTGAGTTGTGATGGGAAATACATACAAATATACTGTTGCTATGACCACATCTTTACCTCAGCTTAACCAAAACATAGTCTATGGTCATTTACAATCAGAGGATTGAGATATAAAGAAAAAAAGAAAACAACAACTATCCATTAGTTAGCAGTCTAAGCTGAAAGCCATCACCAGTGCCTTCATGTTCAAATCTTCCATAGTATGTCAAGCAAGGAACCCTGAGACAAGTATGGTTGCCTCAGGCAACTGTGCCTACTGTGGCAGTCACTGGTTTTCAGAAGGCCTGTATAGAGCATGTTCTGGTTGTTCAGTATCATGGCAGGCATTTTAAAAATCCTGATGAATTTGTGTGATACAATGGAAATGACATACACTGCAAATAGTAGAATGACTGAGCAGTCATACCAATTGTACATCTGGAGCTTTGCTTTAAAATGGATGAGGAAATATCCTCTTTGGTCTCACATTGGTCAAAAAATAAAATACCATTGAGCTGCACATGTTGCAGTCAGAAGGAAATTATTAATTGTTTTTTAAGGATCCATTCAAAATGGATAATTGCAGAATTAAAAAAAAAAATTATAAACTCTGGGGACAGCATATCAGTATGAAAGTGCAAGGGCTTCTCTCAAAAGACAAAAAATAATCAATATTCACAAAACAAAACTGAACAATATAGATTAAATGGAATAATGCCTCAAGGGAGACACGATCTGAAACATTTTCCCTATATTTAACCTTGTAGGCACAGATCATCACCATGGCGTCTAAACCAGAGACATTCCACGTGCAGTGCCCCACAGATCACATCTTACGACAGCTGCATGTTCTTTGCTAGCAGTGCCAAAGCCATCTTCAAATTTCATAGAAGCTAGTCCTTCCATCCTTAGATTGTCAGATTACAGAACCATTTCAGAGTATTGACAAATCCTAGTTGACATTCAAAATTATGCATGCTCAACTGAACATACGTGGTACTTGCAGGGACTGACAAGACAAGAAACATTTATTTTGTTAAACAATTTTTCCTCTTTTTTCTTGACAATTTGGAAATTTGTATTTGCTTTGCATATTGTTTCATTAACACAAGAAACACTAGCCAACTTAAACCCACCCTAAACCTTTTTTCTTACAATATTTAAAATATATATGGCCTTCACACAATGTAATCACAATCAAAGGATGAATCCAGTTTTTCTAAAGTTGAATTATGTATATATAACATTTAAAATACACGGCAATGACTTGAATGGTACACCTGTAGATGTAGTTTTAGAAATCCCACACTCCATACTGAGGACAGAATCTTGATTAGTATCTCTGCTCTGGTCTCTTCCAATATCATGGACAGTATTTCCTGTATGAAATACAAATCCATAATTTGAGGATGGTTTTGGTATTTAGTCATAAACATAAAGAAATTTGCCTCTATTAATCATTTATGCAAACTGACTTCATATTGAGGATGTGTGTGAATGAAGAAGTTTCCCTGAATCTGTGCTTAATTAAAAGTAGCAGCTGCCTTAGAAGTGTATATACCGTCACCCGAACCCCTATAAAATGTCCTTATGTTAAAATGAGATAAATTTAGTCCTGCCATTACAATCATGTTGCATACTTTAAAAGTGGCCTGCAAGATAACATTTGAAAATTAATAAAATAGCTTCATTTTACATATTGTGAATCCATATAACATTTAACTGAAGTAACCTCTTCATGATTTCTGAATGTATTTCTTAGTGATTCTGGATTGTTTGCATCCATACAGAAGTTATTAATAAAAATAAGGTCAATAAAATTATAATTTAGTCTACACCACAAGAAGTGGAAATGCATATAGTAAGTGGAGTTTAGTGGCTGAATGAGGAATTGCTGTTCAGCCTTCCACATATGATCAGTTGTCAACCCTAAACAGGACATATCGTATAATGGGAATATTTATTAATTTACAAGTGTGTGTACATGTGTGTACATTGTCTATTTATGCATACAGGAACTCAGTTAACCTTCTTTACTTCAGTTCACAATTCACTAATATATTTATATTTAAATGCATGTAATATAGATAACATACATACAATTATTCTTCTATTTTGATTCCTTGTGAAGCCAGGAATATAGTGGGGCACAGAATATCATGTGCTATACAGTATGGTCCAAACATGCACAGACACACAGTGAGACTGCCATGTTAATGTCAACTGTGTGGGTGAAGAAACATTTTAGGAAGGGATTGCACATTAGTTTATCAATTTCCTTGCTTAGACCAAAGGCACTGGAAGAAATTATAATTAAATACTCGCCTGTGACCAGTATTGCAAAGCAGGCAATTAGAGCAAGATGAACTGTATGCATCTGCAAGCAATCTCAGTTTGAACAGAAAAGACTCTATGAAACATGGACAATACTATAAATTAGGATCAACAAATAAGGCATCCATTAAGACAGCATCTGGTGGTAATTACAAGGTGAAGCAACATAAACCCTTGTAAATTAGCAGATATTAGTAACATTACCTATCTGATTAATGAAACAATTTAACAAGGGGTCGCATTTATGGTTAAAAAAACAAAACAAAAAAACAATTCAGGTGTGCTGTGCTCTGTCTGAACTGTGCAACATGTAACACATTTTAAAAACAAAAAACACATGACTGGGGGCTGTTGAGTGGCTCATCCTGGTAAGACACTGATATCATGGATGGGCCCCACAGTCTGGTTTGGAATCCGGTTGTGAACAGCAGCCCCGCATAGTGTTACAAAATTGGGATTACACTGCCTTATTGCACACTTGCAACCACCTCTGTCCGACTCGGAATCTTGCAAGCTGTTATGTAAAACCAGCAGCTGACATAAAATTATTCCTGAATGGATAGCGGAGGTTGTAGCAATGAGTCCTGAAATATATGCAGTTGGGCATTACAAAATGGGGGAGAAAAAGGGGGAAAGGCATTTAAAAAACTAATGCTCAGGATTGAAAATTGAAAACTTCACATCTCCTCAAAAAGTGATAAATAAAAGTTGACTTAGAACAGGAGGTGCACAAGATTCATCATAATCTAGACCCTACAGAAAACCCACTGTTTCTGTGATCCAGGCCTTAAACACCATACGTCTTTTGTTCCAAGCAAATTCTTAAATGAAGAATGCAGTCATTGTGAAAAGCCTTCATATATGCCCAGTAATGTGAATAATATGCTGACTAATACATATTTTAAAGTCAAGATTTCTGGTTGGTCACTAATACAGCCTTGGCTAATGCCTTAAATATTGATCCAAAAATATAATGACACTAAAATATTCGCCTTGTAGCCATGGGTACAGTACATGGAGTGTTGCCGTTAATAGTCTCAGGCTCTGAGTTTGGAATGTTCCTGTGAGATGTGGGTGATCCTGAAGCGAAGCCACACCCTGTGCTTCTCTGTGGCCCTCGGAGGACAGTGTGGCTCCAGGTGTGACTCATTTAGATCTCCATGTCCACCGGCCGGAGTTGCCCAGTTTTGTGTTCATTCACCCACAGCTCTCTGTCTTTGGCTGGGTCCACGTTTTGGAGAAGCTGGTCCACCGGCTCCACCGTCTAAATATCACAAACGCATGTGAGTTAATTCAACTAAAGAAAAAGTGTTTATTAGTCAGAAAAAGGAATCCATGTATTAATCTGTGTACTTGACTAGGTTTAACATGTGTTTGTGTGTATTTATATGTGTTTATGTGGGTGTGCACCCGGACCAGGGACATCTAGTTGGTAGACCCAAGTGGCAGCAATTATAGTATGCTTGTAGGAATCTCTCCAAACAACTGTGTTCCAATAAAACTCATGCTAGTTCTACAATGTCTGCTAAACTTACAGGCATCATTAACAACTAAACCAACCCAGTATGTCAAAGTTGGCAATGAGCCTGCCCAGTACAGACTTAACTGCATGTATTTTACCCCAGGCTATGAATGCAGGTTTTTCCACCTATTAAACGGGTCACATTTCATTACTGCCATCCCTGTTTTCTGATACTTCTTGGGGATGGGTAACTAACAGAAATATTTATTTATAGAAGACTATCCTTTGATGTTTGACCTGTGCTGACTCACTGACGCACTGAGTGAATCTATAATGTACTAATCAGAGGGGAACATGATGCCTTTGTATTGCAGATGAGGCTGTAGACAGAACACATGGTAACATCGGCCAACACCTTGCGCTTCCTGCTCTGCATACATAAAAGAGGAGGATGGAGACTGTAGTTTTTTGCCCTGAGGGCATCTCAGGTGAAAGACCAGAAAGACATCACAGGACAAGGGAGGAGGTATGCTGATCCACCTTCTCTTTTACACCAAAGTTAACTGATACTCAAGTTTGAAACAGCAAGACAAGCTATAATTCAGCTTTCTTTCTGGAGTCCAGTTCAGAATGGAAGGTTTGGCTGGTACAAGAGATTTAACTAGCTTACTGGTAACACCTGATGAAGAAAAGGTACTCTAGAATGTAATAGTCTGCAAAATAGTATACTCGCCAGTTAAACTTGCTATTCTTTACTTGGGTGGCCCCTAGTGGTAGAATGAAGCATAGTCAGGTATTGTATCCCACGTATTGGGATTGGACAGAAGCAACACGTCAACACTTGCTGCAAAGTCTGACAGCTGGAAATATTTTGGAAACTCAGTTATAAATAATTGCTCCTGAGAGACCACTCTGGCTCTCTCAACTTCTACACAGTGTCAGTATAGGCTCTCTCCCACCTCTCCTAACTATGCAGGACTCCCAGGGCAAGAAGAATAAGGGGAGGGATATGTTCGAACCTTGAAACATGAAGCCCACATTATTCTGGATTAGACTAAACCCATTGAAGTTATTCAGTCTAATACGGTACTTGCAATATTCCAACTATGGCTGATTATAACTTCTGGGTGGCTTTTATAATGTTGTGGGTATCAAGATGCAAAAATCACCTTTCATGAAAAAACTAATCAGGGAAAAGAAACAGCTATCTTAAAATTAGAATTGATTCTTTCTGTGCTGGCCACACAATAGTGATAAGTAAGTTTCTTTTGCGCCTCTACATCATGAAACCTATGCACTTGTTGTACGTCGCTCTGGATAAGAGCGTCTGCTAAATGCCTATAATGTAATGTAATGTAATGAAGTAGTAATGGTTGCTGCATCAGGTGCGCAATATCTTGTCTGTGGTGGATCATTAGGTGCACTTTATTATACAATTTATACACTTTATTAAATATACCTATCTAGTACCCCTTTTGCCTCCAGAACAGCCAGAATTCTTCCTGGCAAGGATTCAACAAGGTGCTGAAAACATTCCCAGACCCATGCCTGCTATTGAGGATTCTGAAGACTGTCGTGGAGCAGCATAAGTAAAAAGATGCAGGACTATATAGATAATCTGCATCTGCATCTGACAGTCTGCTGTCCATTGTTCACTGATTCTGCTGACTACCAAAAATTCTGCACATACCAACAACTTTTTCTATAACACGCTTCCTAGATCATCTGCTGTACATGCTATTTCTCCTTAGTTACAGAAAATTATTTTGGAAAAGAGCACAGGTTGCAAGGGGTAGGCAGTGTTTATCTCCATTGTTATTTTGAATCTGTGAGGGGCTGGTGGCCAGACTTTTGAAGAGAAGACCATTTCCACTCCAGCATGGGTTCTGGACCTACACTCTGGCTGCCCGGTGAGACCCTGTAGCCTGTGCTATGCGTGTATTTGTGCATAGCATAATGTAGCATAGATCTAACTCCCACCCTTTGTATATATCACTGTGTGCTCAACATGGTCTTCTGTGAGGTTGGGATTATTGTTAACCTTGCTTAGTGTTACATCCATTACATTACACCAAGTTAATGTAACACAGGTGGATGTCCTGACATAACAACACAAGACAGGTTAGATCCATGGATTCATACTGTTTACACCAAATTCTGACCCTACCATCCGCATGTCGCAGCAGGACTCGAGATTTGTCAGACCAGGCAATGTTTTTATTTATATTCAATCATCCAGTTTTGGTGATAACATGCCATGCTGTAGCCTCGTTTTACTGTTCTTAGCTGACAGGAGTGGACTTCTACTGCTGTAGGCCATTCGCTTCAAGGTTAAATGTGTCCTTCTGCACACCACTGTATGTATTTGAGTATTTGTGGCCATTCTGTTAACTTGAATGGGTCTGCCCATTCTACTCTGACTTCTGTCATTAATGAGGTGTTTCTGCCCACAGAGCTGCTGCTCACTGAGTTTTTTTTTTGTTCCCTGCACCATTTTCTGTAAACTTTTGAGACTGCAGTGAATTGAAAATCCCAGGAAGGCAGCTGTTTCTGAGATGCTTGAAGCACCACGTCTGGCACCAACAATAATACTATGGTCACTTGGATCACACTTAGATCACCCATTCTAATGTTTGGTCAAACAACAAATAAACCTCTTTACCATGTCTGCTTTCTTTATATATTGAGGTGCAGCCATGTGATTTGCTGTTTGGAGGAGCAGGCTATTTGCATTAACAAGCAGGGGAAGGCAGTAAAATGTGTGGTTTAATATAGGGAATGTACTTATGTGTTGTTGCTAATGGCTGAAGCTTATGACTGAAATCTGTCCCTTTGAAAGGTTTCCTTACACTTTGGTTGAACATGTCTGTTTCGTGTCGTAGCGTTGTATACTGACACAGGTGCTGTCTTATCATCTCCACACGTTCTACCTCCAATCTCTCCAATTCCTATATAATACAAACAGAAAGAGACAAACGTGTATTACATTGTGCAGTTAGCATACAAAAGATTAATTAATCTGAATAATGACAGATTCTGCAGTTAAAATGTTATCAAAAGCTAGCACAACACAAGCAGGAAAACAAAGACTTGAGTTTACCAGACTTGAGGTCACCATCTCCTCAAACCATTTGGACTGGGACTGATTATAAAGATCAACACAGCGCATCAGGTCATCCCCTGTAGAATAGGGCACATATAATTGAGAACAGTGGTAGTCTGCTGGCCCAAAACCCACCCAGCGTAGTTACTGCAAAAAGATGTATATAGTTTTTTTCCAACAGGTGGCGCCAGTGACCATGTTTATGCATCATCATATGGCTTCCTACCACATGACTGAATTCCCCAATCCCCATATAAATCTGGGGCAACTTTAACATATACAGTGTTTATAAACAGTGTTTATAAATGGCTCCATTATTTATTTTTAAAACATTTTTTAAAAAACCTTTTTAAGTCCCACATTTTAGTCCATACACTATTCATCGTACTCAAAATGAATTTAAATACTCCAAGAGAGAAAATGTGGCAAAAGATTTGTGAATCATGTTTGGGTAAAGGGTTCTTGGAACACAAATGCAGCATAATAGCCTAAAAGTTTTGTCAATTGCACTCAATGTTATTTTTGTTACTTTATGTTGCTGAATGATGCAACATGTTTTCAGTCTGACTCAAGTGAGAGATTTTTATTTATTAGCTTGCAATAGTTAGCTTATTCTGAAACTGAAACTTATTGCATCACATGGGTGAGGCTGAAATTGTTTATCAGGTTGTCTGGATTGTACATATTTAAGGTAAAAACTGCATGACCAAAACTAGGAAATATGATGTACACATTTGGTGAAAAAAGTACAGAAATGGGGGGAATATCACTGCCATACAGTAAAATATGTTAATTCTTTTCAGGTGTGATATTTGCAATGCCTAGCAGTTGGTACACACTGTCTGGAACTCGGTACAGCTGGAAAAAGTGAAGCACTCTTGTCTGTTTCAGATTTCAAGGCTCTATTTTTCCTTCACAAACAATATATGTGTCACATTACTGCTAATATTCTGGAGTTGGTGTTGTTGGCAACATGATTCTGCAGTTGCAAGAAGTCTGAAGTTACCTCATTTGGATTCCAGCTTTGTAATGCTGTCCAAATCACAAAGAGTTCACAAAAACAGAACTTTCACACTCACAATCGGTGAATGCACTGGTTCATGAATTTAATTTACTTCTGATGATCTACCTAAGCAGAGCCAAAAGTGCCTCCCTTGGCCAGAAATTATTCTTTTATATATCTAGCAGGGGCTATCAGAGTGAGAGAATCAATTCAAATCTGCACAAGAGCAAATTATATCTCACTTTGAATGTAATCATTAAATCTGTATTAGACCGTATTAAATCTTTAGAAAATGTTTAAAAAGTGATCAGTGATGCAGGCTAGTTTCAGTCTAGCTATGTACTAGCATCTGATGAAAGCAGTGACTACCCCTGTGAGTAGAACAGCTAAAAAATACAGCATGATATCTGCATGTGTTGTTTTCAAGTGCCATCTGTCATACTGTGGACTGCAGCATGCATCTGATTACAAATGTGGACTTTTTTCATATTCTGTGTATATGTCATTAGAATTGAATTGGTTCCATTCCCCATGTCAGTGAGTGATCAGTTTATTCTTGTGAAAAACAGTATTTGAGATGCGTTTTATATCATGTTTTATATTGCACAAAAAGTAAATTAATAAATAAATACATAAACTTTGGACATGGGTACTTTAAACAGTCTTCATGACGTGTCCATTAAAAACACTGCTTGTTAAAACTGGGGTTTTCTACATGTTCTTCCTCATTACATACATTTCATTTCATTTCCTTCACTGCTCATCTCAGAGTACATTCGTTAGTCATCAAGTTCCTGTTCCTGTGTTTCAACATCGATTCCCCGGAATGTTCAGCTCTCTGCTGGGGCAGAGGGTGCCAGTGGCCAGACATACACTCTGCTTCCTGCACCCTCTCAGACATCTCACACTAATCTCTGACAGCTAACCTCTGTAATCATTATCTGAAGCTCTCGTGTTTTTGCTCCTGATAACGACCAGTCTCTAAGATTCCTGCCCAACAGTCCGGTGTTTAAAACATGCGTGCAGCCCATATGGAATGTTCTCACCATGCTTACTTCAGACAGCACCATCACTCCAGAAGGCCTTATCTGTTTATGCTCACAAGACTCTTTTCAAAATTTTAAACCTCTTCAGGCAGTGTGAAATAATCTGTCTGGAGCATACGCTTTCCTCCCACAGCCACCCCCTCCCCCCAACCTTTTATTTCAGAGTATGTGTTTGCGTTTCCAATCTTCCTGAGTTTAGAATGGCTGACCTCGACAGGACAAGCCCCTCATTTAAACTGTTCCTCACTGCTGCCAAAAGATTAGCCACAGGGGACTAAAGTGGTAGCCTACACCCATTACTACAGCATTAAAATAGAGCATAACATCTTTCCAAGGTCTATCGCATATAGAAACGGGAAATACTGGCTAAATAAAGACTGCTTCCAGCATTGCCACTGTTTCTACCTATCATCTTGAGGCATATACTGTATATGAGACATTAATCTGTCATAAAACAACCAGAAAAATGATTTGCTTGAAAATCATTAATAAAGGCAAATGGTTTGGTATCTCCACATTCTTCATGGCTGCACCTGCACAATTATTTCACCTGAGCTATATTTAATAAATTAATCCATCCTCAGTAAAATACACATCAGCTCTAAATACATATCAGGCACTTGAACAATAGACCTGAGATGTTATGTCTACATTATTAAATAGCTTTCAATGTAATCTGCAGCACAAGTGGACCTCCTGATGACTTCTGACCTGCTTGTGTAGATTTCCGTCGGGCCTTCTTTATGTCCTCCTCTGTCTTGTTGCTGAGTTTGATCTCCAGCTGCTGGGTTTTAACCTCCAGGTCTTTCTGCCTGTCCGCTAGGGCTTTGCGGGCCTTGAAGTATACAGAACAGTATGAGTCATTCACTGTCGACCTCAGACCTGTCTATCTATTCCATATTCAATGTGTACTCCCAGCAAACCTCATCTTCTTTTTTCCCCAGACGTGGGTATTACTCAAGCATTCTGTTTATTTCAAAATGCCTTTTTTCCTCCTTGTCTTTGTAGAATGGCTGATTTATTGTATCTTTATGATGTGTTCTAAGCATCATTATTAAAATGGTACAACTTTGGTAATGTGCCTGACTTGTAAATTTCTGTGTGAAGTGTATGGATATCTGATTATCTATGGTATCAGCACACATTCTTGCACCAAGAAATGGCCAAATACCATTGTGAAAGAGCCGCAAATATCTGACAATATTTCTGAAATTCCAGAACATCAAAAGGAAGGAACACTCTCTGACTCTGACAGACTCTGAGTCTGCTGGCCGAGATTCAAGAAAGCAGCAAGTCAAAATATGGTGACAAGTGTACAGTAAGAAAACAATAGAGGCCTGAATAAGTCATTTCTTACAGTATGTGCTTGAGATAAAACAGGCCAATATTGAAATCTGCAGTATAGCAGTCACATCTAAAATAGCTCAACATGGGAAAGCTCTAATAGAATTCCACTTTAACAGATTGCACTGAAAGTGACAAACATTTTTAACAGCTGGGAAATAAATAATATGGAGTGTTGTTTGCCTGGAGGTGTAAAATTTGCATTCTATATAATTTACCATATCATACTTTGTACTTTTAATCATTGACTTGTCATATATAATAAGAATAAATGGATACTGTTCAGTAGTAAGCTTAATTTCCTTCTCATTCAAATAAAAATATGTGAAATGTTGTGAAAATAATGCAGCACAACAGAAAAAAGCTGGCTTTACAAGATACAGAGTCAAGTTCAGCAGTGTGACGTAGTTTTGTCCGGTCCCCTACCTTCTCTACTGCTGCGTACCGACTAGCCAGCTGCTTTCTGAGATCAGTAATGTGGTGGTCAAACTTCTTCAAGTCTTTTTTAAAGTTGTCCCGGAATGTAAGGAGGGGTTTCTCCACCTCACTTTGAAGCTGCAAAACATCAAGAAAAGCAGAAAATTCCAACCATGACAAAGATGCCTGTACACAAGTACTACAACACACAAGTAAAGAGTAATATGAGTAAGAAAAATAAGAGACAGAAAATGTAACTTGCATTAACTTAACTTCCATTGTGCTGTGGCCAAACCATGGATTGTGTACTTTACTGACAAATGAAGTCTGTTCAAACTTACCATAATTTCTCATAACCACACATAGTGTTTTGTTTCATGTTTGCATATCTCAGGAGCAAGAATGCCATCTTTGCAATTGCATTACTAAAAGATACAATTTACTCAATGTTAATACAAGGTATTACCAGTAGATTATATATGTGAATATTTACAAATGTCTTCCTGGCAAGTCAGTCCTGATTGCCAATGTCTTTTGTTTGTTTGTTTTTAAAATGTAAATGCAGGAGATTCACTGGGCCAATTTTATGTTTGGTTTTCAATCTAACTCTGGCCTTCTTAACAAAGTTGTGTTTTTGGCTCTTTGGAAATCTTAAAATGGCTAGGTCTTCATTAGAAAGAACTCTGCTCCCACTATGAGAGGACACACTAATGGATTGAGGTTCATATAAGCAGAACACCATAAGGAGCTCCGCACCTGGCATGAGGCAACTTTAAAATATGAGGAAGTCCATTTAAGCAACATAGGACACACCCCATGACCCCATTCCCGCCAGTATGTTACACATGTGGTGTCTGGTCATGGCTCCCCTCTATAAAGCAAAAAATAAATATCCGATCTTTTGAGCTATGGTCCAGGACCTTTCTGTCAGGCAAGTTACAGCTTCCATATGCACAGTATGCAATGTGAAAATACACAGAGTGATGAATGTGTGGAATAGCCTGCCAGGTCATATAGTAGAGGCAGAAACTCTGGGGGTTCTCAAGACCAGGCTTGATACGGTGTTGGATACTATCTAGCCTGTAGGTAATCAGAGCACTAGGTACAATTTAGTTAGGAAAATGGGGCATTTTTGGGCTCAATGGCCAGTTCTTGTCAGTAGTGTTATGTTATGTTCTGTTACATGAATTGTGCTAGATACTATGATTGCACACAAAGAAGCCTGTTCCCTTAGCCCTGCTAATGGTGTCCATTCAGACATACATGTACAGTATCACATTTCCTGCTATGTGACATTCATCTTCAATGAGAAACCTTTTTCCACAGTAGATATGTCAATAAGTCAGTGATGCTAAGGCAAAATAGACGCCAGTGAAAGTGGCAGGCCCTACAGCCGACACATTGTAGGTTTGATCCTACAGTACTTTATTAGTCAACTATGACCATGAGTCTTTGGGACACAGTTGGCTTCATCCTGACGGGACCACAGCGGGTTTAACTCAGCTGATGTTACGTAGGTAAATGCTCCCAGGCTACCAGCGGTTTTTAGAAAAAGTGGAACAGCTCTTCCCACCAGTGCTGGTTCTCCTGCAGCACAGGTTTATTGTGGAAAATATTCACTGGCTTATGGGTGAATGCACCAGAAAAGTGCACACAGATTAGCAGCAGCAGGAGTGCTACTTGCATGGAATGTGGGGCTGTAAAACGAGAGGCACAGTTGCTGAAAATTTCCAAATGGGGTGAAAACTATAAACTTCAAAATGGAAAACAACATGACTTTTTTAATAGTTAAAGTTGGCAACTGTAACCCTTTCAGAGCTGGGATGGAATAGCAGAGCGAAATAAAAGCAAATCCATATGGAAGTCATAGTGTGCATATGAAAGTAAAATATACTTCCCTATTGTTCTTTTTAGTCTATCAATTTGTAATAAAAGGAAAAACACAATTTAAAACAGTACTGTAAAAACAATACAGTATTGACATTGTTAAGCCGTTTATGTTATGTATTGGAAAAATCTATTTTTATGATAACAGTTGTGCTTGCTATCATAGAAAACATGACACTGCTTGGTGCATTTACTGTGTCCTTCGGTTTCTTTTCATCTCATGCCCCATTATGAAAATTGCTGCTGTTTCTTCCAATTTCTGGTGAGTTTAACAATAAAATGAATACAAATAAAAAAATGACAACACCTTATAATAAGCGTGTTGTCAAAATCACCTCAGAAATTACCTTAGATGAGAACTTCAGGTGAACCTCAGCTTCATCAGCCAGGCTCTTTTTCAGCTGAGCCCAGGCCTCCCCCAGTGTGCTGCAGAGAGATAGCGGCATGTCATACCAACAAAAGCACTCAGTACCTAATCCTCTAAGACTTTCTTAGTCTATAAAAGACACTTGGGTTTGTAGCCTATAAGTGACATTGCGACACTGAGGCTGTAAGAGGCTGTAGAGTACACAAGGTGTATGTTAACCTAGGCCCCTCTTATCACAGGCTGAAAATCCTGTTGTATTTTGAGTTTGAAGGGATACAATCCTCTTGCTTTGTATAAATTATAGAATTAATGAAAATCATACTATAAATAAAATTCACAACAAAATTCAGTCCCCTGAGCATTATGATGCATGCATGGTTGATTAACTGATTTATGATTGATGATTCCAAACCAAACCAAACTAGTTTTGACTGATTCTCTGATCTCTTAAGCTCAAGAAAAACCAAACAGAAAAATGACTTTGTCGATGTGTGTTTCAGCACAAGACAGTGTAATCGTTTGAACTGAAACTGAATGGAACTGACAAAACTCAGGAGTCATTTCAATGAGAACAGCTTTATGGAAAAATACTTTCAGTGAATTTTCCCATAAATGTCTATAATGGAGCTGGTACATTTGACATTAAATGATTCAATAACATACAATAATAAAAACATCACTTTATCTGACCTTTAAGTCAAGTTTTATTTGCGGTGATATAACACAAAGAACAAAGCAGTTCCCAGCACATTGGGTCAGGGAGCTAAAGGGTTCACTGAAAGCTTGGATGACCTGCAAATGACTCCAGTCTTACTCTCTTACTTATCACAGTAAACCATCAGCTGGAAACAGTGCACAAGTACAATGCACTACACGCACATACAATAAAATAAGTATATCTTTGCTAACAGACAGAATGAGAAACAAATAATATGAGGAACTACACATGAACAAGTAATATAAATACAAAGATTTAAAGACTGAAAATCATATTTAATAGAAATTCCCACTGAATAGTATTCATAGAATGAATAATCAACAGAAGAAGAACCTTCCAGGGTGTTTTTCATCTGTGATAAACAGTTAAACCTCCTCTGAGAGACATGCTATGTATAGAACCCAGGTGCAAGAATTTCCCTCAGTCACGAGAAGAATGTGTTAGATTCTTTTTTTTTTTTTGGTAAATGCACATGCTTCTCATTGAGAGATTTCCCTAATTTGGCCCAAAAACACTATTTTTCTAAAATCTTAAATTACAGCTGTTATTGTCCCTGAACAAACATTCCACAAATGTTTGGACTGAGTATTCCAGGGGTGCTTTCCATGTGAAGAGCACTATTTTCCTCAGTGGCCTTTTTTTCAACAAAGTCCTGACCCCGAGTTTTTCCTCACTGACCCCGAGTCCAGTGACTCCACAATGGGCAATAAGATTCCCCATAGACACTGCTATCAAGGGTGCTCTGTTGATTTCAGTTAAAAATAATTTGTAGGCCATTACTGAATAGACTGAAAAATACCTTTCCAGGGAATGAAAACACCACATTTCCTGTTGGCAAATTTAAATCATGCCCTTCAAATAGAAAGGTTACCACACCACAGATTACCCATAATAGTATAACAATACTCTTGGGAAAGAGGCCAAAATTAAATTCTTTTTGAAGTAATACAAAATAGCAGTACATTTGTCAGTCCCACTTTGTGCTGTGAACGACACAGTACAGTATCCCTTTGAAATCCCCCCCGGTGTATTGTGTATATGATACAGGGTATTTGTCTGCATATTTATCGAGTATAGTAAATTACAGATTAGTAAAGTGGGGAAAAAAGCAAAACAGTATTGTACAGGAGTGTCACATGCCCTTTCAGAACAATGCCTTTTACATTGCAGCCACACAACAAGTAAATTCATGAAAAAACAAGTGATTCCAAGCATGGATGTAGGAACCAGCTAGCAAAGCAATGATTCATCATTCTCCACAAAGAAACTGAATGGACAGAATAATACAAGTATTGTTCTGTGTTAAATGTCTTTGGGAAAGGGTGGGTAGACCTCAGTGGCGTAATCTATTTTATAACAAACAATACCCCCTTTTGGTCATTCAGCCATGATAGCGCACCAAGCTACAGACATTTGTGCAGAGTGGAATCTTGTTACAGCACTGTGACACACACACTTTTACACTTGATATAGAAACCCAATGACCCCACTACGTATATACACTGCATCTATATAGCATGTACACTGGACGATATACCTTATGTTTTCACAGAGGTTACAATGCAGCATCCACTCTGACAAAGAACCAAAACACATTCCAATTCTGAAATGTATGATAACAACAATGTATGAAAAGCAATCAGATTCAATCTTTCTCAGTTTTTGTTTTGTCGATGAAAGAAGTTGATAATAATACTGCACTAGTTTCGTCTGGTCATTCGTTTTTAGAGAGTGTGAGAACTAAGAAGCTGACAAAACGAAACCATTTAGGTTGGACATAAACTTGCTGCTATCTTGTGAGACTATTAATCAGAGAATGTGAGTGCTAGCTTGTTTTACTCTTGGGGTTAAAATGATTTCTTTCAGGGACTTGTGGATTTGCCAGCTGTTGTTTTTAACATTCACTCTAGCCAGGGGGCCTGGTGATATACTGTTAGCTCTGAAGCCAAAAAGTACTGCATTTCCCTGTTTCATTAATCAAAGAACAATTGCATAACCCACAGGTTGTCAAATCGTGGTAATACCAAATCATGAGACATTAATGAAGTATTTAATGGTTAACACACAAGGTTGTTTACCAGTTATGCCTTTCTACACACCACTTTAATTATAGCCACACCTCTGTGTTGGAACAATTACAGTAGCCAGAAAGCCAAATGCTCAGGAGAATTAACTGCAGCGATTGTATCCTAAGTATGAAAAACCTTTCAAAATATAACTTTTGTATTGTGGTAGGATTAACAGACCCTTAATTTTCACTTCAGCGAACATTTACATAGAAAGTAGTTTTTCTGGATATGAAAGTACTGTATATAACTTATTTTATTTTTTTAAATGTATTTTTTAATTGTATTTATCTGTTATTGTTCTAGCCTGGAGTTTAAGAGTTGTTATTGATACAAATTACATATAGGCCCATCTTACAACTATCTCTCTTTCTCATTGTGACACTTTATAACAGGTCCTGCAAAAATGTTTAAAATCAGTTTTCCGTCTGCTGGTGATTTATGCATGAGTTCAAAGAAAATGAAAAGTATAGCTCATGTGCAATGACGTATCATCACATCTGCCTACAGGGCCTTGTTCACTGAAAATAATGGCACACGAGGGGATCAGAATCTTTAGTGTCACAGATGTCCAATGTTATATTGGAATGAAACAACATAGAATAGAATGTCACACTATGTTGTTCAAAATCCCAAAATTTAGATTTCTTTCAAAAAGCAGCTAAAGTTTTGTACACGTTAAATTATTAATTATTTTACAATCAATACTTACCCAGCTTTACATGAGGTTTAACTAGAAAACAATATATAAAACTCATTCTGCTATTGTAGCATATACTTTTGACTCAAATGCAAATGAGAGATTATATAAATGAAGATGATAAAACTCACCCTTCTTCCTGGGCAGCTAGGGGAATCTGTGAGAGCTTTGAAAGGTTCTTTGCATATTCCTCTTCAATCTTTATTCTGGAAAGGAGGAAAATGGTAATCAAGGCTTGGGGAATGAGCTAATAGGGTAGTGCAATTTCTTGTGCTATTACTAGAAGTGTGTATGTACTCTGTAATGTCATGTGGATACGTGTAAACATAGTCTAATCAAGAAACTAGAAACATGTTTAATGTATTTAACATAATTCTAGCAATTCTAGTAATTAGCGGATATGAAAACAAGAGGAGCTCTGATAAAGAAAAAAAAGCAGGCTATTAACAACCGTTTTTGAGTCCTTTCCTTTCATTAGACTTAATATAATTTTGCATCCAACACTTCCGACATTTGACGGTTGAGCAGGACAGTTCAGCGCAGGGAAAAACCGTTAAAGATTAGTGATGCCAATCTGTATAACCATTGCGGCTATTGGGGCTACTCAGTCGTGTTACTCATATCTGAAAACTATATTTACTTGAGTGTTCTTTCCACTGGCTTTACCTAATAATGCTGCATATTGCTCACATTTCTGACGTTCACAGGACTTTGCTAAACAGCCTTGCGCAACGCAAATGCGCTTGGGCCAGGCAAATACAGGAACATGGATTGAAGAAATGACGGATGCTATTGCAATTGCATTGCGACTGGTATCTTGGCAACGGTAAAAGCATTTCAATAACAGGCCAAAAATATACCACATGTGGTGCAACAATAACCACACACAGGATCTTTTCAACAGATTGCCAACTTTCTAGAGATATTGATATGCTGATGTAGGCTCATTCAATTGGAATAAGGACAAAAGAACAAGGCAATACCTGCCTGCAATATGAGGTTACTGAAGCTATGCTTCTGGTTCTTTTGATAAAACAATATACTATTGAAACTGATAGACTTTCCAGGACTAACACAATGCAATGCATTTGATTTATTATAGTTTTGAAATGGCATAGGACTCCTACTGAATATACACATTTAATACAGGACATTATGTACCTTTTGCCATAAAGGAAAACATATACAACAATTATACCCAGAAAATGAAAAATGTCTTAGTGCTTATAGTCAGTGCTCATAGTTTAATTGCGTTGTCTAGTAAAACTAAAACACTGCATAGGCAGACAGCATTGGATAGTGCAGATTAGTCTAATGTATTTTGCATATGTGTACTGTACAAACACGGGGCATCTTCTGTTGTCTAAAATTAATTCAGTGTTAATTCATTAAGAATGTAGGCCTTATCAATTCAGTCACCTTTCTCGGATGAACTCCGCCATTTCTTTCTGCATTTGTTTACCCTTCAGCTGCTTCTGAAGCAGAACCTCGAAGCCAGACACAGAGGCGTTTCCCTGGGGGTCCTTTTTGTCAGTCTACGTATGGAAGGAAGAGCGAAAGAAAACATGAGAAGCATGCAAAAAATAGACAACAAACATGACGGAACGTAAATTCCTTTGCAAACTGCATACATTCGCATTAGAAAAATGTTAATTTACTTTGATCTTAAATGTGATAATGGGTATCACTTCATTACAGAACAAAACATAAATAGTGCACTTATAAACACAGGCAAATAGGGACTGATAATGTTCATGTGTGGGCTGCCCCTACATGACACTGTCTCTCTTGGGGGAGATACTGAAGTGACAACATTTCATAATGCTGAGAAAACATCAGATAAATGAGACACTAAGATTCACGTCACATGGTATTTGAGACATTTACAGAGTAAGACCCCAGAGTAGAAACCAGAGATGATCCCCGTTGTACATAAGTACATAATTGGCTGGTATTCATTTTCCTACAGTGGCAGCAGGTGTATTACACTGTGAAAGACAGTGCTATGTGATGCATTATGCATGCATCCGCATCCACATCTCAAAAGGTTGCTGCTCTGAATCAGAGGTGCAGTCATGTTCCTGGGTGTAACTGCCAACATGTGGTCAAGGGGAGCACTGTTGGCAAACGACAGGTCTTCTCTTACCCAGAAATAATCGCAGTAGCTCCACTCACTGGGTTTTAAGAGCTGCTGTTCTGGCATATTCATAGGCAGAGGAAATGTGACACAATTAATCTGAAGAAAAAAGAAAAGAGTTATTTTACTACTTCAATAACAGGAAATGCACATGCGTAACTCTGTTAAAGTGTGAATATTTATTTATGTGCATGCAAGAACATTTGCTCATGGCTTCCTCCTGCATGTCCATCTGTGTGTGTGCGTGTATATTCGTTCATAGATACCAACATTTGTGAGTGCCTGTATGAGAGTACATGTGCCCATCCAGTGAATACCACTTGTGTGTGTGTGTGTGCATGCGTGCGTGCATGTGTGTGTGTGTGTGTGTGTTTTCAGTGCGCTCAAGATCTTATTTGTGTCTTGCTCTGGACTGGGGTCCTTTGAGGTCACGAGTGTGGCAGGACTAATTCACTCTCAACCACCCACACAAGCTAATGTGCTGACAGCAAAAGCAGAAGACTAGAACAGCTCTGAGGAAAGAGTTGTCCTCTCACGTGTATCCTGCCACTGCCGTTGAGAGACACAGCTGAACACAGCTGGTCACCCTGCCTCCAGCACCAAGTGTAGTGCTGATCAATCCAGCCCAGCACACATGGTCGCTGCACTGTTCAAGTCAACCGCATTACCAGGGTAACAAAAAAAGGCGGCTGACAACCCCCCCTCACACAGCAGACCGCTGCCAGCGGTGCCCGACAGATTTGGGATCGAGACGTTCCACCGCACCCAAATGCCACTGAGCACAGTGTCACAGCAAACACGCCCTGTGCTCAGAAAGAATACATGTACTGTTTGGTCTCCCGTGCCGCCAATTACAGTTCAAGGGCTACAATTATGTAATGTGGGCCATCTGTAAGGCCTTTCCTGCCAAACCCAACAGTCCGGCATGTGACCTTTTCGCTCTCTGCGGACCATCCTGGCAGCTCTGCAATGTTTCACAAAGTCTATGTGCTGTGAGAATCTTGGAAACCTAAATTCTTAACAGATCTTGAGGGACTAAAGCTCGGATTGCTCAGAGAGGGGAGGAGCTTATGCTACAGACTCTCTTGCAATTGGCTGCAGCGTAACTTGTTCCCTGCCAGCTGAGAAAGGAGCGTGACTTCACACTTGCCATGAGGCCCAGCCAAACAGAAATCTACAGCTCACCAGCAATACTGCACTCCTGGGACATAGCACTGAGCAGCATGAGAATAACTGCGGCTGTGTCTACTTTCTGCACAGCCTAGGAAAGAACTTCTCACTTTCACAATTTCATGTCAATTAGCAAAATGTCTTCACTAAGCAAATACCACATCGCATAAATATATTCTGTTTGGCACAAACTGTACAAGTTTTAAAGATGGAATCTTTCAGACTTTTCAGCTGTCCTTAATCAATTATATCCACAAATGCTACAACACATTATAATTCATATGTGCAGGATCTTAGGCCAAAATATTTCACTGTCATAACAATGACATTGAAATCAATGGGCTGTTTCACTAAATCTTTCTTCAAACTAAGAACAAAATAAAATCACAATGTTCAAGATACAAGTCCATTATAGTCATTTAACCATGGGCAAGTGAACTAAAGACTGAAGGTAAGCATTCTTATTTTACAGCACTAGGAAGAAGCTTTTTATTTTAAAATTTTTTTTAACACTTTAAAAGCAATCATTTTAATCAATCATTAAAACAATTACTACTAACAAAAAATAAACCTACTTTTTAATGCCAATTGATATGAATTTGCATGACTTCAAACAGTGGCTCAATGAAAAAATCAGCTTTTCCTGCATGAAAACAAGTCTGGTTCCTGTGAACTACAGGGCCCATGGTTCTGCTTCCAATTAAAGAAACATCAGACCCTGTGCTTCACTGAAAATGTACAATAGAAATGATGTAACTGGCCATTCTGGCAAGATTACTGAGGGAAAAAGTATGAAGTATGTGTTTCAGAATTGAGGCAACACAAAACAATTTAATTGTGTAAAGTGTAATTATGAGAGCTGTTTATTGAAAAAGATCCAAATCAATAGCAGTCCTGTTGATATTGCTCCAAACTAATAGAGACAGGTTTACATTTAACAATGTTAGGCCTAACATATATTTTATCCTCCTGAGAGTGATACTGAAATATTATCCTGCAACCAACTGAAAACACACCGGTTAAGACCACATCCTGGTTCCCAGATCCCAGAGATATCATTTATCTAAATACCCCCACCTTGAATGCCCTCACCATGAGCACTTCCTGATGCAATTAAGCAGACATTCTAAACGTGATTCTTGTGTGATATAATTGCTCACATAACTTAGTGCTTGTTGTAAGCAATACTACAAGGATAGGCTTTAAAATTTGATGTCAGTTATAGCTTCCAATAATGGGCGGATGTTTGTGTGATTCTACACTTGTAGTGGGTTATGCACCTATTTCCTGTTCTGTATATATTTTTGCAGTGTGCATTATAGCCTTATGTAAGCTGCTCAAATATGAAGCTGTGAAATAACCAATTGACAGCCAAAGGTTTACTTCATATTGTGCAACAGGAGGATCCCGCCCCATGGAATCCCGCCCCATGGAAAAAGCATGGAAAGGGAACACTTACATTTATGCTCCTGAAACATTTCCATAGATGTATGTTGTCATGCGCTGGCATGGCCATGTTACACTGTGCAAGTAGTGATGAATAGTTAATTTTGTTGTGATTCTCCATTACCAGAATGACTACCGTGCACAAAAACCTGACTGCAGCCGGACATAAAAAATATTTCATCAGAGAGAAAATACAGTGTTTTCAATAGTGCAAGTGGCCTGAGTATTGCTCCAATAAATCACATTTGCCATCCATACAAACAGCAAAAACAGCAGTGACGTACTTGAATTCATAATGTGTATATATATATATATATATATATATATATATATATATATATATATATATATAAATGTAGTAAAACACTACAATTTCATATTCTTTGAGAGATCCCTTTCCAACCATGAGTGGCTGCATTCACAGATGAACTTAATGGTGAACTTTCCTTGCCACAGGCTTTGCAGTAAATGCCTAGACTGTAAAGAAACATAAACCATGAAGCTAAGTCAATAAAAAGCTGCCCTGTCATATTGTGTAGAGAGCCATCATCCTTGATCAATCAATATCCAGCAATATTCTCCAGGAAGGCGATCCACTTAATCTACTTTACAGTGCATAACCAAGATTGTTCATTCTTAATACTGATCCTAATCTCATCCACATAAATGCCTCTTACTGATTACAATAAATGATGTATCTTACTTTTTACAAACGACTGTTGTTCTGAACCCCCTTGGCTTTGGTGCATTATGCCATAAGCACCTGTTATTTAAGCTTTCACAGATTTTCCTCAGTTTCAGTGTGCCCTTTAAACTGGCATTGCAGCTCCTATTTATAATCCCACTGGAGTCACACCCGAGTCAGGTGTCAAGATTGGCCTGCACAGCGTCGCAGTCATTATCACACTCTATCATTCTTCAGCTCATTTACCGCTCCCTGCCAGTTCTATTCTATTTCTTTCTAAGGAAATACAAATGCACAATGAATGGATGGATGAAGGAGACACATCGTGAAATGGAGCCATGCAGTATTGCATAACCATTTTGACCCATTTCCCCCTCGGTCAGTTTAAAATGATTTGGCATGTAGTTTAAATGGCCATCGGGGGTTATAAGTACATTGACTCAGTAGAAGCAAGGTCTTCAAATCTATGTACAATTGATAACATCTACACATCATTTAAAAGTGTGTAACATTCCACCCCTCCTTGGAATGTATCGGTGTATGTGTCTGTATGTGTTTACAAAAATGGCTTTATTTTATGAGCATAATAATGGTGTCACCGGAAATGTACATGTAGGAAGCATTTGGTTGTTATTTGGTGAGGTGTAACTACTTATTTGGTAATTAAAATGGTTAACACAATGCATGCTAAAAGCATGGTGCAAGCATGTAACACTCTGCAGTTGGTTTACAATCAATGATGAAATCACAAGCAATAATATTATATAAATAAATATATCTGATCAACAAGATCCATAAAGGAATAATTTCTTGGACTGTATCTTACACAACCAGCACAACTGTGTCTATCCAAAACAAAATACAGTTACATTTTTACTCTATACTCTATTTATAAACCTACAGAATAATGACAGACATAAGAAAATATATGAGCAAGTATACAGTAAGTCAGAAAGAAATATGATATAATCACAGCACCAATTAATAAACGTAATAATACTGTGGTAAACAAAACTAAAAAAAGACAACAACTGATGTGATTCACACATTCACCTCATGTAGAGCATCTACCGTGAAAAATGAAGCCTTTGTTGATGAGAGGAAAAACCTTTTATCATTTTACTTCCTGTACTTCAGTTGGCTTTGCTCTCCTCCTGCCTTTACCATTCTCCTCTGTTAGACTGACAGTGCTAGAGATATTTCTGCATGACAGGAAAACTTGAGTTCTGACAAAAATATAATCCCTTTTTTTTCTTCCCATGCTGAAAAACCTAGATGGAGCTATGGAGTGTCTTTTTCGTCTTACGGCACTCCAGTAATGCAGAGGGTCATCCTACAGCCCGCAACAAACCCTGAATCTGCCAGTGTGTTCTGTGGCTGGAAGGTCTTTGAGGTGATGGATAATGAACCACAGTATTACTGAGGGAGGGAGGGTTTTGGGTGCCAGTGTATTCCTTGCCTCACTCCCACTGAAAGACTCCTCTAGATGAGCAGGTGCACACAATCTGCCCACGTTAGTCGTGCAGTTCTCTGACAGCAGGGCTGCTGCAGAGAGTAGACAGAAATGGTCATCTGATAACTCATCTGAGAGCGTGTGCTAGTCTGCACCATCCCAAAGGTCTCTGCTCTAATGGAATGGACCTAAAAAGCACTTTAGCATTCTACATATATTTCTCACAAATTTAAGTAAATCATTTGGGACTTGGCTCAATTCCATGGACAATTTTAAATAAATACCCTACCCCATTGAATGCTAATATTTAGAATTACTACAACTGCTGCTACTACTATCAAAAAACAAACAAACAAAAAAAAAAACACAAATCTGACCTATGTGCAGATGTCCCTGTACGTGCACTCAAATATTCACACTTGCACACACACACACACACACACTCAGCCTAGAGCCCTGTCACTTTGTTCATTTTCTGCTTCAGCACACCCATATTGATGGTGATGACAGTATTATTTCCTCGACATACATCATTTCCATTGCTTCTCTCCATAGAACATTAAACACCGCTGAGAAGGTGCATATTTAAATATAGAAGATGGATTCTTTATTTCTTGCCAGTTTTTTTGTGAATTTGTGAATTGCGAAAGAGGAATTTGATGTCTGTGCATCATTTAGCCAGTTACCCCAGCAACAGTTTGAAATGGACAACATCTACAGTGACCTCATGAGAGAATAAACAAATATACTGTTTTGCATCGTGACTCATGTTAAGAAGGCTCAAATGAGTACTCAGGGGCCTGGATTGTCTGTATTTTCTATTGGAAGGAATATTAATAATAATTTATAATATTTTTTTTTTCCCTAAGGAAATGTGATCTATTTTCCTGTTGATCCAGACATCAAATTTATGTTTTTAAAGGACAAATGCCTAATCACATAAGCAATAAGACATGCATGTGGGTTCATCCTAGGTCATTCCCTAATTTGTATTTCATAAAATGATGGTATTTAATCTCTTTCTGAAGCACCCTTTCATCCAAAGAGCAACATCTGAGATGTAAACATCTGCTTTTTCTGCCTTTTATAACAGCAATGGGGACTGTAGCATTAGTTTTCCAACATAGAATCAGATACCCAGCTATACTTAGATTAGATATGGAAGTCAGACAAAGATAAATAGTGAGGACACCAGTCAGTTCATTTCAAGGAAACAACTGGTTTGTTTTAGATCCAGTATGAACTGGCTTGACAGAAAGTAAATTAAAACACAAGGCAGGTCAGGGAAAGGACGCTCAGCCAAGTCTGCAGGTTGATGATGTTGATCCAGGCTATTATCTGAAGAGGCTGATACAATTCTATTCATTTAGCAGATGCTTTTAATGATACAATTCTATTCATTTAGAAGATGCTTTTAATGATTTAAAAAAGTACTATTTCACATAGTAATATATAGTAAAGGTAAGTAGAAGTCCGTTTTGATGTTAATGGGCTTGAGCAGGTATTGTGCAACCTGGTCGGTTGACAGCGAAGCTACTTACAAAAGCAAACAAATAAGGAAGCTGACTGGGAGACAAGTGAATAAATAAATTAGACAAACACAATTTGAAAGAGGCCCTTCCCTTTCCGCCCAGTGTTTACAAAACTGCTGATCTTTTAGAGAAACCCCCCCGTCCGTCCGTCTTACTCACAAGACCAGCAGTGGAAGTCTCCAGTGCTGCTGAGACAGCATGCCACTCTGGTACTGTTGCTAGGGAACAAATTACATCTGGCGTAAAACTCTTACCCCGCCTACTTTATTATAAAGATTTGTGTTTTCAATGAAACCCCACCATAAAGGTTATGAATAGGGTTTTAAATACCTCTATTTCCATTATTGTTTTATCTTTAATTACTTGTTGTATGTGGTTGCTTTCTAAAGAAAACAACTTTCACATTATAATTCGAAGCACCTCCTGAAAGAAAAAATCTCAGCTTTCACAATAGTACTGTATTCTGTTTTTACTCTCTGCTATATAGACAATGTCCATAACTGCTATGCATTAAGAAATTATAAATGCAAATAAATAGGCTAAAAAACTAGATAATTCATCATTTTAAAGGTTACATTACATGCGATTTTAGGAGGACTTTCCCCCACTTCTCTGAAAAGTTCAGAATCTATCACTAATGGAAGTTAATCCGCTCAGTATGGGAAGTGGCGAGACAGTGCGCTTACAGCTGAGCACTCTGCCAACTTTATTTCACAAAGACTTAAGGCTACAGCTTTCATCTGGCAATAAAACCTTTATCTGGTAACGGATTACCTTTAATTAACACTGAACAAACAAGAACCCGGAGAGGCCCAATATGCCTACTGTTTTAAAAGTCTCAACTGCATGTCGGTTCAACAGTTTCATTCTGTCTGAAAATATCTTGGTGGTGCACAGACATAAAATGTGAGTAATTGTTTTGAATTAATACAGATTCTGAATTTTGCATTGCAGGATTCTTTATTTCAACATTTTCTTTCAACTTTAACTATCCTTTGTGCAGCAAGAACAAAGCCTTATCTTAACAAAATCCTTTTTTCAATGATTGCTGAAGCATTCACATTGGAATAGGGGCTTATTTAAGCCCTTCAGACTAACTTCACATCTGATTCCTCAAGCATCCACAACTGTATCAGACACTTGGCATGTGTCCTACAATGGCCTTGAGAAGAATAGGGCTACATTTGAACAAGGGGGAGGACCCCAGTATTGTAGCACTGATTAATAAATTATGGTAATGAAGAAATTATACTGATTAAGAGGTTTTACCATTATCTCTAAATTAGTCAGCCAAACTGGATTTTGTGCACCAAAGCATTATGTATGGTATGGGATGTAGACATTCCATTTTTATTATGGAATAATGTGACAGGTCTTTTGTGGCCATTTGCCAGCATTAACTAGACATGACTGAGAAACAGATTAGGTGAATTTTGAAAGACTGAGCACATGGCAAGGGTCCAGTTAAGTCCTAGAAGTACTCTCCCACAGAGAGTTCATTTTTGGTTCAGCCATACTATAGGAGTATGTGAGATAACTACATCACATAAAATATTCTTCATGATGGAATATTTTTATAAAACACAAAAGAGGTTGAACACGCATGAATTCACTCTGTTCTCAACATTAATTTAGTTTGGAACTTAGGAACTATAATAAAATCATACATGCATCCCAGGCTACAAGACTAAGTGAGGAATTTTGAAATCCTGAGCATAATTACATCTAAATTTAAACTTGGTGTTGCTGATTCCTTTTTGGATAAATGTTTTCAGCTGTACTAAATTGCAACAATTAAATGCCATTTTGGCAGAACTGCAAACCTACAGTTCTACGAGAGTACAAATACATATAAAATTTTTGGTCAGTCTTTGGTCCACCAGAGGCTTTTATTTTCACTGCAAAAGTATATCTTCACTGAAATAGACTGAATAACAGAAAAAAGACTGAATGGAAAAAAATGGTTCCTCTATATATTTCCCCATAACAGTGCGATTAATCTCGCTACAGACTGAGGGTATCGCCAGCTCTGCTGCTCCTCTGAATGGATGCTAGATGATTTGGCCTTGAAAGCGCTGATTTCGAGCTCAGATTACGCCTCTGACATTCCAGGTTCACAGGCTCCTTGGGGGAAGGGAGGAGCGGAGCCCTTTCTGAAGCACATAAGTAGGAGAGGGCTGGGGGTAGGAGACTGTGTCTATAGCCTCCATTGCCAGCCTTTTCACTCTCAGCTCTGTTCTCATTTCAGTCTGTGGCAGCACAATGAGAACGAATGCGCCTCATTACCAGTCTATTACATGACAAGTCACACAATCAATTTGAATAAAATGAGCTAATCTGTTTTTTAGTGTATCATAGCTAACATCTAATTAATTTATCCTTACAGCTAGCAGCAAATAAATCTAGAATCCATGATTGCACATAAATATCAGCACAGATGAGGTATCTACCACAAACCATTTTCTACTGTACGCAAACAGCTCACGTGAAAACCACCCCCACATTCACCCCTCAAGAAACCTCTATAAAAATACATAAGATTAACACGACTCCTGCCCTTCCTGACCGTGAACGATTTCCAGTCAAGCTCAGCGTTCACATAGTAAGCATCTGAATTTCTTATTCTTTTTAGCGCGCCTCTCATTTCAACTCCCATTAATCAATAGTATCGCCTCTGTCACCATGGAAACTGGGCATGCTGCATCTCCCCTCACCCCAATCCCCTACGTCCACAATTCTCGATGTAGTCAAAAAGCCACACTGACAGCAGCTACCGAGGCAAGGATTACAACATAAAAATCACAATTCAGAAACAAGAACCCACCAACTGTCGTCAGCACAGCCTAAATTCATTTTAAAGAGATATTCAACCCTTTCTTCCTCTCTTATAATCACATTATGAACCAATAGGAGACACAGTAAATCATTAGAACCATTAGAGACTTATAAATGTCAACCCGTAATAAGCTGATGAGTATATGTATACTGCTGAATTATTCGATTCAGCTCTTATGTAATATCCTGTTTAAAAAAAAGATATTATCCAGCGCAGTTGTTGTACTGTGCTTCCAAGTACAGTGAGCACCTCTGAAGCTCATACAAGCTAAACATGGAGGCAAGTTACAAGGGACAGGAAAATTAGCTTAGGAACTGACAACAGTCCTCTTTACTTTTAACTTAGAATGCACTTTTGGACACTATACAACAGGACATAAAAGCAGCCATTACATTCAATTACCATTACCTCAAGAGAGACTGATACTATTCAAACGGCTCACACATTTTTCACAAGAGTGAAAATAATAATGAGCACAAAAATAATCTTTTCTGAGCTACTAATCATGAAGCATTCTTCCAGGGATGCTGTCTGTCTAGAGACAAGTTCACTGTTGTTTTTGGTACTCACAGTGATTGTGGTTTCCCTGTTCTGTTTCCTGGTTGGAGAAGTGGACCCAGGGCTCTGTGGGGAGAGACAAGAGGCATCATCAAAGCTACCCTCCGTGTCAGACATTGTTGGGGTTTTCGGTTTTTCCCCTTTGTTTCAGGCAGTTTTCGCGGTGAGGAGCTTTGCTGTTCGCTGTCTTGTTGCTGCTGTTGCCGTGGCGAACGGGGGTCTGCTCTCAGCGGCGACGTGGTGCGTTCTCGTGGCTGTGAGTGTGCGGTGAAGTCGGCTGCGTTAAGCTGTCACCCGAGTCCTGAGGTAATCAGCGGTGAGAGAGAGTGGCAGCACAGCCTTCCACATCCCCCCTCATCCATGCTATGCCCACTGGAGCAGCACATGGACTGTGTGGGGGGATAGTGGGATTTATTTACACTGCATTCAATGCACCTCCTCTCTTGCTTTAAAAAAACAAAAAAAGGAAGGCAGGAAGGAGAGATGAAAATCTGGGATGGGCTTTGTGTATATAGCAGAGTGATGATTACTCCAAAAGCTAATTATGGTCTAGGGCATACACAGCAGCTGGAAAAGATTGTCTTATTTTCAGAAAAGGATGACAAATGGATTGAAGAGAGCTCCCATGTCCCTCTGGGGGAATGTGTTTGTTTGGAGGAGAAGGTATTTGTGCGCATGACTGCAGTGTTGTCATTATCACCCACCTTTTAATGATAGTGTTACATTAGAGTTTGGCTATGTAGCGGTGTGGAGCTGCTACAGATGATCACCTGTGTCAGGACTGCAGGTTCCAAGCCCTCTGCTTAACAGAATCATCTTTAAGTGCTCGTTATGGCTTACATTCAAATGTATCAGCACAAGTTACATAACAAAGAAGTGGATACTGCTCATGAAATAATGGTGCAGGCATCCAAAAAGCAACACCGCTTCAAAATGCTGCTCATACCCTTGAAAAGGTCGGAATAAAAAAAGGTAAAATGATACACTGATTGATGGTAGCCCATCACTGAGGTCTTCAGCTACACAGGAAGATCTCACATTATTATGCACACTGCCCCAAGTGGGAATTCTACTGGTGTGTAAAAAATTGCAGCCCATAGAAATGAAAGATCAGAGGAAAAGCACTGCCTTTCTGCGAAGCTGGATGGCAGGAGTCTCAGGGATTCCGAGAGGAGGGAGATGAAAGGAAATGGAACACACTGAGCTCTGTATTTCTGCAGTGGCAGTTAGACAGCAGAGCAGGGGTCCTCTCTTGCTTACCTGCTGATCGGTACTGGCCTTTCGCATATGGGACAGGTCCAGCTGGTGCAGGGGGCTTCCAGAGCCGTGAAATCCATTCACTGCAGTGGAAGAGAACAGGCGAAGGGATGGGGTCACAGGCAAAAGATTAAAGTAAGGTGTTAACTGTTTTATGGTTACAAATCCAAGAAGGTGTGTGCACGGGAGTCCTTAAATATTAATAAAAGTCTGTTATCCCCACGTCACTTAAGCAAATGCTATGCAAACCAATCGTTTGAAATGCATCATTTAGCTTGCCAACTGTGTATAACACAGACACTGGTTTCAAGTTGTGTCTGCATTCATTCCATTGGTTCTGCAGACTGAACATCTGTAACCTACTTCTTGCTGGCCTTCCTGCAAATTCTATATAGTCAATCCTGGCCCTCTCAAAACCATCCAATTCCAAAGCTATCTTGCTGCTTGTCAGATTCTACCAGGTACTATTTCTACCAGATCTATTTCAAAGACAAAGCCCAACATGGTGCACTGGAGCATACTATTCTCTCATACCTACAAAAGCTAATGTTCTAGTGTAGTTTATACATTCTAAAAAAGATAACTTTGTGTTAGCTCATTGTTTTTATTGTTGTTGTACAGCAGTTTTTTTCTGAACATGTTTCATTTTCAATAAAAGGTACAACTTTTTTTTTTTGGGGGGGGGGGGGGGGGGGGGGGGGATTTGGGTGACTGTCAGTTTAATGTTATATGCAATTCAAACCAAAACAAATCTTGCTGAATTGCGATCTGACATTGTATTTCAGTGGCCTGCTTTTGATTTTTTTGCCATGTTTATGGTAAAGAAAGTCTGAGGTTCTAGTCAAAGAACGTTAGTTTTCACTGAATGATACACCAGCTACGAGTTGCAACTAATTAGTCAAGCAGTAGTAAACACATTGTAACTACCTTTCGGTGCTGGAAATGTATGTTTGAGTCACATATTTTTAGCAAGCTAAATCCAGTTCAATATCTTTATAGCACATAATTAAATATCACACATGGGAAAAATTATACATCAGAATTAGTTTCGACCATCCTGCCAATCTAAGAAAGAATAAATAAATAATATATTCAAAACTAAATTAAAATAGATCAATTTGGTAACTTAAATCACATTTAGTAACTTGAGAATCACATTTGGTAACTTGAGACAAGTTCAATCCTGTTTGTTATAAATTTAGCCTGTTTAAATCTAACACAACTTGAAGAACTAAAGGCTTGTATTTGTATTCATTGCTACAATTTGTGCAGTTCATTGAAATGGTTTAACTGAAGCCTGCCAGCAAGAACTTATTTCTTTTTTAAATGTACGCAGCAGGGGTTAGTAAACACAGTAGATGTGTAAACTCCATCAACGGTGGGTTGCATGTACACCCAGCAGTCTAGCACCCTGCTCCTCAGCACTGTTTCCTAATGAAAAAAAAAATCCACAAGTCCTATGTATAATACAGTCAAACTAGAACAACATTTTTTGTGAGTCACTCAGACAAACATCACATGAAATTGCAACTTGGGAAAGAAAAACTTGCATAAAATCAAAACTGTGCATACTTAGACTAAACAGTAGATTGTTGGAGCTATTTTGCAAGATTTGGCCTTGAAATTCAAATTTATCATGCAATGCTTTGTAATTCATGGAATCCATACAACTGTATTCATAATATCTCTACAGGCAATATGACTCTTTTTGACTCACTGAAAAAATGATCTGGAATTACGTGCATTGTAAGTGAAAATAAACTAATATGTCCAGCACACACTTATCTTTCATAGATTATAGAACACAAAATTGAATATAATCATAATCAAAATAATGACTACAGCATAAAGATAAGGTGTAAAACACATTTTACATTATTTTCATTTTTCATGGTACATTTTTTTTTCTCCGTTACCAGCAGGAGCCAGTTTTGTTTAACTTTAATCAAAGTTTTAAAGTCTACTGCCTACTGGACATGCATTACACACAAATACACACACATTTCATAACCATTTTAGCCGCATTTCTGAGTGAGCATTTGTGCCACTCGATTTACTGAATTGCACACACTTCTCTGACTATTCACACTACTGGTCATACAGCCATAGCCAGAGCTAGTTGGAGAAGCTGGAACTATCAGCCTGCAAGCACCTCGTGCATTCTTGGAAGGAACTAATGCAGCAGAAACCCCAGGAACCCTGACTGGCTTTCAGTCAACTCTTCCCGGAATAGAATAAAGCTAGTTGCTCAAGCCCGCTGTGGGGTTTTTTATTTATTATGGTGAGAATTCTTCGATCTTCAATTATTGTAGAGGTCTTACAACCAGGCCCTTTTCGACTGCTGAGTTCACCAGTGCTCTCTTTGGTCTTAATGATGTTTCAAACAGATGATTTTGGTAATCATAAGGCTTGGCCTATGTCTCTGACTGTCCTATTTCTCAGCTTCATAATGGGTTCCTTGACTTCCATTGGCACAACTCTGGTCTAATGTTGACAAACGCCAATAACAGACTCCAAAGGCAATCAAAAGCCTTGAATCAAGCCTAGATATTGATAACTCTATTATACCTCCACTAAGGAAGCAATTGAACACACTTGACTAATCAGAAACACTTATGAAGTCCCAATTGTCCCAAACATTATGGTGCCCTGAAATGGGGGGCTATGTATAAAAAGTGCAGTAATTTCTACATGGTGAAACCAAAAAGCATAAAAATAAAATAATAATAAAAGCTGAGAATCTGCATTTTAACCACATTTGAATTGTTTGATTACAAATCTAAAATTGTACAAAGCCAAATAAAAAAAATGTCTTTGTTCCAGAAATGATGGAACTCACTGTACTCCACCCCCAAAACTGCAATGAAGCCAGCTTGCACTTGCAGTGGGCACCTTTAGCAAAGCTACTTACCTCATATGTATTTAATCTCCCTATGCTCTTCGGATATACATTTTCAGTTTTATCAGCAGGCTGCATCACAAGTAATATATACAGTATGCTTTCATCCTTCACCACCCTCAAGGCACACAAAGCAAAGGACATTCATGAGTAATAAGGGACAATTTCCATAAACAGACTTTTCCCATAATGATATGGTGATTCTTGAAAGGATGTGTGTGTTGACATCCACTGTCTTATTAAACCTGTAGATGATGAATATGATTGCATAGTAATTTCATACTATTGCTAAATTCTATAATTGTTTTAAATCAAGTAAGACTGTCAATGTGCCCTCTTCATATTTTCATAATCCATATGTCTCCATTAAGATGGATTCAGGAACTGAAGAAGGAATGAAGATTGAAGGCTGATCTACATATTGTTTCAGAACAACCACAACATTGTGAATATACTGTTCAGGGACTGGAAGGGCATGCCATGTATCTTTAAATCAAGAAATGCTGGCAAATTATTCAGAAGCACAAGATAAGTGAAGTGGACCAAGAGAAAAGCAGAAAAATATGAGGAAAATGTTTACTGTGCAATTATATCACTAAGCACAACAGTCTGGACATTTTTTTTTTGGTTGTTTTCTTTCTAAAAGGATTCCTTCAAAAACAAGTATCTGCTGTATCCCAAACCATGGATAAAATTAACTACAGGAAGTCTATAATCACAAGCCTCTGCGGAATTCTCTGCTACTGCTATCATGGAGGAAGAGACAGTCGTGAGGCAGTGTGGAATTTTTGGTAGGGCTTTTGTAGACCGCAGAGAGAGCCTCAGACTGTCACAGAAAAGGATGTGCCAGGATTCCACTTCCTGACAGACTCCATCACCGCTCCTGCTCTCCACCTACAGCAGCTTATTCCAAAAGCAGCAGGAAGGACATCTGGAATGCTGAAGGGCAAGAGTTTAACCTGTGCTTGCCACCATGTGGTGAAGATAACACTTCCTATTCACACAACAGCAATAAAGTTAAATGCCATAGACAATGTTCTTCATCATAATGAATAACTCCCTCCAAAATTATTTCCCAACACTTACGTAATTGGAACAACCTGATAGCAGGAGATTATGCTTCAGAATGCAGTAGGGTCAGTGATTGTGTCATTCTCTAAAAACAAACTGCCTGATACCTGTGGGTGTAGAGTTCTTTTGTCTTAGTGGGGTCTTTGGCGTCCCAGGGGCACTGGATGGCCGTTCCCACGTAGTTTCTGGAATAGGAACATGAAAAGAAAGAATGCTGTGAGACAGGTACATTACCTCCCAGTCCCTTTAATGACGCAACTCAAGTGACACTACTTCAAGAATTTTCGAAACAACATTCTTCGGTACATTCAGCAGACAAACAGAACACATGCTGTGTGTATTCATAGAATTTGATCACAGGACCACAGATCACTCTGAGCCAACAGTAGCACCTAGTGTGTTACGTGGGACACTCACACACAAAACCATCATATAAAAACTCCTGATTTAACTTACACAAAGAAACAAAAGAAAGGATGAAAGAGGTGTGTCAGGAACAGGCCATAATAGATTGTTGTTCCATTTCACTTGCTGCTCTGCCAACTCCAATATCCAAAATTATCATTGTAATTATGGGTCCAATTTACCACAGATGGAGATTGCAGCATTGAAAAATGAGTGATTTTGTTTTAGTTCTACTTTTGATGGTTCTACTCATATCACTCCTTTGAAGGCATTGAGAAGATCAGCTCACACTATATGCTGGAGGCACCCCTGCCAAGCAGGCCTGCTCCGCTCCAATAACACGGATGGGGAAGAGATTTGGCAGCCTCTTCCAGGGACTGGAAGGCCCTCGGACTTGCTGATATGCAGCATGATCGGAAGCAATTCGTTAAAGGGAATTCCCAGTTCGAATCCCTAAGCGAGCCAGTCACAACAAAACTAACACTAAGTGAGAAACATAATTGGAAAAGGTGCTATTACAAAATTTGTGTTTTAACTCCTGAAATGTGTGTGTGTGTGTGTGTGCGTGCGTGCATGTGTGTGTCTGCCTGTCTGTCTGTAAGCGCACTGCCATAAGAGGAAACTATATAGAAAGTGATGCTTATTTGTTGGTTGTATATTGGCAGAGAAGGTGCAGATTTTCCCTTGAAAACCCCAACATAAAGAGGGCTGCACTGAGCCTTTGAGTGGCCCTGAACTACTCATTGCACCCCTGATCTCAGTATAATAGAGGTCTTTGTGTGATGACTCGAGAGAAAGGAAACTGATGGGCAGCTATTTGATTCACTACCCTTGAGCTCCATCTCCCTTCATCCCTCTTTGGGCGGGGAGAAGGAAATGGGCTGCGTTTCAACATGGCACTTCCTTATTGTGCACTTTCTATTGAAGGATGGTTCTTTAAAACATGTTGTGATGAGTTTACATTGAGTTTGTTAGGAATCTACAGTGGAAATTAAATTAAAGAAGTAAGTTTAAGAGAAAAAACAATGCCTTCATCAATGAATGTTCAGTTATATCAAGAACAAAAAAGAAAATCATATAACTTCTTTATGCATAACAGTATAAGTCAGAAGCCAAATTTGCACATTTCATTTGGTTTTTTTGCTAGTATCTATTGCCTATTTTTATGCTCTGCCAATTTTGAATAATTCTTATTCTTCTGCCTAGTTGGCTTTGCAGATGTTAGACCAGGATAGTGTCCATTGTTCTCGGCTAGAAATAGCTGTACAAAATAAGTAATTGTACCTTACTGAACCCGTGTTCAGCAGTTGTCTACGATCATGAAAATGAACTTTTTGTACGTCGCTTTGGATAAAAGCGTCTGCCAAATGAATGTAATGTAATGTAATGTAATGAATACATGGTTGTAATTGTAAGTCCTTCTCATGGCAATGACATGGCTACGACATTCAACAACGTCTCGGCAAGTGCAGATGAACACAGACCCCAGAGGCAGCAGATGGCACTGGCAGAGACAGCATTTGATACACAGCAGACTGTGGGGCCATCAGCTGAACCCATCCTTTAGCAGGATGAGCCACCCAGCAACTCCAGTTTGGCCTCTTATAAAAATGGCATTATGCCTTTGAGTTATAAATCTGATGGGTCTGACAGAGTCATTTTTCCTACCAGGCAGAGATGAGAGAGTGGCATTCAATCAAAGCACGATCAAGTAAAGTAATTTTAGGTAGCAAAAACTTTTTTCATCTAATTTAAGCTTAGAAAAGGGTACCAGCAGTTTCCCAGGAGTCAGTACTAGACAAATGTAATATTAAAATAAATGCTTAACTAAAAAATGAGGCATGTTTACAAATCTAACTGTTCAGCTTGCAGTATAGAATATACAACTCCTGTTGCTCAAACTGTCTATTTGCCACATGTGCAAGTACACAACATATAATTTTCATAGAGTCATTTCACAAAAGAGTAAACTTCATCGTGAAACAGGTAATTATGGAGAAAACAGCAAAATAAAATATTCTCGCTAATATGCAAAGCTAACACTAAACATTACAAAGGTGCAGTTAAAATTTTTATAAATCACCACAAGAAAAAAATAAAAAAGAAAAGAATATTTTTTTAATGTATCACTGTTTTTTTAAATTCCATTTCATATTTGTGTCAGGGCCAGACAGTCTCTTAGTTTTGTTTTTTCTCTTATGATGGGGACATATTTCTGATGGCAAGCTTTCCGGAGCAAAGGATGGCGGCCATTTATTTTCTGCAGCGTTGTAATCTTTTCCATCTCCTTCTCATCAGCGTCTTTTCATTTTTTATATGAAGGCTTTCCTTGTGACCCAGACCAAATGATAAACATTGCAATGTGTGCTCCTCTGGCAGCTAATAAATAAGGAGTAATAATATTTAATCTCTGACAATTTATCTCAGTCTGAAGGAAATCCACTACCACACCAAGAAAAAGAAGGACATTTGAACACCTTAGGTTTTGAGGCACACAGGCATGGAAGCATTACACATATGCTAAGGCACATATACAGACACATTTTTAAATCTCACAGAGTCATCTCTGATATGTACAAACACCTCTCCATACATACCATTTTTTTCTCACCTCCATACAGTGCCTTCACAAACCTGTTCACATCCCTACACAACTGCTCCATTACAGAAATACATATGCATACAGCACATTGGATTTGAGGTTAAAATGCAGACTGTCAGCTTTAATGTAAGGGTATTTACATTCATACCAGGAGGGTCATGTAGGAATTACCCTTTTTATACATAGTCTGTCCATTTTTGGGTGGCAAATGCAATTGGCAATTGGACAACTGGCTATTCAGCAGTTTCTTGGCCAGTGCATTTTTTCCATCACAAGAAAGCTAACAAAAGGTCTAGAGTTAATTCTAGATGTGGAATTTACATTTGGAGTCTGTAGTCATTATGAGGATGAAAAATCCAAATAAATCAATCAGGGGCATAACCAAAACATTGACAGTGTCCAAATCAACTGTTTGATACATTGTCGGTAATGTATTGGTGAGCTCAGCAATAGCAAACGACCTGGCAGACTACAGAACACCATTGTATTAGTTGACCAAAGAATACTTTCACGTGTGAAGAAAAAACATTTGAACTGTCGAACAGATCATGAACACTCTCCAGATGTAGATGTGTCAAAGAGTACCACAAAGAGACTATACACCAGCAAAACCTTAGAGGGTTCACCGCAAGATGCAAACCACTGATAAGCCTCAAGAACAGAATGGCTTATGGATAGATGAGTATTAACCTGTACCAAAGTAATGGAAAGGGCAAAATATTGAAAAAGAAAGGAACTGCTCATGACCCAGGTAGTGGTATGACTTGGGCATGTATGGCTCCTGTATGGATTTTTAGCCCCAAGTTTTTCAGGGCCACTAAGTGGAATGTACTTGATTGGCCAAGTCAATCACCCTGAATTCAACTGAACATGTGTATCATTTGCTAAAGACAAGAAGGCAAAATGCCCCAGAATTTACCAGGGAATATACCAAGCGTCTGGTGATGTCTATGGGTCACACACTTCAGGAAGTCATCAAATGTAAATGATTTGCAACCAAGAACTAAGTATGATGACTTTATTTCAGAAAATGTTAATCTGTCCAATTACTTTTGCTCCCCAAAAATGAAGGCACTATGTAAAAAGTGCTGTAATTTCTACATGAATCACCAATGAATATAAAAGCACACCAATTAAAGCTGCATTTTAACATCATATTCATTGTCTTATTTCAGATCCAATGGGCTGGAATACAGAGCCAAATAAAAACTGTACACACACACAGTTGTCAAAATGATGCACAGAACAGCCTCACACTCCTCATCACAAGGTCGAGCCCCATGCATACACTAAACTCTAGTTTACATCCTTGATTTAAATTGTGACCTCAGTCCATGTACATACAAGCTCTATGTCACACTATATATTTATTGAACATTGCAATCCATAAGATTATCATTACATTACTCATATGCCACAAAGTGACATACATAATAATCCTCAAACTAGGATTTGCCACTATTTGGGGTGATTTTATTTTGCTTCTCCTTGTGCAGTTATTTATAATAGTGCTTTGGAAAATATTGCAGCATAAGAAACATAATGAAAGGATTCAAGTAAATGTTCTGACCAGCTTAAATTGAGGCAGTCAGCTTCGGGAATTTACATGTACATAAAAGCACTGCTCTTCAGCATAGGGCTTTCTAAAAAGCACACAGTACTGCTAGCTACTAGTATGCAACAAAGCAGTACAACACTTTGTCAGAGTGCTATGAATCATAAAGATCATTATCTTGATAATTCAGAATAAGAGGGAAATAAAGCCACTGTATATGCCCATGGGCATCTATCTCAGACAGCTTTACATATTACATTATATTTTAAGTGAAGGCGCAAAAAAGTGTATGTATTTCTACACCTAGAGAAAGCTTATAGCAGGGGAGAGATTGCCTCTGTACAAGCAATGTTTCACTTGAAAAAAAAAGACAAATTGCACTTTTAAATTGTGTGTAACTGTTGTGTTTTGCAACATTGATGTTTTAAAATAATATGAACCTATCAGGACTCACAGAGTTGCAAGCTAGTTGGCTATGGTCTCAAACTTAATACTTAAATCTTCAAACATACTAGTTGACCAACTTCTCCAATAAATAACAATACTGTAATGTATTAGGTATACTAGTGCTTCTATTTGCCTGATTCATTTCACATAATACTTTTGTTATGAGCAGATTAAGGAATTTCTAATATTACAATAATATAGGCCAACTTATACTTTCCTATACACATTCTCTGTGTACGTCATCAAAATATGTATGTAATGTTTCACTGTTAAACCAGTTTTAACAATATTCAAATGTGCACACCACTCACATTCTTCAAAATAAATTTCTGTATGACATCCAAGATTGACAGGAGTGCTTTTCCTAAATACTGAAAGTGATTATGCTGGTGTCATGATTATTATGTACCATGGGGACGTTTTTATGTGGAAGAGTGTATTAGAGCCAGCCACACTGAAACTGCAGGCTTCCCGGAGCCCCCCCGCTGAGACCCCCCCGCCCCTGCCAGGGCCTCCCAGGTCAGAAAACAAGTTACAGGGTAGCTACAGCTGTCACAGGGACCATGTGCCCATGGACATGCTATGTTTTAAATAACATTATTCAATGGGAAAACAAAGATCAAAAGATCAAAAATTTGATTCATTAAGGGATGATTTTCTGTAAGGGAGAGTTCAGGAGTTTAATGAGAAACTTCATCGAGCGCTGAAAGGGAACTTATTATTATAATTTATAATATTTCCTTTAATGAGAACCAACTACATATTAAATAACTTGATTTGAAAAAACTCACAAAATAGATTATTCTATTATTAAATGCAAATTATGTTGATATTTTTTTCTCATTAAGTATTTATCAGAGATTTTATTTCCAGTGGGAAAAACGTTTTGATCATTGATACCTTTTCAATAACACAGGTTTTGTCAGCATGTGAGCTCATATAACCTGACACCGATTCAGGGAAGATTGAGATTTTTTCAGCGCATGGTCAGAATTTCTATTTTTCCCAGTAAAACAGGTAACAAATACACCTGTGTTTACTGCAAAAGTTAATGTGACCATCACCGAATGAGTGGTTACTAGGCAACTGCCAGCAGACATACTAGAAAATCCAATTATCTCAAATCCAATTAGTAAAGCCTCATTAGTAAACAGGGCAGCTCTAGCAAGAATAAATTTTGGGTTGTTTTATCCTTACTTCTGGTCTCATTTAATTACCTTTCCAATCATATACAATATCCCATAATTATGATAGAGAAGCAAGCTGTTTCCTAAATGAAACATATGAAGACACATGATACAACTACCCTACATGATCTGTCATTAATTTCATACATATGGGAATTATGGATGATGCATAATGGCCTAGTTAAGTTTATAAAGAACTTCATCTTTTATTTATAGCCATATGATGCATTGGCCCCATTGAACTGCCTTCCTAGTTAGTTAGCCACCTTCTGTTCTCATTTGTATCAATTAGCCAACTGTCTATTCATGCTGCTTCAAATCTTACCACAGTCAATGAGACCGGGATAAAACATGTGTCCATCATTTCTCAACAGGATATCCTTGAGCCAGTATGTTAATTTCCAGTGTGAAGCAGTTACTGAGGCATATAATCATTCTCACTTACTTTAATCACAGTGAGTCCTCTGAAATTCTGAATTTAGGAAGGAGTGTCAATGTTATTTCCACATTTGTGTAATAATGGCATATTTATAAACTAGCATGAAAAGATAATTCAGTTTTAATTGACCCATATTTAAAATAATCCGACATGCTTTCAAAGCTATCTTCAGAAGGAAGTGCAGGCCTGGCAGAGTATACAGGCCTGAACATGTCATGCACAGAAATGATATGAAGCATTGCATACATTTAAAAAAAAAAGGTGGATCCCTTTGTTGCAAGACTGAGGACTTATGGGAAACACACAGGAGGATATGTGGTCCATCTATTTTGCCACATTCATTTTAGAAATGTTATCATGGAACAATTTTAGCCAAGAAAAGGCCACTTGCCACCCCTGCACACATTGTTGTAGGAGGCATATCTACATTATAAAAGAGAGAGGACAGATTTTATGATACTAAATGTGGGGCTAATTTTTGGACAGTCAAGGAAACGTTCATTGTGTTGAATTGTTTATTGATGTAAACTGTTTTGACTGCCACCATATAAAAGTAGGACTCAGGTGATGCAAGAACACAATAACAGCTCAAGGCAACAGCACCAAATAGTTACATTAAACCCTGACAAGACAGGGCCATGTATTCAAATATGCATCAAACAATGACACTCTCAACTTTCTCATAGTTCATTTTGGAGAATTACACAAAGACTACTATTCTCCCCCTTGTATTTGCTTAATAGCAGCTTGCATAATAATGAAAGTGTGGATAAGATAATACACTCCATTCATATGTGCACAGGTACCGAAATGTCATAATGAGAGCTAATCCCACTGCAATCAGCAATTAACCTCTACTGTAACTATTAACACTGCTAAGGAGCACTTCCTAGCTGCTGACCACAACGCGCACACAAGACTCCGAATAGAATTCCTTCCCCACATTCATTCCTAACGCCCGACGCCCTGGAGGGCATGGCATGGGTTCAGGAATTCAGACAGCGATGGTCTGTTAGTCAGGCGCAGCCACAGTGGGCTCATAAGAACCTGTTTTATTCACCAAAGGGCATGGTGACGCTGGGATTCAATCAGCACAATTGTTGTCTGTTTTCAGCTACCCCGTAAGGCCAGTTCTTCGGCCCCCTCTTGTATATGCTGCATGTTTGTTTTACTCTGTGAACATTTAGCGTGTTTTCAGCCAATCTATTTTTCATGGATATTGCATAATGCTAAAAGTGAAATTTCCCAACAACTGCCCCATGCATTTTATTTACTTAAGTTTTGAAGAAGTGAGAAAAAAGCTATGCCAGATGAAAAGCTGTTTCCTGTTGTCCATGGACCCTGCTGGTTCCACAGCTGCGTGTTGCCTTTAACATTCATAAATAAGTATATCTAAAAGAGCTTACACTTATCTATGAAAATACCACATAATTCAAAACTCATTTCAGAGAAAATTAATAAAAAGCTTGACCTCAAAAATAATATTCCATATGGATATTCCCTGAGAACAGCTGTCATAGTGGTTCTCCTAACACTTCATTCGAAAACCCTGCGTATCTTCTGATCGTGGAACAAATTTTACCATGTTGGGTTCACATATAAAAATTGTACTATCAGCAGTTTCAGCCAGATGTTAGATTCCTTGCCAGCAGGAAAGAAAGCGGCAGGATGTCTTTGATGACATAAGAAAGAATCCCCCTCTATCCTTTAACTTGCAGATATTGAGAGGCATACGCTCCTGTACACATACTACCTGGTAAACAGCAGTCGGTCACTGTAGGTCTCTGGCATGCCCATAAGGGGCTTTTTGGCCACCAGGGGCCGCTGTAGCAGCAGGACTTACACTATTAGCCATTATTTGAACAAAGACATCAGCAGTGAGTTCTACCCATCACAAGAAGGTATATTAAACCTCTCAAGGCCCGTATTTATTAGGAATATGTGTGTGTTTTGTTAGTAGCCACAGGTGTTTATTGAGCAATCCTGTTCATAAACCAACCTCATCAGGGAACTCAATGAATCACAGTGCTAACCCTGTAGAGAAAACAGGAACCAGAGAAACTCAACAGTGACGGCATGCACCCACACATGATCGGTAACCATGGTGATCAAACAACATAACAAAAACAGTTTTATCTAAATGAACTTTACAACATAAGTGTGAGGCCCACAAAATAACAATGTGGCTACAAATGTACTACAGAAAGGAGCAAGTTCTAAAAATGAAGCATCACTGTGTCATATTTTTTTTACTTGACGGGTCAGGCTCAGTTGCTTTAATACATTGGTACTGGACATAAGAATGCAAGGCATGTATACATTTTTACATTTAGCTTTTGTGTGTATGTGTGTTTGTGTGCGTGTGTGTGTGCCTCTGAGTACAGAGGAGCATGTGTTTGAGTATAGTTTTGGAAGCGAAAGAAGTTAAATCATTATGAAAGCTCAGACCAAATTATTACAGCACCACTGTTCTATTAAGGAACTGTTTGTGTGTATTCAGCATAATGCAAACAGCCAGGCATGATGTCTCTTCCTCTTTCAGCTCCAGCACCTTCAGCTGGCTCTTTTCAATTAATAAAAAATAAAAAAAACTTAAAAATGCAAAGGTTTCATCAAAGCATTCCAAAATTGATAGGGTCACACTGCTTATTCCCGATGAAGAGATCTGGTAGGTCAAGTAGGCAAACTGCAATTAACTGTGACAAGAGAATGTGTGTGACAGCCATCCATGTAATCGAGCGTGATTTGTTTTCTCCCATTCACAATACCAGTTGAAGCAAACTGTGTTGACTGTGATCTAATGAGGGACGGAGAGAGAGAGCTAGCAGAAGGGCTTGGGCTGCTACTGGGTGGAGTCACAGGCATTATTTAGAAATGTACTCACGGCCACATCAAGCTCACCAAAACCATACACCTACAAAATTACATTTTCAAAGCATCTCAAACTTCCCTTTCTTCATGGGCAACTATGACGTGGCTTAAAATATACATAACATTTAGTTTCATTAGAAAGGTATCCAGGATGTAGCAGTGTGTGCAAAGCAGTAGGTGATAAAAACCTCAGGAACTCCACCGTGAAAGAAAATGTTACAATCAAATAAAACTGCAGGATGTTTTTAGAGTACACATGAGGCTCATACATAAGGCTCGAAGTAGCCTAATGGTACAGTTACCATTCGACCAGTGCTTACTGTGCTCAACTAGTTGACACTGTATGCATGTAACTAACAAAATGTTCCTGATAATCAAATCAAATAAGTTGTTGCATTATCTTTATTTTGTTCTCTTTGTGCTCCCACTTTGAGGTCAGTTAGACTATTTTCTAGGCTACCCTAATGTTAGTGGTGCTCGAGTCAAGGTTTCCAGGTAGGTTTTCTCCTATCATTGAGTCAAAATCCTGTATATGAAGCTGTTTACACAGATATGAATATAGCAACAATCCGTAGTTGACGTTAAAATGTATATGTAATGGAGAAACGCTACGAGATAATAATGTAAATGAGAGAAGTCTCATCTGCTGTCAGTAGAAAGTGAGCGGCACTGTCATAGCAGAGGTGGATGTGAGTAGCACGATCATAATGGGGCAGAACTGTCTCTGCATTACTGGGTATACTAACGGTGCGTCCACACAGCAAGAATCTCATCAACCAAGTTGCCAGAAGTCAATTCATTCTCTATGTAGCAGAGCGACGCCCAGCAACATGAGAAACTGGGCAACCGAGCAACCAAAGTATCCTGAAAAATGTTGCCCACAGTTTTACTTTTTGCAGGCATCGCCCATCAACAGCCAATCAGAGTTTCAGGCTTCTCCAACCAATATGACACCATTTTGTGAATTACTGTTTGGCTCAGTAAGGAAAAAAGGCCGAACAACTTCTCATTATGGTACAATTGCATCCAGTGTTTTTTTTAACAAAGAGTACAAGGATAAGCTTGTTTGCTAGCTAGCTAGTGAGGGAGATAGAGAGATCGCTGGCTAGGCAGCTACCTAGTGAGAGAGATATGGGGAGAATTTGCTGTGTGAATACCCTGTAACTAGCTAACAATTTCGCTGAACATATTCTTTAATCTATGTATAAGGCTCATTGTTTTTGGTTTGTAACCATTTTCACCTAAAAAAGCATGGAGGACATATACCTTTAAGAAAAATTTAATAAAAAGGGTGCACCTTATGACCATGATGCAATTGATAAAATAAAAAAATAACGTAACTATTTTAGTTATATTTTCACCTGTCTTAGGATGCAAATTTTAGTAATAAATTCATCAGCAAATAATAATTTATCACCTACTCTAGCTGAGGAACATCTAGAAAGCTCTATTACTAAGTGTGAAATTCATCCTCTAAACACAGTTACTTTTTATTTCAAGAAAAATGCATTTAGTTATCAAAGAATACGCGGATGAAAGTTTGCTCACAACAAGTATTATTATTATTATTATTATTATTATTATTATTATTATTATTATTATTTATACCCTCTTGTCCTGGTGAGGGTCGTCGGGGGTGCTGAATCCTATCCCAGTGTGCAATGGGCGCAAATTATTATTATTACTATTATTATTATTATTATTATTAGTAGTAGTAGTATTATATAGTAGTATAATAATAATAATAATAATAATAATAATAATAATAATAAAAATAATACCAATAATAATAATAATACTAATAACAGATAACCAAGAAGTTCTGTAGTGAGTGAATTCAATTTTCCATTCAACTACCGTAATGGCCGAACTGTTGCAGTCTGCAGTTGTAATTAAGGTGCAACATCTTTTATTCTTATTGTGTTGTGTACATAGAAAACATTTGTTAAATAAAATTTCCATTTGAAGGCTTCCTGCAGTTCCAACAGCAGAACCAGAAAAGGATATATTAACACAGCTTGTCTTAAACATTCAAGTTGAAATTTGTACACTAAGTACATATATTCTAAACAACAATCTTTCAATAGTTCCAGTTAAACTGAATGCCAATGGCTTTGGCTGTGAGCTGTCCAGAGTTAGAATTTATAAAACTGTACTCCTCTGTCAATCAGACACTTACTAATCTACCAGCTTTGAAAAATACATTTTTTCCACCTGTTACTAAAACCACTCATAGTTGTTTCCTGTAAACGGCATGAAGCTAAAAGTCTGAACAATGGAAGTCAGTACTGTTTTTACATTTTCATCCCATGCATTCATTCAAAATGACTCAACATGTGTGCTTCTATGTCAGAATGTCCCGAGCATAAATAAACTTCAAAGCAAATCTACCCACCCCCTCTAAAACCACCTTTCAATTTTCAATTTCATTTTTTGAAAGTTTGTACAAATTCCAGACTCCTCTGTTGCTCTGGTTGATATAAAAGTGTACAGGACTGCCCCTGAACAGGGGTTCAGATGGACAGAATGCTAATTGTCTGACAGCAGCCTCTGAACACAATGGCTTAACAACTGGAGATAGCTGTGCCAGGCCTCAGATCTGTTCAGGCCCGGCAGTACCACCCAAACGCGTTCACACTTCATGGCTGCTGGGGGAACAATAGCCCATTAGAGCAGTCCAGAGATTACTTCAGACAGGCCCTCTCCTCACAGACTCACAGACACCATCAGACTAAGGTACTCTGTCCATAGAGGGGCAAAACCTACATTTTTAAAGCTGAAAGCTGATGCACTGGGAAAGAGAATACTCCTTAATCACTGCTTGAATATTTGTCAAAAAACGTGAATACATGTGTGTATATATATCTCACTGCACGACCCACTGGCTTTCATTTTAAGAAGGAAAAAAAATTAATGAATTAAATCATTAATATTTTGTCCAGCGTTGATGGAATGTGATGCAATTTATTTGCTCTTCACATAAGCTTAAGCTAGGATAATTAATTACTACAGCAAATATATCTTCAACTCATAGCATGAAATGGTTTTGATAAGCCTCCAAGTACATACGACATAAATACAGAATCAAGCATACTTCTCTACACTTCACGCACAGTACGCAGAGTTAGTAATTTGGAGACAGAAATAAATGCGAGAACAATATGAAAGACAGCGAGGACAGCGAAGCAAACTTTTCCAGGCTCATTGGCTCGAGCTCCGCACAGTGGGTTCATTAAATCGACACTGTCTGTTCCCTGCTTACCATTGTTGGCTGTGTTGACATAGTATCTGCGTCCCTGGGGCGACATGTAGCACTTCCAGCCTTGTGGGAGAGGGCTTCTGCCCAGTTCATCACCTGGCAGGGGGCTTGAGGATGCCTGCCTCTGTCACACAAAATAAAAAGCACAGTTATCAGGGCTATGGATCACCACAGGAAATGTGCATTGGAAGATAAGACACAACACCATTGCCTATCCCATGCCCTGGAGACAAAAGAGTGGGAAAATGGGGCAATATGAAGGCCTTATCACTAGTTTTCTTCTTGTGATCTTTGAAACACCAAATGCATAATTTATAACCATCGTTTTACTGTGCTCACGTTTTTTATTAGCTGATCAACGGGAACATACCACAAAAAATGTGCATAAAACTAGGTCTTCCATTTTTCATTGTAATTACTAAGAACTATGGTGCTATTGTTCAATATGTAAATAATGCATCCATCCATTCAATAGTATGTTGTAAAACCAAAACAGTCTACAGTCTTGTGATAAGTCTTTAACTTGAACTACCTCCTCTTTGTGGTAACTGAAAACAATCACCTTCCGAGGATTAGCTAAAGTATTGAAAAACAGACACAGACCCAAACAGGTTTGTGGACAGACACAACTTGCATAAGCACATTCTGTGGAGACTTGAAAGAACATGAGAAACCACCACAGCTGCAACTGATTAACTAAATGAAAACATATCTCAACATCATCTATAGCAATTGCAACAGAGTTTTTTCAAATGATACTATCATGGCGCTTTTGAAACATCACTCAAACTCCTTTTCAATTAAAGAATCGTGAAGGGGTCAAATCAGACTCATAGAGACAGTGATTTGAGATCCATTTTAATTGGTAGGCAAGCTTCATTCAGCTGTAACGATTATTCAGGAAAGTATCAATCTAGCTTAAGATCTGTAATGCCTAATTTACCGTTGACCATCTGTTGTTTAAAAAGGGTTATAGCAGGTTTGATTTTTCCCTTAATGAAAGCAGTAAAACAGGGCTATAATGTTTAAATGTCTGATAAATAATAGAATGTGTGGGCAATGTTGCAGGTAGGAATAGCAAAGGGTACAGAATAGACAGGAAAGCACACTCAATGAAGTTTTTTAAGTAGTAGTTAATTTACTGTATATGAATTAATGAATACAACATTTAAGGAGGCAATGCTAAAAAAATAATTAGCAAGATTAAGCAAAACTAAATAAACTTGAATATGAATGGAAACAAGAGGTAAGCTAAATGGATAATAATTTCCCCCCCTCCCTCAACCACAGATTAGTCACCAACGTGAGTATTCACATCAGGCACAAATAATCTTGACTGAAAGTGGCATTGGAGAACATGGAGATCTATTTTTACAGATCTTTGTCATTTAAAAAGCTCAAATCATACATCTTTCGTTTCCTGTTTTGAAGCAGAAGGGCACAACGGCAAAAAAATCAGCTAGTTTTCAGAAAGAAATCTTCTTATGTAAAGGCTGTGGAATTCCACATTGTCAGTTAAACAACACAATCTTGCCAACTCATTGACTTTGTTGTAAAGATTTTGTCTTGTATTGTTCTGGAGTGCTGGTTTCAGTGGGGGTTAGTGGTAATGACCCATTTATGATGACAGTGAAAAGGCAGGTACATGCAGAGGGTCTGGCCCAGAGTGATCTAGTCAATGGTTTAATTTCCATGCTGATGTTGGGTCTACTGCACAATGAGTAAAGGCACAGAGAGCAGTATCACACAAGCCATTTTCCTTGCCAATGGCTGAGGCAACCATCAGTGGCATCTCCCTGAGACCTTGCCTGATGGTCTGATTCTCTCCCAGCACCAGGAAGCACCATCATTTATGTTATAAATCTTATCTACTTATCTATTGTACTCATTGAAGGAGTACTTCCTTCAGGTTTTGCCTTAAGTGTTGATGCTACATGGAAAATGGGCATCAAGGCATTGGTGGTTCAATGGTAGAATTTGTGCATGCCATGCAGTAGGCCTGGGTTCGATTCCTGACCAATGCAGGACACGTTTTGACCTGAACATGATAATGCCCCATAGTCACGGCTTATTACAAATACACAACTCATATAGTCATATTTGTGCATGAGCAGTTCAAGGTATATACATTTCTAAATTAACACAATATGCATATTGTAAAGCGTTGGGTAAATGCACCACAGAAAGCACCACTTCATGCCAGCACAGAGGGCAGAGGACATAGCCTTCAGCATTTCTAATATTAACTATCAGAGCAATTGACAGTGCAGAATCGAAGGGCTCATTTTAATTGCTTATTTTATCCAGTCTTGTTTCCTCAGTCCTTGCCTGACCCGGAAATTGATTGAGGGTCAGTCAAGGATCAAATGCTATAGGAAAATTGGGGGGATTTCAAAGATGAAGATTTGTTATCTCAGTTTTGCCTTCTTTACCATTCCCTGATGCACAGTTCTAAACATACTGGTTATTTATATGTGGGCCAAACAAAATGCAGGAGTCTAGGGTAACCCTGAGATTACTGACCATGGCGAAAAGCAACCATGTATGCCATGCATGGCAACTTTTGAACAACTGACATACTTTAGCTAGAGGAGACCAACAGCATGACTTCCATTTTGTAGTCTTTTTTGTTACAGGACATTTTGGGTCAACAGCACATAAGTGAAAACTGACGCCATATTTTTGAACTTTTGCCAAGTGGTAATGTATATGTGCTGAACAAAACAGCTGGAACTGTCCAAACATTGAACTGGCCCCCAGATGTAACTGAATAAAAAATAGAACTAAAAAGAACATTCTGCGTACCTAGTCAAATCATTAATGTGACATTATGGAATGGATTGAAACACCATATGTCCTTAACACTATTTGTCCTGACTCTTTACCATTTACAAAAATGCTATTTTTTTTTACATGTATAGTTTTCTTCACACATAAGTTATAATTATGGTTCCCCAATGTGCCCAAATGAAATGCATTATTAGAAACAAATACAGTATTTGAGGCAGTAAACACTGAAAAAACAGTAATCTCCTAATCTCCAAGATGGAATTAAATATAAGTAACAAGGCAGAACTTCATGTGAAATTGAATTAGCACACTGTACATAAAAAACCATAATAAACTTCGCGTGGCAGATCAGTTAAGAATTCCAAAAAAAATCAGTTTGGAAATAACTGTATGGTTGCACTAATTGTTTAAATAAAATCAGGTAGAGCCAATAACCTGTTTATATAAGTATAATCACAGGCATAAATAAAAATAGTCTGTTTATTGAAGAACAATAAAAATTTGGCTTAGTTAAAAACACATACCAAACCCAAACCATACATGAACATTCCACACTTGAACTAGACCTATTAAACTGGATTGCATAACAGGAAATATTTGACCTGGTTAATAAAAGTAAAAAATGTTCCTGCACTGGCAGTGCTGGAAAAAGCCATATCGCAACTCACCTTATTCAAAACTATAAACACAATGTTCCACAATGGTCACATATTATATTGTTTCGGAAACACTGCAAGTTCTGCAAAAATAACCACATACTTATTAGTCTCTCACACTCCCTCTTTCCCTCACTGTCAGTGATTGCACATCTATAGCATGAAGATACTGAACTGATTCCTAGGTTGTATTCGCATGCTTAGTAATCTCTGAGTGATCATTTTATATTTTGTTTGCTTGGCAAACCATCTTTCATGTCCCGAATATTCTGAGCAAATCTAGTGAAGTGCACATACTCTTTGTTAAATATGGCTGCTTTTCTTCTGTATCCTCTGTATCTGTCAATCAGCAGCAAATGAATATTATAAAATCCCAGAATGGCATCGACATCGTGGCACAAATGTTCCACCTCCTTCTTTTCTAAAACTCATTCATTGTCATTCTTTCCTGAGCCTGCATAAGCAAAAAGGACTTGACCGTTCACACAGCTGTCACTTCACCTTCAAGAAAGACCTTTGCTCACACTTAGGAAAACCATTCTCAAATATGACACACTGCTTTACTTACAAAATTACACTTGCACTTCATTAATAATATAGGAAATAACATGTTTTCTCTATTTTAACCACTTAAGAAAGATTTATGGAGCTAAATAATGACTGGTTTTTACACTACATCCCAATAGTAAGGGCTGCCGAGCACAATCTTTGAAGACCAAAGAGCATTCTCTGAGCAGCTTGTGGGGAGGAGTTCAGATGCTGCAGCTTTGAGTAGTTGCTAGTGATCCATATGGCAATGTTCATTGGCTGGCCTGTTTAAGATTCCTTCATAACATAAGATCTGAGTAAATTTGATTTTGATTAGAATTATTTGCACTCATCATATAAAAAATACAAAATAGAACAAATACGCTTACTTAAAACAATACAAGGAGGACTACTGTAAAAAGTGAGATGTTAAAATGAGAAACAATTTGTAAAGTATTGAGTGCAAGGATTACCCATTAAGCCAGCACTAGTTGGCTCATTTTCAATGGGGTCCTAGACTGGACTATTGACATAACTAAATATACAACAAATATAAAAATCTGGATCTCTACATTTAAAAATGTATACAGTACAAAGACACGCACGCACGCACGCACGCACACACACACAGAGCATCAACAACAACAGTCAACAAGGATCACTGGGCAAGGAGAAAGCGCTTTAAATGATATTTAAATACATTCAGAGAACTGGCCGTTTTGCTTGAGTCAGGAAGAGCATTTCAATCTCGGATTCCAGTAAAATGAAATATGGGTGATGCGATGCCTTTAATCTTGGGAGCAACATAATTGAATAGACTATGCCTAGTGAAGTAACTATGAACGGAAGATAATCTAACAAAATTATTGGAGAGATAAGGAGCATCTGTGCCTTGAGTGATTTTGAAAACATGATTTTTACTTAGGAATTTAACCTAGACTGGAAAGCTCCTCCCTACCAATATGTGTATGCGGGCCACAATTTAAAATAAATCTTAAAGGTTTTGTTTTAAGCCACCTGCCATTTCTTCTTATAATGTGCACTGACACTGTTGAACCAGGCAAGAGCACAATAATGAAATTGACAGCTACTCAATGCAGAGCAAATGAGCTTTCTTAACTTCAGGTCGAAACAATTGCATTGTCTGTAAAGAAACCTGATGCGAGAATTAACTACAGAAATAACAGATTTCGCTATGAGATCACAAGAAACATGTTGATCAATTTCAAGCCCCAGGTACTTCACAGACTTTGAACCCAGAAAAGAGTAACCAGAACATTGCACTTAAAATTCCTTCATCTTCCTAGATTTTCGTTTGGAACAGAACAGGATGCATTCGGTCTTGTCGATATTTATTGACAGTTTGTTGTCTATGAACCAAGTCTGACAAGATTCCAGGGCTTTACTCAATTTGAAAGCAATGATATCTGGATTAGGGTGAGAAAATATTATGGCGCTGTCATCAGCATAAAGTAACAATTTACAATCAGGGCTGTTACACTGGATCATATCATTTATGTAACATAAAAATAAGAGCGGTCCAAGGATGCTTCCCTGGGGGACCCCGCTGCTAACATTCATGGTATCAGAAAAGGTATTATCAATATTGCCCATTTGTTTTCGATCATTCAAATAAGACTTGAACCAGTTAATACCCATTAACTCGAGCTTGTTACTAAGTATTTAGTGATCAACAGTGTCAAATGCTTTACAAAGATCTAATAAGAGCATCCCAGTACAGTTGCCTTTTGACATGACAGTTTTCATGGAGTCCAGAAGAGTAATCAGTGCCGTTTCAGTAGAGAACTATTGTCTAAACTCAGATTGGAATTGGTAGATTAAATTGTGTTTAACAAGGTGTTCTTCAAGTTGGACATGTACAGCCTTTTCAAGAATTGTGGATACAACACTCAATAATAACCTATATGTTGAGAACATTCACAACCAAAACAGCAATCTGCTCAACAGTTCAGCAAGTCATATAACATTATTCCAACAGCACTCATTGATAATACAAGAATTTAGAGATTCCAAACATTTGTCTCTGGAGAGGATATTGGCAACCTTCTGAATGCTTTTAATTGGCGAGGATCATGACTTTAAACAAGTTGCGCCAGCTGTCCCCATGTGCAATGTTAAATAATGCACAACAGCAGATGGCTCAGAATTTTACCCTTTGCAAACGCACATTTTAACTAAAAACCATGCAGCACTCCATGATTGACATATGAGGAAATATATGAGAGAAAAATGTCAGGGTCTCATGGCTCAATGAAAGCTGGAACATGGAGAATCCTGAATGTTTTCTGGAATGATAAAGTATATTGTTCACCATGGTTCATCATGTCCTTCGGTGATCACACAACAGTGCACAGAAAATATTCAACTGGTTCTGTGTTTCTCTGTTCTAGATATTGTTAAGAGCTGGGCAACATCATCAACTGGAGGAGGGAGACACTAAGTTGTGGTACAGATCATAAAACACTAGTTTATTTATTTATTTTTGTCCAAACGTTCAAACTCCCCACAGCTACTAAAGCCGCGTTTCCACCGCAGGAACTTTACCCTGGAACTAGGAACCTTTTGAGGAACTCGTTTCCACCGCAGGAACTAGGGTCTAAATTTAGTTCCTGGGGCTTTATTTTACCCCCAAAAAAGTTCCTGCTCGGGGGGTAGTACTTTCCGAAAGTACAGGAACCTTTTGGGTGGAGCTTGCAGCGCTGAACATTTCTGATTGGTCGAGTACTCGCAGCATTTTTTTGTATTCATTTTCAGCCGCCATGTTTAAAAATATGCAGCCGCAAACCAATTTATTTTCATAATAACTTCAAATCAAACTTGTATGTTATGCGGCGCAGTAGCCTAGTTTTGGTTATAGCCTGCCAACGTCTTGGAATTATAACGTGTGCTCTTCTGTTCTTTTCTTGCTTTAGTATTCGTTTTATAAAATGCTAAGCATTCGTGCTGGGACAGCATATTACGTAGGCTACCAAAACATTCAAACGGATTAATTCGGTTGCTGAATATTTTCTTCCGGATTTTCTTTGTTAGCCCGTTGTAATTGACTCAAAATGTTTGATACAGTTATGTGAGGTATGTGGTAGTTCTGCGTAATTCACATTGGTGATACAGTAAAAGCAAACTGGAAATCACCTTCCGCACTTTTTGTCAGGGTAAAATAACAGGTTAATTCTAGTAATCGTCCCTTTAGCTTTTTCAGACTGCCGTAATTTTACTCCATTTTACTGCCATTCTTCAATTCCACGAAAAGACCAGGAAGACTATGGACTAATTTATGGTGCATGGTTCGCATCTGGAGGGCACACTTCGCTACTCGGCTAGCAGTAACTTCGAAGGAAAGCAAACGGTGGCTGTACCACTACTAATTTAAATGTTCACGCAAGTCCGAGTTTTCGTTCTATTCTTGTCATTTTGCGATTAGCCTATATGGAATTGACGATGAGAAAGTAATCAAACAGCAAATTGTTTACAACGTGTGCATGTTTTCTGCTGTTGTTGCCAGTTATATTGGAAATGTGAATGCATTCTGTCGCTTCGGATGTCAAGACATGAAAGCGAATGTTTGCATAAAAACATAATGAATGTGTTTGAGAGGATATATAAAACAATTACAATCTGACTATTGGCCTGTTATATACTATTTGTTGCATAACGGTCCAAGTTCAACTACCAACGACATTTTTTCTTGACAACGGGAAAATATGCCCAAACGGCTGCAGAAGAATATTTAAATTCCAGGTGATTAAATCGATAAAAATCAATAAATACAAAAGTAACCATATACAGTCATTGTTGGTAGCCCGTTGTATATAAGTGGAATAAACCCCTCCGGGCTGTCCCGGTTATTAGAAAATAATGTAGGCTACTTCGGTGGTAGTATGGGGTTACAGAAGAAATCATAGGACAGATGGACGGACGACAACGTCGCTTTTTCATACGTCAGTGGGCTAATTTGCCTAATCTTCGCGGGACTTTAGACCGCGGTGGAAACGCAGACAACCATGGGCTAAAGGAACCTTTTAGTTCCTTGAAAAGTAGTTCCTGGGACTAAAAGTTCCAGGTAATTTTGGTGGAAACGCGGCTTAAGTAGAAACCACCCTATAAACACTTGGCAACTGTCATATAAATGGGCCAGATAACTTTCCATTGATCAGATAAAATCAGTCACCAAATAAATCCCAAATGAGTATTTTTCCTGGTATCGCCAATGAAGACAGTTTCAGTATTTAATATGTTTATAGATCTTTTACAATACATATTTTTCTCGCAGATTTTACATGTCAAATAAACTAATCTTTGAACTAGAAAAGATTACATACATTAAGAAAATATTTATTTATTAAAAATTGCCAGTCTCTATGAATCCATAATGTAAGCATTATTAGGACAGGCTAGTGGTATTGTATTGCAGTAAGATAAAGACCGTCAGTCCATACCCAAACGTACACAGTTTTGCATCGTGGAAAAACACAAGCCATTGCTGAATGACTGGTTTTTGCCTGGAAAATCAAGAATAACACATCACTAAGCAGCAAACCAAGGCTGTAAACATCTCAGCATGTTGAGGGGAACATTTACACCGTTAAAATCATATAACAGTTTTTTCTCTTGGTCACAGTTGCCACTGTTCGGGGCCCACTGCTATTAGCTGTACTCCCACCTTACCACCAGTGTGTTTATGTACTTGCTCTCCATCCTTTAAGCACTGTATTAGTCATCATCTCAGCTTTCTAATGAACTGCCTAACTAGAATGTGTCCAGTCATCTGTGAGTAGTAAAATGCTGCAGCTAACCACGTTTTACTGTCATTGCAAAGGGCATTAGGACAGTTATTTTTTGAAAGATGTAGCTACAGAAAGATGTCTCAAACTATACACCTAATTTGGTTTGAGCTACGCTTCTCTTGCGTGAACATATGTGTAATTGTTCTTTGCTCACATTCTCATAATATGAAATAACAAGAAACATATGTGGCACTTAAAAGGATACAGAGATACACTGCGAAACGACTGTAGTCTTTAGTAAATGATCAGGGTTTCCGCCAGTGTATTCCCGCCGGGCCTAAGCATCGGGGAATAAAAAAATAAATAAATAAATAAATAATGTATTTTTAAGATGTTTTTTAAACTACAGTTACAGTGGGGCGGCTCGGTTGAAAAGCTCACCAGCGACATCTGTTGGTTAAAACGTGAACGCGCTGTAGGAAAGCAGGTCTGAGATCAGTGTTCTTTACCCTCATTGTGCGTAGAGTGACGTTCAACACTTGACGCTTCCAACTATCACAAGCTAACGTTACCTAGCAAGCCACCTTTTCTTATTTAGTAGGCTAACTAACCTCATTACAAACTGCGTTATCACTTCATCTCGTCGGTAAGTACATTCTTTTTATATTAACTTAAGCAGTGTGTAGGTAACGTTAAAATAGTAGCATGAATGTAACGTTCGATATATTGTAACATTACATGACTTATTAATCGCCATAGAAATATCGCCAACTTCACTTGTTTATTAATAATGGTAGCTTGATGACATTGATGTGCACGACAATGTTGTCATAAAATTTTTCCCAACCGTGAAAACTGCCTGACTTGTTTACATTTTGGACAGATGTGGCTACTGAGTAAATCCATCGTTGTTTCCATCGCAGCACTTTCGACACAAGTAATATCGGAAAAATCCTAAAATATCTTCTTATGGTGAAGAGTGCCTGACTAGCAACCGTATAAATGTGTTAGCAAAATTAGACTATATCTAGAAATACCATCTTTGGGGAAAAACGCTACGGTTAAGGGTCAGACACTCATCACGATAAGAAGAAATTTCAGGATTTTGTCTATATTGCTTGTGTCTAAAGTGCTGCGACGAAAACAATGATAGATTTACTGAGGAGCCCAGCATTCCAAGGCTGTAAGAATCAGTAGCCAATCAGGACTTTTTTCAAGTTTTTTGTAGAGTGCAAAAACTTTGATATTATTTATTTCAATTTAATTTCTTTTGTTGTTGTTGAAACCACAGCATTCCGAGACTGTACATTGTCGTCAGATTCTTTGTAAGACTCTGCTATGCTGTAAATAGTTGCAGATTTTTTAAAATGTGTGTTGAATAAATGACTTATTTATAACAACATTCACATTACGTAGTCATATTTTCAAATCTCCAGTCAGCTTTTAGCACTGACTTAATGTAGGGCCCTATGGAATCTGTGTTATAGCCTTTTTTAATTTTCAATTCCGCGATTCCGTCCGTGATTCTGTTATCACAGAAACTATAGGGCCCTACCTTAATGCTGCCATCAGTCTGTCGGGGGAAACCCTGAATGATCTTGTATGTATGTTACATTTGTTTGGATTTGTTTTATGATAAAAGTGCTTCTAATTCAACTGAGCTCTTACACTCAAAGAAAGTTTGAGGAAAGCAAGAGTTCACATGAGTCTCTCCTTCCAACTCATAAACACTGTATGCCACTGGGTCCCTTTCAGCAGCCTCAAAGTATAGCTTACCGATTTTATCCAAAGGTGAAACACTTTAAATAAAATTAAAATTTTAAATAAATAAAAGAAAATGAAAAGTGATCATCAGCATTTTGTTTACAACATTTCACACGTTTATGGATTCTGCATGGCTTGAACCGTGTCCAGACTTTCACAAAACTCAAATGCTGCCAAATCCCATAATCCTGCTCTCTCTACAACTCCACTGTAAAATTACTGTTCCCTGGGTCTCATTTCTTCCAGAACTTTCCAAGACCCTTAAATTACCTGAAACAGCAAAAAAGTATCTACACCATTATAGATGCAAGGATGAAAAATGTTCCTTGCCTGGCAATTCTGAAACTATCCAAAGGGGTTTACAGTACCGTATACTGTCTAGGTAGTTTGCTGTCATTTTAATATATCTATACGGCCTCTAGAACTGTGAGAGAAACTATAAAATTATCAAAAGTGGGGGCTGGGGTATCTAACAACAATACTAGCTCGCTGCATTCTATTAAGGTTTGCCATCGTACAAGAAGCTACACTGCACACTAAAATGTCCAAATGAAAGGCTCTTACTTTAATTAAGGGTTACATTTTTGTGTCATTGTTCAGCCAATAATTATGGCTCCTATTTCTTCAGACAGTGTGAAGGGATGCATGTAACTGTCTCAGTAGCATAGGGTGGTTATCACCTCAGCTGGCTTCTCTGGAAAAACAGCTGCATGTCATACACAATGCACATAAATAACATTTCAATGTTAGTGAGAAAATAATTGACCTAAAACCATACCTTTTGGGACCACACATCCCTTTCCATCAATTTGAATATTCTTTATTTTTAACAAATAGAAAAATAGAAATGGTCATGTCAATAGAAATGATCATGTCAGATGTCAACCTTGCATCAAAATGTTTCATGACTTTTTCATACTCCTGAACAAAAAGGATAATGTAGTCATCTGGAAAGGTACAGTGCAGTCCGTAAGTATTTGGACAGTGACACAATATTTCTTATTCTTGCTAAAGCACAGGCATCAATAATTTGGTATGCAGAACATTTTTAAGGAATTGTATTTTTACAGCTGTATAGTGCATACTTTATTCATGTAACATTTTGAATGGAAAGATTTTTCATGACATTAAAAAACACCAATATCCCTCTTTAAAGGGATGTGTCCGAACTGAGCACACCTCTGCAAACTAGAAGGATCCTAAAGGCATGTAATGCAACTTAAAATATTATTATGATGAAATAACCTTAAGAGGACTGTTCTACAGGATACTACTGCAGTAAAAAGTCTGCAGACTAACTGTATGCAACCTACAGTTAAGTATAGATCACCAATTACTGTGCTGTTATTTTGTACTGCTCGCCTAACCTAACCCTTCAGTGTCAAGCCGTAGAGATACAAAGTGCTGACAGACAATGCAGTTTTGTCAATCCCACCCAGGTGATGGGTCATCATTGGTCCATTAACCATGAAGTCGTAGATACCAAATTTCCTAGGGGTTCACATTTAAATCTTCCAGACTTTCACAGACACACAGACAGGCACAGCAGGGAAAGTTCAGAGCAGCCTGAACAACACAAAAGAATTCTGATGTAGCCTGAGGGTCATTCCATCACATCATGCAGCTCATTAAATAGTGACACGCATACAGTAGTCCTGGCTAATGGCTACTCATAATGCATATACCCCTTGCTGCAGTACTGTTAACAAACGAACCTGGCTGCCACTATACGGGGCTAATGGATACAAAAAAGGTTGTGGAATGGAAAAACTGGGTTTATCAGTTTGCAAGGATAAATACTTAATAACTGGTGCATTTATCTACATATCTCTTGTTGGATTTAGCTACTCAGCTACACTGTCTATGGTGAAGTTGAGCTACAATATCTGGAATGTGCAAATACATTTAAAGGAGAAAAATAAAATGCCCAGTACATTATGCTCCCAATTAATAGTTAATCACTGATGAGCCAGCCATGTAGAGAAATGGTTTTAAAAACCTTAGGAACTCAAGGCACGTAGTCCAACTAGGTGGCCAGATAGAATTTAGCATATGTATTAGGCAGGTAGGTATGCCTAATACATCTTTAAGAGGTAACTAAGGAGGTTATAATAATGATGTAATTTTAACACAGAAATGTTTCTGAGATCAAGTATGTGAGTAAAAACCAGTTGTGAAGTCATCCCTTCCGGGTAATCTTAGGAATGTCATGGCCAGTCCAACTCAAATACAGCAGGTACAGCATGGGAGTCAGGAGCTTGCCAAAGATAGGAAGCCAGTCATTTGCCACACATACTGTACATACAGTCTACAAAAAGGGACCAATACAGGGCAGTGAATGTAAACAACTGTGAGAGGAAACTGGAATGATGAGAGCGACTTTGCTAAAACTTGCAAACCCCACATATGGCTATATTTTATAAAACATATTTAGCCAATTAGCAATAACAAAAAAAATCCTACCTAAGTAGTTGGCAAGTGCAAATGGCTGTGTGGTTTGCTGACCCAAGATGAATGAATCCAGTGTACTGTACACAGACCATTGGATTAACATTGAAATATACTGTTGGTATGGAGCCAGGTCTGTACTAGGGCTGGGACCATTTACTTCAGTAAACAAGTAGGGGAGAGCAGGGAAATACTTGTTTTCATATTTGGCTCAATTCCAAAAATATTACTAGAGCTAGATTAATCATTTTTTATTACAAACAATCTACATCCCTTGACTATTATTACACATCATAATGAAATTTCTGGGACATACCATTCACTAGCAATCTGAACTAAAGATATATGTATGATGCTTGTTATCATGTTATTAACTACATGCCTATACCAGGCTTGGGTGACACAACCCCAAAACCAGTGTGCCAACCAACCCCACTCAAATTGGGACCCTGTGATAATATTATGTTACCCAGCTAACATCACTCATTACAGACTTTCAAATCTTTCCTCTACGAACCACTCGGTCCCTGCCCATTTTCCACCGTGGTCAGAAAGCGCATCTCTTCAGACTGTACCTGGATAAACTCCATCACTGCTCTACAGAGTAGTCCCAATCTAGGATCACACTTATCATATTTATCCTTTTATCGTGATCCTCTAGCACTTTCATATTACTTGTATCTTCATCCAGTACTTATTAGGGGTCCAAGCAGCGAAGCTGGTGGAACCCTATTGTATCTGTTAGGATTATTATTATTAGGGGTCCAAGCAGTGAAGCTGGTGGAACCCTATTGTATCTGTTAGGATTATTAGGGGTCCAAGCAACGAAGCTGGTGGAACCCTATTGTATTTGATAGGATTATTATTATTCTTATTTTTCTCCGCTAAAAGTGTCTGAGACTCAGCAACCATAAGTCCTAGAGCAACCAAATTTGGTAGGTGGGTTCCTATGACCCCCCACTACTCAGGCACTACAAATCACCTATGTCGGCCAGATGGTGGCGCTATAACAAAGGGTCATGCGTAAAAGGCCATAACTCCCACACCATGAGTTAGATCAACACAAAACTTCATTGACCTATGCATCTGAACGTGCTCTACAACTTTGCTATTGGGACCACCTATGTCCGCCATATTGTTTGCCCGCCATTTTGACTTTTTCGTTGGGGCGTGGAAGCTTTCTCCGCTAAAATGTCTGAGGCTCAGCAACCATAAGTCCTACAGCAACCAAAAATGGTAGGTGGGTTCCTATGCCCCCCCACTACTCAGGCACTACAAATCACCTATGTCGGCCAGATGGTGGCGCTATAACAAAGGGTCATGCGTAAAAAGCCATAACTCCCACACCATAAGTTAGATCAACACAAATTTTAATTTTTTAAATATATTTAATATATTTTTCTATTGTTTAGTGTTGTAACACTGTAGGCCTATGCTTATTAATATGTTGAAGAGGCTTCAACTTAAAAGTTGTTAATAAACCAGGTTGTTAATAAACCATGAATTCGAAAATGAGGTCAACCCTTGTGGACATTACGTTTCTGATCTATTAAGGTAATTTCAGTATTGTTAGGTACCGAGTATCGAATCAGCATTGTTTAAGTTTCAAGTATCATTTCAGTATTGAGTATCGTGATACTAAACCTGGAATCAGTATGAAAGTCAAAATTTTGGTATCGTGACAACACTAGTGTGACGCCTTTTTTAGTTGCGGCGCAGAAACACTGCAGCTGTACATACACGTCGGGCCATCTAAGTGTTACGACATGCCATCTAAGTGTTACAACATAGTAAAGGCCTTTACGGGAAGCGGCCAGGACACATCCATGGTGATGCAACTAAGTCATCAGACAGAATGTCTTAGCACAAATTTGGCCATAAGTCATCAATATTTTACTACATCAGACACATATTCTAATCCATTGCTCATCATGATATTCAGTAGATATGTTGGGTGAAGGTATATGATCATGAGGACAAAGCCATTTTAAAATCGCTCCATAGGGGGCACGATAGTGCCAATGGTTGGACCCCTCCCAACGCCGCTTGCGGCTTTAATTTTACAGTTGGATCCGTATCTTGATGTTGTAGGTCTATCATACTGCATCTTGTCGTCACGTCTCATTCTAGTGTGACTTGTCATAACTTTCTGACCTAGCCCATGCTTACTGTGTGAACTGGACTTGATGTTCATGGCCATAGATAACAGTTACATAATGAGTATTGTACCTTATCGGGTCTGGGATTTGTAGTTTCCCAGTGACCTTCGGTATGTACTTATTGTACGTCACTTTGGTTAAAAGTGTCTGCCAAATAAATGTAATGCAATGTAACATCAAAATGTAGCAGATTCCTATCTCTGCTAACTGGAAGTAAAACATTTCCAATATTTCTAACACGGTTTTATGATACATTTAGTGTGAAGACCTTGTTTTTTTTTTGGTAACTTTTGATACTACGCAACTGAAATGTCTTCCTCACAATATTTTCCTTGTTTTAACATGATACATAACTGCAGTTCAAGAAAACAATCATTTTGACATTTATATTTGACATTTTATAGTCTGTGACTGTCAGAGGACCAGAAAATATTGTGTGTGTAAATTTGCATTTTTCTAGTTGTGTTACAGAAAAGACTCACATCTTCAGAACATGACTTGTGCCTTGTGGTTATTTATCCATATAGCAGAAGTGCAAAAGGGTACACCAAACTAAATGCAACAACCTGAGCAATCCCCATACTGTACTAAGCAATATTTTTGCTTATGGGTATTTGGAGCAAGGATAAGCACAAAACAAGGACAAATACACTGTTCACCCTACGCATTTATATTTTATGACTTAGAAGTGTATGCAGTATATATAGAACATGAACATCACATGCATATGAATGATACATTCAAGTACGCAATATATGAACAAGAACTGAGGATCAGCTGTAGTTTTTCTTTCCTTTTCTCTTACTGGTGCAAGTTTATTGGAAAGATATGTTCATACATACAGGAACAAGGATGTAATGAGTAACCAGTAATGAGGGGAAGAGAATCATTGCCCCATGCCGTATTATTGCACATATCCGTTTTTAAATTGATCATTTGTTCATTTTCTGTGTTCATATTAAAGTAATTCAGTTGCCTTTTGGGTGATTATTTTATTGCTTGTCTGTGCTACTCATTAAAATCCATGTATCCCTTTTACTGCCTTTCAGTGGCTCTCCAGGAGCTCAGTCTGCTGATCACTGTGGACAAAACAACTTGGATTAATGTGATTCTTTTTTTTTTAACTAAGTTGCACATGCACTATAGGCTACTTAACGAATTTTTTAAACCTGAAATGGCCTGATCACTGCTTGTTCTTTACCCTAATATACTGTATCAGTTTATTGTATTGACTCCACTTCCTGAATTTGTATTCTTATTATTGTATTGATCAGTACTATTCAAATTTATCATTTCATTGAAAATTACTTTTGTTCATTTTCTTCTTCCGTCTTACCTTTTACTCTTTGCACTGTTTGTCTAGTGTAGCTCACGAGTGGTGGAACCTTCCATATTATGTTAAAACTGCAGGGTGCACCTTTTCACCGTTGTGGCAACGGATGCAAATTGCAGCCACATTCAAATGAAAATCAGAATACAACAGGCATGACTGACATATTGGGGAAAGAGTGAAGGACATATGCAGATTATGCACATTAACCTGTCAGAGTGTATCTTCCTGAAGTTGCCAGGAAGAAAGCAATGGATTTAGAAAATATATATACCAATTGCTGCACAATTTAATATGCTACCTGAATAACTTTGCATCTATGGATGTGGATGAGGTATTAACCGCATGGCTAGATAACTAGCTGACAACCGAGAACCACAGCTAAATAAACTATATTGTTTTACTACCTAGCAGGTAATTTAGCCTACCTGCAACCAATACCTAATCTCATCCAAAAATAATTTTTAAATTTATTTTTCATCTACATTTCTAGCAACAAATTTTAAACAAACAGAATACACTGATATTTAGCTCTCAAGTAGACACATGACCAGCTTGGAGCTTTCTTTCAATCCCTTTAGCTCCCTAAGTTCTTGCCATCTTCATACCAATGTTGACTCTTGTCTTGAAATGCACTCTGTCTGATGGCCTTTCATTACTTCTGATTGGCAGTGACATTGTGATCGTACTATACCACATTAGGGCCAGCACAATTTTAGATGCTTTGGGCACACACCAAAATTACTCACTCACAATGATTTAATTTTGTTTGTCAACAATGAATAGGCCTGTACAGGGCAAATAAAAATGTGAATTTACAGGACATGAACACAATCAGTTTGCTGCTGAATTTCTCAATTTCTCTCATGGAATCACATTCTCGGTTAGCTGCAGATTTATCATGGTCATTTAGCATTATTAGACTGAATGAAGTTGTATACTCCAGCTTTCATAAGGTCTTAAAATGTTAATGACAATATAAATAAAAAGCCTTTTTTAGTTAATAGCACTGTCAACAATTTTCACCCTTCTGAATAATTAATTCACAATCCCCTCTACTGCACTGACTGCAGTATATTTGATCCTTATCCTCAATAAAATATTAGTATGGTAAAACTACGGCCACTTCATTACAAACTAGAGACTGATTTATGGTTTTAACATTAGATGAGTTTATTTAACAATGTCATTCTGCCACTGAATATTTGTGAATCTTTTAGCAGTGGCTAAATGCAGCATCATTAAATTCTAAGTAGTTTTAAATTATCAAATCTAAGAACCTGAGGCCTCCTGTTTTGATGTGAATCACAATTAATCCTTTATAGGAACTGTTATTTATTGCCAGACCCAGTGAGATATGGATGAGATGCATTGCGATTTGTCTGCTCCATCTCACTGATTGTAAATTAGTGGCAGTGTTGTTAACCAGTTCCTGCATACTGCGGGGGGAGTGATGCAGACAAATGTGTTTGAGTGGAAGCTTGTTTAAGGGTCCTGGTCCAGTGGCCCTCTGTAAACTGTGTGCCCACGCCTGAATGACTCACTCTCTCGAGCTGGCTGAATCATTTCTGACTTGACCCATAGAAGTGTGAGCCTAGTCTGTCCTCCAATAACCCATTGCATCTGGAAGTATTAGAACAAGGTCCTAGGGACCAGGGGCTCAGAGTCCCATTATTCCTTTTATAACAAACTAATACAGAAAGGGCCACCTGTGGCTGTTCTTTAGAAGACTAGGGTATGAGAAAATAAAATGGGACATAAAGTAATTCATCTACTTTTTAAGGCTAATATTGCCTTGTTAATATATGCCTGGTACAGTGGCCTAGGCAGTACTTTTCCTGGGGTTCACTTACTTCGAGCAGCCCTTTATTGGGAATTACAATTGTAATTTTAGGATGCACTATCACGACTGGACACCTGTGAATGTGTTTTAACACGCCATGTTTTCATGTTTTCAGTGTATGGCCTGGACACATTAAAACTTGTCCTTCAAGTAGCAATCTCGAAGATTTCCATTTCGTTCTCTTTGGCAGTACCAATGGCGAGAAGCGGTAATTGCAGATGTGTTTTTGGACCTCACTTCCCAACTTCCAAACAGTGTCGCCTGTGTGTGACGTCAGTCAGTTGGCACCTGGACCACGGTAAATATAACACTTACAATTTACTGAATTAAAAATGGTTGTTATAAAAGTAACGTTATGTACTTTGTCATTGTCTAACATTAGGCTAACTTAAGCTGTCTTTACACTGCCAAGCCGGGTTAAAACGCTGTAGCTGACCTGGGGTAGAATTAGTGATAATCAATTTCCACAGACGTTCTTTGTCCACCTTTTGCCCGGTATGAACATCTTTACACTGCAGAGAAGAATCCGCGGGATACACTGTGGCTCGAGCAATTATGTATCTTGTGCACAATAAACACTGTCTTTCTCGTGAATGATTGTTGTGTGATATTTTTGAAACAACTGCCTTGCAAAATGTTACCCCTGGTGTTTCTGGTTTTGCTAGCTAAATTGTTCGAGAATAAAGCTGAGCTGGGTGTTAAATTAGCAACCAGAACAAGAAGAATAAAACAAAAACAAAGGCGATTTCATCAAAAAAAGTTGCATCCAGTCTCGTTGCAAATCATTGATCTGAACTGGCCTTTATTTAGCTACATTGCAGCGTTGCATTTGAGAGACGTTTGCGAGGTCGGTACCGGTCGGTAGCATTAGCTACCATTTTTTCTAATTGTTAGCTGACATTAGATTATGTTAATTACATTAGCTAGCTGGCTAACACAACGTTACCTGATATGAGAGATGGTTACTGTGCACAACGTTGTCTAAACTAATGTTGCCTTTCTTGACATGGTCCGGTAGCTAGCGTTAGCTGTGCAAATAGCTATGTCATTTAGTAACGTTACATTGTCATCAAATGTAATATGAAATCTACATCAACAAATAATGTGACCTTTCATGTTACACAAAAAACTTTTTATGGTTCCATAACGCTAGCAGACACCGGAAAAAAACAGTAGCCTAAGCCGCTCATACTCACAAGTGAGTTGAAGAGCGAGCCTGTTGCGTTAGCTTTGCCTACCCTCTCTGGCGGACCAACCACTGATGGGTGATGGAAAACGCGTCACTAACTGTGTGCCGCTTGCGATTTTTTCCCAGGAATGTCGCCACAGACACCCAGTTCTTTAATCATTAATTATAATAATAATAACAATATAAATTTATATAATAATAGGCTCAATCACCATTGTGTTACCTAATTCAGCGATATATAGTGCCTTAACAGACATTAATTTTAATGAAAATTCTCGAGATTGCCACTTTAACATTAGTTCACAATAAAACCCTTTATTTTTGTCCTCCCAAACAGTTCAACTAGCTCAGCAAATACCAGAAGTCATGCAATATCTACAATGAAAAAAGTAGCCTATCACTGAGTAGTAGTCTAAATGAAATATGCCTATTGATGACTCTGCGATTATATCCATAAACACCATTTGCTATGCACATCTACCAAGATATGGTTTACTCACACATTGTGCACAGATATATTATGCATTTGTAAACATATTTATTCATGTCCTAACTGATAAAATGGAGAGAAATGTATACGCTGCCAAAAACGTAAGTACTTCAAGATATGAAGAACTGAAGCCTTTTCTAAGATGTAAGCACAAAAAGGATTTAGGAAGAGCAGTAAGAACAACTACAGGAACAACACATGAGCAGCCATAGCAAAAGTACATCAAGTTCACAGCAGCAAACACTGAGTGCTTGACACTACTCCACCACACTATGTTAGATTTCACTCCAGAGCAAGGAACCTGTGGGTCAGTCTATCCACCACTGGGTTTGGGGGAGGGAGGCAATGAAGAACAGAAGTGAGTTTGGGGACATACCTTTGGCAAGCCATAGCGGCAGTGTTTTTTCCACATAAATAATCATTCATTTGCTTTTACACAGGACTCCAGCCAACTCACTTTCCTGTTTGAATCTAATGTTTTAACATGTTACACTGTTGTCTATACTGCCAAAATCAGCTCAGTCCTTTTAAACAGAGCTTGCAACATACATATATATTTAAGAAGTAATAAATTAGTGAGATAAACAGAATAATGTGAAAAACACAGCTTGTGGACTCCTGAATGGATCAGTCAGGTAAGGCATTCACAACGAGCACATTCTGAGAAATACAGCTCTAAGTCTGAGCCACAACTATGTTGTTATCTAACTATCTGGGAGCCCACAGTGGAGGGACATAGCTGGCCAAGATTCATTGTGGGTACCGCAACATTAGTGTCTCTTGATGATGTGCCTGGTGCCCACAGGCAACCATTTTGTCATCAGTATTTTTTTTTGAAAATTATTTTATTCTGTTTACCTCAATGTCCCAAAAAAGAGAGGGATACCATTAACAAATTACCTTTCTTAGAAGGTGAAAATATTCCCAAGCCAAGAACTAATTAAGCATGTGACTCTTTCAACATTATTATTGGGGACCAAAAAAGGTAAATGAGTACGGCACACTGTGTCTTTGCTTTAAAAATTACACCTTGTCAGCAGATTCTTAGCAGCAGAACAGAGGTGTCACTGAGGAAGTATCTGTTTCCTATTATTCAGTAATAAATTTAATTACACCCCATTCATCACCAACACACTGTCAAAACCTAGGGCAGCACTTGTTTGGTAAAATTTGCTGTGAAATCTCTTGTTATTCTATTTGTTGTTGGTGTTGCTTGCCATACAATATTGTTTTCTCTCCTTCTTGTGTATGCTTATTTCAGCGTTATTGTGATTAGACAGGACAGAGAATGTTTTGATGGGACCTGCAGCCATTTCAATGTCTGAAATGGATCTTTGCACACTCACTAAGTGACAGTTGTTGCCCTTTTGAACATAAAGAGAACATATGGTCCCTAATGACAGAGTGACAGCATTCTCGATTAAATGCACAGAGTTAATTATTGTTTTAAACCACAGTGAAACAGCTGAATCAGTGCTCTACTCATCTATGCTGTTGTTAATTGAAGACACATTAATTAAAGGGAGATTACTGTGTTTACCAAATGTGCCTGTTTTTCTGCTGCAGCTATGGCACAGGCCCTAAACTATTTTAGACTTCAAGACATTCTTTTCTCAGTCAACTTTGGGGGAGTTGGGCATTCTACATTCAAATGTTAAAATGAATGTCTTTGCTATACAATATAGCTATACTATATAAATTTACCAAGCATAACTATTAAGACATACATTTTAAATTCCAAATCAAATTTATTGGTCAACTTCAATAATCAATTGCACATAATTTATTGGACAACTGTATTTATGATTCATTTACAACAATAAAATACCACTATATACCAAGGACGAACATATTCAATTTCAGGGTCATCATAAAGCTTTCTTTTTGATGCAAATTCCAGTTCAAATTTGGCAAGAATTCCCCCAAAAATGCACAAGCTAAAAACATCATTTAAATGCTTAATTTGTGTCACAAAGAGACTCACGGGGGAGTTTACAGTGTTTACGCAATTAGGGACAAATAAGTTACTCCAGCAGTCCATCCATGTTTGAGTTGATTGACAATTATTAAGGCAGGGTATTTGTCACAGAATTCACGGGTGTCAAGGATTTTCCTGTTGTTTTGGCTGTTCCATGACTTTCCCCATTTATTTATTTATTTATTTATTTATTTATTTATTTACCATTTCCATGATTTCCTCCATTTTTAGTGTTTTCCGTGATGTTTTGCAGTTTTGGATGTTACCCTTAACGTAGCCTACGGTGTTATTTGTATAGGTGTATGCATTTTAACAATACTGCCAAACCCTGGGTGAAACAAAGTGCACAAATTATACATATGCTGGAATTCACTGGTCTCAAGATTCCCATCCTTATCAGCTGTGTCAATCAGATGTTTGACAGCTCGTCAACAATGTTGATGCCCAGTGCTCCTTGCCATGTGACAGTAAAACCGCGTTTCCACCAAAAGTACCCGGAACCAGGAACTACTTTTCAAGGAACTAAAAGGTTCTTTCAGCCCATTGTTGTCTGCGTTTCCACCGCGGTCTAAAGTCCCGCGAAGATTAGGCAAATTAGCCCACTGACGTATGAAAAAGCGACATTGTCGTCCGTCCATCTGTCCTATGATTTCTTCTGTAACCCCATACTACCACCGAAGTAGCCTACATTATTTTCTAATAACCGGGACAGCGCTGAGGGGTTTATTCCACTTATATACAACGGGTTACCAACAATGACTATATATGGTTACTTTTGTATTTATTGATTTTTATCGATTTAATCACCTGAAATTGAAATATTCTTCCGCAGCCGTTTGGGCATATTTTACCATTGTCAAGCAAAACTGTCATTGGTAGTTGAACTTGGACCGTTGTTATGCAACAAATAGGATACAACAGGCCAATAGTCAGATTGTAACTGTTTTATATATCCTCTCAAACACATTCATTATGTTTTTATGCGAACATTCACTTTCATGTCTTGACATCCGAGAATGCATTCACATTCCACAAATAACTGGAAACAACAGCAGAAAACATGCACACGTTGTAAACAATTTGCTGTTGAATTGATTACTTTCTCATCGTCAATTCCATATAGGCTAATCGCAAAATGACAAGAATAGAACGAAAACTCGGACTTGCGTGAAAATTTAAATTAGCAGTGGTACAGCCACCGTTTGCTTTCCTTCAAAGTTACTGCTAGCCGAGTAGTGAAGTGTGCCCTCCAGATGCGAACCATGCACCATAAATTAGTCCATATTCTTTCTGGTCTTTTTGTGGAATTGAAGAATGGCAGAATAAAATTACGGCAGTCTGAAAAAGCAAAAGGGACGATTACTAGAATTAACCTGTTATTTTACCCTGACAAAAAGTGCGGAAGGTGATTTCCAGTTTGCTTTTACTGTATCACCAATGTAAATTACGCAGAACTACCGCATACCTCACATAACTGTATCAAACGTTTTGAGTCAATTACAACGGGCTAACAAAGAAAATCCGGATTAAACCATTTGAATGTTTTGGTACGTAATATGCTGTCCCAGCACAAATACTTAGCATTTTATAAAACGAATACTAAAGCAAGAAAAGAACAGAAGAGCACATGTTATAATTAGTGACAGAGTGTAGCACAGTGGGTAAGGAACTGGGCTTGTAACCGAAAGGTCGCAGGTTCGATTCCTGGGTAGGACACTGCCGTTGTACCCTTGAGCAAGGTACTTAACCGAAATTGCTTCAGTATGTATCCAGCTGTATAAATGGATACAATGTAAAAATGCTATGTAAAAGTTGTGTAAGTCGCTCTGGATAAGAGCGTCTGCTAAATGCCTGTAATGTAATGTAATGTAACGTTGGCAGGCTATAACCAAAAGTAGGCTACTGCACCGCATAACATACAAGTTTGATTTCAAGTTATTATGAAAATAAATCGGTTTGCGGCTGCAGATTTTTAAAAATAAAACACTGCAAGTAGTCGACCAATCAGAAATTTTCAGCGCTTGCGCCCCACCCCAAAGGTTCCGGTACTTTTGGAAAGTACTACCCCCCGAGCAGGGACTTTTTTGGGGGTAAAATAAAGTCCCTGGAACTTAATTTAAACCCTAGTTCCTGCGGTTGAAACGCACTGAGTTCCTCAAAAGGTTCCTAGTTCCGGGGTAAAGTTCCTGCGGTGGAAACGCGGCTTAACATGCAGTGGCAAAAGGGGCTCCATCAAAAACCAAACCTAGCAATGTACATGTTGAATACCAACACTATGAAAGCACCTTTTTGCAATAAAGGTAGGCCAGAAAATAAGTTTATCTTGTATATATGAGTTATTATCTCGTATGTATTTTAATACTATTTCAATTTTAGTGTTTGTGTTTGATTAGGCCAGACAGTTTTTGTGATGAAAGATATTTTATTTTTTTAAAGATAAGTTTCTGAAAACCTGCTGGCTTTACAATGGCTAATACAGAGGCATTGACATGTTTGTGCAAGAAAGTAGTACATGGAACTTCAAAGCAGCTTGTAAGCAATATTATGCCACCAGATTTTACGTGTAACTGATAATTGTTTGGTTAAACACTGTGCTGAGGTGCATGAATAAGCCCCCATGGTTGAATCCAGACTGTGCCAGTGCCGACTGCAGCCAGTAGCTCCACAGGGCAATGTACCTATTGTGTTGCCTAAGGTATGGGAGGGTTCAGTCGGTTAGAGGTCAATGTTTCATCACTCTTTAGCAACACCCGCTGGTTGATTTGGCACCCGAGGACTGCGTGTCAAATGTGAAAGAGGTCTTCCTCTGACTTTGCTCTGTTCTAGCTTAGCAGTAGTCTGCAGCATGTAAAGAAACAGCTGGCAACACTATGTGCTTCAGAGGAGACCACAAACCATGAGCAGAGTCAAGCCAAGGGATCAGATCCAGATACTCCCAGATTCCTAGAATTTCAAGAGCCTGTCTTGAGGCTTGTGAGGCTAAATTAGATGAGTCATTTCCCAACTGAAAGTGCAGTCAGATAATATGCTTACCCTATCCAAAGAATATATTAAAAATAGTAATAATTGGCATGCAGATGTTTGCCTACCCTCTCAAAGCAGTGACATAAAAGAACTGTGCAAATTAGCATCAGGTTCTTACCGTGCTGCCAGACCACTTAGATTCAAGGGGGGAACTCAGAAGCCAGCTGCTTTAGCAAAAGAGTGAGAATGGAGGAGAGAATTACGAAGTCACTGCAATCATCCAGCAAGGGACAAGCTTTCTTAGAGTGTGAGAAAAACTGCAAGCAGGAAGCATTTGTCACATTCCATTTTAAGGAACCAATTACAAACCAAAAAGACAAAAAAAACAGGGTCAAGTTTAAGGCCTTGGAAAGAATTAGAAGAGTGGTCATGCTATTCCAGGCTACTCCCCCCATTTCTTTTTTTTCTCTCTCAAAAAAAGGCCAGTGAGAAAAACATGTTCTCATTGGCATGTTGTGGTTCCCTGTCTTTCTTTGGAAGTTTTTAAAATGTCTGTTTTTGCTTCCCCAGATGTGGGGGTCATCAGCCACATTCCCAGATGTAAAGAAGTCCCTTTCTCATGGATTCTGAGGCACATAATGGCCTAGACTGTGAGCTTGTGAGGATACTCTCCAAGGCAACAAAGCCTCTTCTGTTTTGCCTGTAGCCCCTCCAGTTTGTGTTAATTGCATTGACCTTGTCTGTCTTCCAGCCCTTCTGCACGCTTCCCTCATTAACACCAGCACACAGTACATGCTATATATGTTGTGACTCCAGGATATTGTCTGACCCTAGTGTGTCTAGTTTGTCTATCAGACACATGTTAAACAAGAGGAAAAAAATCTGGGCAGGAAGCAGCCATATCGCTTCAGACTGGACCCCATAGTCTAGACACTGGAGCTTTGAGCCAGAGCTCGGTCGACTATGTCAGGGAGTACGCAACATTGGGGCACATTGGCTTCCTCTCACCAGAGGTAGGATGGAGTTAAGTCAGCCAGGATACCTTGGGTTACTGCTGCAATAGTTTCTCCCAATGTCACGCCCACAGGCTACAAGCTGCTGTCAGTAAGAAACACCCTTCTCCTCCAATCTGTGCTAACTATCCTGTCATGCTGTGTGGCCTGTATCATAAAAAAGAGTCAACAGTGAGTGCTTTGGGGGAGGACACACTCAGGGGGGGCACTTGCACGGGTGCCAGTGGTACAGTGATAATCAAAGAGACACAACTAGAGATACCAAATTGGGAAGAAAATATGGGGGAATATTGTAGGAAAAAGTAATTGCATCACTTCCTGTTCTACTATAGCAACAGTACTGGCAACCACTTTAGACAATCAGAAAACAAAATTAGCCTTGATAAATTTAATCTTTTGTTGTCAAATGACAATTTAGCTCAGAATTTTCTATGGTATACCTTCCCACCAAATTATCCTCTATTTGTTGCAGTAAAAATGTTACTCCGTGTCCTTGGATTCTTTTGCAATGCTCAGCGGTATCTGGAAGAATAAAAAAGGTTCCATTGTTCTTGTTTTTAGATGACTTTCTAGACATTTCTATGAACAGGAGCCAAATAAATAAAATATAATTAACTGCTTACCATCATGAAACTGTAGCATCTCTTAACAATCAGTGCACATTTTAGCACTGATTGATGTTGTATGTACTTTAATTTTGCATGCATGTCTACTGACTAAATTTATATAATAAACTGGACTTTTGAAATCCTATACAACTGAGGCTTGCTAGATTAACTTCATGATGAAAAATGAAGCTAGCAAGAATTTATTTCAGTAAAAATGAAACTGTGTATTTTCTGATTTATGTTTGGAAAGACATAAAAAGGTGGGGGATGGTGGTTATACCTACCTAACCTACAGCATAACTACAGTATGTCCACCATCACCCATAACGCATGGATATTTTCACACTTCATTATGTTTGGCTGGGTACATAGTGTGTGTAATTGAGAACGCGTGTGAAAGTCAGCAAGTGAAATGAATGTAGCGTTTCATGGCAACCAACAAAATATTACATCATAAATCAAACCACACAATCTGCCTGACAAATTGAATATGGGGCAGCGTCCTCATCTGGTATCCACACACAAAGACACAAAGATGCATCCAATAGTCCTAAAAAAGCAAAAGCTTTGGATCAATATACCTTTTTATAAAGCAACACGGCTCAGCTTCAAATTTAAAGCCTCAAACTGTTCATGTGTATCACAACAATGTTTTACAAAATCTATGTACGCATGAATTTCATTTCATTTAAATTATAAACAGGAGCACAGCCTATAAGAGCACAGTGAGGCCAGTCAAATTTGTACCTATAACATCGAAGGAAAACTGTTTCTGATAAGGTATACTGAACGGCAAATAATTTTAATGAATTATTTTGACCAGAGTCATCTGCGGCTACTATTTCAGAGATTTTAAAATAATTACTAACAAAAAACACTGAACAACATAATGTTTCGCAGTGAATAGAAAGAGTTCATTAGTATGTTTATTTCCCTCACCTCAGGTTTCAAGATCACCAAACTTTCATTTCTAACCTACGAACTGTATGCTGTGCATCATGTAAAAATAGAAACTAAAGCAAGAATACCACACCATAATGCTTTAGTTACTTAATGGCTGGTCATGCAATTACTTAATTAAATGGGCTGTGTAATTTCATCAGTTTAAAAAAAATAAAAATTATTTCTGCGGGTAAGGAACACATTTAATTTTGTCTTCACTGATTTAGATTTATCACAGCTCAAGCCAAGCAGTAAATGACATGCTTCCAATTCAACCAAGCAAACATACGACAATTAAATAAATACAATAATAATAAAACTATATATATATATATATATATATATATATATATATAATATATATATATATATATAGGTAGTATGCTATTAAGGTAATGCTATTGAATATTGAAGATGAAAAAAAAAAACAAATAAAAACTTACAAAGCAATGCAGACTGTCTATCCCATGTTTATATAAGCTACATGCTGTTTATCCCATGGAACATTGCTGAGATAGTTTGAGCCTGCATCAAGTAGCCACATTTAGGATAGTATCCAGTGGTGAATAACCTTTCAGCATCTCTAGTAGTCTTCAGTGATATGACATAGGCCTAGGTTTTCTGTCTTGCATATGCGGCTGTTTAGTGGCACCATCATGATGCAAAACAGCTTGAAAAACTAAATCTTTTTTATAAAATCAACTGACATAAGTGGTGCTTATGGTCCAATTCCACCCCAAATCTGTTATTCCCAAATCACAACTCTTCCTTTGCTTTGTAAGAAGCCTGTTGTGTGTGGGTCAATAACCAGCAAGCAGTTGCACAATAACCAGCAACCATGTTCAATTATATATAGCGGCTTCCATCTAATGAAATGTAAGTGACCTACACAGGGATCCTCACATTACTCACAACCAATGTTCAGAAGCCAAATGGACAATACATAGCAGCCATTTTGCAGATTCAGCTGAGGGGAAATTAGTTGGGTTAAGCCAATTAAACTGGGAATAATTATATGACTGATTGAAAACTTGGCCAGGATACAAGCAAACACCTGACAAAAACCACTTCCAACAATAACGAAGTGGTACAAAGTGATGAGCAAGCTGACCTGCCTCAACTGATTTCCAAGCAGTGCATTCCAGTCTTGTGAATATGGCAGATATGGCAGGCTTCCTATCTTAAGGTGTGAATCTGGGCAACCCTTTGCATAGAAAATTGATACACACTGAAGCATCTGGAGAGCCAGACAGGTTTCCTGCCAATGAAACACCTATGAACAATAATACATCACTTCTAGCATGTCCTATACTGTAGAGATTAGATAACACAAAATTGATCACATGCTATGATTAAGGATATGCTACTTTAGACTCAGACCCACCTGGCATCCCTGATGCCACCAAGGAAAAGGGACTTCCCTTGACAAACTCTGGCACAAATCAAAAGCAAAGTCTGTCAGATCAGCTATGGGAACTGCTCATTTGCCAGGACCTGTCTTAGCTGAACTCTTTGGCAAACTGGCATGCAGGACCAGTCTTCTGAAGTCTGGCCATTGAGTGGCACAGATGGCTGGGTTTGGCCATTAGCCAGCTGTCATAGAGTCAGAGCGCCCTCTATTCTAAGTACGTGCATAGATGGTGTACATTCTGCTTTAAATTTATTTTCATTTTTAAAAGTTCCCAATTTCCTCCATTCTCTAACAGAGCAGCCCTGTCTGCCCTACAGGGATGAGGGTAGGATGGTTTGCAGGTGAATTTTCCATAGGATCCACAAACAACAACTGTTGCCACTGTGTGTCTAGCATTTTTCAGCCATCACAAGATTATTCTTGACAGATTTCTCTCATTTTTCCCTCATGACAAGGTTGAGCAATACAGCCACAAAAGTAGGAGGCAGGGGGTGCTAAGAACATGTGTATTATGACAAGTCTCTATGAATAGTCATAGCACATATTATAAAACTGGTTTCTCTCATAGCATAGATTAACAGATCAAGGAAAAACTATGGTTTGCACTAAAAAAAACTAGTCAGTAACAGTGATGTACCAGAATGACCTTAATTGTCTTAGCTACACGCAGAACACTAACATGTATCACACTGAACATGCTGAATGAATTATCTGACAAAGCTGTGTACTTTACTGTAAGGTTCCCATATGTTCTGCTTTAAACAGAATCAGTATCAGTCCTGTATATCATCCCAATGCCTGCTGTCCTTAGTTTTCTGCCAATTAATGGGTCCACATCTACTGTGTTTCCCAGGGATGCTTAATGTGATCTCAGTGGACCAAGTGGATACTATACTCCAGTTTCCTAAATCTGTTAAAAAATAAATGCACTTTTCATGCAGTTGTATGAAAAAACTTACACGAAAGGTGCCATTTAATTTGTTTATTTATTATGGTATCACCATCCAGGAGTATCTATTGATCACCAGTTACCATTTTCTTAAGCCATCATTCCATGCCTACATCACCTGAGACCCTGTACCTCAATAGTTAACAATTGAGATGCTAACAGCTTAATTAACTCATGAACCACATTTGTATGGAAGTACCTGCTTCCGATACACTGTATGTCCCCCATACCCGCGTTTCCTACTTTGTGGCCACTACCTGTATATTGGGAAATAAACTGCTCGTACCTCATCGTGAGTATTGCAACCATTATTCATGTCGTCACAGTCTTCACTTTCCAGATGTGTACATATGCTTGGCTACATAACATAAATACACATGAAAGAGATTGCCCCAATACCTTGGCTTTAACTTGTCAGAATAGAAGTGAGATCAAAGCCTCAAAATATAAGTGAAATTCAACTGGTAAATCATGCATTAAATTACCTATTTCCCTTGTTCTCCTCTACAGCATTATCAGATTGGTCAGCATGCAAACACATTCATGCTGACCAATCTGATAATGCTGTAGAAAAGAAAAAGGGAAATAGGTAATTTAATTATTTAGAGCTGATAGCAGGAAAGCTTTTGTATGCTTTAAATCAGTTATTCTGTCTGTCTAACCAACTGCAGCTAAACCTTAGAGACCAGTTGCTGCATCCAGTGCTTGGAATTGGTGGAAATAACACAACAGTTGTGAGGAATGAAACGTATTGAAGGAGTTGTTCCAATAAAATAAGTGTCCAGAGAAGAAACATTCACCTCCATGGTGCTTGCCATTGTTTGCTTTTTTAGTGCTGAGTATCCCTGAAAACTCAATACGTTTCAGTCCTCAAACGCACAACTATTATGTTATTTCCACCAATTCCAAACACTGGATTCAGCAACAGGTCACTAAGTTTTAGCTGCAGTTGGTCAGACAGACAGTGACTGATTTAAAACAGACAAAAGCATTCCTGTCAGCTCTAAAAAATTCCTGTAAGAGGCATGGAACATATGGGACCCCACAAATTCCACTCTTCTATCAAACAATACAGTGGTTTTCTGCCATTTCGAGAACAAAGTATTGCAAACACAGCAACAAATCTAAGTGACTGTCTTTCTACTAAACATGGAACAAGATATGTCTTGAGCATGCGGAAAGTGAGGTTTACCACAAGATGAGACCAAAGTGCTCTGGAAGAGCTGATGTCTTGAAAAGGACACCAAACAAATGAACAAGCTTTAGAGTCAGGAACCTCCATTCCGAGCATGTGCTTGCTGCCTCTGCTCATACATTCCAGTCTCATAACATCGAAAATTTTGTCATTTTAGTAAGAGTGGTCATGTTACTATATACAATAGGATCATTATCTCCAATAAAATGTGTTTAAACAAATCTCCAAAATAGTTGAAGTTCTTTATGACTAGTAAAACAGGAAAAATCCATTCAATAAGTGCTGCATCAATGGGTGTTATTTGGCCAGCATGCTATAACTTTTTCTTGTAACTTTCCTGAAACTGCATATATGCTGTAGAAATAAATATAGTTTAAGCCTCCATTAAAGGTGCCAATATCAGCTAGTATGTATGCAAATTGCCAGTATATTATTACATTCACTGTGATCACTGTGATGAAAAATAATATGCAGTGAAAATATATTAAAAAATCAATTTTGGAAGAAATTTTTTATATACATATATACAAATATTTTTTTAAATGCATATTTAAAAGCATGGTATAATACATATACCATGCTATATGCATATTTGAGCTGGCAAGGGAAAATACATTTTCAAAAATCTACTGTGACCAAAGCATACAAAAGAAATGTCTTTTCACTTTTTTTAGTTGGTCGGCCATTTGTTGTAGAAATGGGATTACTTTCAAAATGGCAGTGATTGAATGAGCACATGTACATCAACATATGCAACCACAGAAGTTCAAATATCTGAACACTGGCACATCTGGACTGTTGTGTTGCATAACATATGACTTTTTTGTACTTTCCTCCCTATTGAAAATAATGGCAAGCAGGAACCTTGTGTAAGAGTGGAAGGGGCACTATTACCAATAACTTTTCTGATCTGGAAAATGTATGAATAGGGTGTGCATTATTATTGGCGTTTTCCAGTGGTCATTAAAGGGACAGTTCACTCAAAAATAAATAAGGCAATATTTCCACCTATCCGGAGTGTTATCTATCCATCCAGATAGTTAGATAGAGTTTTCTAGATATTCACTGCAGCTTACCCTGGTACAACGGACCTCAACAGAGCTGTTTGTGGTGCTTCAAGTCTCTTTCCAAAAATACACTACATGACCAAAGGTATGTGGACACCTGACATCCAAAATTATAGACATTAATATGGAGTTGGTACACCCTTTGCTACTATAACAACCTCAACTCTTCCGTGAAGGCTTTATGCTAGATGTTGGAGCATTGCTGCAGGGAGATTTGCTTCCATTCAGCCAAAACAGCATCAGTGAGGTCGGGCACTGATTGGGCAATTAGGCCTGGCTCGCAGTTGGCTTTCCAATTAACCCCAAAGTTGTTGGACAGGTTGACGTTAGGACTCTGCGCAAGCCAGTCAGGTTTTTCAACACCATTCTTGACAAAACCATTTCTATATGGAGCTCACTGTGTGTGTTGAAACAGGAAAGGGCCTTCCCAAAACTGTTGGGAAAGCACAGAATCATCTGAAATGTCATTGTATGCTGTAGCATTAAGATTTGCCTTGCCCCTGATCAAGGGTGTACAGAAGCTTTTGGCCATATAGTGTCTAATGACATGGTTACTCACGAACATTCACAGACCTTGTTGTGCATGGTTTCATCGAAAACTACTTTCTACTGAAGTACGCCAAATGTATACATCTGTGCAAAGTCTCAAAAATGACACTGATCAATCAAAACATTGAATATTAGCTACAAATTTTGTGACTGATCAGTTGCGTGCCCAAAGACAATTTCCTCACAATGCAACTTAGGCCTATGGCAGGTTTTCCTGGAATCGACAGCTAACGTGACCATGGCACTGCCCAAAAAGAGAAAGCTTGAACGTGGGGGACAGACAACCAAACATTAAAGTTTATTTTCCTGGGTTCATGATGTGCTAATATTTTGAAAATGTCAGAGGACTGTTAACAGTAATGCACAAGGTGCATAAAACCTTGGTGAAGCGGCAAAGTAATGCCAGATGTCCCTATTTTTTTCTCCAATAGGAATAAATGAACCCAACAACTCCCTGGCACTTCAATTTAATTTACTCCAATGCAATTTAAGCCTAATATATTTTTATTGAATGTTCTAAAAAATCTTATTTGTCACTGAAGTTTGTGATATTGTTAACAATGCTCTGTCCGTGGAGTCTTAATTATAATGTGGCATAGGTTACACACTCACAGAAAATTTTTATCCTGTTGATGCAGCAGATGAAGTCATCATCTCCTTGTAATCATGTTTTAAGTCTTGAATATACAGAGCAAACAAAAAAATTGCACACTGCCTGCTGTGCCATCTGAACAGCGTCAAAATATTCCATCCCGCGTGTTGCGTCTGTTCAGAGGTTTTTCAGTGCGTTCTACCACCAGGCCTGAAAAAGAATTACTAGAAACATTGGACTGAATCACAGCCTGCATTTGAAAACTGCAAATTGGTCATAAAAGACACAGTAGTATGCATACTAACACTGCTTCTTCTTGATGTCTTGCAGGAGATTTCATCATTTCCATGTAATCTACAAGACTTTATACGGTAGATTTTTTCTTCAGAAGTGCAAATGTCTTAAGATCAAAAAATATTTGATTGGGAAGTTTTGAGTAGTAGTGGAGTTACAATAAATGTAAACTTGTAATGGAAACCTGAATCAGGTGAGACAAGGCCATCATGCTGAAGGTATACTTTTCCTGTTAAAACCATACAATGCTCGCTAAACTGGTTACTTACCAGTCTGACCAAATGACTATATTAGAACTGATAACTTGCCACATTTCGACAAGAAACCCATACAATGTTAGTATTCTTAATCGTAACTAGACTTGAAAAGGAGCATGGGTCCTATTTATTAACAAAGGTAGTTTAAACATTTTCTTGACTAAGCAGTCCTTGCATTCTATGTAATCTTTCTGTGCAATCAATAGCCTACATTTCAGCTACCATTCTGCATTCTTATAAATTTTGTAATGAGGAAGTCCTCACGATGGGGAGAAATGGTTTAACTGGAATAACTCAGTACTGCCTGGTAATCTCCCGATGGCCTTTGTATAACACTTTTTACAAGTCCAAAATTGAATGCACTACAAAATCAATTTCAGTAATCATGGAGACTGAAATTCACTGAATAAAATTAGTCCCACTGACATGATTTTAATTTCCATATAGGCCAACGCTTTATATAAGAATGTCAGCAACATATGGGGAAGAACAGAGGTGTTTCCGCTGGACATGTGTGCACCTAATTCAGTGTATGTCTTTATTGGTCGGCCTATGTAGGCTACGTGCGTGTTTTTCCCACTAAACTGGTGGGAAATGTCATGTCATCGTGTCATCATGTTTCACTGAATCCAACTGACCCGCTGATGAAAGGACCTTAGATCAGGCAAGTGATGTCGTAGTTTCGCGCATCCAAATAGTTCAATATGCATTTAAAATCAGTACATTAGTAGTATTATTGCCATTTTATCTGAAATTAAATGTTGTCAAATGAAATAGAAAACCAAAACACCATCTGCAGTCCTTTAGTCTGTCTGTTCTCCCACCATAGCCTACTGTATTCCGACCCCTTGAGCTTTCGCTGTTTCAAAAAATAAAATAAAAAATGTCATAGGCTACTAACGTACCCAACCACATAGTGATAATGTAACACAGCAGACTTCAATAATCTTTGAGTTCTGTGTGTTTGTCTAACTTCCATGCCAATACAGCAGCTAGTCTTGGGGACGTTGTATAGATCTCAGAACCTCAGAGAATTGAACACTGTCTTACCTCTAAAACCTGGACGTAACTTGCAGGAAACCATCCTCTCACTCCATCCTTCTCTCCTTCCCACCAACCGCCAGCTGATGCTTGTATTACTTTAATTATTTCCCCAGCCTCGAATCTCAATCCTTGTTGGTGCTGATCTCCACTGAAGGCGTATAAACTTTTGCAGTAGGCTCCAGCCATAGCAAAATCGAATACATGCATAGGCTATGTGAACCAGAATTCTCGCTACTTCGCTTTCTTTGTTTTGCTGAGCAACAGTCGTCGAGTTAAATATTAAGCCGTCGACTTTCCGGTGTTTCCTGATATTTGAATACTACCAGGATGTCTGAGCAGTAGACATAAACCCACAGAGATCACCAAATTATAGCAATCCCCAGACTTTCCACTCCGCACAGTGTTGCCAACCTGAGTGCAGTCCTCACCCCAGCGCTGCTGCGCTCTTCTGCCTGCACGGGTGAAGGAAGGAAGAGTGATCTCATCGTTCAGGGGCTGTATAGAGAACATCGAGATGTGGTTTATCCGGTGTACATTTTTTAGTTATTGCCCATTCTATGCATAGCCTATATTTAATGTAATATTTTATCGTTTATGAAACAGGTGTGTCTGTGTTATTGTCTTTTTATCTATTTGTTGTAGGCTATTTAGGCTATCTTGCGTTTCATATTTTAACGTCAAGGTTTTACTTTGTAGGCTAGTCTACATTTTAGCAAGAATTATATGTTTACAGTTTACGATATTTATTGCAATCGTGCGTTTTTAGTGTCGCAGCCGATCTCACACACTAGGCTACACATCTATAACTCCAAATTCTACATGAATGTGACTATAATTACAAAGAAAATAACGCCAAAAAAACACTCGGTGAAATTCGTCTCAAATGAATGTACTTTAAATGTAGGGTACATAACAAGAACCTGATTAAAAATGTGCGAATTTAGGGTTAACATTGCCTTACAGGTTCAGTTCTCACCAAAAACGTAGCGGAATGTATTCCTTTACGGTGCTTAGTGGGGACAAAAAAAAACATTTAAACAAGTATTGACTGAATCCATGCTTTTGTCCTCTTAAATTATCTGCAGCTTGGGGGTACAAACCATCAGTGGTGGTAGCCTAGGCTTTAAGTTTATAGCATTTTCAGTGTCATTTTAGGTGGCTTTATATGGCGAATAATGGATACAACAAACTTGAGTAATTCTAGAAAACGTTATTGATGCCAAAACAGCAAAGTTTGTATTTTAGGGGCTGATGTCTTAATTTATGGTTAAGTCAAGAGTCATCAAATACATTACAATACAGTAATACATTCCTTTTATGTAGTTCAACCACTACACTTGAGTCTTTAAGCATACAGTTGAAACACACTGGGTTTGTTCTTCTTCATATTACAATAAATCAGACACATTCTGGATTTGAAAATGATCCCCAATGCAACACTGTCAGACACTCGGATAAATAGCTTCCTCTAGTGGGAGATTTAAAGAAATGCAGTTTTGGTCAACAAGCAGGGAAGGTTTTAAAAAAAAAAAAGGATATTTCACTGAAGGCAGAGATATGGATACTTAAAATGCTCACTTCAAAAATGTTTTTCAACATCTTTATTCAAGAAAATGTTTTATATTTATATCATGCATACAGTATATGTTTCTTTCAACTTTGACACTAGGGCAGTGTACAAACTACATTTACAGATAGGGAAAAGTTCGTTGAAAAATGCCCTAAAATACGAGCTTAACGGTGAAGACAACTGTATCACGATTGATAGGAAGTATTGTTAATGACAGTGTATTTATATTAATGCAGTTTGGTGTTTCATGTAGGCCTCTGGGGGGGTTGGGGGCGGGGTTCTCTATTATCAACCCATTTTCTCCAGATTATGGTAAAACTAGTTATCTAAAGTCTTTCACAATTCTATTTTAGTGGGGAGACACTTCTTTCACAAATCTCTTGGTGTGGCCAGTGGTTTGATTTGTCCATCACGTCACTATCTGTACAGTGACCCCCACCTCTATCTGTACCCCTCTCTGTTTCCCCTGTCTGAATAAACTGGAAAAAGAATACATAAGGAGAGTGGACTGTCTGCTGTTCTTAAAGAAACAATGCTGATGTATGCAAGCAATTTAAAAATTTAGTTTTCATAAAGAAGATAATCTTAAAGAATTACATAAAATTCTCTCATTCCTCCTTTGCATTCATTTCCATTGATGGAACAGGTATGAAATTAACCATAAGATGGCATCGACAGATTAAAAGGAGCACTATGCATTTTATTCCTGAAACAAAGCCTTTTGATTGCATGTGCTGTAATGAGATTTGTGAGCAAACATGTTGCATAAAATTATTAATATTATATTATTTTTTAAAGCAATCTTTAAGAATTTGTCAAATATGGGTCTGAATTTGGTGGAACCCCTGCATCTCAAATTAATGTATCATAATATGGTGAAGAATAAACTCAACACTGTTGATGTGAACTCATGTTGATGTGAGTATGCAATTGTTAACATTTTCTGGTAGTCCTCTGTAACCTGGAGATTGGACAAACGTAGTGTTTCTTATTCCTGACTACTATATCCAATCAAATCAATGAACAGTGAAGAAATTTCTTAGGGTGCTAAGTGAGTAAATGAAAAGAGTTTAAAGAATGCAGAAAAAAGCGTTTCTTCATACTACTTAAGAACACACAGAACGTTAAGGCTCATATTGTATGAGTCTCACCACTTGGCCATCTTGTTCACTCTTCTTTGCTCTGTCAAAAGTAAACAGGGTTTTCATATTATAACATTGCAATTAAACAAATGTTTTAAAAATAAAATATGCCAAAAAGAAACCCAAAGGGGTGGAAGATTCCCATCTTGAATGAAAAACTATGAGAATATGACTATTTAAGTATTTAAATGATAGTTGCCTCAGTGTTGCCAAAATAGTGTAGATGTGGACACATCAGTTTTGCATGAATACACGACAGCGGAACACTTTCGGCATTCTAATTTCTTTTTTTTTGTGTGTGCCTGTATAACAGGTTTCATGCTGATCATAAACTAGCCCTGATTGTGATTTCTTTCTTGTTTTACATCCCTAGAAAAGACAAAACTTGTCCTCCATTGCTTAAATAACAGGCAATACACATCTGTATTCTTTTCTAAATCTGTTACTGTGTTTCTTTCAGTGGTATCACTTAAAGTATGGCTGTACATTACAGGCATTTAGCAGACGCTCTTATCCAGAGCAACTTACACAACTTTTACATAACATTCTTTTTTTTTTTTTTTTACATTGTATCCAATTATATAGCTGGATATATACTGAATGCAGGTTAAGTACCTTGCTCAAGGGCACAACAGCAGTGCCCTACCCATGAATCTAATCTATGACCTTTCGGTTACAAGCCCAGTTCCTTACCCACTGTGCTACACTGCCGCCCGCCATACATGACCATGTACATACTGCCCTGTACATACACTGCCAGGTCTGCCGCCGGTACATACATGACCATGTACCATAAATATTCTTGAAAAGTGAATAGAGATTCTATGAGTTAATTATCACTTCCTGTCTCCAGAGAAAGTGTTTCTCTGCTGTATGTGAGACAGCATCTGCAGTAAATCAAATAATTTTGAAATATGACATGCATTTGACATGTGCTTAACAAGACACTTTCAGGGGATTAGTAACTCATTATTAACACATGCTCTGCACCAGAAAAGTAGGGTACAGAGTCAAGACATCTGCCCTTGGGATTTTTTTAAAACGGTGTCACAATCTATAATCCTATCTTCATTCTATTGAACATGACAAAAGCAATTAAAATATATCATAGGAGACAATTTTCATTCCTCGTGTTTAATATCTGTTACTATTTTGGCAAATACCAAATGTGAGATGCCATAGTATAGAGATGGCTGCTTAATCCTGTTATACTTCGATCCCCGATAAGGAATTACACTGTACCCGACATATAAAACATTTTATATCTGTTACATTGATTTAAACCAAGTCTTCAGAGGTAAAAAAATAAAATAAAACATTTAAAACTTAACATTAAAGTACCACAGAAAAACGACTCATATTTGATTTCACTGATTGTGAAAAAAAAATGCTTAGTACAAACGCATCAAACTAATATCAATTGAACCCAGCACTAAATAATACTCAAATAACTGCAGAATTGCAAGTTTTTAACATACATTTTTTCAATGTATAATATTTTGAAGGTAGGGATTTTTTAAAATACACTTTTAGGAAGTAATAAAGATGAAATGTATAGCACATTGATCACAATGCAACAGTTTTTTTTTCTTGCTCATATACACTACATTTCCAAATGTTTGTGGACACCTGAACATCACACCCATACATACTTGTTGAACATCTCATTATAAAACCATGGGCATTAATATGGAGTTGGACCACCCCTTTGCTGCTGTGACAGCCTCCATTCTTCTGGGAAGGCTTTCCAGTAGATTTTGGAACAAGTCATGGCTGCAGTGATTCGCTTCCATTCAACCACAAGAGCATTCGTGGTGCTGGGCACTGATGTTAGGCATAAGGCCTAGCTCGCCGCTCGCTTTCCAATTCATCCCAAAGGTGTTAGATGGGGTAGAGGTCAGAGCTCTGCAGGCCAGTCAATTTCTTCCCCACCAAACTCAGCAAACCATTTCTTTATGCTTTGTGCATGGGGGCATTGTCATGCTGAAACAGGAAAGGTCCTTCCCTAAACTGCTGCCATGAAGTTGGAAGCACACAGTTCTCCAGAATATCATTGTATGCCTTAGCATTAAGATTTCCCTTCACTGGCACTAAGGGGCCTAGCCCTAATCATGAAAAATGGCCCCAAACCATTATTCGTGCTCCACCGAACTTTACAGTTGGCACTATTCAGGCCAGTACAGTTGGTACTATGCATTATGCCAAATGCAGATTCATCTGTCAGTCTGCCAGATAGTGAAGCATGATTCATCACTCCAGAGAAGGCGTTTCCACTGCACCAGAGTCCAGTGGCGGTGTGCTTTACGCCACTCCAGCCGATGCTTGGCGTTGCGCATGGTGATCTTAGGCTTGTGTGAAGCTCTTGACAAACACTTCTTGTACTGACGTCATTTCCACAGGTGGACTGAAACTCTGTAGTGAGTGTTGCAACTGAGGACAGATGATTTTTACATGCTACACACTTCAGCACTCAGCGGTCCCGTTCTGTGAGCTTGTGTGGCCTATCGCTTTGCAGCTCAGCTGTTGTTGCTCCTATACGTTTCCACTTCACAATAACAGCACTTACAGTTGACCGGGGCAGCTCTAGCAGCAGGGCAGATATTTGACAAATTGACTTCTTGGAAAAGTGGCATCCTTGAAAGTCACAGAGCTCTCCAATATGACCAATTTTACTGCCAATGTTTGTATATGGAGATTGCATGGCTGTATGCTTGATTTTATGCACCTGTTAGTAATAGATGTGGCTGAAATAGCCAAACCACTAATTAGAAGGGGTGTCCACATACTTTTGGAAATTTTGTGTATTTCAGGTCTTTGGTGCTCAGTGTTAAGCATTCATGTTGAAACATTTTGAATAAGTTTATGTGGACTATTCATAACCTCCTAAAAGGCATGGTAATCTTTATGTGGAGAAATGGAGTCTGGATATATAGTTAGGTGTTCATCCCATTAAGCTTCTTCTTCAACTAACCTTCAATCTCATGTCACGGCTCTTAGCTCTCATCTTGTTGACCTGGGCCTCGGCAATATCAGCACGCTCCTCAGCCTCCTCCAGTTCATGCTGCACCTTCCTGAACTTGGACAGGTGAGTGTTAGCTTGCTCCTCCTGAAAAGAGGTTTAAAACGTGTTGAATATAATGCAATTAAAAACAATTATTGTAATTGAACTTTGACTTACAGCTTCTTCAGCCTGCCTCTTATAAGCTTTGACTTTCAGCTGCAGCTTGTCCACCAAATCCTGGAGCCGATTTACATTCTTCTTGTCCTCCTCTGTCTATAGTAAATTCACAAGTATGAAAATGTGTACCTTTCAGTAGTTATATAAAACTATTTTTTCAGTCACTGATGATAATAATACACCTGGTAGATGAGCTCCTTGACTCTTCTCTCATATTTGCGGACACCTTTAATGGCATCAGCTCCACGCTTTTGTTCAGCTTCAAGCTCATTCTCCAGCTCATGGACCTATAAATGATAGGATTAATGTAAGAAAAAAGTTCTACGTAAAACACAAGTGAGTAAACCACACATTTGAAATTTGACCAAGGTTAGTCTTGACCAGAAAGCCATAGCCTACTCTAGCTTCAAGTTTCTGGAGCTGTTTCTTTCCGCCCTTCATGGCCAGATTCTCAGCCTCGTCCAGACGATGCTGCAGGTCCTTGACTGTGACCTCCAGGTTCTTCTTCATTCTTTCCAGATGAGCACTGGTGTCCTGCTCCTTCTTTAGTTCCTCTGCCATCATGGCAGCCTGAACAATTAAAAAATTATTTAGGGCCACATTCATAGAAGAGTAATTATGAGCCAATCAGGCTCTGGATTGAAGATAGAACAGAAAATCCAATGTGACGTTTCATAATATCTCTCCAGTACAAAGAGGGGTCATATCCACCAATGAACAGAGGTTTATATTATAGGTTTTCCTATGTAATTAGTGGCGGTTTGTTTTAAGGTTTTTACAAATGTGCTTTATCACCCAAAATAGTATCACATGCACATCCTTATGTGTAAAATAATAATGCCATCTGTGTATCCAACAATTGGATGTATAGGTGTGGAGTATGTCTCAAAAACCTATTACTTGGTGGGTGGAATACCTGCAAACCCAACAACATTAGTATATTAACTCACATCAGTAATGGCTTTCTTGGCCTTTTCCTCTGCATTTCTTGCTTCTTGGATAGTATCATCCACTTCACCCTGGAGCTGGGCAAGGTCAGCATCAAGCTTCTTCTTGGTGTTGATCAGGCTTGTGTTCTGAAAACAGAACCATACCTTTCATTGAGCAAAGAATACATTGTATTTTAGGCCTGTGTAGATCAATTTAAGGATGCCTTGTGACAATGTAATGCTTCTTAAAGGACACGCCAACGCCAAGCAAGTTGCATATTATAAACTTATTGACCCACCTGGGAATGAAGCAGCACCACTCTTTCACAGGTGTCCACCAGCTCCTGCTCAGCCACTTTTCGGCTTCTCTCTGTTTGTTCCTGAGCAGCTCTCAGCTCTTCAATCTCAGCCTGCATTAGGGTATTCCTACGCTCCATCATAGCAACCTGTTCTTTCAGGTCCTCCTCTCCTCTTAAGGCATCATCAAGGTGGAGTTGGGCATCCTATTAAAATCAGTTATGCTCAATTAAAATTCAGTCCAGTCCACAAATACAGAAGATGTAGAATAGTGATGGCCAACAGACAAAGGGCCATATTTACTAAGCATGCCGCAAATTGATGTCAGTGCAGCAAAATTCAGCATTGGCGCATGTTTTCAATTTAGCTAGGTATTTACGAGGGATGGGTATTTGGATGATTTTTAGTGCCTCAAATGTCTGGTGGGAATTTTGAGTATTTCTATAGAGTATTTGAGTCCTTATTCGCTCTGGGGGGATTTGTGATTATTGCCATTTTTACCAGTTCCATTACGATCCCCATTTTTATTGTTTCTCTGATTTTAGTGCTTTAGATGGAAACGGTCATCGGTCATGCAACATGTATGACTTGTAGCCTATAAGCTAGACCTGTAGCATTTTCACCATATTGCCAAATGCAAATGAGAAAAACACAATGCAACAATGTAGATTCTATAATGTGCTGAGATCAAAATTCCAGTTCTTGTCAGCTGTTTTAATGAAATGTTTGACAGCCTGTCAACAGAGTTCTTGCTGAGCTCTCCTTCCCCCGTTACAGTAATCTGTCAGTGACAACATGCTTCATCAAAGACTAAAACCTTGCAATGTACGGGATAGACGTAACTTTTTGTACACTGCTGCTACAGTAGCCATTTCAAATTTGTACACACACAATTCAGACATTCGAGAACTGTTTTTGAGTGAGGCAAGTAAAAATCTGCCCCAGAAGTTATTTTTCTGATATATAATGCATTATTTTTAGTTTAGGGATGCCGCATTTCTCTCATTTTACTAGCGTTACCTCCGGTGTGGTACCTTAGTATTATGAAAAATGCTACCCATAGTAAATATGGCCCAAAGTGTGCAGGACACAGTGAAGTTACCTTGAGTTGTCCCTGTACATTCCTCAGCTGTTTCTGGGCTTCAGCAGCCTGCCGGTTGGCATGACTCAGCTGAACCTCCATCTCATTGAGGTCTCCCTCCATCTTCTTCTTGACTCTGAGGGAATCGTTCCTGCTCCTGACCTCTGCATCAAGGGTGCTCTGCATTGATTCTATGACTCGCTGGCTATTTCGTTTCATCTTCTCCATTTCTTCATCCTTCTCAGCAATCTTTCTGTCCACTTCAGACTTGATCTGGTTGAGCTCTAGCTGAACACGGAGAATCTTGGATTCCTCATTTTCCAGTGAAGCCTAAAAGAGAATTAATTAAATATAAGATGTATTTTGAATTAAATGAATGTCCAGTTTTTGCAGTTATATGCAGTAAATCGTGTAGCATTTCCAAATCATGTAGCATTTCTAAATAGTTTAAGTGGTTAAACATTCATAACTTTGAAAATCATGTACGAATACACTCATTTAAAGACTTTCTGCTTGACTTGGCTGCTGACATATCTTTTAGGTTTATATGTCAGTGGTACTACTATGCATATAGGTGTGTGCATGAGTGTATGTCTGTGTGTGTTTGTATGATCTAATTGATGAAGAAACATTTCTGACATAAGTGCCTCCTGAGAAATTAGCTGCAAACACCTCCTCTAAATTATCTGTTTATGTGACAGCATCACAGCAAGCATGACAGTTAGTGCAAAGGTAAATAGTAATTGTATATGTATATTTGATGAATACTTCCGCTTCCTCCAGTGCAGTCTGGACATCTGCTTTCTCTGTCTCAGCTGTCTTCTTTGCCTTCTCCAGCTCATGAACAGTATTTCCAGTTTCAACAATCTGCTCAGTTAGGTCTGCGATTTCCTCTGGTATTCACACAAGAAGAACAGTATTGATAATAACTTAAATTAACCTAACTTAATAGATTAAAGTAATGTTAATATTCTGTAAATTGCTGTTTTTGTACAGTAGTACAAAAATATTTTTTTATGATAAAAAGCAAACAGGAATAAGAGAGAAAAGCAATACGTTGTAAGTTCTTGTTCTCCCGTTTCAGGGTCTCCAGCTGATCCAGAGCTTCTTCATAAGAGTTCTTCATCTTGAAGAGCTCAGTGCTGAGAGAACGAGCCTCTTTCTGAGCACCTTCTAGCTCCGCTTGACTTTCCTCAAACTTCTGCTTCCATTCTGCTAAAACCTGAAATTATTATTTTTAAAAAATATTTTTCATTTTATCATGTCTGTAAGGAGACTCTGAGACAAGAGTATTTAATGCAGCCACTAAGTGAATTCCAAAGGAAATTAGACTCAAATGGCTTCATCATGGGTGGGGTTTGTTTGCTTGAATACCTTGTCAAAGTTTCTTTGCTTCTTGTCAAGAGAAGCAGCCAAAGCATTTGCTCTCTCCATATCAATCATGAGGTCCTCCACTTCACCCTGAAATCTCTGCTTGGTCTTTTCCAAAGAGGCACATTTTGAGTTCATAGCCTCAATTTGTTCCTCAGAATCCTGCAGACGCTGAGCAAGTTTTTTCCTAAGGAGAGTGACAGTAATTAAAACTTTATTAGAACTTATTACATTTAATGATTTCAAGTGGTGTTTGAATAAAATATGAACAACAACTGTAGTTATAGAAACAGGAGAGTTACTTGGCTTCCTCAAGTTCCTCAGTGCGTTGAATGGCATCAGTTTCATATTTGGATCTCCACTGAGCCACCTCACTGTTGGCCTTGGACATTCTATGCTGCAGCTCAGCCTTGGCCTCCTGCTCCTCCTCATACTGCTCCCTCAGCAGGTCACAGTCATAGCGGGCTGACTGTAGAGCATGGGCAAGGGCATTCTTCGCCTGTATGAAAGGCACAAGTGGATAATGTAAGGTTGAACTTAGATACATTAACTACACAAACTATATCAAGTTGGATATTTTACCTTAACTTCCTCTTCCATTTGTCTTTTCAGCTCCTCAATTTGCTGAATGAAAGCCTGTTTGCCTCTTGTCAACTGGGATACCAGGGATTCCTTTTCTTCTAGCTGCCGAGAAATTTCCCCATTTTCTGTTTGAAGCCTTGCATGTTGTACACTGATATCATTTATACTGCGTGCATTTTCATCGCTTTTTAGCGTCAGTTCACTAAGTTGGTCCTCAAGGGTCCTGCACATCTTCTCAAGATTAACCTGAATAATCAAAGAAATATCAATGTAAAATATCACAAAAAATCATATCATAATAATCAATGTGAATGCATGCATTTTATCATTTTCTTTTACAGTTACCTTTCCTTTTGCTACAGCTTCCATGTTGCTGGACAGGTCATCAATCTCCATTTTGAATTCACACTTCTCCTTTTCCAGCTTCTGTTTGACACGTTGAAGGTTATCGATTTGTTCTCCTAACTCTGCCACGGTGTCTGCATGCTTCTTACGGAGGGCAGCAGCCGTGGCCTCATGCTGAAGAGTGGACTCCTCAAGATCACGCCGCAGTTTCTGGAACTCAGCTTCACGCTTCTTGTTCATCTCAATCTGAGCTGCGGTTGCCCCACCAGCTTCTTCAAGCCTCTCACTGATCTCCTCCAGTTCCCTAAAGAGTTCTGCTCTCTGCTTTTCTACCTTGGCCCGGGCAGCACGTTCAGCCTCGATTTCCTCTTCCAGTTCTTCAGTGCGGGCCTATAGATTGACATACAAATCGTGCCTGAATCCAGGGGTTGTGACACTGTCATAGGAATAGTTATTTTGAAAAGTCTGGTGTTACCTGCAGCTCCTTGATTTTCTTATGCAACTGACCACTAAGTGCTTGCTCATCTTCAATCTTTCCAAGAAGTTGACTTAGTTCAAATTCCTTTCTATGGGGTTTCAAAAAACATCAGCAAACATTAAAGGGAATTTTTATGATGAAAGCGTTTTAATGAATATTTCAGTGTTTAAACTCACTTCTTATTCGTTTCGTCTGACTGCTGTTTGTCATTTTCCAGATCCATTATGCATTCCTGGGAAAGTTTCAGGTCGCCTTCAAGTTTTCTCTTGGCTCTCTCAAGGTCCATACAGATTTTTTTCTCTTGTTCCAGAGAACCTTCAAGCTGTGAAAAAGGTAATGCATTAATTGAGTTTCTAGTTCAAAGTCCTTCATTGTCTAACCATTGACCTGAAACTTACATCATCCACTTGCTGTTCAAGCTTTGCCTTGGCTTTGGTCAGAGTGTTGACTTTGTCTTCCTCTGCCTGCAGGTCATCAAGGGTCTGCTGATGTACCTCTTGGAGGGCTTTCTTCTCCTTGGTTAACTTAGCAATGGTTTCATCCAGGGATGACATTTCCTCAGTCAGGTTTTTCACCTAATTGGTGAATTGGTGCAAATATGTATGTTCATATTCATATGAATTATGCCGTAACTAAACAAATAACCATTAAAGCACATAAATTACATTATAGTTCTTATAGATTGTTTATATAATTTATTATTACATTATATATAAAGTCGTTTATGTCAAAGTTACATGATTGTTATCATACAGTAGTGTAATTTGACCTTGTTCTCTGTGGCATGTTTCTCTTTTTCCACTTTGGCCAAGGTAAGCTCTAAGTCATCAATATCTTTCTTCAGCTCAGAGCATTCGTCCTCCAGTTTCCTCTTCTTGGCAGTCAGTTCAGCATTCATTTCCTCTTCATCCTCCAGCCTCTCATTTAACTCATTCAGTCTTCCTTCAAGTTGAATTTTATTTTTTATTAGGCCCTCACACCTCTCCTCTGCATCTGAGAGACTTTCACTTTCCTAAATTCAGAAATAAACTTTCAAAACTTTTGAAAAATATATAAATTATGGAATTTATTCAAAGCGTGAATAATAATTTTAAAAAATGCACAGCAAGATATTCAATGCTGAATCAATGTGGATGGAATTGATTTTAGTGATATTTTACTGTGTCAAAGACATTTTGAGAGAGATAGAGAGAGAGAGAGAGAGAGAGAGAGAGAGAGAGAGAGAATTAAAAAGCCTACTAACAGCTGCCACTTGTAACTGCAGATCATTCTTTTCCTGGAGCAGAGTGACCATTTTCTCCTCAAGCTCCTTCCTCTTCACTTCTGCCTTTGCTAGATTTTCCTTGCATTTGGAAAATTCCTCCCTCATGTTGGCCATTTCTTTCTCTGCTTCTGCACTCCTCAGAAGTGGCTTAATCTTGAAATAAAGCTTCATCCATGGCCAGTGTTTCACATTCATGAATGCGCGGATGTTGTACTGAATTGTGAAAATTGACTCTCTGAATGAAAAGAGGGATAGGAAGAATTATTGTTCTTGTTTTAATTCATGATCTTCTATAAATATCAAGCTCTACCAGTCATACTAGTTCATCAGTATTGTTTACCTTCAGATAATCTTATGTTATTAATTTTTTAAATGGGAACAAATATAAACCAAAAATGAGGTTACATTTTTATAGTATTAAAATAGGATAAGTATTTACATTTTAAACAAAGTCAATTGTTTAGTGAAATTCTGCCAATTTTTCTAAAGCTAAAGTTTAATAGGCCAGAATTCCATGAAAATTTCTCCATCAGCTTGACGTTTTTTATTTATTTATTTTTTTTTACAAATGCAGTTTGAGTCTACTTTTCACAAAAAAGAATGAAAGAAATAGTGTGTTCATTTAAAAAATACAGCATTTGCCATTTTGAATGTCATTCAAGGGAAAACGTACTATTGCCAGTGAATCCTGGCAATAATATCAAGCTTTACCTCCTTTCCATCATTTTCACAAACTCTTTTCTCATGAGGAAGCCACGGCAAAGAGCTTGAGTCATTGTTACCAGTGTCGCAAGCTTCTCATCTCGCATCTCTTCCAGGGTACCCAACAGACCAGCTTTGAAGAACACCTTCAATGGTAAAGGCTTCATTTTGGTACATGCTACTCAAAAAAAGTGGGGTGCTGCACACAGTACACGACAGTTATCTGGTTAATTTCTCTGACTTGCTTTCCATATTTTAACTCACTCACTCTTTGTATTGTCAGACATATCCAATGCTCACATGCACATAACGTTCATTTTTTTCCCACTGGTAGCTTTAATCACACATATATGTTCTCTCACAATGTGTACACTCACACATATTTCCACAACATAGGATTCTGGGTGTGCACACACAGGCCTAAGCCTAAGCCAGCCATGATCTAATGGGGGCAAAGCTGCAAAAGATCTATGCCATAGATGCCATCCTTGGGGTCTTGATCAACACTTCAGCCTATCTAATTTCCATCAACACAAATAGGGCTTACAGTTAACAAATGCGTATAATGTGTTCCACTGTGGCTATTTTTAGTTTCCATTTATTTTTGCTTGGTGTAAACTCACTCTTTATTCACAACTATAGGTCAAATTACTTTTTTTTAAAGCAAGTAAATATTGCATTTCATCTTACAATTAGCAATTAAGTCTATTGTTAATTAAGGTTTAAACCACAATTATATGAAAAATATAATGAATGATAAAGCATGCCCACTGCCATTGCTCTATAACAGATGCAGTTTGCAGTCCGTGGGCAAAGCAAACCAAGGTAATACACATTTCATTTTGCATATTGTAAAAGATGTACATAACACACAGTTTATTGTGCATAATGTGCATTAAAGGTTTCAGTGAATCCCATGTAACTTACAGACAAACATCAGTCTTTAATTTACATAACAAACATCCCTGCTTTGGCAGTTGGATGCAGAGCAGGTCCCATGACTAGACTTAAAGCTAAAGATTTGTCTCTTCTGTAAACTTTAGCAGCTGTGTTTACATGCCTGTCTGGGGACTGCTGATAGCTGTAGCTCAGTGGGAGTTACAGAGTATGTGCAAGTGTTCTCTGTTTCACTGAACCCCAGAGGGAGGTAGAACACAGTTCCTGACTGTATGTACCTACACCAGTTGAGTTGCTCTTGTAAAAAAGGCATGATTGAAACATTATGAAAAGTATTTTGCAGAGAACTTTGCTCCTATGTAAGTACAGAGATTTCTGCAGTTATAGTGGTATTATCTATTTTTCTCTGAAATTCCATTGTACCTTCTCATTTGTTTTAATGTCTTACCTTGGTATGTCCAAACTTATACTGGGTGTGGTCCACGTCAATTGACCCCAAGAGCTTCTCTGAAGCTTTCTTGTTGTCTATGAACTGCCCATCTGGTATAACACTGGCATTCAATACTTTGTACCTAAAAATATGAAGACATGGAAACTTAGTTCATATTTATAATTTTAAATATTTAAATTTTACCTTTGGTAAAATAGTACTCTGCATACCTTTGCTTGAAATCTCCATATAGGATTCTGCTTGGGAACCCCTTCCTGCAGATTCTGATCCCTTCCAGCACACCATTACACCTCAGCTGGTGGATAACCAGATGATTCTCCATGAGACCTATGAAGTTGATGACATGCATTTTTAGATCAAGTGCTAGCTGATAATGAATACAATCTGCAGTAAATGCAAGAATTGGAAGGTATTTGCAGTAAAGAATACAAGTTCATTACCTGGTGTTTTTGATTCATTGGGAATCAAACAGCGTACAAAGTGAGGATGAGTGCTTCGCAGGTTTGCCATCAGCTTACCCAGGTTCTCCTGTAGTGTAAAATATATTGGATATTAATTAATGTCATAAAAAATTCCAATCAGTTTTCTAAACTTATTGTTTAATTGCTCAGTTGAACAATGGAACATGTACCCGAAACAGAGCAGACACAGTCTGAAAGGAACCTCCCTTCTTCTTGCCCCCCTTCTTGCCACTGCCAGACTCTGCACAAAAATAAAAAAATTGTTTTTTTAAAGTTGTCAGCATGAATGAATCTTGAATGGACACTTAAAAAGATTAGATTTAATGAAAAATATATTTTGTGCCTTTAATAATTTATATTAGGACATTCACTATGGTATGACAAACAAGTTTAATATTCCTGATTTATAAATACAAGCCAAAAGAGGATTCTAACCTCTTCACCTTTCTAAAATGTTATTTTCCAAATTTTCATAAATTTTGACTTTTTCATGATAATTGGGTAAAATGTAGATTAAATGCAAAGGTTATTTTAATTTCTTTTTAAAATACTCATTGCTGCATGATGAAAGATGCCAATCTTTCATTTCTCTGAAGTCACTTTACAAGGTATCTTATTCTGTAACAAAATACTTTCAACTGATCTTAATAATATACTGATGTTTATTATATATAATTTCACAAGTAAAAGGAAATTTCACCCCAGATACCTTCAGTTGATGAAAAGCTTGCATAGAGAAGAGATAGCAGTTTCACAGAAGATTTCTGGTACAGCTGCACAACAGACTCATTCAGGGGGTCCTTGTTTTTGTCCAGCCAACCACAGATGTTGTAGTTCACTGTCCCAGCATAGTGCACCAGAGAGAAGTGGGCCTCAGTCTTGCCCTTGGCAGGCTTGGGCTTCTGGAAGCAGTTAGCTTTACCAAGATGTTGGTCATACAACTTGTTTTTGAAGGTTGTGTCTGAAGCCTTTGGGAACATACACTCCTCTTCAAGGATGGAGAAAATGCCCATTGGCTATTAAAAAAGAGAAAATGTTTGTTAAACTCACAAGTAAACTGAAAAAATATGCATTTTCTTTCCACTCAATACTGACCTTTTCAATAAGATTAATGCAGGCAGCCAAATCCATACCAAAATCTATAAACTCCCATTCAATCCCCTCTTTCGTGTACTCTTCTTGTTCCAGTACAAACATATGGTGGTTGAAAAACTGTTGCAGTTTCTCATTGGTGAAGTTGATGCATAGCTGCTCTAAGCTATTGAACTACACAAAGAAAGAAAAACATTGACAACTTAAATTGTGCTGACAGATGTTTGTGCACAGATGTTTGGTTTGTAAATAATTTTGTACACTGTCAGTTAGAAAAGAGATGAGAGCCCTTGATAAACACAGAACACTGTATGTATCAATATTCTTGTATAATTTGGATTAGGTGTAAACCTTCATGTTGCAGTAGAGACACATTTGTAATCAGTAAAATAGTGTGAATAACCAGTTTTAGGAGACAAACATCAAAAACAGTCTACTTAAATACCACTATCTCATTATATACCACAATATGTGGTTTAACAGGAATGGAATCTGTTTTATTTGCATTATAGATATGGACATTTAGGCATGCACTACTAACATCGAAGATCTCAAATCCAGCAATGTCCAGGACACCGATGAAGAACTGTCTGGGCTGCTTTGTGTCCAACATCTGGTTGATACGGATAACCATCCAGAAGAACATTTTCTCATAGATGGACTTAGCCAGGGCCATAACTGAATTATGCACCTAAGAAAGGAACAACAATTTAAAAAAGATAATCATTGAAAAACTGGATAGCTAATCAGGAATAACATAAATGCAATATATGTTAAAAATAACACGATAACTGCAGACTCATTGGAATTGAATTCTTCACCTGTTGAACTGTCTGGCCCTTGGTGACAAACTCATTTCCCACCTTCACTCTGGGATAGCACAGAGTTTTGAGTAAATCAGCAGAGTTCAGGCCCAGGAGGTAAGCAACTTTGTCAGCCACTATATCCAAAAAAGTAATAGCATTAACAAGGCTGGATTATGTTGAACTGGCATTTAAAATGAAATATTTATCAGATGTTTTCAGAAATTGAACCATGGAAGATATAAAACATAGTATTTACCCTCAGTGCCATCAGGCTCAGCTTGCTCTTCACGCTGTTTCTGTTTGAACTTCATGTTCCCATGATGTATCACTGCACCAGTCAGTTTGTAGATGCTATTTTTTTCCTCATTTGTGAAGCCCAGAATATCTATGGCTGTCTAATTGGGACAGCATATTCCACATAAGGAAAAAGAAATGGAATATTGTACTGAAAAATGTATGACCTTAATAAGAGCACTCACATCAGTGGCAACCAGCTCTTCCTTGTCATCAATACTGGCCACAGAGATCTGGCCCTGGCTGATCATGGGGAAATCGTAGGGGTTGGTAGTGATGAGGAGCATTTCTGTGTAAAAAAAAAAAAAAAAAAAGAAATTCAAAGGTTAATACTCACTTAGAATTTCCTGCTTCTGAGATTTATATCAGTTAACTTAAACAGCTTATGATCCATGAAAACCATTGATTGACTTTTGAATAGGCTATAATCACAAACGCATTGCATGCAGAAGCCCCAAAATTAGCAATCCACTGCAAGGTGGGCTGAGCACGCAGGTGGCAAAGGGCAAAAATGGCAGACTAGACTGACAAGAAACTTTTCATGAACTGCACCAGAATTGCACTGTGGCTGTGCAAAGTAAGTCAAACATATCCCTTGATGAACACACGCCCGGCAGCAGCTCCCCTCCCACTTCAGTGCACAGCGATTCACAAAATTACCAAAAGGCTCAGGCACGTCAAAATCCATAACGAAAATACCATTTCGCCAGTGTGACAGCTCGCAACACACCATGCACCGGCTGGAAAATAGAGCCCAAATTCGTGTAGCTGGAATTCAGCGTGACTCATCTTTTTAGTGAGACCCCATCCCAACTGCACAGCTATCAAATCCCCACTTGCATCACCCATGGCAAGATGTGCACAATAAAGAATGTGCTTAACCTTCCAAAATAGTAATTTGCTAATTGAACATATAAAACAGTAGGCATTATATCTTACCAATCAACTCTGGCTTGTGATTGGTCATGATCTGATAGAAGATGTGATAACTTCTTTCATCTGCCACCTGGAATGTCACCCTGGACTTTTCAAGCAGATCTATTTAAATTAAAGTGAAGTAAAACAAAACTACAAAAGCATAGTGACAACAGTGAAAATGGTCTTAGGTTTGAGATAGAGAACTCACATGTCTCAATGTCAGCTGAGGCTAGTTTTCCTGTAGTTCCAAAATGAATTCTGATGAATTTTCCCTGATTAAAATTATTAACACAGAAGGATTTTAAAATGTACATTACATTATACAACACATACACACACGCGCGCACGCACACACACATGCAAACATGCACGCACACACACGCTCACAAAGAGACACTGTGCAGGCAACCAGCTAATTTGGGCATCCTGCTTTCCTGGAAATGCATATTCAGAATAAAATAATGAATTCTCAATTCTTACTATATTTATGCATGTGAATTGCAAACACAAATAAATGAAAGAAACTCTGGGAATGGATATAAATGTCACCATTGCTTAAGGTAGATGGAAACTGGTCTTTGTAGGGAAAGGCATGGCAATATTTGACTTTTTACTCAATGGACTGGATCAATTCATCTAAAAATAATCATCTTTTTACTGGTGTTTGTTAGCACAGTTAAGCATAATATTGTGGAATCAAGGGAATCCGCATATTCCTACATCAAAAACCTAAAAAAAAAAGACTTACAGCTGTTACAATGGAAAGGTCATTTCCCATATGCAGTAATGTGGTTAAAAAAAAGTAAGTAAGTTAAAATTCCATTTTCAAGCCGTGTTTCTATATATTTGACATAGATTGAAAAAGAAGAGGCACTAAGCATCACACCCTACCTGGCTCTGAAATTTCAACAGACACTGAAACACAGAAATATACAACATTAAGGACTTACAAAGCGTGATGAGTTGTCATTCCTAACAGTCTTGGCATTGCCGTATGCCTCCAGCAGAGGGTTGGCTGCAATGATTTGATCCTCCAGTGACCCCTACAGAAAACATAACATCTTTCATAGATATCTCCATCACATGGATTCCAAAAATAATTCTAAGACAAAACAAATAATTTGATTCTCGCCTGCATTTTACCAACAGCTGCAGCTTCTTTCTTCTTGTCACCAGAGACCGCAATTGTTGCAAAGTACTGGATGACACGTTTTGTGTTCACAGTCTTTCCTGCACCAGATTCTCCACTGCATTAATAGCAAACAAAAACAGGAATATGTGAACATTAGATATGGAGTATAGTTCAAAACAGCGACAAAAACAATGTTTAGAAATATATAAGTATGCACTCTTACGTGATCAGGACTGACTGGTTTTCTCTGTCTGCAAAGAGAAACATTTGTGGCATTCATGATTCTTGATGAATATTCTTGATGAATCTTAATCTTAATTAAATTTTATTGTAGAGAGGACTGTGAGTGCACATCTAGTTGATTTTCATGGGTGCTTGGACAAGGAAATTAATCTTGAATAAACGTAAATGACTCTCGCACATCATATTTTATGTGATCTCATGTTTTATTTGTGCTAACATTTTGGTCATCAATGCTTTGATGAGGGTATTTGTGTGTGGGAGTCTTTTACGTTTATTCATTAATTATTATTAAATTAAAAATAATGGATAATGTCTGTTTTACATAGGCAATATGGTGCAGTCATTACCAGTGAGCATGAACTGATAAGCGTTATCAGAGACAGAGAAGATGTGGGGTGGTGCCTCCATGCGCTTTTTGCCTCTGTAGGCCGATACAACCTCTTGATTGTACACAGGGAGCCACTTGTATGGGTTCACAGTGACACAGAACAGCCCAGAGTAGGTCTAAAATAGAATTTCAGATTTGTTAAACATCAAATATCTCAGCAACAACCACAAATAAAGATTTTGGTGTAGCTGTATTATTTAAAATAAAATACTTACATAGATCATCCATGCTGCGTAACGCTCTTTGAGGTTATATAGCACGGAGGCTTCATTGAGGTGGGTCAGCATGGCCATGTCCTCAATTTTATCAAACTTTGGAGGATTCATTGGGCAGACATCATCATCCTTAACTGTTACAGTCTGAAAAATAAGAGGATAACAAGTAATTATTTTGGTTTATAGTGCAGTCGATAATTTAATAAGCACATGTACTATATATGTACTATAATTTGATTTCTTGTTTACAGTAAACACTCACTTGTCCTGCCTCAGTTTTTACAGTGACTTTGCCACCTTCTTTTTGTTGAATTATGCCTTTGACATAGAGCTCTTTGGGGTCGGTTACAAAGTAGGCAGTCTTGGCATCAAAAGGTCTGTTTTGTGCCTCAATTCTCTCCTTCTCCGGCTTCCGGAGGTATATGGCCGCCTCACCAAAAACAGCCATCTCTGCATCCATGCTCATGATGAGGATTTACTATGAAGGCAGTGCACAGAATTTAGCTTAGCAATTTTACTTCTATGGCAGATGCTTTCTGCTCAGTTAAATCTCACAAGAATGGTAAAAATTTGAAATAACTGAAAATTGCCTTTCACAAATACCCAGCAAAAAAGAACAAGGTTTCATACCTGTAAACAGCACAGACAAGTGTAGTTAGATGAAGCCGTTTCTCTACAATGGAAAAATAAATAATTAATTAATACTATTTCATGTAAATTCTTGTTGCTTAATTTCTTCTGAATTCTTTCCTGAATTTTGTATAAAAACAATCTGAACTAAAGAAACAGCTCACAGTTATTTTAAACAACATATCTCTGTTGAGATGTTGAGAAGACAGATTCATATTTTCCCAGCTGTTTTTTTCTTTAGATTTATATTTACTTTTATATTCTATAATTAACTAATTGTTGTGAATTAGAATAACACAATTTTGGATGCACTTTTTACACTCAATGCTCTCAGTATACTGTAAATGCACTTCTGTTGTCTCTGGTCAATAGTAAATACAGTGCTAATTCACATCATTGTTTAAAATTGAATAATTTAACAGTAAACACGAGAAATAAAGTAGGAAAAAAAAAAAATTGAAATCCTAGGATGCCAAAAAAAGTTTTGGTCTTTATAGTTTTTGTTGAAACATTAATTTTTATTTAATCTTTCTGAAGAATAATTCCATTTATGAATTTTAAAATAAATACACTGTCCATTTGAAAAGTGTGACTCCTGTGCAAATACACAATCAGAGTTTTATAATTACATGAAATAAAGGAAATGCTTACCACAGTTTGCTATGAGTTAGGCCTCTTCATAATTTGGGAGGCTCCTCTGAGCTGCTTTTATTGAGATAATTGTGCATGCTAAGCAAACTGGCCCTCTCCTTTTGGTCATGTGAATCTGAACCGCCCTCTTGTTAGACCTTTTACTCTCCATTTAAATTTGGATCTGACTTTTTGTTAATTCAAGTTGCATGGAGGCATATTGGTTTTGAATGATTGCCAGAATGTTCATTATTCTTGAAGATATTATACTAATCATCTTCTTCTCTCTATAGGCTTCATAATGTTTTTACTTGATGACTGGTACAGTAGCTGTCTTTCAACATGAGCCAGTGAATAGAGCTGAACAGGAAGCGAACTAAGTAAAATAATGAAAAATATTTAGTTATTCAATAATTTATTGTTATTGCCATTTCTTAACTTTCAACTACTTCAATTAAATTAAAGATAGACAGATGTAATAAAAATAACAAAGCCATTTGGCTTTTCTCTCTCTCGCTCTCTTGTTCTCTCTCTCTCTCTCTCTCTCTCTCTCTCTTTCTCTCTCTCTCTCACACAAACACACACACACAGAAATAAAGACTGAGCAGGTGGATCATAATCCTTTGTAAAGCAAATGGGGTGATGACAGTTTCAGCCTGGTTCTGAAGGGAGAGCTCTGAGGATCTAAGATCCTATCCATCATATCAGATAATTCTCTGAGTTACCATTTTGGAATATTCTACAAGCCTCAAATGAAATTTAGCAATGACAAAACTGCTATTATGTTTTGATGTGATATTGTGCAGAATAACATCTGTTTTTGTTTGAAAGAGAGTGTCTAAAATGTAATTTAAACTTGGTGCAATCCTGTGGTATTCTAGATATGCAGAGGGGTTTAAGGAATTAAGCTTGGTTTAAATCGCTGTGTGAGTTTCAGACAATTGTAATTCCAGATGATTGAAATGAGATCATGTTTATATCTGGAAACTGCTGTTAACAGTATAACATCTCTAAAGATGCATTTTAATGTTACACTTGAAAAATATCAACAAAAGTGAAAACATCTGTAGCTGGCAGTAAATGATAACATTAGTAAATATTATGTAACAGTTTCTATGCATAATAAACCATTAGGTAATGTACAGTACAAGCATACATTTAAAGGAAAGTATACAGGTTTTGTGAGTTTTACCACCACTTATTTACAGTATGTATTGTTTAATTAACCCAGACATCTCATGAAAGCATTTGCCAGTATTTGATACTGATATCAGAGCAATTTTGGCTGCCTTGGGAGCCTCCGAAATGTCAACATTAAGCTTTGACAAATGGTGAGCAAAAGACTCTCTATTTCTCAATTTGGAAGAAAAGTAAGATTGATGGGCCATATATATATATATATATATATATATTATGTCCATATATGTATTCTCTGTTTGAATTTTACCCTACGTTCATGCTATACTGTAAGTAATGCATATAGTACTGCGAATCAATCTCCCGTCTTCAGTAAACATGTTGACAAAAAAGTGAACTTAAATAGTATATCGGATGCCACCAAGTATGTCTTAAACTTTAATAGGTATTCAGAATACCTTTTTATCTTCCATCTTGAAGATGTATTTCCATGTACATGACGGTCAATAAATACAATTACTGTTCGATTTAGAGTAACTGCACATCAGTTTGATGCACAAGCAGTTGCATCCCCATTCAGGTCATAAAAAAATGATCATATTATAATGTGACACACTTATGATGAGTGAAGTCATTTATATTTTTTAAAACTTAAATAACTAAATCCACCATGACCGAATCAAATGTGCAATCAAATGTAGCATTTGTACATTTTTCTTTGTATATTGTGTAAATACAGTCCATGTGTCATTTTCTTTGTTGTTCTGTATGCACTAGCCGTTGGTCTGTAGTGAGTGCATTGGGTTTTTGTGTAAAGGCTACATTCACTGACCCACAATCACAACTGATTGTGACAACTGTTTGTACACAAATACGGACATGGCATCAGGGTGAGGATGAAAACTGTATAAACCAGAATAATTTTTAATTTGGGAAAAAGTCAACAAAAAAGGCAAAAAAACTAACAAATAAAACAAATAGTAAGACACCAAGCTATACTGTGAGCAACTTATTTCTCAGCCTGGGATTAAAGCACATGCCAGAGGATTACCCACATGCCTTTTACCACTTGTAGCTCATCAAGTGTTTCATACACAGGGGGACATATTAGTTCCTACTAATCCATCTCTGGAATAGAAACAATATCTTAACAGTATTCTAAACATGTGCAAATATATTTCCCAGGCCATAAATAAAATGTGAATAGATAGCCTGCAGAAGGTTCTACTGTATAGGCTATGGCAGTTTCGACACTTGTTTTGTTCTTTAAGTTGACTTAAACCAACTGGAACCATTGTTTAAATTTCAGTTTCAGTTTCTTAAGAAATGCATACTGAAGTCCGTTAGAATATATGTCTTGGGTTTTTTTGATTAAGAAATGGTATTGGAATATATGCTCAGAATAATGAACCAAGGGATATGTTTGACTTACTTTGCACTGTTTTCATATACATAAATCAGATACATTGAGAAAGGTCAGAAAATAATACTACTGTTAAGTCAGGTGATTATCATAATTAGATTGCTCTGGCATAATAGACCAAGCTATGATCAGGGCTAGGCTATCTAACTAGCATTTACACTGAGAGGTTTCTACTTAATGAACATTTTAAGTAGACAAATGTCTATTGAAGCAAATTCAAGATTTAGAGGGGCATTTAGGCCAAACTAAAGGGCACTACATGCATACTTGTTTTTTGTGTTACAACCAGGTAAAACACAATAATTAATGTAAGTTGAAATGAGAGAACATACAAAGGCAACATTAAGATGCATAGCTTTATTAATGTTCACTACAATGTCACTTGATAGACAGTACAACTATATAGCACACATTTCCCAGTACCATCTTATGGTCTTCTACTCTTCAGATGCAGCAGGCTTTGTGAGAGAAAAAGGAGAATACTGGTTTGAGGTTTTAAAGTGAATTGCATTTCCCCTAATTCTTTATGCGCATACTACTTTGTGAACAGCTGTAGCATAGCAATTTTGTCTAAGCAGGTATGAATTGATAATCAGATTCATAGATTAGAATATTCAATCTGTGGGAGGAATTTAGCGTGACCACTTCCTTCAAGGCATATTAACCTATGTCCAAATACACAACTGGAAGGGGGGCTATACATGTATCAGCAGCACTCATTTAAAGGTGTCTCTCTTATGAACAAGTAGTTCACCTTGTAGGCTATAATGAAACTTTTGGAGTTAACAACTAAAGAATTGAAAAAAAAAAATGTAATGCAGGTTTACAACTAACCTTTAATCCCTTTAATCCCAAATCACGGCTCTTAGCTCTTATCTTGTTGACCTGGGACTCAGCAATGTCAGCACGTTCCTCAGCCTCCTCCAGTTCATGCTGCACCCTCCTGAACTTGGACATGTGAGTGTTAGCTTGCTCCTCCTAACAGAAAAAAATAGACAATATTAAACTAACGAAGGGTGTATGTAGAATGTCTTATGTCTTGAGTAAAAAGTCTCCATTAAAAGTTCGGACTAGTGCTCCACATCTGACATGTATGTTCAATTGGATTCAGATCAGGTGAATGTCTTTGCCAGTCAATAATTTTCCAAAAACTCCTTTGTTGCTTTAGCAATATGTTTGGGATCATTGTATTGTTGTAGACAGTGGCAGCCATACATGCCCAAACCATAACACTGCCACCACCATGTTTCAAAAATGAGGGGGGGCAGTTCCTTTGACATCCACACTTTGCTCTTGCCATTATTGTGATACAAGTAAATCATGGTCTCATCTGTCCACAAGACCTTTTTCCAGAACTCTACGGGCTCTTTTAGGTACTTCTTAGCAAACTGTAACCTGGCCATCCCATTTTGTGATTTTGCTTGTGTAGTATTCTGCAGACAGTAACCATTGACACATCCACACCCGCCTACTGAAAAGTGTTTCTGATCATTTGTACAAGTGTTTGCAGGGTTTTCTTTATTATGGTGATAATTCTTTGTTAATCAACTGTTGAGGTCTTCCTTGGCTTACCAGGCCCTTTGTGATTACTGAGCTCACCAGTGCTCTGTTTCTTCTTAATGATGTTCTAAACAGTTGCTTTTATTAAGCCTAAGGCTTGGCCTGTCCCTGACAGTTTTCTTCCTTAATTCTCCTAATAATGGCTTCCATGACTTAGCACAACTTCAGTTATCATGTTGACAAGTGCCATTGACAGACACCAAAGGCAACCAAAAGCTTTGAATCAAGACTAGCTACTGAAAGCTCTCTTATACCTGCACTAAGAAAGTCACTGGACACACCTGACTAATCAAAAACACCTGTGAAGCTACTTGGCACCAACATTATGGTGCGCTGAAATGGGGGGACTATCCAAATCCAAAATTGTGGAGCCAAATCAGAAAAAAATATGTTGTTGTCCCAAACATTATGGAGCTCACTGTATATAAATGTATTTGAACTTACAGCTTCCTCGGACTGCCTCTTGTAAGACTTTACTTTAAGTTGAAGTTTGTCCACCAAGTCCTGGAGTCTAATCATATTCTTCTTGTCCTCTTCAGTCTGTACAAAAAAAATTGTTTGTCTATGAAGCTTGAATGAATGTCAATATCTTACAGCAAATGTTGTTCAGAAATATTACATTTAAAAGATAATTAAGTGCATGACCTGGTAGATGAGCTCCTTGACTCTTCTCTCATATTTGCGGACACCTTTAATGGCATCAGCTCCACGCCTTATTTCAGCTTCAAGCTCATTCTCCAGCTCACGTACCTGTAAATGAAAATATTTGGCAACATTATTTGAGATTACTTTGTAGTTACCACATCAACTTCTTTGTTCTTGACAATACATTTTCTCCACAATTTATATTATATCTCTATAATCTAGCTATAACGTCATGACATGTGGCTGAAAAGTTCCGAGTATTGTAAGGTGGGAGGGGTGTAGCATTTACAATAAAGAAGTAACTTTATACCAGGAAAGAAAATGATCATTTTCATTATTCTTGACAAATGATGACACAGGTACAAAACCTTTTTTTTTAACTTGGTGTTTTCAGTCAATGGTTTTAGTCATGGACTTTGTCTTGTTTAATGTCCTCAGATGGTAGTTTTTACATTCAATGAAATACATAGATTACCCTAGCCTCCAGTTTCTGGAGCTGTTTCTTTCCGCCCTTCATGGCCAGAGTTTCAGCCTCTTCCAGACGGTGCTGCAGGTCCTTGACTGTGACCTCCAGGTTCTTTTTCATTCTTTCCAGATGGGCGCTGGTGTCCTGCTCCTTCTTTAGTTCCTCTGCCATCATGGCAGCCTGTATTTTTAACGCACATAATCTCAGTGAAACTGTAGCAATCTAAACACATTTAATGATTTAATTAATTACATAAAGGCACATTACTATAATGCTTACATCAGTGATGGCTTTCTTAGCCTTTTCCTCAGCATTTCTTGCTTCCTGCATGGCCTCCTCTGCCTCCCCTTGCAGCTGACTTATATCTCCTTCCAGCTTCTTCTTAGTGTTGATGAGACTCGTGTTCTGTAATTAGTTTAATTTTGAAATGTCAGTGGCATTTATGTGAAATTATACAGCACTAAAATGAAACATGAGTGAATTTTAATGTGGAAAGTTGCATATTATAAACTTGTTGACCCACCTGGGAATGAAGCAGCGCCACTCGTTCACTGACGTCCACCAGCTCCTGCTCAGCCACTTTTCGGCTTCTCTCCGTTTGCTCCAGAGCAGCTCTCAGTTCTTCAATCTCAGCCTGCATCAGAGAGTTCCTGCGCTCCACTATGACAACTTGTTCTTTCAGGTCCTCTTGGCCTCTGATGGCGTCGTCAAGGTGAATAATAGCATCCTAGGAGATAATTACATATACGATGGTAAATGCATGAAAGAGACAGGGAACTTTGAATATTACTCTGAATGGCTCCATGTACCTTGAGCTGTCCCTGGACATTTCTCAGTTGTTTCTGAGCCTCAGCTGCTTGGCGGTTGGCGTGGCTGAGCTGGATTTCCATTTCATTGAGATCTCCCTCCATTTTTTTCTTGATTCTCACAGCATCGTTCCTGGCTCGGATTTCTGCATCCAAGGCATTTTGCATTGAATCAATAACCCTCTGGCTATTCCTTTTCATCTGCTCCATCTCTTCATCTTTCTCAGCGATTTTCCTGTCCACCTCAGATTTAACTTGACTAAGCTCAAGCTGGATTCGAAGAATCTTGGATTCTTCATGTTCCAAAGAAGCCTTGTTATGGGTAAAAACAAGATTAAAACAAAATTAGAAATATACCACAATATAAATGCACTGTTAAATGAGTGTGCACCATTATCATCAGCTTTCAGGTTGTGGTTGTAAAATATACCTCGGCTTCTTCCAGAGCAGTCTGGAGTTCCATCTTTTCGATCTCAGCTTGCTTCTTAGACTTTTCCAGCTCATGGATAACTTTCCCATTTTCTCCAATCTGTTCAGTAAGATCTGAGATTTCCTCTGTAATTAAATCAACATCAAACTTTAATTTGAATGTTTGAATGCTTGAATATCAGTGGAAAAATACTCTTAAACAGTTAGCATACGTTGTAAATTCTTGTTCTCCCGTTTCAGGGTCTCCAGTTGATCCAAAGCTTCTTCATAAGAGTTCTTCAACTTGAAGAGCTCAGTGCTCAGAGAACGAGCCTCTTTCTGAGCACCTTCCAGCTCTGTTTGACTTTCCTCAAACTTCTGCTTCCAGTCAGCTAGAATCTATAATCGATTTAACGATAACACAGCTACAGTAGGTATATTTAAATCACTGTGTATTGCCCTTACACCAATATCAATCACTGGCAAGCATCCAGTACCTTGTCAAAATTCCGCTGCTTCTTATCAAGGGCAGCTGCTTGAGCATTTGCCCTCTCCACATCAGCCATAAGGTCTTCAACCTCATTCAGCAGTCTCTGCTTGGTCTTTTCCAAGGAAGAACACTTGGAATTCACTGCCTCAATGCACTCTTCTGCCTCTTGCAGACGTTGAGCAAGCTTTTTCCTGCGGCAAGGTGCATTTATCTTTTAAATGCTGGTCATGTTTGTTAATATATAAACCATGTTAAAGAAATAATGATTACTTGGCTTCCTCAAGTTCCTCAGTGCGTTGAATGGCATCAGTTTCATATTTAGTTCTCCACTGAGCCACCTCACTGTTGGCCTTGGACATTCCTCGCTGCAGCTCAGTCTTGGCCTCCTGCTCCTCCTCATACTGCTCCCTCAGCAGGTCACAGTCATGGCGGGCTGACTGTAGAGCATGGGCAAGGGCATTCTTTGCCTTTGAAGAAGAAAAAAAAAAGATATTTTAATAACACACAGATACACACACCCACTCTCTATCTCACAGACAAACATACATATATGTAATATTTCCTAATTATCCTTTAATAAAGCTTGCCTTTATAGGACAGCTATGATTGTTCTTTTAAAGAAAATTATATTTTAAAATATATATTTTTGAGTAATCTGGTTGTATTGTCTTTGCATATCCCATACTGCAGGCCAGTGACATAGCTTACATTTTTATAAATGATACATTTGGGCAGTAGAGCAGTTCTTGAATACCTTGTTCAAGCATGTGGCACCAACAACTTACCCAAGTTGAGAACCTATAACTTTATTGTAAGAAGCCTAAAAAATTATCTACATTGCTGTTTCCTGTGTATAATGGAACAATAAAGATTTGCCAGTTGTCTGAACATCATCTATACCATATATCTTCAGATACTTACATCAGTCTTAGATCAGTCTTACATAGTTTCAAGTTCAGGTTTTCTGTAGCTTTTACATACATTTTTAAATTATTACTTTTGCATATTTAAGGCTTTTTAAAAAACTTTGAATCAGATATAATTAATTTAATTAAAGCATCACCTTTGTTTCCTCTTCCACAAATCTCTTAAGTTCTTCAATTTGCTGAGTGAAGGCTTGTTTACTCCTTGTCATCTGTGACAGCAAAGCATCTTTTTCTTCAAGCGTTCTGGAAAACTCACCTTGAAGAAGATGATGTGAAAATGTTGGTAGCTTGCACTGTGATGCAAAAATAATTAATGTGTTGCATGAACTGTGTTCCTTACTTACCATTTTCTGTCTGGAGTCTTGCTTTTTGAACATTGATTTCATTCATCTGACGAGAAGCCTCTTCATACTTGGATTTGTATTCATTTAGTTGGTCTTCCAAAGTATGACACATCTTTTCAAAATTTGCCTTCAAATGAAATGACAAAAGCATGTTATGACAGTTAATAATAATTAATATTTGAATACTTCCTTTGATCACACATTTTAAAGAAGTTTACTTTTGATTTGGCCACAGATTCCATGTTGCTGGAAAGGTCATCAATCTCCATTTTGAATTCACACTTCTCCTTCTCCAGCTTCTGTTTGACACGCTGAAGGCTTTCAATTTGTTCTCCTAACTCTGCCACGGTGTCTGAATGCTTCTTACGGAGGGCAGCAGTCGTGGCCTCATGCTGAAGAGTGGACTCCTCAAGATCACGCCGCAGTTTCTGGAACTCAGCTTCACGCTTCATGTTCATCTCAATCTGAGTTGCGGTTGCCCCACCAGCTTCTTCAAGCCTCTCACTGATCTCCTCCAGTTCCCTAGAGAGATCAACTCTCTGTTTTTCAACCTTGGCTCGAGTAGCGCGTTCAGCTTCAATCTCTTCTTCCAGTTCTTCAACGCGGGCCTATAAAAACAGGACAATACTGTTAAGACCTTAAAAAATAATAGAACAGGATAGTCATAATAAGTGCCTCTGAAATTACCTGCAACTCCTTTATCTTCTTTTGAGATTGCAGTCCCATATTTTGCTCATCTTCAATTTTGCTAAGAAGCTGGCTAAGTTCAAAGTCTTTCCTGGCAAGTAAAATCATATTGTTATCAAATGTTTTGGTAATTTGCACTTTTTCCCAATGTCCACTGAGTATACATTTAATTTTCACTATTGTTTGAATCATACTTTTTTAGCCGCTCCTCCATTTGCAGTCTGTCATTCTCCAAATCCATTATGGATTCTTGAGTAAGTTTCAGGTCCCCCTCAAGTTTTCTCTTGGCTCTCTCCAAGTCCATACGGAGTTTCTTCTCTTGCTCCAGAGAACCCTCGAGCTGTAAGGTTATAACATGTCTTACATTTTTGGAAAATCGAATTCATTTTGAGCAGATGCTTGGACTTCAAACTCACATCATCCACTTGCTGTTCAAGCTTTGCCTTTGCTTTGGTTAGAGTGTTGACTTTGTCTTCCTCTGCCTGCAGATCATCAAGGGTCTGCTGATGTGCCTCTTGGAGGGCTTTCTTCTCCTTGGTTAACTTAGCAATGGTTTCATCCAGGGATGACATTTCCTCAGTCAGGTTTTTCACCTAAAGGAGTGCAAATATGCTAAGTTATATTCTGATTACTTCTGTGCATTTCAAAGTCAGACCGTTTTAATTATTATCATATAGTAGTATAATTTGACCTTGTTCTCTGTGGCATGTTTCTCTTTTTCCACTTTGGCCAAGGTAAGCTCTAAGTCATCAATGTCTTTCTTCAGCTCAGAGCATTCATCCTCCAGTTTCCTCTTCTTGGCAGTCAGTTCAGCATTAATTTCCTCTTCATCCTCCAGCCTCTCATTTAACTCCTTCAGTTTTGCTTCAAGTTGGATTTTATTTTTTATTAGGCCCTCACACCTCTCCTCTGCATCTGAGAGACTTTCACTTTCCTGAAGAAAAATGGAATTAGAGCAAGCATTAATACAAAGTGGATTTTCGTTTATACATAATTCTCATACATTTATAATCCTACTCACAGACTGAACTTGCAGTTGCAAATCATTCTTTTCCTGGAGCAGAGTAACCATTTTGCCTTCAAGCTCCTTCCTCTTCGCTTTTTCCTTTGCAAGCTCTTCCTTGCACTTTGCAAATTCCTCCTTCATGTTGGCCATTTCTTTCTCTGTTTCTGCACTCCTCAAAAGTGGCTTAATCTTGAAATAAAGCTTCATCCATGGCCAGTGTTTCACGTTCATGAATGAGCGAATGTTGTACTGGATTGTGAAAATGGACTCTCTGCAAATATTATTATTATACAATTTTATTATATTATATCATCATTACGTTTCTCAGGTCTAAAAATTGTCCATAATATTTTAAGGTAATATGCTGTTACCTTCTTTCCATCATCTGTGCAAATTCCTTTCTCATGAGGAAACCACGACACAAGGCTTGAGTGATGGTGATGAGTACAGTCAGTTTCTCATCCCGCATCTCCTCCAGGGTACCCAGCAGACCGGCTTTGAAAAACACCTATAAATATTAAATAGGCATTTTGGGAAAAAGGCAGGTAGTAGCAAATCATGAATGAAAGTTAATCAACATTTGTATACAGTATGTGACTTGCCTTAGTATGCCCAAATCTGTATTGAGTGTGGTCCACATCAATTGATGCCAAGAGCTTCTCTGAAGCTTTCTTGTTGTCTATAAATTTACCTTCTGGGATAACACTGGCATTCAGTAATTTGTACCTATGTGATATAAAAAGTAAGCATAAGTGAAATATGGATTGGGTCCTTCACCTAAAATACAGTTTGTATTGAACATTTAAGTCAAGTAGCTGAGATGTTACCTCTGCTTGAAATCTCCATATAGAATTCTGCTTGGGAACCCCTTCCTGCAGATTCTGATCCCTTCCAGCACACCATTACACCTCAACTGGTGGATAACCAGTTGGTTCTCCATTGCACCTGTAATTATGACCATATTGCTGAAACTGTGGGGTATTATTTATGATAGGTGATTGTATTTTTATCCAATAATTTTTCATCTCTTTACCTGGTGTCTTGGTCTCGTTGGGAATAATGCATCTTACAAAATGAGGGTGTGTGCTTCTCAAATTAGTCATAAGCTTCCCCAGGTTTTCCTGGTCAACAGAATATTATTTATTCGCAACACAATATAAGCATAGGTAGATTATTTATTATTCATAACTAACATCATAAAAAATTTAACCCAATGTTATGCAAGGAAAATAGGGACTGGGTGGTAGGGCATAACTTTCTCTTTTTAAGAAATAGATCTGTTTGACTGGTTTAAGTAATGAATAAGATACCCTGAAGAGAGCAGACACAGTCTGGAAGGATGAGCCCTTCTTTTTGGCAGCTTTCTTCCCACCACCACTCTCTGTAAGTACAAACCATGAAAAAACAGTACAAACCATGACACAACTGACAGTCAATGCCGATATTTAAGGAAAATGTGGTAATAAAATTATTGTCTGCAGATGAATAGCTGGAACACTTTGAGGATAACAGTTTTAAGGCATAAATAGTATATAAATAATTTGACAGATTAAACGAAAAACGGGCTCACATACCATCAACTGATGAAAAGTTTGCATAGAGCTGGGCTAGCAGTTTCAGAGAGGATTTCTGGTACAGCTGCACAACAGAGTCATTCAGGGGGTCCTTGTTTTTGTCTAACCAGCCGCTGACATTGTAGTCTACTGTCCCAGCGTAGTGCACCAGGGAGAAGTGGGCCTCAGCCTTGCCCTTGGCAGGCTTGGGCTTCTGGAAGTTGTTTGATTTACCAAGATGTTGGTCATACAACTTGTTTTTGAAGGTTGTGTCTGAAGCCTTTGGGAACATACACTCCTCTTCAAGGATGGAGAAAATTCCCATTGGCTGTAAATCAAAACCCACAGAAACAAAAAAAAATACATTCAGTATCACTACATTTAGATGTACACACAAAGCATTTGCCATAACTGTTTTCTTACCTTCTCAATAAGCTCAATGCAGGCAGCCAAATCCATACCAAAATCTATAAACTCCCATTCAATTCCCTCTTTCTTGTACTCTTCTTGTTCAAGTACAAACATATGGTGGTTGAAAAACTGTTGCAGTTTCTCATTGGTGAAGTTGATACACAGTTGCTCCAAGCTGTTGTACTGTAATGTAATGTAAAAGTCTTTGTCATTTCCTTTAATGAATTGAATTATTTCAGTATCCATTGTGCATAAATATTTAAAATATTATTCATAATCACACTCTATTCGTACATCAAAGATCTCAAATCCAGCGATGTCCAGGACACCGATGAAGAACTGTCTGGACTGCTTTGTGTCCAACATCTGGTTGATACGGATAACCATCCATAAGAACATTTTCTCATAGACTGATTTAGCTAGGGCACCCATAGAGTTGTACACCTGCAAAGAAAAGAAGAGGTTCAGCTCACTTCCCCATTGAAGGCTATTAAAACCAATATTTTCCTGCTAGAACATAGTACCTGCTGTACAGTCTGGCCCTTGGTGACAAACTCATTTCCCACCTTCACTCTGGGATAGCATAGAGCTTTGAGCAAATCGGCAGAGTTCAGGCCCATGAGGTAAGCAACTTTGTCAGCAACTGAAGGGGACGCATGTACAGTATATAAGTACAGGTGCATCTAGTAGTTCCCACATTAATTCATGCATGTTGATAATTGGTAGTATGCTTAAAAATAACATTTTTTACCCTCAGTGCCATCAGGCTCAGCTTGCTCCTCACGTGGTTTCTGTTTAAACTTCATGTTCCCTTCATGCATCACAGCACCTGTCAGCTTGTAGATGCTAATTTTTTCTTCAGCAGTGAATCCCAAAATGTCAATTGCACTCTGGAAATGCATAGAAATGAAGTCACTAGTGGAGTTTTATAACAGCTCTCCAAACATGCAATTGCAATTACAGCACCTTAAAATTTTCCACTTACATCAGTGGCCATGAGCTCTTCACTATCATCAATACTGGGCACACTGATCTCCCCTCGACAGATAAATGGATAGTCATAGGGATTCGTAGTGATAAGAAGCGTTTCTGGTCAGAAAAAAGATGCAGAATTTTATTTAATGACTTTCACAATCACTTGAAATTAATAGTTTGCTTTTCTGAAATCAGAATGGTTAAAGTCTATAGCTGAACTATAAATCACTTAAAAAGCATTTTTATTATTTTCATAATCTACATTTTAATATTTTCATTTGCATATTTTCATGGCATATCACTGTAGGGCTAGTTAAAACGTCCTGCTGCTGAAGTCATCATTGTATTATGAGTCTATAGAAATCCTTAAATACCTTTTTTGTTAATAAATTCAACAGTCCAGTGATGCATCTTGAATATATTCACAATGTATTCTAATTGAAATCAGAGCCTCTACAGTGCAGCAGAGAAATCTGCTAAAATGGCCTCTAGGTGGCAGCCATATACCAGATGTGTTGTCTCAGACAGTCAAATGTATTACACAAACCAGATAGGCCACCATCAATTACCAATATTAGATTTCCCAGGCTATAGCCGTTAGAATGCTTGTGGTATGAAGATTAGGAAGTTATCTTGTACTGTATGTTTGCTCATATGCTTACATGTGCGGAAAATGTTTGGAATGTTTAGCATACTTTTCACATTACAGACGAAGAGCACTGAAAATAGATAAATGAATCCTGCTGTTTTCTCTGCAATTAATCTTTCAAGTACCTGTATCAGACTTCAGGCAATACATGTTAACTACTTATAAAGACATTTAAGATGTTTAATATTTAAAAAAACAAAAAACAAAACAAGCCATTCATTATTGTTTACTTGACACAGATGGGGCAAATAAAGAACCTTTGTTCGAAAGTATATCCCTTACCAATAAGTTCAGGCTTCTTGTTGGACGTGATCTGGTAAAAGATATGATAGCTCCGTTCTGCAGAAAGCTGGAAGGTTACCCTTGACTTTTCTAGCAGATCTGTCAAGTCAAAGAAAAAAATTGTTGACAGTGCAGGATAATATACCTAATAAAATTATTGTCATTGTGAATATTCTAGAACTCACAAGTTTCAATATCAGCGGAAGCCAGTTTTCCTGTGGTTCCAAAATGAATTCTGATGAATTTACCCTAAAATGATTTTTAAAAGAATGTACTATTTAGTAACTGCAGTGTGTACTTAAAGAGGGTGAGTTATGATAATGGTTTTTCAGTTACAAAATGGTAGTTGAATAATGTACAATGCCAACTGAAAACTTACAAAGCGTGACGAGTTGTCATTCCTGACAGTCTTGGCATTACCAAAAGCCTCCAGCAGAGGGTTGGCTGAAATAATCTGATCCTCCAGTGTTCCCTACGGAAAACATGCTTCCAATTTTCTGTCTATTTCTGAAAAATGAACTACTTCACAAATGAGAAAATGGAAAGATCTCTTGGAGTTGGAAAGAGATCACCTACCTGCATTTTGCCAGAAGCTGGAGCCTCTTTCTTCTTGTCACCAGAAACCGCAATTGTTGCAAAGTACTGGATGACACGTTTTGTGTTCACAGTCTTTCCTGCACCAGATTCTCCACTAAGTATAAAGAACATAGTTCAATATTTATAACAAAGCTTCATGTTAATGTCAAACTACATCAATATTTTATGACACGCTGGACAACTTACGTGATCAATATTGATTGATTTTCTCTATCTGTATAAAAAGAATGAACACAGAAATTTCATTAATAAAAAATAAAAAAAGCAGAATAATTGTATTCAATGCTTAATACCCTTACTGGAATGTACCTGAGCTCTGTAATGTTTAAATTGCATAACTTGGATTGTTGCATATATCAAATATTACTCAAATATTCAGCGAAAGATGATTTCTGAGAAAATTCCAATGTTTCACTGCAATCTATTAAAGTTCAGGGAATATTTACCGGTCAGCATAAACTGATAGGCATTGTCCGAAATGGTGAATATGTGGGGTGGTGCCTCCTGGCGCTTTTTGCCTCTGTAGGCAACCACGACCTCTTGATTGTACACAGGGAGCCACTTGTAGGGGTTCACAGTGACGCAGAACAGCCCAGAGTAGGTCTGACATTTAAAAGGAATGATTAATTTAAGCTAATTTGGAGCTGGTTTAGGTGAAACCATTAATGATTCAGACAAAACTTACATAGATCATCCATGAAGCGTAACGCTCTTTGAGGTTATACAGCACAGAGGCTTCATTGAGGTGAGTCAACATGGCCATGTCTTCAATTTTATCAAACTTGGGGGGGTTCATTGGGAAGACTTGGTCATCCTTAACTGTGAGTGTCTAGAGGAGAAAACACTTTTATTAATGATTTTCTGCCATTTGTAAACTTCAACAAAAGGGTACAGTGTAATCTTATTCTCTGTGTGATACTTACTTTCCCATCTTCAGTTTTTACAGTGACTTTGCCACCCTCTTTGCTTTGAATAGTGCCTTTGACATAGAGCTCTTTAGGTTCATATGCAAAGACAGCAGATTTGGCATCAAAAGGCTTGTTTTGGGACTCTATTCGCTCTCGTTCCGGCTTCCGTAAATATGGGGCAGCCACCCCAAAGGCTTCCATCTCTGCATCCGAACTCATAGCTGCAACACACTGCAGAAGACAACAACAGTGTCGGATGCATTTTTTTTCCTTCTTAAAAAAATATGTAGTCATATTGCTGCAACTTGCAATTACCCAACAGGTTTTGAGACAGCAAATGTCCCCTGGAAATATGATTTAATGCATGACTGCATATCTGCCTACATGTTGGTGCTGGCAGTGGTTGAGGTGTGTATTGGGCCAAAGTGTCTATACACTGTCAAGGACCATGGACAGGAGCATGGATGCAAAGGCACACATTCTATATTGAACTCTAATTTCTTTCAATGAACAGAAATTATGAAATTATGATCATATACTGTAAATTGCTTTTGGTAGTCAGTACTAGCTGTATCACATTTTTAATGCATGGGATTATGAGGTCTGACTGCGAGGGTGTTCCAGTCACTCTGAGAGCATGTGGGCTCCTATGGCCTCATTATCATCAACTTTCCTTATGTATACTGTCATGGTTCTGGGGTGTAGTGGCCTTGTGCTGCCACTAGAAGGCACCTGGCCTTTGAGAATTTCTTAATGTGTTCCAGGTGTCTGATTTCTCAATTATTTTCACCTGGGGAGGTGCCTTTATAAGCACTGACAGAACACCCATCTGCGCTTCTGTGTAAAACCTCATTATCACAAAGCCGGTACGACATTGGTATAGGTGCTCGTTGGACGAATTACAGAATTGTGTTGTGGTTGGTTCTGTGTCCTGGGTTAAGGCGATTCAGTCTCTTAGCGCTGTGAGCGCATTCTGACGCCTTAAGAGTATTCATACTTTTCTTTTGAGCTCGTGTGAGCCGGTGGGTATTCGGACGTTGTCCCTGGTATGTATTTTGTTTGCGTTTTTCTGAGCTGCGTCTCAGGTTTTTCTTTTCGCTGAGTAAGTTTTGCTACTCAGTTGTCTATTTTCTTTTAAGACCAGTTTTGGGTTTGGTACCAGAGCTTCGCCTCTGTACCACTGGTCCTCTTATTTTTTCGCCCTGGTTTTTACGGGTCGCTTTTGGTTTCACAAGCCAGTTTTACGGCTGGACAAGGTGGTCCTTCGGAGTGGCTTTTTACTCCGTGTTTTTTGGTTCTTGTTTATGATCCTTTGTGTGCGGGAGTTACTCTCCCTAGGATCTTATTTGTTTTGTGTTTTACTTGTGGGTGTTCCCTTTCCCTTTGTCCTTCGGGACTTTGTGGCTAAACGCTTCCGGTAGCGTTAGCTTTTCGTTCCCCTATATTAGTCGCTTCTGGTTCTCCAACACCTCCACACCATTATAGTATACAATCATCAATCTCCTTTCCAGGTATAATCCCTGTCAGCCACCTGGCCAGCTTCTCATTTTAGATTACATACAGTACCATTGTTATGAAATCATTTTGTTTTGTCATCATGTTTTCATATTCTTCTTCTAATTAACTTTCTACCTAACAATTAGATTACTATACAGAATAGTGTTAGTACCAAAAGTTAGTATTACATACACTCCTCAGTCCTATTCATACTGTGTACAACACAGATTACAGCACATCACTGTTTGCTCATGTAGGAATAAACATAGAAAATACATTCAGAATCACGGGCAATTAATGTAATCCCTTTGTCCATACACATGCTGCCTCCAGACATACAGGTGAAATAAGCTGTAATAATATTATTAACATTCAACTTCAACATTCAAAATTAAGGACAAATGTGAGGTTATCATCATCTTCCAATCACTTGCATTACATAAACTATAAAACTTACCCTCTCCGATTCCTCTTAAGAAATGTTGAAACCTACAATGCTACAGTCCAAAAGAGCAAAAATGGAAAATGATTAAAATTATGCATCTTAATTCCATCGCAAAATGACTTCAACATTAAACTTGCTAAGCTTTGTTTGAGGAAAGACTAGTAGATCCAACAAGTTTCAGTGAGCTTACCCATTAAGGTCCTGATCACAGTGTCTAGGTTGCCCAGACTGTTGCCATTTTTATAATGATCCTTTTGGCTGGCATTAAGACTAAATACCTATATTTGGATTTTAGGTGTCTTATGTATTTAGGTGGGGGAGGGGGGTAGAGTATTGGTGATTGAAAAAAAAAATGTCTCAGATCCATTGCAGAAGGAAACTATGATACAGTACTACATGTGATGTGTCTCTCATGCTGGAATGGAATGTCTTTTCTCCTGAAGTGCATCCTCACTTATCCTTCTGATCCTGGCATCACAGTGTACTGTGCAATATTCAGCGTGACCAGGTGTTTATCTTTGTACAAAAATTATGTTGCAGGTCTGGTGTTACACAGGTTTGTATTGGCTCAGTGTCGAATATAGTTGAGAAAGCATGCGATTCTTTAAGGAGATGAGAATGAAGCAAAATTTCAATTCACCGCATCAAAGGTAAATGATAAAATCCTTCAAAAGAAACAAAAATATAGCCAGCCAAATAACATTAAACATCAAAACCATTGATGTTTCAATTGGAATTGATTATTTTCTGTATAAAACTATTTGGTTCATGGAATCTGAGCGTGTATTGTTGGAAATTTGTGTGTGACTAATATTAGGTTGATCTTGAGCAGCCAATGTCAATCATAATGACCTTTCTCCACTTAGGAAAGATGACTGGCATATAAGGAAACAAATATGCTTAATGTGGTTGCATGTCCCATATTGAGGGTGTTGATTTCACTTCTCAAATCTTCAAGTTCAATTCCAAAGACGATTTATGGCATGAACAGGATGTCATCTGAGAGTTGTGGCAAGTCTGTTAGCATCTTTGCATTGCATGGAAGCCAATCTTCTATTTTCCTAGGATAAGATAGAATCTATGTGAGAATGCATACTTGGTTTCAAAAGTTCTGTCTTCAGTGAGAAGTTTCCATTTGTTGTGATTACCATTTTTAGAATTTGGCACAATACAGTATGCCTTTAACTGATTAATTACAGTCTCTGATTTCTAAATTAATTTCTTATTAATTCTGTCTTCTTGGATAAATATTGGGTTGGTTGCCTAAAGTAAATCTAAAGTATTTATTCTACTTAGGATAGTACAGTGGTTTTCAATATATTTCTACTATGGTTTGTTAAAAATAGGCACCTTGCAACTCTAGCTTTTGAACTATGCCATCTAAAATATGATAGGACTTTATGCTATTTAAAAATTGTATGCTTTTACTTTTAGCCCAATTTGGAATGTCCTGTATTTTAAGACCATTTGTAAATTTCATTACTGTTGCATATTCTGTCAAATTAGTAAAATTCAGATTAGCATGCATGTTTGCAACAGAGGACTACAAGTCCCTCTTCTTCTTCTTTTTGCTGTTTGATACAAGTGGAGTATCTCATCGGTGTAGACAAACTTGTCCATGTTTTACCTTCAGTCTTCACATCAATCCAGTTGCTGGCAAGAAAATGACTGTTGATAATGTCAAGGTTAGCATCAATAAAGCATAGTGATGTAATGGACAGTCCATTGTACACAGTTCACAATTGATAAAGTTATTTTAACACCATGGAAGCTTGAATTTAAAGAAATGGCATTGAATTTACATTATCTGTGGTAGATATGAAGATTATTAAATAAATGCATAGTAACATTGCACAGCACAAACAGAGCACAGACAGAAGTTTAAAACACTTTACATTGGTAAGGTTATTTATTACATCCCTGGAGATCGTATTTTATTGTGTAGGAAGACTGTTTCTGGCTTTAAATTGAGACACAGAACGCAGCTCCTCCTCTAGCTTTCTCAAACTGTTTGAGAATGAGGTAAGATGTCATCTTCAATAACTATTTAACCTATCAGAGTTTTATGTAACTAAGATAGAGTAGTGCAGAAAAGGCTGACAGTGTAAAAAACAATGTTAAGATGAATTTGGATTCAGTGTGGCATGTTGTAAAATAATTGTCAAAAACAAATTATATATATATTAATATATATATATATATATATATATATTATATCACAGCAATTTATCTTATATCTCATGGATTTGACACAGCTGACCTCCAGTAGGTGATGAAGGGGAAAGATCATCACTGATTTTATGTCTTCTAAATATGTTTCTGGTACACCCAATAGGCATAGAATATCTTGTCAAGTGAGTGGCATACATTGTCAGTGACTTCACACTACTAGAAAAAGACACGATAAATAACCATAGTGGTAAATCTGGTAAAAGGTCAGATTGCTAAGGCATGTCCTTGCTGCCAAGACAAAGCGTTTGCCATGCCAGGGAAGCTTCCAGCATGAGAATGGTACCAGCTGCTGCTTTGCTTCTTCAAGTGTTCTCCTAATGTCATATGATGATTCACTTTTACCATTCTAATATAAGACTACTGGAGCATCTTCGACTGGCACTGGTAAGCAGTCCTGTGCCTGTGTATCACTCACTATAAATATGAAAGAAGGACAGTAAGTCTCCAGCAGAGGTTCATGATCGAACTGATCACGAAAAAAGCAAATGCCAATCAAAAGCGTCATTAATTCAGAAAGAAAACATGAAAAAGGGTGAAAAAGGGTATTCAAGAAGATACAACTGTTGCTTTTTTCAGTATCTCTCATCCTGACCATAGCCATTTATCCACACCAGATTTTTGTCAACAACTCTACATGTAAAAACATTGAGTGTGGAATCTTACATTTAATGCTAAGCAGGTGATGGCATCTACAGTAAATGGAGTGTAGTTACTGTAGCTTCAGCAAGTGAACACTGGTGCTTTTCATGGAAATGTTATGCCTTTATGAGTATATCTCTGGATATATCATTTTTTAAAAACTGGCTGTTCAGGAACATTTACTTCTTTGCAGCCTCTTGTCGGTCAAATTGCGGTCAAAGCAATGTGGAATCTGGCAGCCAGCCTCACAGCAGCCTGCAAGCTTAAGCCAGACAGCAGCTGCGAAGGCTGCAATGTTTCACCCCCCATCCCCTTCTTTTACTGGCACTGCTCTGCCTTATAGCTTATATACAAAACGCACAAATGACAACTGTCAAAATAATACTCATGCTCTTGGCTAACAGCCTAAAAACTAAGGTCCTTTTATCTACTTTTTAACATACTGTCATTTCATAGAATTGTCATTTAAAAAGATATGGGTTAGTGTACACTATTCAATGCTGGCTATTTTCCTAAAATGTAAGGAATTTGATTGTACTCCATTGTATCCAGACTTGTTTAATTCTGGATACAGGACAGCAAATGTTAAAATATGCTATACATCATTGCACAGCTTACTATAAGAATTGCTACAGAATTTCCATTCATGAAAAACAAATTACTCTGGGTAAACAACTATGTTACTAGGCTGCCATTTTAACATTCGCTCTAGGACCTACTGTGTTGGGGACTACCTTTATTAACAGCAATTTTTATATAATATTCTGACACGGAACACCCAAAATGGATGTGAATACCGCCAAATTAAAGCTGACGGTCTGAACGTCAACCTCATACACTATTAATTGTTCAATTTCAACTGTTGCTAACACTTATATAATCCCTGGGAAAGTTTAACCTAATTGAGGTACATTCTGCATATTTACATAGCCTACCCTTTGCCTTGCAGATTCCCTCTGGGAGAAATACCGCCAAGAATGGGACGTTGTCGAATATATTGTGGTTGTTGGTTTTGATTACTTGATTACTCTTGCACATTATTATTTTTGCTCTTGCACTGCATGCACACCCACAAATACTATAGTTAACTGGTTAGAGAATAGTAGCCTATTTTGGGGGCTACTTTGTCACTAATGATTTGTATTTTTGCATTGGATTTGGTACATTACTTCCTTATATAGCCTAGTCTCATCACACTTTGCATGAAGTGACTATCCCATTAATAAATCCAATTCATTTTTGAGACAAAAACCTGATGTTTTTTAAAACAAATTTTATTTTCTAGAGTTTGCCAGGGAGTTCCAGCTTAAACAGAAGAAAAAATAATAATAAACAAATATATATATAAATATCCTCTGTACTTCACTGTGGAAGCATCCTAATGTTCTGCCTTTGTGTGGCACCTTTATTCTGGTCATACTCACTTGTCCATGTTGAAGTCAATGGGGAGATTGTTGCTTGCAGATTGTTGTTAACCCTCATTGTGTATAAATTCAGCCCATAAAAATGCACACTTCAGAGGTAGCTAGAAAGAATAGTGCTGATTTTAACGCAGCATAGTTCCCATGAGATATTTATATAATCTAGAATTTAGAAGTGTCTTGTTATGGCTTGACTGCTGAAAAGGTGTCTAATGACCTGTAGATGTAATGCAGTCAGGGAGCTACACTGACCTCACCAGGCAAGTAAGGGCATAACTCCAAATTATGTAGTGGCAAGAAATTATAAACCAGGGTAATGATGAGATGGGTTATACATGTGTTAGAACATTCTGAAGATTGGTTGCCCCAAGATTCTGGACTTGGAGTTTTATTTGGCCCATCATTCATTGATAGAACCCAGTAGACAGTTCAAGTCAAAGCATTCTTCTGTCTTCTTCTGATCTCCTTCTTTCTACTTCTTGATAGTCAGGAAGGACAGCATATTTGCACTTCCTGTTAGTTTTGAAAACCTTTTTGTAAGGTAAGCAGCTGCTTAGTAAGTAGATAATTAAGCCATTTCAAAATCTCAATAATCCTATCCTCTAAGAAAAGATAAGAATAGAAGTGAACTTTCATATATTTTTTTAAATCAGTAAATCACTACAGATTAAGAAATAGCACATAAAGTCTTGTGTTGTTATTGGCTGATATTCTTTTGACCTTTCTGTTTTAAGCTCGACAGATACTGTATTGCATTCCTTGGAGGTTGAAATTTCTCCAGAAGAATGCAACTGGCATAAACACTAAGGAATCCCGGGGCCCTGCCTGTTTGCAGTTGCCTTGGCTCAGCATGAAGACATGGAAGGTCAGCAAACAATGTGGCAGTCCTCTGCCTGCATACAACCAAAGCCCCTCAGTGTCTTATGCACTCCTAGACATCTAACAAGAGGCTTAGAATTTTTATTATACTGTTAATGGCACGGACAGTGTTTCTGCAAAAGATAAACATGTAATCCACAGATATACAAAACATGAATTAAATATTTTATTGTCTAACAATAATTCACCAGGTTCATTTTCTTAAGGACCCTGGAGGTTTGTTTACCTTGATAGTATGTGATAGAATGAGCTTTACATATTCTCCTCTGTCTCATTCAGCATTACATAATGGATTGTACTACTGTGAGAATGAAATACTTGTACACCAAGCTGATTTTAGTCAAAAAACTTTTAAAATATGCTAATTGTATGCTGTTCTGACATGTTTGTCATAATGTATAAAAACATAAAGCAAATTGTACAAAGTCTACTTTTTATTCATAAAAGTGAGTAGTCTTATTCAGTTTCAGGCTAACCAGACATGTCACATAGAAATAGCCAGCATAATGCATTTTTGAAATGTGCCACTATATTATGGGGAACAACATTCCATTGAGATTCACAGATCTCTTTTAGAGAGAATCTTATTTTTGACCTTTGCTTTCATCTGAAGGCCCGCGGATTAAGGAAAGATAAGAATACCAGGGATTATCTCAGAGAAGCATGTGCCTCCTCTTGCTGAAGTGTGAAAAAGATTCCAGGGAGACAGTGTGAGAGAGAACAGCTGCCATATTTACAGACTGTGAGGGAATTTCTACACCTGTTCTCTTGCTAATGGACAGTATAGTATAATATACCATTTTACATCACAATGGTTTTTTTACTACAGCCAATTCATTTCAGCAACACAATGGTAAATTGCTGTTAATAAACATGTTAAGTAGCCAAGCAAGGTTCAATTCGTTGCTACTAAATCAGACCAGTCCTTTCATCTTGCTAAAGAGATGAATTATATGAGCGGGCTCAAACACTATCAGTCAGTTTAATCAAAGTCTGAGGAAAATTTTCCTTGATAAGAATTACTTTTAATTAAAAGATGCCATGCGTGTTTTGATAGTAGGTGTCAACCAAACAGGATTAAACTTTGAAACCATTTATTCTATTAATCCAGGTAAAGGTTACATTAGATGTTTTCCTTCTGTATCACAACCACTTAACCATGTCAATTACCATGAAGATCTCATATTGTGATTGTCCAATAATTTCATTTTATCAGATCCTTCTAAAAAAAATCTTTAGTAGCAAAATTCTCATGGCTTATGCGTTAATGCCACTTCAAGTTAAACATTTCTGCATGAAGCTTGGATAAACTTTCCAATGCAATGGCGTTGCATGAACGTTTTAACAGGCTGCTATTATTAGGTAGTGGGACAGAGTGAGTAGTTAATGCAGCGTTTCTTTTGCAATGAATGTTGTGCTTACCTTGAGTAAAACAATGTAGCAACCTGTACACTGAGCCCACAGAATGGAGTCGGTTGGATCCTTGGGTAAGCTATGACATCTGCCTGACAACACAAGTTATATTTTTACATTATAATGTAAAGTAAACTAATTAAATTAAGCATATTTAATATTGTATTTATACAGGGTAATGCAAGTGGTTCCTTCTTGGCAGGATAGAGATGTAACATTTCCTTATACTGGCCACAATGTTCTACAAAATGAAGAACTAAGCACAGAAGTTTTTTTAGAGAAGAAAATAATGGAGAGAGTGCATTTTATCTGAAAAATACAAAAATAAATGTTATTTCTATTCTAACGACAGCTCAAATTATCTTGTTCTAAGACAAATACCCAGATCGCCCCCAAAAAGGTTTATATTCATATACTGCCATCTAACGATCATTTCATGAAATTACAGTTCTGCAACGTGGCAAAATAATCCATGCATACATTGGGGTCTTTTCCTGCTCAATACATTTAGCAACTGGGTACTTTATAAAAATGTAATGAGACAATGTCATACATTCCATTGGATTTATTATACAGACAACATACCAACATACTTCAGAACACTAATGCCAAGTTTTTAAATATTTGCACTTCCTTGCAGTTTCCAAAAATAAATAAATAAATAAAGTACAGTAAATGACATGCCATTTAAAGTTTAAATCAATACGATCCATATTCAAAAAGTTGAAGGTACTGTATTGGCTAGTAGTCTCCTCGATTGTTTTCCCTATGTGACGTGTATAGTCTGCTCAGTAGTTTAAAGTATTCTGAAAAGCAAGAAAATTGATGCGCAAAGTACAAGGGGGGAAAACACTCAGTATTGACGTTCGTAAGTCCAGAGGCACTTATGCTTACAATGTGGTCAACATTGCTGATTACTGGACATTCCCATACGGTTCAGTAGACCACAGGAGGCAAGTAGACAAAAATATCAACAATAGGTTGTTTGTCCAAATTAAACTTAAAATGTGGTGATTCCAGAACTGACAAAATAATATAAAACACAAAAGTTGAAAAATAAAATAAAAATAAATAAAAGAATTCTCAAAAATCCACAATTGTAAATCTGTAATCAAACTATTTACATGTGGCTATTTACACATTCTCAGCTTTTATGAAATTCCCCCCCCCCCCCCCCCCCCCCTTGTTTGAAACAAGGTATAAGAGAGCGTTCAGTATCTAGGCTTGATTCTAGCCTTTTGATCACCTTTAGAGTCGATTATTGGTTTTTGTCAACATGAGGACCAGATTTCCACCAGTGGAAGTTAAGAAAGCCATTATGAATGATAAAAATGCTTAGGTTTACCAAAGGCATGTGTTTGAAACATTAAGAAGAGAGAGCGCTGGTGAGCTCAGTAATTGCAAATGGCCTGATAGGCCCAGTTCATGACCGAAGATTCCTCATCATAATCAAGGAAAACCCCCAAACAACCGTCTGACAGATCAGAAACACCCTTCAGGAGGAGAGGTGTGGATGTGTCAGTGACTACTGTCCACAGAAGACTTCACAAACAGTACTACAGAAATGTTCACTGTGAGACACAAACCACTACTTAGCAGCAAAAACATGGTTATAGTTTGCTAGTAAGAACCACAAAACCTGCATCGTTCTGTAAAAATGTCTTTACGACAGATGAGAATAAGATTTAGTTGTGTCAGAGTGATGGCAAGAAGGAACTGAAGGAGGCCAAAAGGAACTGCACCCTCACCCCCCACCTTAATCTGTGAAGCATGGTGGTGGGGTTGTTAAGGTTTGGGCATGTATGGCTACCACAGTTGGTAGTTTACTTGTCTTCATTCTTGATGTAACTGCTTATAGCAGCAGCAGAATGAATTCTGAAGTCTACAAAAGCATCTTCTCCGCTCAACTCAACAAAATGCCTCCAAGCTCATTGGATGACGCTTTATCCTACAGCAACCCAGTCAGCCACCCAATCTGAATCCAGTTGAACATGCGTTTCATACTCTGAAGAGAAAGCTTAAGGCAACTAACCTCCAAAGCAAGCAGGAACTGAAGATGGCTGCAATGCATGCCTGGCAGAGAATCACCAAAGACACTCAGCACGTGGCCATGTGTAAGGATCACAGGCCAGAGAGAATATGCAGCAAAGTACTAAACACAACAAAGTACTGATTAGTTTCCTTATACAAAATTAATACATCTCAAACATTATGGTGCCCTGAAATCGGGGGACTATGCATAAAAAGTGCTGTAATTTCTACATAGTGAAACCAAAATGTATGAAAATACCCTCTAATAAAACCTGAGAATCTGCACTTTAACCAAATGAGAATTGTTTGCTTACAGAGTCGTATCAAGAAAAAAAACACACACACACACACATATTTATGGTAAATCAAAACCTTTCAGGTTCTAGGCACTGTGCTGTAGCGGTAAAAAAAGGCCAAGAGGATGCAGGGATATATAACCAAATGTATTGAGTATAAATCCAAGGAAGTTGAGCTATGAGGAACGACTTAAGATGTTTAACCTCTTCAAGCTCAGTAAAAGGAGACTCATGGGTGATTTGACTAAGGCTTTTAAATTCATAAAGGGATCAACAAAGTGAACTACAAAAGATTCTTCAGGTTGAGTTCTGTTAGTAGAACGAGGGGACATACATGGAAATTAGCAAAAGGTACATTCCGTACAGACATTAGAAATAATTTTTTCATGCAGTAGTCAATGTGTGGAATAACCAGCCAAGTCACATAGTAGAGGCAGAAACTCTGTGGATTTTCAAGACTAGGCTTGATACGGCGTTAGATACTACCTATTCTGTAGGTAATCAGAGCACTAATTTAGTCAGGAGAACTGTGAACATTGTTGGGCTGAATGGCCTGTTCTCGTCATTGTGTTATGAATATGGAATACAGAAAAACATATATAAATAAAATGTATACATTAATCATTTTGATTTATGATACAATAATAATTTAATTACATCTAAAATAAATATATTATTAATTATAAATTAAATCTATGAAGTACAATCCTGATTTGCAACCAAATTAATGATAGACACGTAAATCACAAAAAGTTTGTTGTCATCAACTAAACATGATGTGTATTTTTAGTATACGTTCAAATATCGAGGCTAGTTATTTAGTTCTTTTTAAAAAAAAGTAAAAGTACCAAATTAGAGAGATTTTCATCTTGACAAATCAGTAATTAAGGCAGATTTGTAAACCACTTCTGTTCAGATTTTTTTCATCCTTTTGGAACTTCTGGCAAAACCTCTTAGGTTTAATATTTTTGGGTTTAATATGGCCTTAGGGATACAGGAGAACTCTGTCTGCAACCCTGCCATTCCCTCTCAATGCCATCCTGTCTTCATAAACATACACCGTTCCAAATGCGTCACTCTCTGGTGGGGTCTCAATCACCCCCTCAAATGTGAGATGGTGCACTCCAGAGGCATCCCTGTAGTAACCCCCATCGTGATCATGTCCTGCCATGAAACACACTACACATTTGTGAGAGTGTAAAATAGAAAGCACTCTTTCATAGTTCCAGGCAAGACATATGGGATCTGTTGAGTAAGGATGCACAGGCAGGTGACCTAAAAAATAAAAAGCACATTTTTAGTCATGCATGATAAATATGATATGAAACTCTTAAGTAAATGCAGAAAAGCTACACAGCACATGCTTTGCCACTGATTTATTTTACTAATTAAAAAAACAAAAATTTTACTTACTGACAACTACGACTTTTTCAAGTTTCTCATCTGAAAGTGTTAGCAATCTGTCAAGCCAATCAAGCTGGCATTTACTGAATCCTCCATTGAATTTCACAAATCTTCGTTCCGTTCCATCAAATACTGTTTTGTTGAAATACAAAGAAGCACAAGCAGAATGTTACTTGTCCCTTCCCTAACTGCAAAGAAAAAAATAATTCTGTGCACATCTTCAAGTTGCATTTGAAATACTGCTAGTTTTCCCAAGTAGCTGCACGAAGGACACATGGTTAGGATCCACATTCAATACTGTGTTCACTCTCTCATTAGAAATGCAATTTATAGTTCATCAAAACATGGATGAAAACAATAACTAAAATAAGAGTTGCATGCATAATTACCTGGCGGGTGATTGAGGTCATCATTGTTATTGTGTGCTTGTATAATTTCCAGTGCTTCGTAGTATCTCACACTGGGTTCTTTTCGACCGATAAGACTCAGATCATATGCATCAAGTACGGCAACGCGGAAATGTGGAGCAGGACTGAAATGATAAGCATAGCTCTCTTCTGTGTCAGAAACATTTCCGCTTTCAACTGTGTCTTCCAATGCAGTGGTGTCTTCAGACATCGTCGACGTTGTGTCATTCGTGGTTCTGCTGTTCAATGCCGAGATCATGAGCTCGTCTCTACTGAAGTTATAAAATTCATGATTTCCCCACACATGGTGCACTTCAATTGCACTCTTGTCCAGCTCATTCACAACCGTTTTCAGGGCTGTTTCCGAAGCATTGTACTTCTTGTTATACCCATCGATGACATCACCGAGCTGGATAATGAAACTAGGTTTTACTGCCTCTCCTTTCCACTTTTCATTAGCTCTGCGCAGTAAACGCAGGCTATTCCTATAATATCGTTTTCTTGTGTGGTGATAATTAAAACCGTCTTCAATATCAGCATATTGGATGTCGGCAATGACTCCAAATGTAAACAACGGTGGTAAAGTCTCGTCCATTTTTTTAATCCGCGTCAATCTGTTTTTCAGGCTCCCACTCTTTGCCCACCATCTAAGAAAAATGGTTAGTCTGTGTGTGTTTCTGGTCAGCGGCTAAAACAAGTCAAACTGGTTAAACTGTTTGATAGCTAACGACAGCTAACTTCCTTCAGTGGCGATGTACAAGCTTGCTACCTAAATCCACAACAACGCTTTAGATATTGCAGCTATTAATTTCAGAGGCAAAGCGCTATGGGAAACCGAGAAGCTACTGCAACACGGTTGATTGAATACAACGCGAAAAAACATGGCTATTTTGCTTGTATCATTTTAGATTGAATTAAGACTGGTGTTTTTCAACTCTTCAGTTACCTGAGGAATGTTCCTTCGGAAACGCCATTGTTACGAAAAGTACATTTAAACTTCAACATCAAAACACAGCGCTTCCTGTATCTTACCGTACTCAACGACGACGTTCAAAATAATGCAAAGAAGGACGTTTGTCAAAATGTTATTCTCATTCTGCACTACATCGCCATCTATCTAGGATGTCTGAATAGTGCACTGTTGTCAAACTCAGGTCCTGGACAGGTCCTGGAGCGCCGCAGTGTCAATGCCATCTTAAAAAGGGTTGGTGCGCGTGCAGGTTTTTGTTACAACCAAGGCTTAAGACAAATGAGCAGGTGCCCCATGACCCCCACCTGTAGCCTGGCTCTCGCAAAAAAAAAATACGCTATGATGAAATATAAATGGTAAACGGACTGCTTTTATATAGCGCTTTTATCCAAAGCGCTTTACAATTGATGCCTCTCATTCACCCATTTACACACACTCACACACCAACGGTGAAATGGTGCCATGCACGGTACCAATCCGCTCATTGGGAGGAATTAGGGGTTAGGTGTCTTGCTCACGGATACTTCGACGCGCCCAGGTCGTATTAATCCCAGGAATGACCATGCATTAAAATTATTGGGTATCCAAGACAGGAAGTACACTCCAAAAAATATAATTCATTACATTATAATTGTACTAATTGCCAGAGGCCGAGACCTATTGTAAGCTGAAGATTCATACATTGTCTCAATTTTTACAGCTATGTGAGTTCTCATAATGTGCGAGTGTTCCTAACTGCTGGCTGGGATTCAGCTAACAGCTGTTCTTAACTAAAATGAAAAGCAACAACCATGAGTTTAACCATCACTAATACTAAATCACCAAACTGAATATGTGAAAAAAATTAATAGTCGAAATTAATTATTTATTTATTTTTATTTTTTTATTTTTCTTTACTGAATCCAGGCCCGAATGTAGTTGTGCTCTGAGTTTTGTAGCTAGGTGTCCTGGCTTGAGAGAGAGGGCGAAGTTACTCCCCTGCATTGCAGCCAAGCGCCGCTGCCTGCTGAAATAAAACGCACAACAATGGCGACTCCCAGCCCCAGCACCAACTCAACAACCTCCTCCAGCAACAACAGCAATAACACAGGATCCACATCAACATCACACCACCACCAATCCCAGTCTCAACATATAACGACAGTGAGCAGCATGCAGGGTAAGAGCAGAAAAAATAAACCTCAAAACGTTTTTGTTTTTTTTCATTTGGTCAGAATTAATGGAGAACATGATTGGTAAAGTGTTCTTACCCTTCCTTGCTGCACCGTAACGATGCAGTTTGCATTTCCTTATCGGCAGCGTATGCTTAGGCCTCGGTGTTTAGAATTTAAAAAAAAATTAATCTCTGTTGTGATTATCTAAAGATGGAGGATCGTAAGAGACATGTGGGTTTGTAAATGTTGAAGTCACTGAATATGTGTGTTTTTATTGGCATGGTTCCACTGACAAGTATTGGCTAGCTAGCTACATCTATACTGGCTTGTGCTAGCTAGAGCAATGCAATTGTACAAGTTCTATCAAGAAATACGACGTTCTGTGTCACTGTATCGGTTCGTTTTTTTTTAAATTAGCATTATTTTCCAGTGATGTATTTAAAACATGACGACATTATGATAAAAAAATTATGATATTTTTACTGATGCATGTTTGAGAGAAACTAGCTGGCTGTGCAGCTAGGTGAAAGCATGAAGGAGTTAGCCTGCAAGATGGCTAACGGTTATTATAGCCTATGCACTTCGCTAGTCATCTAAGCTTTCATTTATTTGCTTGTATAACTAGGATAGTTGTTGATTTATATTTTGTATTACACCATATCACAAGCCGTAGTCTAGCCGAGACCAAGCGAAATATTGTTTTATGTATAGCTTGTATTTGGCTAACGCGGTTATACTTTGAGGAGTTGTGTGAAAGCTCGGTTGTTGACTAATACTGGTCATGCTAACGTTAGGTGGTTAACGGAGGCTGCGCGGATTTCAATCTAGACTTGCTAAATGTAGTTTTCGCTTTGATTGTGCATTAAAATACGAGAACATACCACAAAACACTTACATTAAACAAGCTTACGTGCCTCAGACGTAGCTATTTTTGGAACTCCATGATGATAAATGATGTCTCGGATGTTTCAGACTGTTGCATTGTAAGCCATTGAATGTGTTATTTAAACCTTGCAGAAACCAACACGTGCTGGAGATGTCAGAATGAAACAGGTACTCTTAATAATTTTTATAGGAATGCAAAAAAATAGCTACGTATATCGTAAAATCAATAGAAAATCAGTTGTTAATGTCATGTTTCATAAATTCATAGACGGCTTAAAACCTTTAACGCTTCACTGTGATAAAATTAAATTATTTAGTTTGCCGTTTAGTTATGTATGCAGCAGTGGTGATTTATTGTTTTCATTTGGTAACATTTAAACACATAGTTGATGTCTGTAATTGTTGATGACTAATAGAGACATGCAGTGAGAGTCAGAGTAGTTTGCTTGAGATAAGTGATATCATTGTGTTTTATTTCCCATTATAATTTAGATTGTGGTAAGATGGACACAATATTAATGGATTTTTATCATTGGAATGGTTCTATGGCTTTTCCATTTTTATTTGCTTAGTGATATTGTATGTAAAATTGCATGGCTGTATCTCATGCAATATTAAATTGTTTATTGTAACTTCATCTTAAATGACCCGATTAGGTAAAGTTAAGAGAGGCCCATTTAACATGACTCCTGAAGACACTGTTCTATCTCTTATGAAGTAATATCCTCCTAAGACCCAACAATTCATTTTTGTCCCCTGTAGGGGACATGAGTCTCTGGCCTTAATCTCAAGAACCATATATTCTACTATGCTGAAACCTGTTGTTCTGTGTAGAGGACACCCTGGGCTTTTTAGTGATATCACATTTGTTGGGGTGTAACCATGACAACATATGCCCTGTCTCTTCAAAATGTCAGCCATCCCAACGAGCACATTTTATTGGCGCAAGAGAGGTAAGTGATTAAAATTATGCAGATGTGGTGTTTCTGATGCTAATATTCAGTTTTTTTTTTTTAACAAAACAAATGTGTTAACTACAGTTTAATAGGTGTTCAGTGGTGTATAATAAATGTAACCCTCTGAATATGACAGTGTTTCTCAGCATCCTGTGTTATGGGCAACAGGACTTGCTAACTCTTTCACCTGATTTGTATAATACCTCAGGAGACAGGGCACTGACTGTGGCAGAGAGAATTTTGCTGAAAATTTTTGAGGGAGACTCAGACATAGAGCTGTCAGATGGTGAGGATGAAGAAGGACAGGTTGCAGTAGAGGAGGCTGAGAGTTCAGAGGAAGAGACTGAGGATGAGCAAGAAGAAAATGATGACACCCCCCATGGCTCATTTTGGGTCAAAAGTAACATGTAAGCTAGGGTTCTGAGATTTATTCATGTGGTATTGATTATTATTTAAGGAAGGAACTTATATTTTTATCATTCAGTTGTGCTTTGTCAACTCAGCCAATTCATATTTTCAGCATTTTCATAGCTGTAGTTTTAATTTTCAGCTACTCATATTTTCTCGTGCTGAAATCAAAAACAAAATCAAAAATCTGATCTTTCAATACAAAAAAGTTTGAAGAAAGTGGAATAATCGTTTCCTCCTTTTTATTTTTATTTAAGATTCATTCCTACTGTGGAGGAGAATACTCTATGGGATGACACTGCCCAAAGCCACAAGAATTGGAGGCCTTGGAAGTACTTTGAGCAGTACGTCGATGTCAAAGTGTTTGAAGAAATGTCTGCTCTCACAAACCAGCGGGAGGTGCTAGTCACTGGAGCCAGCCTCAACACCACTCCAGAGGAGATAAAAACCTTTTTTGGAGTATCCCTGTACATAGCCTGTCTTGGATACCCACGAATTACAATGTATTGGGCAGCTAAGACTAGGGTTCCCATCATTGCAGACTCTATGACTAGAGATCGATTCTTCAAGATTATAAATTCACTCAAAGTCACAAATGATCTTGTTGTCTCTGAGGAGGATAAAAGGAAGGATGCTCTTTGGAGAGTGAGGCCTCTGCTGACCAGAGTACAACAAGGCTGCCTCAATCTGCCAAGACCAAGGAAGGTGTCTGTAGGTGAACAAGTGATTACCTTTCCCAGCCGTTGTTCTGTACGTCAGTGTGTTCCTGGCAAGCCGAATCTGACTGGATTGAAGGTCTTTGTGCTTGCCAGTCCAAATGGCTTAGTGTTGGATTTTGAAGTTTATAGGGGCAAGAACACATTCAAAGATCATCAATTGGGAATTGGAGGAAATGCAGTTCTTCGATTGTCTGAGTCTGTTCCTAGAGCAACCTACTTGTACCTTGATAAGTACTTCACCTCGATAGAATTACTCAATGCCTTGCAGATGAAAGGTCTACTTGCAACAGGACCCATCAGGAAAAACAGGATCCCTGCAGAGTGTAAGTCAAAGATACAAAAAGGGAAAGCCAGAGGAACTTCTGAAATGTTCATCAGAAAGCCCATGGAGCTTGCTGTGACAATGTGGCTGGACAACAAACCAGTTCTCATGGCCTCCACAGCCCATGGAATAGAACCACAGGATAACTGTATGAGGTGGTTGAGCAAAGAGAAGCATCATGTAAGTGTTCTAAGACCTGCTGTTGTGGCTGAATATAACAACAACATGAGAGGAGTGGGTTTGTGTGATCGCATGATCAGCTCTTACCAGATGTCAAGCCAAACAAGGAAATGGACAGTCTGCACAATGCTCCATTTTGTTGATTTGTCTGTCACTAACAGCTGGATTCAGTACTGTGCAGACAGTCATGCTAATGGGAGAGCAAGAAAGGAGACTATCCAGTATCTTGACTTCAAGCTGCTCTTGGCTGAGGAGATGATTACCCAGGCACAATCTGGTGAAAGTCATCAAATTGATGAGGTGATGAGCAGTGATGATGAAGAATATACTCCTCCAAGTAAGAGAAGACATGTCCAGCCTCAGCCCGCTGACAGTGTGAGAATGTATGGCTCGGTACATTTGCCAAAGATGGTAGAGGCAGCTAATGCATCAAGATGCAGAAGACCAGGATGCAATGGGAAAACCTTTGTGAAGTGTGTCAAATGCAACATGTTCCTATGCGTGTCCAAGAAAAAAGACTGCTTCCTTGAGTATCATTCATGATCATTCAGCTGCTTGATATGACAATGAAATAATGTGAGAGGTACAGCTGAAAAAGTTTAAGATGTTTAGAAAATTGAGGAGATGCAAGTTTTTGTTCATTGCATTTGTCTTAAAAAAACATTTAAAAACGATCAATTGCAATTACATGTGCATTTTCATACTGACAGACCTCATGTCCACTACAAAGAACATTCAGTAAAAATAAAATATTTTTCAAAATACTTTAACTATAACATGTTTTTGTCATCCAAGAGACTTGTATTATGTCAAAATTAACATTTCGATACGTTTTTATGCTCAGGCGGATGTATTTGTAGGTGGCCACGTCAGGAAGATTTTTTTAAATTGAAGGGAAATAAGATTTTTCAAGTGGCAAGGGAATTTTATGGTTCAAGCCTCTTTCTTGGTTTATCAGAACCTCTTTGTGACTTTGTTTTAGCCTACGTATAAGCAGCAAGTTTCAAAAGCATGTAGTTTGATTCTGAACGCTATCAAGGAAATATTCTTTTTTGTTGTCAAGGCTTAGTGAATCCTTTGTTAACTCCTGTACAAAATTTGAAATACATTTGCTCAGCTGTGTTTGTTTACACTTGTGGTTGTAATATATTTAGCTTTATTTCCCACCCCACATTGTATAAAATGTATATAATGTTCATATCTGATATACCAACTTACTGTATGCATTGTATGGTTTTAATGGCATAGTGTGATCTGATGAGGTGAGGCATTTTGAATGTTGGTGGCTTTAGCATTAATGTCTATGGTTCATATTTTTATGCACCCCAGACTTGAACTCATCTGCTATTGCGTATGTGTTTTAACAATTAAGTTATCCTTTGTTGTGCTGATTGTTCACATGCTGTTTTGATGAAACATACAATAAACATTGTTCCTTTGAATGCTTATGTTTAATGTCATGTGTGATGTTTGAATCACCCTGCTTTCAGGTGTAAAACACAAGCACAGTTTAACTAAAATTAGTGTTATCTATATCATATACCTCAATAATCTTTAAATAACACATTTCTTTTTATCTATTGCTCCTAGGTTGCACCTTAAAATGTAGTTTTTGTGTGCTTTTCTTTAAACATAAATTTACTAGATTTTCATTTAAATTTATGTATTGTATATGTAGTAGATTTGATCATTAAATGTTGATGCAAACCATATACCCCTCTCCCCCATATTCTCAGATGGAAGTTAAACATGTTTCTTGGGATCGGAGGAAGTCTAGTTGGAGGACTATTTGGGATCTTTAATTGCTCTATTGTCAACTATTAATTGACATCTCCATAGAGAACCATGACTTCAGGTTTTTCTGTTTGTCATACACAGAATTTTCTAACCAGATTTATAAGCAGATTGATCTGTGATTTATTTAATAGGTTTACTTATTATAACTAGAAGAGAAGATGGTCAAAACTCAACTGCCAGTGTAGAAATGCAAATTTTGTTGCAAGAAAACATTTAATACTTGAGCTAGTAGTTACTGTATTGGCTACCTTTACCCTCTTCATAAATTAATTCCTTTGTCATATTATGCAACTCTTTGTTTTTTTGTTCAGAACCATTATATTGTTTTTTGACATACCAGATTACATGAGTTGTGAATCCAACAGGACTGAAATGTACAGTATTTTGATAATAACACATGCTTTTTTCGAGTTTAAGTGTTTAAATTGGTTGCATCTGGTTGTGAATGAGTGTAGGATGACTGTCAGCCGAGTATCTATGTTGGTCCTAATATGTATATACATACATATATATATCCATGATGTTTAGTATGAAGGCGTAATTCTTTCGTGATTTGGCTTTGTACAATTTAAAATTTGTAATCAAGCCATTCACGTGTGGTTAAATAGCATATTCTTGACTTTTATTTAACAGTATTTTTTATACACTTGTTTCACTATGCTGAAAATCCGGCTCATACATTGTCGTGTCCCCCTCCCCCCCCCCCCCCCCCCCTCATTTCAGGGCACCATAATGTTTGGGACAAATGTTTTTCTGATGAGCCAGGTGTGTTTAAATGCTTCATTAGTGCAGACATAAGAGAGCTTTCAGTATCTAGTCTTGATTCCAAGCTTATCATTGGCTTTGCTGTTTGTTAGCATTTGTCAACATGAGGACCACAATTGTGCTAATGAAAATCAAGTAAACCATTATGAAATCAGAAAAATACAGTCAGAGACATTGGCCAAACCTTAGGTTGACCAAAATCATCTGTATGTTTTTACAATGGATAAGCCCTTTTGCACAGACCCTCTAGTGGCCTAAGATTGCACAACTGAGACATTCAGGGGTCCTGCAACCAAATTATGAGTGGAAACAACAAGCTCTGTGTTCTAGCTTCATTCATTGATGATACACGACAACTGTGTAAAACATGCAGTTTCATAGTGTCACCAATGTTTTGTAGGTCATCCGTTTAATAAGCACCCCGTCGACAGTGTTATCTGCAATTATACGCAACAATCATGGCATACTGGACAATACCATCTATTTAGGAGTTAATTAAAATATTCTTTCACCACCGAAAATTCATTTTTCGTCATGGCTTCAAGATATAGCCAACAATAACAATACAGTGGTGAAAAATGCTGCTCACTGTATAGGGAAATAATCTAGAGTATTTCTTGTGTAATTATTCCACATCATTCTACTGCCAATATTTGTAACTATTATGGAATAAATATATAATCTTACCATTGGTTTTATACATAAAGATGTCCCTTTCAAGAGTGCTTTTGAGAAATAAACATGCAAATGGAAAGTAGGGGCAGGGATTTACATCGGCTATGTGCAAAACCTCTCTTGCTGTTTAAGCCATTCTAACTCTTATCAGTTTGTTGTGGTTTGATTGATAACGCTTATCCAGTAGAGGATGTTATGAGCTTTCCAACTGTATACCGCATGTCTAATTTGAAATTTATAACAATGACAAAGAGCCCTGTCCAACCTTCTATTGTTGCTTCTGTATAATGCTGTGTGATATACAAACCCTTGTTGAGGCATATATGTTTGTCACATAGAGCATGGAAAATACTCACTTCAAATTTACTGTGTGCAGATGTGTGCTGTATGAAGCTAGAATTTCCCTTGGAGTGGTCATAAATTGTAACATTTGTAAAATGTCATCCCATCCTCATGCAACCAAAGATTACATATTGTATTACATTTTGGTGGCTACAGAAAACATACAAGTGAAATATTGCATATTTAGGCATGTGTACCGCAGTGTGTCACCGTGTTTCACATTATTTTTCAATGTGATATTAATGTTTCAATCTTAAACCATCATAAGAGGCAAATGTATATGTTTTATAATTGACAAAGCATTTTGGATAGGTTTTTGGATCCCTTGATATCACAGACTCCTATGCTAACTTATTTCAGGGCTCCTCTGTAAAAGAGACCTCAATCTCAGTAGGACCTCCTTGCATAAATAAAGGTTAAATCAAATACAATAATTAATCTCTGTCTTCTGAAGCCTAAAATCACAATAAGTCATTATGTATTTTTGTTTTCAGAATTGCCTATTCCCTATGGTTATTTCAGAGGGGATTTATATACTATTTCTAGCATAGATTTTGTATTTGCTTAGTTATAGTTAAAGCTTAAAACAGGTCAGATTTATTGCACACAATATCTATTATATTGTGCAGTGCTTTGCCAGATTTGTTTTTCACTTAATGTTGTATATTGTTTTCAAGAAGTGTCATTTTCTGTGTAAAAAGTGAAGAATAGCCAGATTGTTTATGGATAAATTTAATTGCATTTGCTTGTATGCACAGGTAGGGAAAAGCCCTTCCACAGTTTGTCAGTAACTTTTGTCATGCAATGTTTTTCTCTGCCTAATGTGGCCACAATTACTCAACAAAATGTAGATTGCATATAGGTTCATTAGTGTAGGTTATGAAACAAAAAATTTAGAAAATTCCATATTTAGAGAAAGAAATTCTTAGTCTTAATGTGGTTTATAAACGGTATTTGAAATCCCATGTCCTTCTACATAAATCACAATGTAGCTGTTTTGTTTTGCTTTTCACCAGGCTGTAAAAGCTAGAAATTATGTTGGGCGGAAGAAAAAAAAGAGCATGTTACTTCTTGCCCACTACAATCTTGTAACTGTTTGGAATAAGCCCAACAGGTTAAACTGCATTATTGCCACCGACCCTGGCAAATTCAGAACATGTTGCATAAGGGTTTTTTTTAAATCAGTTTACTTTAGATGTATTTGAAAGAAAGTCTGTTTATAAGTAAATGGTACAGCACATAATTTAGGAGTTCCCTTGATATGGTCAGCTTTTTTGGATTCTCATTTTGAAAAAGAGTGACCTCTCACTTTATTGGAAGTTCACTAATCACGTTTTCTGTCTTTGTTTCGTCATTTGAATATTTTTTGTAAGGTGCTTTTTTTTTTCCAAATAAGGAAATAGACCCTTTTCCTTTCACCACTCACTCCTGCACTGCACTCATCTTGCATTGGCCACTAACTATTTTCTTCACTACAAGTGGCAGGTAAATGGGAGAGTTGCATGCTTTAAATCAGTTACATTAATTTAAAAATGGTAACATTGTAGGTGTCTCATGAATATGAAGAGGGTGCTTATGTTTCCGAAGAGACACTAGCCAGCTTTGACTGGAATAAAGCCATGTGTGTCTCACTGTTGCCATCTCGTGTTCATAGTGTCATAGTGACACAGGCCTGTACCAGATGTGTCCAGGCTACATGGCTCATTCTGCTCACATAGAAAGTCCCTTTACTGACTTGGTTCTTGGGAACCATATTAACTGCATTTTTAATGTAGTCCTGGTTTTGTTCTCACACTTTGGGAAAGGTAATCAACCTCTGGCATTTATAAGTTAAAGCCAAATATTTGTTGTGGGATTGCTTCCTTATAATGCCTACTGGCTAGGTGCTCTGCCATAATTAACTCAGTGTATTTAATGTCCCTGATTTTATGAAAGAGAGAGCAGCTTCTAAATCAGCCTCCTTTGATCTTGAGAAAACAAAAAAGTGAGGTAAAAAAAATACTTCAATCTATACAAGCACTGCACAAAAGTCAAGGAATGTTCCAAACCGGACGATGAGGCTGAATTAGACAAGAAAATGTTAAATTACACTGATGCATTTAAACTTGAATTATACTTGAGAAAATATGAACAATATCTAAAATATTCTAAAGACAATACAGTTTTTGACTGGAACAAATCCCTTTGTATGCAGTTATTATACATTGCTTTGGATAAACGTGTTTGCCAAATAAATGTACTTTAATGTAATGTAGTACAGCTGGGCTTTGACTCATAGGTAATTGGCATTACTTACTGTTCACTTTTGAATGATGTTCCAAGATCTTTATTCAGTGCCCACTTGTTCCCCATGGTATTGGATTTCCAAAAATACCAAATGTGATCACTGTATTATGGAAAACCTAGCATCTACATAATGCTGATCCAGTAGAATGTTTTGCTACTGCCATAGCACTGTCTCTTTATCAAACCCTGCTGACCCCCTGTCAGCACTGTAATCACAGTCTGTTTTTCTTTCAGGGTCTGATAGGGGGCACACTTCTGTAAACCACTTTACGTTATTCAATGCTTGAATAATTTACTTCTCAGGCTAAAGATATTGGCTGATGATTTTCTGCAAGGGCAAGCTCTGACACTCTTATTCAGCATGCGTAAGGTCATGTATGGGATGCACATCGAACTGTGCTGGCCTCTGAGAATCCTCAGAATGACATTATGAATTTTGTTTTGTGACGGACTTCAATGATTGTCACAATTAAATTAAATATGCTTTCCTAAAACATTGGCTCATTTTACAGATAGAGCCTATGCTTCTTTGAAGAAAATCCTCTGCTTTCTTCCTATGGACAAATATGCACCATGCACCAGTGTTGTTCATGTCTTGATTTGCCTCTGCACTGGCCAAATTAAAATATAAGGCAGTCCTCTAAATGGCATATTATAGTCCACACTTGTAATATTGGCAATGCAATGGCTGACCATTATCTTTAATCAAAGCATGGTTCTCTTTCCTCATTACATGCTGTACTTGTGGAACAGGTGTTATTAATCTATGGGGGAAATCCCCCTAAAATGGGATCACAAATATATGTTTGGATTGATAAATAAAATAGGATGTTCTCCCCAAACTTAGTTCAATTTTCCCAATCTAATAATGAAACAAATGTCATTGAAATCTAATTCTTGGCAGCTATCAATCATCCCATTTTTGTAATTTTATTCAAATAGTACTTGCTCAACCTATGACTTTCTTTGATGTAACTGTTGCTTGAATTGTCATTCCCTTAATTTTAGAACTCTAAAGCATTTAGTCAGCTGCCAACTTCGCCCAGAAGCAAGTGCTTTGGAACAAAGCCTCACCTTAAATTACAAAATAAAATAAAACAAATAATATGAATAAAACTTTTAATTAGATAATAAATAAGTGCAATTAACAAATATGATCCTGATGAAATTTGACATCTTGAAACTGCTCTGCCAGGACAATGTACTGTATGCAGTTTTTCTGTAGAGATTAAAATTATTATGCTGGCTTCAGTGGAAGCCTAATAAATGAGATGCCGGTGACTGACAGTTCTGGTTCCTCTCAGAGGCCTAGTTGGCTGAACTTTCCTTAAGAAAGCATTTGTGGTAGTTTGTAGTAACATGTTCACTGCCAGGTTTACATCCAGAAAGGTTACAGTGGCATTTCTCAACACATTATCCATTGGTTTTTTTTTTGCATGGGGCATATCCACACATTGTGTAACGATAAAACTACCTTAAGCACAAACATGCAATCTATATGAATTAAATGTGGAATTAAACCTTCTGGACATATCCCTATATTAGGTTAATGCCTGTACAAATTGTTCCTGACCAAAGTTAAACTTTTGACATCTTTCATATTCATTCATTTTACTGTAACCAGTAAAACTGTCTGGTAAGCAGGTTCCTTTTCTCTTATGGCTTACAGTGATTTTCTTTACATTAACTTGCAGGTTGTTAGTTTTAAATAAAATTTTATTTGAGTATACCATTTCTTGAGATGTACTGTGGATGAGGAAGCCCATGGGGAGATAGAGCAAATAGATGTGTGATGCTATTTAATCACTGAAGAAGGTATACTTGCTACCTCATTAAAGGCCCTAAAACTCCAATTGTACTTCCATAATTCTCATTCACAGCTGAAAATGGAAGCTATAGATAATTTGCTGTATATTTGAATGGTCTTGTTCGATACATTTTACAAGCTTTCTGTGGTTTATGCTATTTTTGTGCTTTTTGTCAACTTCCCTGAAAGAAGCAAGCCTGCGTGGAGAAACAACAAGTTAAAATTTTTAAATGTTTTCTTTCCACCTCAGGGTTTCAGATAAACCTGTCTGGAGTTCCCCAAAGTAAGCCAAGTATTTTATGTTATACCAAACCTTCTGTGTTTCTGTTTGAAAGTCTGGTATGGGGGAGTCTGTCCACTATTGTTCCTGACTAATCCAAGGTGGAGTGGTTGGCGAGCTTCCATTTACATTGGGGCATAGATCTTCACTGCTTAAATGGTGCTTATGTCAGAAATAATTCTCCACACGATCAATGCTCCTGCTGCCAATTCTTTTTTATTTTATTTTAGTACCAAAGGTGAACATTAATAATACACTTTTTTCCCTAAAGTATTGTAATGGAAGCTCTACCAGACTTTTTGCACTACCTTCAAGTACTAATAACCAAGTGAGGCTGTTCACATATGTTCTTGGCACAAAGGGTGTATTTGCTTTTATTCTACATTGCTTTTTTCTACATTTGTTTAAATGTGTTGCTTCACAACAGCATTGTTTTTTTGTTTTGTTTTGTTTTGTTTTTTTTGCATGGGTTTTACTTAATTTACATTTTGTCAATGATAAAAAGGTGATTATTTTATGCTTTTTAGCTATAGTTTTGTATTGCATCTTTGCATTTAATTCTTTGAATGCATTGTAGGCATATCCATGGGATCTATGACAGTTCAGCTAAGGGTTTCAGTGTTTTCTCAGCTGCTCATATATTTAATTGCCTTTGATATTTTAATTAATTTAATCATTTATATAAATAATTTATATATTATATAGTTTTTTCTCTTTATGATGGTGATTGGTGACTGTGTGTGCCAGATCTTATTGAAGACTAGCATGTTTCTCTGCAAACAGTGAATTGAGGAGGGGCATCTTTTGATAAAATTCTTAGGCATCCCAAAGATGCCAATTTGACAAACATTATGCAAAAGTAATATCATATATGAAGAAAAAATGCCCAGTCAACTCACTGTGTCACATGTATTTGATTGCCATGCATGGCAAATGGTTTGTGTATTTCTGGATACATTTTTTAATTCCATGTGCCAGTGCAGTATGTGCTTGATTGAGTTTTTAGTAAGCAGAGAAGTCTCTTCAGCTTAAAAAAAAAAAAAAATATATATATATATATATATTTACTTGTTACTATGATGCGGAAAGCAGTGCACCTTCCTATGTTGGTAGATGTTATCTTCTAATAAGTGCATGAATGAATAAGCCACTTATTTATATAATTGTACATGATTAAAATGGAACCTCTCACACCAAGTTAGGCCATGGCCGACTCCATGAAACTCCATCTCGGTTCAACTCTATCTCAGTTGTTTGTTGATACTGTTTAATGACAAAGCTAATGATATGTGTATGTAGCTGGCTAAAAATTTTAGATAAATTAGTAGTAACCTGGTCATTTGTGCACATCTGCCATGTAGAGAATAGATAGTAGAAGCCTGATTGGTTTTCACTGGAAAACAGGTTTCTTCTGGTCTAGAATGATACATTTAAGTGGGTTATCTCCCAATTATGGCGGCTCGCCTCAGAATGCATTGCACATGGCCTCAACTTCCCGAGCTCTAATGTATATTGTAGTAGGCTGAAGTAAAAACAGTTGGTGGTAGTATATAATTGCGGGGTGAGTTGGGTTATTGTATTATATAGTTGGGTTATATTATATCTTTATAAAGGAATTTGTTCATGATGTCATTACATTGATGAAAGTAAATGGAATGTGAACATACATTTCACATATTGAAAAATTCAGGGTGAAATGTTTGACCATGATTGCAGAGCTCTGTGGCAGGAAAATTAGTCAACGGTAAAGTGGACTTTCCACCTTGGAAGTCATATGAGCTTGATATTTCCCCTCTGTGTCCAAGATCTCTTATGCAGGGAGCTAATTATGTCTGCGACTATGAGGTCAGCGGTTTCAGTCCCACTTGGTCCATTCCGGTTACATTTAGGAAAAGGTAGTAAAATGTAATGAGTCGGGGATGTCCCAGCACTGGCTGACTCATTATTTCACGCTGGAAAACAAAAGATTGGAATAAAGATGACAAAATCAAGAATTTAATCTATAATAACTTTGGCATGATTGATATAGACACAGCACCGGTACTAAAGCAATAAGGAAGAACATTGATTTTGAATCAAGTTCCAGCAACAAAGAGGATGCAATGAAAGGAACTTACAACTGATTAGTGTGGTAGTAAGTAAAAAAGGAGAGAACTAAGCAGGCAGCTGCATTATCTGAAGAAGACAGAGTATTAGGAAAGTTAACAAAGAGAACTACAGACTAAGGCCAGTGCATAGAGAATGTAACTCATTTATGAAATTGTATAAGATTGTATAAGACCAAGCAGCAAGAAGAAATATGGAGAGGTTATTATAGGCAATTGTCTGGCCCAACATGCTTTTAGAAGATAGGAAAGAAGTTGATTTACCCTTGAAAGGGGTGAACTGATGGGAATGGAGCAGGAAGTAATTAACCTTGGTCCAAATACTTGGGAAGGTTAAGATGTGGGTTTTGTTGAAATTTGTCATGTCTATAATTGGATGATGACATCCCCACTCCCACCTTCCTTTCATGATGTCCCTAATGGATTCTGTCTTACCAGAAATGACAAATGAATGCTACATCAGTTGAGTGTATCCAAAAAGGGAGGGAAGTCATAAATGTGAACTTTTGTCTGATGTATGATTATAGGAAATAATGCTAATAAGCTTTTGCTGTTGTGGAAAATAAAGTACTTTTATTGGAAAGGAGTAATCTGATAAATCTTAAGGATGACAAGCAGTTGTATTCCTTTTTTAGACCTGTGTCTAGTTAAATGATACTGTGCATTTTTTTGTGTGTCAATCTAAGCCTTTAAACGCTGCTTGATGTAGTGTTTTTCCTTTGCTGGCAAAGGCAGAAAATCTTCAGAATTGAAGTTGCAGTGGAATGTACTCTGATTGGCTATGACCGCTTTTCATTTTCTGTAACATAACAGGATTTTGTGCAGGTTTCGTTTAAACACCCTTAAGTACGATGGATGTCGCCTTGACTTTACGTTTGCTTAGGTTTTATTTTTGCTTTACATATGTACTGCTTAAAATTGTTGATTAGCCTTTTCTTCATTGTGAAAAATTATTTGTACCTCATCATTGGCTGTATAAAGAGTGCATACTATAGCAGGCTCCACATGATCTAGAATCCACAAGCCAAAAGTGGTTTATTTTGGCTTGCCTTTGGTTTTTTCAGTTCAGTTCAACTTACCACATTCTAATGTCCTGTGACCCTTTTGGTTAGCTGCATATAGGGGATTGCATTTCCTCAGTGTCCTGCTTTCTGTGCTCAGTGACAGTAGGGGAATGGGTGGCTCCTTTGAACAAACTTATGTTATGTGAATGTGGTTCTCCCTCTCTCCCTCTCAGGTAAACGCAAAGCACTGAAGTTAAATTTTGCCAATCCAACAATTAAACCAACTACAAGATTCACTCTGAACACATCAGGACCTCCTTTCCAGAACCCACACATGTAAGTAGATATCTGCTTGCGGGATGCCTTTGGGGTTCTGGCAGTGATGGGTGGTGGCATGAGTGGATGCAGAAATCCTTTGAATCTGACTTGCATTGTTAGGGGTCTACAAGAATTACATAGGGCTACTCATGGGTGGAGTATCCAGCAGAAACACTGGTTCCTGGTTCAGCATTGCATCCTTCCTGCCTGTATCAAATGCGAACAGAAATGACACATAAATATGACACACAGGGTAACACATATATGGCTCTTGGTGTCACCAGGGAGGGGGGGTGACACCTCTGTTTAACTGAATGCTTACTGTCTTCTTGCACCAGCTTTGTGAGTTAGGATAGCCCTCATAGAGACTGCAAAGCTCATAATAGTAGTGAGTAGTGTGTCCATAGAACAGATATCTCTGAATGGAGGGATGTTGCATGAGTCAGCATACTGATTTAGCTATTAAATTAACAGCCTATGCAGTTTAATCAGTCTTACTGCTAATTCTCCACCATTGTTGACTTAAAATTTTTTCTATACAGAAACTGAAAAGAAACACAAACCTCTAGCTCAAAAAATAGAACAAGTTACAAAAAATATGAAAAATATTTTTTTGTTGATGATGTATGTTGTCTCAATTTTGAGCCTGTGACCTGTTTCATCTCCAGAGAGAGGCTGCGAACGCACAGTATTGAGTCTTCAGGAAAGCTGAAGATCTCTCCAGAGCAACATTGTGACTTCACTGCTGAGGACCTGAAAGATTTAGGAGAGATCGGGCGGGGCGCATATGGCTCTGTCAACAAGATGGTGCACAAACCCTCTGGCCTGATCATGGCTGTTAAGGTAATAAACTCTTATCTTCAGTCTTTATCATTATGCCTTCGCAACGGCACAGCCGTGGCCTGAGGCATTATGTTTTCGGGTTGTCCGTCCGTCCGTCCCGATTCTCGTGAACGCGATATCTTAGGAACACCTTGAGGGAATTTCTTCAAATTTGGTACAAACGTGCACAAAAACGCGTTTTTGGCCATAACTCAATAATAATAACTCAAGTTTCGCACAAATATCTAATAGGATAAAATAATGAAGTGATGACATTTTATATCCAAATGGTCAATCTAGCCAGGAAAAGGAACCAGGGAAGGAGTGTATTATAACATGCATGAAGCCTTTCCTCTTGGCTAGACCTTATTGTTTAGAGATTGTACTTAAGCTGTGCCCTTTCAAATTTTCAAATGCAAGCTCTCCCCTGAGACTTAGATGCCAAGAGCCATTGGAAAGCAACCCTGGGTGACTAGAAATTATAATATGTGAAGAGTCATCTAGCCAGGAAAAGGAACCAGGGATGGAGTGAATTATCACATGCATGAAGCCTTGATGAAGTGATGACATTTTATATCCAAACTGGCTACTGGTTGGCGGAGGCATACAACCGCGAGGCGGTATTTCTTGTTTTTAGTCATAAGAGGAGAGCTTGGGGGAAGAATAAACAGATGGTGTTCATGTGCTGCAAAAATGAAAATAAAATGCTGTACATGATTTAGCACCCTGTTTCTCAAATCACTCTTTTCCACCCTCCCTTCACCTGGGAATCGGGTGTGATGACAGTCTGGCCAATCAGTAACTGTACTTGTTCAGTTAATTACCTGGGAGATAAGAAAATCGGGCCAGATTTGAGTATCCACGATCTAGCGGCTATACAGTTTGCTGGACCATATTAATATTTTGTTTTAAACATTCTGGCTCACAGAATTAATTCTAAGCCAGTTTTTGGCCAATTGAATCTTAATTGCTTTTTAAAGAGCAAAGACACTATGTGGTTTATCATTAAAAAGGACCACCCATGTTAAGTTGAAGGGAGCATCTGACCTACAATATCTGGATGTGAGGAATGAAAATGTTTCATGTTTTAATTTGTCCAATGACATTTTTGAATTAATTTAATAAGTTAAAGAAACCATGGCTTACTTAATCTTGTATTAAATAGTAATTTTTGTGTCCCTCTCGCAGAGGATTCGATCAACTGTGGATGAAAAGGAACAGAAGCAGCTGCTAATGGATTTAGATGTGGTTATGAGGAGTAGCGACTGTCCGTATATTGTTCAGTTTTATGGGGCTCTCTTCAGAGAGGTTGGCTGATATTTGTTGTTTTTGTTTAGTTGCTATTGGTTCTAATAGTGTAAATGATACATTTTATCTTAGTTATTTTGAGCTTACAAAAGCATTGAATACTATTTAAAGTGCTACAGAAATAAAATATATGTTGTTATTTTTTTTTTTTGCAATCACATGCAGCAGAGGAAATACAAACTGCACCTGCTGTTGCTTTTGCTTGTCACAGAAAAGCAATGTTCATTTGTTTGTATTAGAATGAACTTTGTCTGTTTTAAATGTCAGCAAGTCTTATGACGTATCGTTTAAAACGATATGTGAAGAGACTTTAAAATTGCTGTCAGAATTTATCATATAAAGAGTATATTAAAATTACTGGAATAAATTACTATAAGTGATAATTTAAAAATGTTTACAGTATTTTATGGGGCCTATATAACTAAGTTTTGTTTGATGTATATTGTATTTGATATTTTCTAAATTTTCTTTCTTTCAGGGTGACTGTTGGATATGTATGGAACTTATGTCTACCTCATTTGACAAATTCTACAAATATGTATATTGTGCATTAGATGATGTGATTCCTGAGGAAATATTGGGCAAAATAACATTAGCTGTAAGTAAATACTTTCCATTTAATAAAATATATATATCATATCATATATATGATACATGTATAATATCTCAGATATGTATGTGGGTCTTCTGTCCTTATTTCATTCCAGACTGTGAAAGCACTAAACCACTTAAAAGAAAACTTGAAAATAATTCACAGAGGTAAGTGGATTCATCTAGAAATATGATTGGTTCAAGGGTCAAAAAAGGTAGCATATTCATTTTACACTGGCATCCCTTGCATGAATGCTGAAAGTTATCTGCTGTGTCCCACCCCAAACCCATAACCCTTTTTCAGTTTGCCATTTGCAATTTGGATATTAAATGATGACCCATGTAAATAGCTGCAATTTCTTTGTACAATGCCGGCATTTGTAGCATATCATTGAATTGTCTTTTATTTAGAAACAATTGGTTAACTTCTATCAAGACAAATTTAAGTAGACCTGTATGAAGACTTCATTTGTTTACATGTTTTTGAACAAGAAAACAAGCTTTATTTAGTTTAAAGATTTTTAATCTTATTGTACAGTTATATAAAATAACCTGCATCCTGCTTTGAATCATTTTAAACATTCTTCCTTAACTTTCACTTAAAACTATGTGAAGACATTAATTGATTGTTGTGAGCAAAAACTTGAGTTGTTTGTAAGTAAGGACAAATGTTGGGAAACATCTCCTTTGTAATTAACCTGTCAGATCCATGTTTCCTTTGGTGTTAATTTGTTTAGAATGTCATTCTTATAAATTGTTCACTAATGCAAATGGTCCAGCTACTTGCAAAAAATAACAGTGACAGAACATGTACTGACCTCTGTTTTGAACATGGCATTTGGCAATTTAGTACTGGTTGCCAAGCTATCTGTACTAGATCTGTGAATGTCTAACTGCTATGTCCAAAACTGCTGCCCATCAAGACTGTTCTTGGTCAGATGGGGTCAGAGAGAGAATCATATCAGTAAAAATCAGTGATATTTCCTGTTCTACCAGTGATTGCTAAAATATGGTCATGACTCAAGATGACTACATGATCAGGGGTAACTTGATGGTAAAATGTCTTAGTAATGTTGAGTTTTGCTCCATACGCATGCTGAAATATAAGCTAAATAAAAGTTGCTGATCATGTTAATGTTAGCCAAGAATTACAGTGCACAGCAAAACCTCAAGTAATGGTGCATTATCAGGAACACTATTTTACTTCATCCTGTTTTCATTTCCCCCTTCCAGACATCAAGCCTTCCAACATTCTCCTGGACAGGAACGGCAACATTAAGCTGTGTGATTTCGGCATTAGTGGACAGCTTGTGGACTCCATTGCCAAAACCAGAGATGCAGGATGCAGGCCTTACATGGCAGTAAGTCAGCAGGGCATGTTTGGCTAGAAAGACATTCAGAGATTAGTTTTTCTAAAAAAAAAAAAAAGGGTCAAGGAGCCTCCTCATATTGTATGCATTTTGTGGGGAATTGCACATAATGTTCTTGCAAAGTAGCCAGCATCATTACTTTCAAGCAGGCAAAAAAATGTAAGAACTTGAGTAAGTAGTGTGTTCTTATTACATATACTGGCTCTTTATACAACATGACTGTTATTTCTGTGCCAATAATGTTTGACATTGTTGAAGTGCCCCAAACTGCTGGCAGAACACTTGAGCTCAATGTCGTCATTCAAATAACTTAGTTTTTTTTTTTTTCTTAGCTTGTTGAAGTGAGCTTGGAGTCCCCTCAGCCACCCGCCCCTTTGCAATTTTCCATTCTAAATTTGGTAGTACTCTCATGATGCATGGCTTCTCCAGTGTTCAAAATCAGGGCGCATTCTTGCATATTTCAGAATTAAGCAGTTTGGTCATTCCCAGAGCGGTGAGCTCAGAGTGTAGGAATGTAGAGCAGTGCTCATATAGTTTCACCTCTCAAATTCCCGAATGGCATTCTTGATTGACATTTTCACCTGACTTTGGTTGTTTCCACTTTGACTTTCATCAGCACCTTCTTTATTGGTATGAAAATGGTACAAAGTATTAATGCTAAAATGTGATCAAATACTGGAAGTACTACTTTATATTTTGTTTTCGTTCCAGGATGGATCTCTTGTCAATTACATTGTATTTTTCAATGAGTCTAATATCTTATTATGCCATGTTTAAAAGCTTACAAATAATTTTTTCCTCAGATTAAACATCCTACACACACACATTATAGAGCTAGTATTATTCTACAAAGCTTTTAATCAAGCTTAATAATACACATGTGAATACATAGCTTTCAGTGTGTTTCATTATTTTCACTGTGTTACTAAATATATAAATTCAGCTGCATTTGTGCTGCTATCAGAAAATTACCTCTGAGCCCTTCTCACTCACAGATGACATCACTGTCTAAATTCAGCTTATGAGTCAGCAGAAGGAGGTTCTTCCACAGCCCTTGTTACGTTATTGTCGCCCCTTTGATTCAGTGAGATTATGCTCAGTTTAGGTATTTCATTAACCATGTGGTGTTGATGTAATTGTTTTAGCAGTCAAGTCCCAGCTGTGAAATTATGTGTCACATAGCAGAAAGAGGTGCCTCTGCAGGAAGTTGCCCTTTTTCAGTCAGCCTGTATGACTAATCTCTGCACCATTCTTAAGTGTACATGTGGGAGTTTTCCCTTCATGCCTGCTTAATTTCTAGAATATTTGATATTTTATGGCATTGAATACCTGATACAGCTGTTTCTGTGAAGCAAATGATTGAATAACAGTATTAATGGAGTACAACCTTGGATATGTGGTTGGATTGAACTTCTGCCTGATGCATTTTTGGTTGCTAAACCCAGCTGGGCCATTTGCCTTGCCAGAACTAGGCTTGCAGAGTGGGATAGTGCTTTTTTTGCACGTCTTCGTGGATAATATTTTTTGTGTGGCTATTTTCAGTTGCAAAAATCTTAGAAATAGCAAGTGATTTTAAGCATCAATCATATATAATAGGCTATATCATGTATAATAGCTTTTACAGAGATCTTAACCTGTAAGTGTCTGTTTAAATCATGGATCATCTTGAAAAGAAAGACAAAACACTTGATTCCAAGGCCCCATTAAAAATATTGCAGTATCTGAATTGATGTTTTGATGAAACACAACAAACCTCAGGAAAGGTTTTTACCGTTTTTTCGATTTTGTTGCATTAGTCCTCTTTCCACTTTAGAGAAATGTGGTAGATCCTAGTTATATTTCAGTTTAAGTATCAAGCATTATATCCTGGTCATATGGCTCTTGATTCTTATAACGGCTACGCATGCTGTGACCAGGCAAGGCATATTTTATCTTGTGGGGCTCGACAGAGGACTTTTCTGAAAAATCTAATTGGTTTAGAGAGTTGTTCACAATCAGATTGACTTTTATGATGTATATCAAATTAATGATATATTAATTGAGCTCTCCTGCCAGTCCTTAGTCTTCCCGTCCTGACCTATAGCCTGACCTCAACCCATGAGAAACATTCATGTTTAGGCCAAGGTTTACATGAAAGAATGTTTTGTGTTCAATGTTAGTGGCTGCTTTTCAGTCAGTTTAATTATGCCCCCCATGTTCTTCTTTCAGCCCGAAAGAATAGACCCCAGCGCTTCCAGGCAAGGCTATGATGTCAGATCAGATGTGTGGAGTTTGGGAATCACACTCGTGAGTCATTGTCTATTCAGTTTGATGAAGACTGATGGATTTGGGAATTTTGAAGAAACCTTTTAAAAGCTGGGAATATTCATTGTTGTGCATATTCCAAATGACAGATATTCATATTGCCAGATGGGGAGATGCTTTATTACTGGGCGTTTCTATCAGGATTGTATTTGCCAATGCAGCAGACTTGTCTTAACTGCCTGGCACTCTGAACTGTTCTCAGAAAAACTGTTCAAATTGTTCCAGTCATGATTTATATTTCTTGTTTCTGGCTGTAAATGGAGCTTATATTAGTTCAATGCATTTCATTGAATACAATATTGAATTGCAATTGTGTGACCTTCTTAATAGCTTACTACCTTCTGACATATAGCCTGCTAGACAATGCATTTAAAAAAGAAAATGCAATATATACATTTATACAAGTATGTTTGTAAATCTGTAATGTCTATATGAATGGATGGACAGATTTTTTTCCCTTCCCCTAAATTAATCACTTATGCCTCTTTTTCAAGTTTCTTCATTGACATGTGTAGGTTGCTTGCAGCTGTGAATACCTTTGCTTCATGACAAATCATATCTTTATTTGTGTGTGTCCTCTCTCGCTACAGTATGAGCTGGCGACAGGTCGGTTCCCTTACCCCAAGTGGAACAGTGTTTTTGATCAGCTGACACAGGTGGTGAGGGGTGACCCTCCACAGCTCAGCAATTCAGAGGAGAGGCAGTTTTCTCCTAAATTCACCAACTTTGTAAATCTGTGGTGCGTATAAATCAAGTGGATTTTTAGTCAAATTATATATTAATTCATTCATTTGTTAATTTATTCATTCATTCAATTAAATCATTCAATTAAAAAACAAGACAAAAATCACCTGGTTAGAGAGATTTTCCTTTGATGTGCGCTGTCACTAACTCTTACATGTAGAAACCACCCTCGCAAGGTGGTGTGTGTGTGTGTGTGTGTGTGTGTGTGTGTGTGTGTGTGTTCTTCCCACATATGGCTGTTTATGATCAAGGATTGTAAATCAGCTGCCGTGAGACCCCCAAGTGTTCTATAAATGTTAGCATTGTCATTAACATTATCAGAATAAGTGAGTTCTGATTACAGATGATTAGAAATCATTAAGCTATTTTTAAATCTACTTATTTATCATGCAGTGAATGGGTCTATAAACCTGCTGATAAGGACAGACAGACTTGACAGAATGTCAATTTAAATGCTATCTGTATCACTCTGCTTTCATGCTTCAATAATACTTCAGTGTAATCATCGAGCACTCAAGCTTTGTTGTTAATTTCATTCTTTTCAAGCCTTACAAAGGATGAGTCAAAAAGGCCAAAGTACAGAGAGCTTCTGGTAAGTGTTTTTGTTGATTTAATTACACAGAGACTGGAATTTCTAAAGCTTTTTGTATGCTTTTCTGTTTTCTTCCCAATTTGAAATGCCTATTCATGCTTATATGAATGCTGTATGTTTTCCCATGTACTGCTGCTGCTGCGTATCATGCTACAGTTGATTGGCCTCACACAGATATGAGTTCGGGGAAGACACTTCATTTACAGCTCAACAGGCAGACTTGTAGGCACCTAATCCTCCAGCAGGGGTCATTGGTGAGCAATGACAGGCTGTAATCCCAGCCGACTATGCCCTCCCATGCCTAGGCAATGGTAGAGCCACTCATGCAATGCCTGCTGGAAACAGTCGCCAATGACGCAGTCGAGACTGAAGTATTAGACAACAGTAGGTGTATTTGGTGTAAGTGTTTGGTGTTCTTTGACCATGCACAATAATCACTTAGCAGTGCAGGAATTAAAAGGTTTGTCATGTTTACAGAAACACCCATTCATCTTGATGTATGAAGAGCGGACCGTGGATGTTGCTAGTTATGTGTGCAAAATCCTGGATCAGATGCCTTCCTCTCCCAGCTCCCCCATGTATGTGGATTTATAGTGAGCTGAGGTACATGAAAAGGATCTGAAAAACAAACCCATGGTGTAAAGATTTGTTTTATTGTATACTGTGTTTAAAAGAAGAACATTATCGTTAACACCATCCACGCTAAGGATGGTGTTAAATTCAGCCATTTCTGTATTGGTGGTAGTCTTGCTGTTGTTTTTTTTTTTTTTTTTACATGAAAAGATGTTATATAATTTTGTTTAGACAGTACAGTCTTTAAACCAGGAATAATGTCCAGTGTTTTGGAAGAACATTGTGGTAAAGTTTAATTTGAATGTTCAATGTCTGCCTTATATTCATGAGGTGAATCAAATTTTCATCTTACCAAATGCCAATTCTATTCAAATCAGTTATGGAATATTATTTTGAAATTTTAGACAAAAAAGGATAGAAAACAATTAGTTTCACAAACTCATGATTGATATTATGGGGCTATATTTATTTATACGTTTTTTTATTTTTAACAGACATATATATACATATATATTTTACCTTAAAAGTGATGTCAACAAACACAAAATTTACCAAAAATGTTCTTGGACAGTGAAACTAGGGGGTTAAGGAAACAATGCATAAACTTGGGTACATACATGTAAGTACGTATTTGCTTTTTCAATATATGTTCAAATGTGGGATGCAGACACATGTAAGCTTGCATACAAAGTCATGGACAACTTTACACTGTAAATAAATAGGTATGCAAAATGTTGTCCAATTAAAACAATACTGAAATATGTAAAGTGGCTTTATTTCCTTAATATGCAAAAAGATTGTTTTCATTTGTATTTAGTGCATAATAAAATATATATATATTTTTTGCAATAGAATATCCTCAGTGCTAGCCATAGGATGTTCAGGCATTTTTCCATGACTGTAAATGTGTGCATATCTCCCTTTTAACTAATATATCTACATTTTTTTAACTTTGGCCATGATTTTCATTAGGGAACTTTCAAACTAGATTACACACTGATACCTTTTTTCCCTTATAACAGTTGTAGCGGTGCACTTGGCATGTTTAAAGCAATGCCGCATGTCAATTTTTGCTTGTGTTGACTGAATGTTTTTTTTTTAAAATCCCTTTTCCCGAGGGCTTCTTTATAAGTATAAGGTTATACCTTGCTCTCGAAAGACTTTGTAAAAGGGTAATAACTCACAATATGTCAGTTAATGTGAGCTTACAGTCAGAAAACCACGCTGTGCTGGTCACCAGCTCTTACTGCTCTTTAATTTGAACATATGTTCAAAAAATGGGGTTTAGAAATGGAAAAAATGACCTTTATTTAGTCTTCTTTTTTAATTACCAGGATTATTTGATGCATGACACCAGATCGTATTCAGCATCATAATAGCAATTAATTTATACCAGAGCTATACTGGAAAGAGTCACGAGAGGAGTTGTGAAACTATACTGTACCATTACCGTTTTTTCACTGTTGACTGCTTGTAAAAAATCATATAAAAGTTACCCTGGATTTAAATTATCTATATATAATGAACACATCCATGTTTTACTGTGGGGTTGAACACAATGGAAATTGTCTTACAGTAGACACCGTTTCTAATGGAGAAAACAATAGTGTAGAAATGTCAATTTATCATAATAATATTAAAATACTATTAAGGGTGATGAGTATCACATTGTATCTTTATTAAGGATTTAAGACATGTGTAATGTTCACACAACTGTGAAGATCTTATATCTGTATGTTGTGAACTTGGATTGTTTCCTGTACTATAGAAAATGTATAAAATATAAAACAAGATGTGCAGGGGTCTTGCCTTCTATGTCTGTAAATTGGAGCCTATTTAATGTAACACCTGAATTCGAAGAGCTCCTGGGAATTTTATCCTATTTACGTCACATATTTAAGAAATCATCAGTGGAATCTAAATGTTCATGTAGTAAAGATATGATATAGTATCTGCCTGCAGGTCAGTTGTAATAAGGATGTGACTATGACCTCGTCATCGTGTTCTGTAAGGTCTGAAAACATACAGTTGCAAAAAGTTAAATAAAACAAATCAATCTGCCAGAAATATAACTGTTCATGTCAACATTATGGAAATGGTGGTGATTTCCTGTAATTTACACTCTCAATGATGTCAGCTTTTCTGTATCATTATAGATATTTTTATATTTATAAGTCGGAATGAGGAACTATGCTAGTTTGGTAAGTAATGCCTCTCGGGTTTCATGGAAAAAAATATATATTAAATTAAAATTGCACAATTTTTTCCACAATCTGTAATCTACCTGCATTCTATGAAAATATATGATGGTAATAGACTTAAATGAGTTAGTCTATAAATGATTAGGATAGAATTTCCAAGGCCAAGAGAAACTGGCACTGGCATCATTCCAGATTTGTCCTTAATTTACGATTAAATTCATTCAGATTTTTCATTCATTCATTCATTCATTCATTCATTCATTCATTCATTCATTTATTACAGTTACTTTGACCAAGGACATATATTGATTTAATACAGGCTAGTATATGCCAATGTATACTGTACTTTAAAAGATTTGCACTACTTATTTTCTGAAAGCTTTTTATTTGTTTATTTTTTAAATACATTCCATTGCTATTTTAATAAGTATGAGCCAAACAGTTCACTGTAAGGAAAGTTATTTTCTGCAAAGCAGTAGTCTACTTCTTCCATTTACCTCACACATTAAGTCTAAAACAATTCAAATCTAGTACTAAGCCATAAGAATTATAAAGTATTTGGTCCGTAGATCCATATGGCTTTGATTTATTGTAGGAGACCAGTAAATCTAATAAACTGTTTTATTACATTATCATGCCAATGGACAGCAACTTGTCTCTATTTCATTGCAATTTCTGCTGAAATTCAATGCTTTCTCTAACTGCTCAGAGTAAAATAGCATAAGACGGATCCCAATACTGGGGCAGTCAGTGATTTTACAGCAGAAATAATTTAATTAAAAAAAATATATATATATATATATATATATTTAAAGTCTAAATGAAATAGTGATTGCAGCCTAATGTTTGTAAGTAATCTGATGTGACAAGCTTGAGCATGCCTTGCTGATGACATAATTCAGCCATTGAGTGGCCTTTAGATTACCTTTAGTTTACATTTGTTCTTTTTCATTGTTGATATTCTATTAGGTAAACTTATTAAAAACATCAAGAGACTTATTTGTAGACCACTACAATGATTTTAATTATTTGTTTTTTATTATTATTATTATTATTATTATTATTATTATCCATCCATTATCTATACCTGCTTATCCTGAGCAGGGTCGTGGGGGGTGCTGGAGCCTATACCAGCGTGCATTGGGCGAGAGGCAGGAATACACCCTGGACAGGCCACCAATCTGTCGCAGGGCGCACACATCATTCACTCACGCATTCATACCTATGGGCAATTTAGAGTCTCCAACTGGCCTATCTGCATGTTTTTGGACTGTGGGAGGAAACCAGAGTACCCAGAGGAAACCCACACGGACACAGGGAGAACATGAAAGCTCCACACAGAAATGCCCCAAGCCGAGATTAAAACCCATGACCTTCTTACTGTGAGGCGACAGTGCTACCCACTGCACCACTGTGCCGCCCTTATTATTATTATTATTATTATTATTATTATATTATTATTATTATTATTGATAAACTGTAATGATTCCAGTGAAATGCAGATGGCAGTGCAGGCTTTGAGAACATCACAAGTGTAGTTTTCTTCCTTGACATTGTGTTTGAATACTGTTTCCATCTGGGAATTGTTTGCTCCTCTGTTCATTGTTATATAGTATTGAGACAATGGCACCATTTTTGGCACATCATACAGGAGAAAAACAAGTCAAAATAAAATATACTGTTCATTTCATTTTAATTGAGCATGAACTTTTCCACATACTCCGGTGCCCAACAAGGATATGTTTTCATATTAATGATCGTGAATCTTAAGATCATATGAACAAAATCAGGATTGATTACAATTGTCTTTTTAAAGCTGAAGGTCCAAGTCCCACTATATATCCATGTTCTGCATATGAATATTTTATGTACAGATATCTTTAAAATAAATATATACTAGATCTGTAAATTATAGGCATAACTAGTTCAGCTCCCACTGAAAGACTTGAAAAATGTCTAAATTTATACCTGTCCTCTGAATCCTACTTTCAGTCAGATTAACTACTGTAGCTAGTTAATTTAACTGATACAATATGCATTTAGCCATTTACTGTTTGTTGTCCTAGGAAGCAGGATTTGCTTAGCAAGGGTTGTGTCATTGCCATTAACTAACTCAAAAACATAATCTTAACAATCAAACATGCAGTCAAGTAGAACACTGATTTTCTTTGGATAAAAGCATCTGCTAAATAAATGTAATGTAATGTAATTTAATGTTGTATCCGGCCTAACATAACTGAAAAAAGAGTGTATCCTGACAAATTAATTGGTCTTCAACATTCAACATTAATTGGTCTACACATTATGTAGGTGTACACATTTACATTGATTCTAAAGAAAGACACACCATATAGAAATGAAATTGTGTTTAAATTTATTGTCTTTTCATCTACAATAATACAGTGGTGTAGACAAATACTGAGGATGTTTACATTCAAAAACAGTTCAGTGGCCAAGCAACAAGAAAGCTTTCTGTCAGATTTATTCCTTGGTTCATCTCAGAAGATTGTGTAATCCTGTCCTTACAACAATTTATTACAAGTTATACAAGGTATATTCTCTGTAAGGGTATATCACAGTTGGTATTCATTATCCAAGAATGTGTATCAACAGTTTTAAAGGTAAGAAGCAGAACACTACATTATGACTTCTTGAAAGTGCCTCAGTAAAGCTGCTGTATATCCTGTTCGGCCAGTTAGCCTCTTTGAAGTGAGAAGGTAAAGTGTTGTTACTTTTAATCTCACTTGTTAATGAAATTCACGTAAATAAAACCTAGAACTGGCAAAGAAAGCCTAACTTGGAGTGATAGTGGCATTTTGCAAAAATATTCACAGGCCTGTTCAAAATCAAAAAACATGTTACTCATAACCACATTATAGATTTAGCTTCACAACATATAAGATAAGCATTTGCTCCCATTGCAAAAAGTCAATATCTGAATAATCAAATATGACATTTACCCTGAGGCATCCTCAATTCTCTGGGGTTTACAAAAGACACATTTTTTCCACAGAAAGACATGTAGTGTGACATATATGTGAAAAAGGAAACCCAAAAGGGTGTGTCATTTTTAATAGATTTGTTCTGAATGTAAGACTGCACTTTAAATCTATACAGCAATGTACAATATCAGAACAGAACCATATCCAAATATCACCCAAAAACTGCATGACACTCTCCTTCCCTTAGTTACATTTTCTCCTGAAACAAGTTTACCAAAGCCTATGATACTTCATTTTTAAAACCTTTAAGCAGGTTGCCCTACTGAGACCTGTGGTCTCTTTTGCAGAGGAGGCCTGCAAACCATACGACTTCAGTCAAGCCTTGTACAAAGACGCTCTACATACAAAACGTCTGAACATTCCATACACTGCATATAACCACACTGCTTCATACAATTTAGATTTTTAAAATGTTTCAGTCTTGGCACTTGATTGAAATTTCGTATTCACTTTTAACTGATTTCTTATTTTAAAATTTTTCATAGATAGACTCATTTATATGTAACACATTGTTCTTTTTTTAAGAATGTAGATTAAAGGTTTTTTTAAAGCATTATAGATATCAGAGATGGTTGTGTTTGTAAACGTTGCATTTGGAAGGTCAAAGGCACTTTTTGAAAATGAGAAAATGTCCCTTACCCTTGTGTCAATGAAACGAGTATTGGATAACGCATTAGCTTATGATAAATATATCTAATCTACAGAGGGTTCCAACATAGTAAAATGAAGCTATACCAGAAGTATTTTGGGCATTATAACAAAGTAGATTTTCATCTTATAAGAGATTCAACAGAGTTCATGGTTTCAATTCATATGCTGTGTGTCTAAGAGGTTTAGAGGCTTGTGATTGGTGTTAGTGATTTGTTTCACACATAATGCAGTGTGATATAGTATGTTCTGGGTGTGTGTAATGTTGCACTTCAATTATAAGAACCAGCCAAAACAGCTTCCAATTACAAAAGTTCCACTTACAATTTCTTTAATCAAAATGAATGGGAAAAGGGGTTTATGGTTAGATTTTTTTCCTTAACGAAAGGTCAGTTCTTTTAAAACACTTTAATGGAATTCAGATGAAAAAAATGTCTTGAGCTCCTAATCAGTTTACACCATTACAGTGTTAAAGAAAATAATTCAGAGCTATTGGTCTGACTGACAAACAATTACATGCATGTACACATGGTACAGTAAGAAATGGATACCAATATAACGTTAATAGTTTTGCTTTTAGGGCACTATGTATTTTTGGAGTTTAAGATGCATATATTTGCATTTGCAAAGGTCCTATGGATTGAAAAGAGTGAATCTTGTTGAATAAAAATAAATTCATTGAAAGTTCATCCTAGGTTTTCATTGTTTATTTGTGATGTTTTGTAGCTGTGATCAGAAATTTAAGGGATATGCATTTGGACCAAACTACTGTGCGACTACCATTTTATTTTACGTTTTGTTTGCCTGGATAAAGTGATCGCACAATCTATCCTATCTAAATATAGTCTTTGAAACCATTTTAGCAAACAAGTGGATTAACAGTATTATACTGCTTATAACTACAAAATCCCATTCTCCCCCCATTAACAATGGAAATCATCCCAGCTTATGAAATGATTTCAAAATGTTACCTGGTGGTGAATGAAACCATTTAGTTGTCACATAGTACCAGTTAATTCAGGGAGTGTGCATACCATTGATTTAAACCTGCAAAAACAAGACCATACAGATGAGTGCTGGTAAGGCTGGCATAGCTTTTGACCAAGAAACCTGATTTTTAGAAAAATATACTCTATAAATAATTGATTTGGTATGTCTATAAAAGTATGATTTTCAAGTGAACCTTTAAGAATAAATGTGGGGAGGTTAAAATGGCAGGTTTCAGGTTTTGAAGATCACCAATAATCCAATTTTTCATATAGGAATGTCATATAAATACTAATATAGAAAATAATAAATACATATGAGAAGTATTTTCTTCTAAGATACTTGGCTAAAAGAAGATGGAGAACTAGTCAGTATCAAATATAAAAATCACATCAAAACTGTAGACAAAATTTGATCCCAGAATGTAATGGCAGTCACAATTCGAGTAGTTCCAGGCACAATTAAAAGCATTTCAAAATTTCTTTAAATTGACATACAGGTTAAGACCAATGAATCATATGTAATGGTAGGAACATAAAGTCATCCGATCATTACACAGTGTTTGACAAAGGACTCCATCTCCCTGCATTATTGTGTCAATCTGTGATCTCCATTATCTTTTGGTCTGCTTCAACACATTTTTGTTACACATGGCAAATTTCATTCAAACTAATGACTTTTCAGTGAAAATAATAATTTAAAAAACCCATCCTTAAATATTTTTGAATGTGTTGACAACTGAAACTGGTGGCCCACATTTCTTATTCTGGATTCTCCACAGTCATTTTTTTTTTACATAGTGAGGATATTGCCTGTTTTGTTCTAGAACAGTGACAATAAAAAAAGCTCAGTGTTGATAAAATATATGTGTTTTCTATACACTTTAGTCCAACTGCAGTGTAGCAAATAAATATATTCAAGCTTCAAGCAAAAATAATAAAAAAGTGATAAAATACTTGCATGGAAGGGCAATCAAAATGCTATTCCATCAAATAAACACTATGAAAATACAAAGTGACAACCTTTTACTACACTACTCAATGTGCAATGTGAACATTCTCATATTTACAAAGTACAAAAGTACCATTTGTATACTGTGAGAATTCAGCTGAAGTGCTCTGAGTCACCTTGCTAACTAAAATGCATACTTTTACTTGTCTAATAGGTTTGTTTTTTTTTTTTTTTTTTGGCTTGTTTTTTATTTTATTTTATTTTTTACAAATGCCAATAATAATCTATTTACAAAAATCTTCATACCATTGAAAATTTGTATTTCTCTTGCCAATACGAAAACCAAAATAAAGACATCTTCTTTTCAGTTTAAAGTTTTTGTTTCCAGTAAACTAAATGCATTCTTTCCTCACCATGCACAGTCATAATACTGAAATGTGGCTTTTCAAGTTTTTTTTGACCAAAACTAATTGCATAGTGAACGCTGTTTGTTGCAACTGAGCATAGTTGTCCAACGTAGGCGTAATTTCATTTTTGCTAGATTTTTTGCTGAGAATCTTTTAAAATACATATGTAACTTGTAACTATGTAACTGTTTATGTAACTTTTGACTGCCCACTTTAATTGTGTGCATCATGTCCAGAAAGGCAAAGATATTCTAAAAGCCCCTGCTGTTGTTCTATGCCAGTACATTTTTATAAAAATATCAGGATGTACAGTAAAAATACATTTGTGACTCTTAACTATGTCTGTGAGTGGCTGCTCTGTTTTGGTGCTTAGTGCTTCCCGTTCACCACTGCTCTAAGTGAAGGTCCATGGCCGAATTCAAGTTGATATCTGAAACGTCCAGGAATTCCGTGTTGAAGATGCTGGGCCCAGCTGGGGGGATGGAGCTGAACCCTGTTGCAGAACTCGGGGGGGTGAGATCCAACCACTCCATGGTTTCCCATGGTGACTCTGTGAAAGTCATACTGAGCCCCTGGCCCTCATTGACTGAAGACACCCTGGCATCCATTGGGGACACTGGCGTGTCCATCATTTCACGGTTGTTGAGCAGTTTCTCTTGGCGGGCAGCTGCAAAGCCTTCCCCTGTGTCCTCCACATGCCCTTCCTCAGAGGCCATCTTGTGGATCACGATCTCGCCCACTCTGCCCATGGGACTGTTCAACAAGGCCTCCAGGTGGCCATCCCCATTGCCGGTTCCATGTTCGTAGGAGAGCTGGGATGGGGACAAGTGCTCATAGTGCCTGTGGAATCTGGGGACTGGGATGCTGGAGCTTCCTGACGAAACTGTAATGTGAGGCACAACTTTGGTTACACAGGGCCTGTCTTCTTTGGCGTTAGCTGGCATTTCTTGAAAAGAAGGGGGAAAAAATCACAGCACAGGTTGTGATTTAATGTCCAAAAAGGAGTGAAATCTGGATGTTCTTCAATTTGGAAAAAAAAATCCCTGCGTCAAACGTGCTGTAGGCAATCGGGAAAGCACCCCTTTCGGCTGTCGAGCCCAAACTGTTTTCATTTATGAGGCAATAATTCATGCACCACAGAGACCCAAACATTACTCAATCATGAAGAAATGCTGTAGTGCCTCAAAACAACCAGGAGGTTTGCTTCTCTACGTTTATATTGGTCAGTCCCAATAACAAGACTACTTCTTCAAAAAACCTTATTTGGCTGAAAAACATTTTTTTCTGTATCACTTTTTTGTATGCTATTTTACTGTACCTGCATGCACATAAACTGCTGGATTAAACAGTCATTCATATTAGCCTTTAGGTTGTACTCACCTCCACTTTCAATAAGCACATCAAGAAGTTCATCCATCTGTTGGCTTCTGGTCAACTGCTGAAATTTGAATAAGAGTACATTGGACACTTTTCAGATTTCATTGTTTTCCTTTATAATTATTAATTTCATTTACAAACATGAGTAAATTTACTGGAATTTAAGACTGATCATTCTCTATGCAGGCAAAGGATTTATAGTCTGTAATAAGTTAATTTAATGTTATGTAACATGTCATAAATTAGCATTGTTTAAGAAACAGGTTTAGCACAGAGTTTAACATCAAGCATAATATTTATATATTGATATTGCTCTTCCCATTAAAATTTAGGATTTAATGTTAGGGATGTCCTAGCATGTATACCATATTGGTATTATAGTATTCCCATTTCACAGGTCGCCCAATATGACCAGGACTACAAGTGATTCAAGTAAGTAATTGACACAAGATTGTCTGAAATCCGAACATGTACAAGGGATTATATAAAAAGAAGAGCAGGAGTAGAATGCAAGGGAAAGCAAACGAGTGAGCAGTGCGGGAGAGGTAAAGCTGAAAAGATTCCAGGCCAGCCACTAGTCACAGGACTCGAATGAAGAAAGGAGCATCTTGTTTTCTGGATTGTTTTATGCTGAATGCTGAATTTAGTTTACCTGCTTTACTGCATCTTCATAGCAGGGGGGCCGTTTTATCTTTGATGCAGAATCTGAGCTACAGCAGGTAGCAGAGGAGATGGGAAACTTTTGACCCACGTGCCGGGGAGAGTGTAATATTGCCATCTACATGAAGAAATAGATCAAAGACGTTACGCTTTTTGCTCACAGAAGGGAACTCAAAAGGAGCCGGAAAGCTGCATGTGGTGTCTGTAACTGTAGTATGAACTTTTTTGTTAAATAAGAAAGTGCATTTGTATCTGTTTACAGATTTGACCCAGTCATTTTGAGGGGTTTCCTATGACTGCTTTTTCAAATTCTTGCTGCCTGATAACAAGAAACAGCAGAATAACAAAGAGGAGATGTGAGGGTGGACTGTATGTGACTGTGCGTCTGGAGAATTTCAGCTGGAAGGCTCCAAAGATTGAAGCCGTTTCAGAAGTAAAATATGTTTATTGTCCAGTGTCACCCAGTAATCCACCCCAACAGGCTTAGGAAAAGGTGCTGAATTAAAGAAAAGCAGAAAACAGTGATGTGATGGCTGGTATACTTCCCTGGGCACATATTCTTGGTATAGATGACGATGAGAAGAATTAATTATGTCAGCTGATCATTGCTATGTGATTGTTTCCTCAGTGCTGTATTTTATAGAAACGTACCTTCTGTTGCATATTTGAGTTCTTTGCTTTTGAGTGATCCCTGTGGTTAAAGCCACTGTTGGCAGAAATGGGGAACAGTGGCTGTAAACTCCTTTGTTCGGGTGAGTAGGAGCAGTTCACAGGCTGGCCAATGTTCTTCTGCTGGGTCTGTAAATCAAACATTTTTTTCATTTTCAATTGTAAGATTATAAATTATAAATCATACCAGTTGAATTAAATTGGCAGTTGCATCTTTACCGTACTTTACATTACTATTAAGACAAGATTATTATTAAATGAAAATACTTCAAAAAGCTATACAGTCATAGATACTCCATAAGTGCAACTGATCAGTTCCTCTACCTCAACTAATAATAAAGTATCAGTGTCAATACTGTGACATCTGAAACCATCCTCTAAGTAAACAGACAGGTTATTACTGGTCGTGTGATTTTCTCTGGTGTAAATCTTAGTCTTTGGGGAGAGCGCAGGTACCTGTGCTGCCTGTGGCCTGCCACCGGTCTGTTGTGGAGAGTGGCTCTGGCTCTCCGCACCCAGCGTGCCTGAAGAGATGGACAGCAGGTAGGGGTTGTGGGGGGAAGAGGGCAGGCTGTTGTGTTGTGGGCTCCCAGCTGCCTTAGCGATAGGGGAGTGTTGAGGGGAACACTGAGGGCTGAGGAAGGCAGACAGCGTGGAGGGGCTGCCCCCGGCCGAGGGGTCCAGGCAGCGAGGGCCTGCCAGGCCGGGCAGGGAGGGTGGCCCGCCGTGGCCCAGGCTCTCCATACAGCTGCTGGGAGAGCTCTTCAGCTGCTTCGAGGACAGGGGGCAGCTGGAGGCCACGTGCTCCTGCTTGATGGACACGCTGAAGAAATGCTGCTGCTGGGGCGGAGGCTGCAGATGGTGCTGGTGCTTGGGTGAAGCCTGCAGGTGGTGCTGCTGCTGGGGAGAGGCCTGCAGATCCTGCTGGCTGTGGCTGTGCTTCCTCTTGTGCAGCTGCATCTTCAGCTCCTCCACCTGCCGCTGCTCCTGGTGTAGCTTCCAGGTCAGCTCCTCGATCACCTTCTGCTTCTCCACCAGCATCTTGTCCTTCTCCGCATCCAGGCCCTCGGCCTCCCCCTGCAGACAGCTCCCGTTCAGACTGGCCGCCAGCCCCTCGTCTGCGCTCAGGTGGGACGGGGAGGGCTGCAGGCCGAACTGGGGGGAGGACATGGTGACGTCACTGAAGCTGTCTGGCAGCGACCCGCTGACCGAGAGGTCAGATGAGGCCGGTGAAATGGGTGGAGTTGTACTGGTGCTGCAGAAGGGGTAGAAGCCACTGGTACCCGTTGAACCTGAAGACTGGTACGATGACAGAGAACCAGTGGGGGTCACTGGAAAGGTAACGGTTGTGATGTCATTGGAGCTGGGTGGTGGACTCGCATTGGGGTTCTTGAAGGGCCGCAGCCTTTCTATGAGTGCTGTTTTAGTGCCAGATACAGGAAGGCCTCGTATCCTCAGCTGCTGTCTCAGCTCAGACACCTGTCAGGGGCACATAATATATCACTGGATAAGAAACAGTCTTATACAGAGTTACACAGAATACATGTATCATAAATACATCAAAAGATCAATCTGTAGTTTTTTAAAGGCATACTACAGTATGCAGGGATTTTCATCTTGGAAATATTGCAGAACAGCCATGTTTAGTCATTACTATGATGCACTTGCAATCATTTTCTGCATTCATTTCTGCCCAGTCATTGTTTGTCAGCTTGTATTTATTATTCTAAAAAGTGGTTGGGATGTTTCTTGGCGTGGCCCTTTTTTCTTTGTGGGTTGTATCTGAAAAGCATGTGATGAAATATAGGATAAAGGAGAAGAAGAGGAAACGTGGCTACAGTGGTGTGTTTTCAGCTGGGTTAGTGCTGAAAAGATATGGCCGCCTTGGTAGCTAATCTAAAGCTAACCAGGTGGCTGGCCAGCGTTTGGTAACGTTAGGTAGCTGCCGTTATTAGCCAACTAAATTCAGTTATGTATGGTAACATTAGCTGGCTAACCGTGATGGCATGAGAATTTGCTGCGGGTCCGATATTTTATAAAATAACAACTTAAGGCTGGAGAAAAAGATTCCAATCCACTTCTCTCGACTCATATGGGCTAGCTAGTGGTCATTAGCTAGGTAATATGGGCAAGCCCACCAGTCGGAAATGCCTATTATCCCATATAATTTAGGGATTTTTTCCCCGATATGACTGCAGTTTGTCTATTACAGACCAGTAAGTGCTGTACTAGCAGTGGCTAGACCACTGCTGCTGTGCTAGGAGTGGCTAGTGTAAGTCTGTTCCATCAGCACTAAGCTAAATATAGCCACCCTGTAACTTTGCTGCATATGACAGTGGGAATTTTTGCTATTGGATATGTCAGCAGAGCAATTTGGCATATTTGTGACTGCCTGACTGGTATGAATGCAGCTACTGCTGTATTTTTGAAAGAAATGTCTTCAATGTTATTTTACATAGCTAGCCAGAACAAAATATCTAGTTTGTTGCTGTGTGAGTTTCATCATCTTGGGGGGTGTAGGCGGGGTTGAGAATGGAGAAGGAGACATTTTTCATTGAAAACACAGGAGTGAATCAAGGAAAGAAATCCTGCATAGTATGCCTTTAAAAGAACTTCAGTCCTCTACTTGCAGTACAAAATATGTGCTTGTGAATTTTATGATTTATGAAAACCATATATAATGGAAAGAAGCTCAGATTTGTGTTTATAATGGCCTACTGATGACCTAGTGTCTGTAGATGATACACATACTTCGAAATCTCCGGCAAGCTTCTGGCTTGAAAGTCTAAATATTACCAATAATATTACTGCATTCTAAAATATAAACAGAATTGTACATACTTTAAGATCATCCAGATTAGAGGGTAAAGGTCCTGGCTTCATTGGTGAAATGCTGGTTTGTCCAGAAAAAGTTGTCTTCACAGGAGATGAGGAACTACTGGTCACGGTGCTTGTGGAAGCATTCACATTCCTTGCAAGTTGTTCATTGCACTGCCTGGAGTTTATGCAACAAAACAATATTTACATTTTACAGCCTGAACAACCTTTAGTCTCTGTATCAAGGTCAAAAATAAATAAAGATAAACTGCAGTTCTCATCTCTCAAGTATGGCAAAGATTTTTTGAGAGAAAACAGCTGCTGTAAGGACTAAATAATTTTATGTCAAAAAGTATGCTGGGAGCACAAAACAAAAAGTATCATCTCTTGACACCTGCCACTACCATCAATGTGGTAAACAACATGTTCTATGCTATTCTAGTAAACTTCCCTCCATATTTCACTAGTTGTCCAGCTCAGGGAAATAGTGCATGGAGGATCTGGGAGAGGGACACCTGTGTGTACTACTTGTGGCTTTTGATCGTTGAATGTTACTCACTTGTGTGGTAGTGAGTGCAGTGGCTGGAAGCTGAAGTTCTGCTGGCGCTGCTGGGAGTGGTGGTGATGTTTCTGCTGGCTGAGGATCTGCAGCTGCAGAAACAGCTGCTGCTGCTGCAGGAGACGGGCGTAGGCCGAGTCCATCGGGGGAGGCGACTTCTCCGCTTTCTGGTCTGGCGGAATGTACTGGTGGTACTTGAGCTTCTTTACCTTGGGCTTAGTGTCCTTCAGCTTTTTGTGACGGTTTTTGTCAGATGATTTTGACTGCTCCATCAACAGGACCATAAATGTGACCAAACAATATATGTTAATAATTATAACTACATGCAGCTACAAAACTGCTGCTTATATGGCATATTACATATGTGTACATAAAATGATAACATAGAGTCCAGAAGCTATGCAATTCATGTATCTATCATACAAGAAAAATCGGTCTTGTTGATACAGTGCATGAAACAGTATTTGCCCCCTTCCTGATTTCCTCTATTATTGCATATTTGTCACAAAGGGATTTAATGCAATTAAACAAAGGGAAACTGAGTAAACACAAAACACACTTTTAAATTATTATTTAGTGAATAAATTAAATAATTTAAAAAATGTGTTTTGTATTTACTCAGTTTTCCTTTGACTAATATTACCTTTTATCTAAAGATTTGAAACCATTCATTGTGACAAATAAGCAATAATAGAGGAAATTGGGAAGGGGGCAAATACTTTTTCGCAGCACTGTAAAATAACTGAAAATAGACCTGCCTCTCCCACATTCGTTTAAAACCCCTTCTTTATTAAACAAAGCTCATTAAACTGCAGTGAGTAATTACAGTACTGAATGATTCACTTGTGAGTTATTTGTTACACTGCATTTGACCCAGAAGATGTTAACCAGTCCTTACCTTTACAACTGCGGGAACAGGTACAGGTGGGGTCAGTTCATTGTTGTTCATCATAGGTTGGCTTTCTTCTTGGCTCGTTTGATTATTAGGGGAAGAAATATGGCCATTTATCTCCCTGTTTTGAAATCCCTGTAAAATAATAAAAGTGAGGATTGCCACTATTAGTCTGTGATTGAGCAAATACAGAACAAAGCGCACAGAAATAAAATTATAAAACATGTCCCATGATTAAGTTCCATTTAATTCTGTTTCCAAATTAAATGTCAGAATGAAACCTTTACACTTTGTTGCTGTTTTATGTTAACATTTTAACAATTAGTTTAGGTTATTTGAGGAAGGCAAATCAGTCCAATAAACGCAATGCTGAAAATCTACTCATAAAATGGCTATGTAATTTTACCCAGAACAATAACATTACTGTTCTGGGAAGTTCTATTCTTCTACTTTTCATTTGGCAAGAAAAATATCACTAAGGCCCTTCCTAAACATGATTGTAGCACAGAAGAAACCATCCATCAGGTAAACATCAAAGACATTGATAAGGAACTCAAACTTAAGCCTTACTTCATTGCTTTAATTGAAGACAGATGTTTTAAAAAAAATCTCAAGAACAGTATGGCAGGCTTTACTTAGTCTAAGGGTTTAGTGTTATTTCTCAGTTGGCACTGACGAAATGGGCTTAGGGGACATGTGGATTCACTTGCTCCATTGCATTTCATCCCAGACACGTGTGACGCCAATAATAGTTTAGCAGTCTCGTGCCACTGTACTCGCACGATGAACAATACTTTGGAATGTTTAGAGCCAAGCTGGAAAATAAGAGCCCAGTACCAAATCCACTCTGTAACAAAGGCACTGGCATGCAGGGATCAGGTATCAGCCAAGGACCTGTCACATTCAGGTTAACGGTCATACAAGAGCTGTTGCAGGACACTGCAATTCACTTAATAGCCACAGAGGGCAGACCTCACCTGAAGTCCCCATGCACAACACCACCTTCAGATGACATTTTTCAAAGCGTGCAACTCAGTGCATACTTCTCAATAAATCTTATCCACCACGGCTGACATTCTCTGGAAACCTATGCTACATACGCAACTAATAGCTGAGAATAAAAACAAATCAATCACTGTCAAATTAACTTAGTGTAACTACCTTTGAAACAGAAAGGGTGGAATGTTTTATACCTACCAGAAAATAAATAAATAAATAAATAAATAAATGCATAAATAAATAAATAAATATATTTATATATATATTTCAGGGCACCATAATGTTTGGGCAGTGTAGTATAATGGGTAAGTAACTGACCTAAAGGTCATAGGTTCAATTCCTGGGTAGGACACTGCCGTTGTACCCTTGAGCAAGGTACTTAATCTGCATTGCACTTCAGTATATATCTAGCTGTATAAATGGATGCGATGTGTAAATAGCTCTGGATAAGAACGAGTGCTAAATGCCTGTAATGTAATGTAATGTAGGCTTGATTCTAAGCTTCTGATTGCCTTTAGAGTCGGTTACTGGCATTTGTCAACACAAGAACCAGACCGCCGCCAAAGAAAGTCAAGAAAACCATTATGAGGCTGGGAAATAAGAAAACAACAGGCAAAGACATAGGCCATGCTCACCAAAATCAACTGTATGGAACATCATTAAGAAGAAAGAGAACATTGGTGTGCTCAGTAATCGCAAAGGACCTGGTAGGCCAAGGAAGACCTCTCCATATGGTGAGAATTCAAAAAAGATCAAAAACAAAAAATCCCCAAACACCTGTCCAACAGATCAGAAACTCTTTTCAGGAGGCGGGCGTGGACAGAACTACAGAGGCTGCACTGCAAGATGCAAACCACTAGCTAGCCACATAATCAGGATGATCAGGTTACAGTTTGCTAAGAAGTACCTGAAAGTCCCTACAGAGTACTGGAAAAAGATCTTGTAAACAGATAAGGCTAAGATTCCATTTTTTTTGGAGTGATGGCAAGAGTACAGTGTGGAGGCCAAAAGGAGCTGCCCGAGATCCAAAACACCGCCCTTCACTTGTGAAACAGGGTGAGTGTGTTATGGTTTGGGCAAGTAACTGCATGCAGAGGCTATGCAACAAAGTACTGCACTCATTATGGTGCCCTTAAATGAGGGGACTATGCATAAAAAGTGCTGTAATTTCAACACGGTGAAACAAAAATGTATACAAAATAGACTTAAATAAAAGCTGAGAAACTACACTTTAATCACATGTCAGTTGTTTTATTACAAATCTAAAATTGTGGAGGCCAAAGCCAAATCCAAAAAACGTATTTGTCCCAAACATTATGGAACTCACTGTATCTACCATATTTAATATGTAATAGATGTTGTGTCCAATATCATATTATTGGCAGAAGCAATACTAGTTAATTCTCAATCCCAACTTTTTTCCTTCTGTTTGGAGTGTAATGTAATCAAAGAAGTTCTTTCTGCCTGCATTTCAAATATAAACAATGATAAACAAGGGGTGCATTTGGTAAATGGGAGGATCTCATGGGTGTCAGAACTAAGAAAGGCTTTATTCCAAATGCTTGTTTCTTCTTGTGGGTACAAAAAGTAATAATTAAGCAACAATGGCCCAAAAAATATATAGTCACAAATAAACAAAGCAGGGGACAAATTACTGATTTACATAAGATAAACAAAGCAATGTGCAAACATTTAGTTTTAGCTGAGATACTGTTATTTACGTTACCTACAGGAGCATCATTCCAATTATTAGCAAAAAAAAAACATCAAGCCTTCAATAAGATAATCCTTTTGTTGATCCAAATTAATCTCCATTATGACATCTACTGTGAATTTGATCAAACAGAAAAATGATTACATTTCAATACGATGCCAAAAGCTTTCCCACATTTAAAAGCTGAAATAAAGGCGCTGCTGCCAAGGGAAACATGGATTGCAGACCACATAATGTCTTCACACAGAGCTGGATGAGTACAAACATGCTGACAACTTGAGAATTAAGTCTGAGGAAAAAGATACTACACGTGTGAAGGAGTATGTTGGCCCTTGTAGCCCATATCAATTTGAAGTGATTTGATCCATCAAAGCTACAAGCTACAGACTGTTTTTGTTTGAAGGTTATAATTACATATAGAACCACAAGCATTGTACCCATTGTACAATACATTCTAGTCTTGAGTGTACTGTACAGATAAAATAAGGTTTAATCAACCATGAACTATTGAGTATATGTGTATATTACACAAACACACACACACTCACACATATTCTGCATTCCATTATTTTGGATTTACATTTGGTTAAAGTGCAGATTCTTAGCTTTTATAAAAGGATACTTTAATACATTTTGGTTTCACCATGTAGAAATAACAGCACTTTTTATAAATAGCTCCCCATTTCAGGGTGTCATGATGTTTGGGACAAATGGAATCACAGCTATTTCTGATTAGTCAGGTGTGTTCAATTGCTTTGAGAGATTATAGTATCTAGTTTTGATACTATCATTTGTTTTGCCTTTTATATGATTCTCACTCTCTCTCTCTCTCTCTCTCTATATATATATATATATATATATATATATATATATATATATGATGGGCATGTACAAATGTCTGAGGGAGTACAGGTCTCTTAGTAAGAGTTTGGTATTATTATACTGGAACCAGACAAAGTGTTTTGACTAGCCCTGTACACTGAGATGTGAAATGTAAAGGGGGCTGGTCATGCATCATACCTGTCTGCTACTGGGTAATGCTGGGGAAGAGGAGTCACTGCTCTTGGTCTCTGATGAGGAGCACACGGACCCCTGAGACTCATTGCTGTGGGGCTGCTCAGGAGACAGGCTGTCACTGCTGCTGTCCTCCTCAAACGCATATGAGTCCTCTTTCTTGGGGAACTTGCCATGGTGCACTACACAGACAGAGCAAATGCAGTGCTGCACTGAATTTGTCACAGACACACACCAATACACATTAAAACATTTTTATTAGTATTAGGTAAACCAAGCTTGCAAATCTGTTTTAGTAAGTTTTGCAAATTCTCAGCCAAATAACATTAGCAGAGGCTTTCAGAATATTGTCTCTTTGTGTGTGTGTTTGTGTGTGTGTGTGTGCTCCGAGTGTGTGCGTGTGTACATATGTTTGTGTGTTTGAGCATTTGTGTTTGAGTGTGAGTGTATGTGTTTGTATGGAATGCAGCTGCAGCAGTTTGTGTACTGCACAAAGACTTTATCATAACAACGGTTTAATGATGGGATTAAAAAATGGCTTGTATGTCACTTGCACCTAGTTGAAAACACAGCCCTGGAAGAGCCACAATGCAGCAGGGGAAGACTGTCAAAGGACACTTGAGCACGGAGAGAGCACTGATAAGCAGAGTACTGAGATGAAGCCCTATCCGGACCAGGCAAATTCAGAGGTCACAAATGGGGCAGGGGGTGGAGCAATTCATACGTGTATCTGAGCATGTGACCTGCCAGAAACAGACCCTGGTTTTAATCACGACAGCCACACGTTCAGCCACAGCCCTTGGCAAATGATGACCCCCTGCTGCACATAAACTGCAGGGCAGTCAGGACACTGTTATTTCCTCCACCTGTTGGTTCTGTTTTAATTCATACTGGCACCTGACTACAAGCTGTCTGCTCTTTGTCATCTTAGGTCACTTAAAGGACTTATTCCTAGGGGGATATAATACAGGGGGACATGATATAACGCCATATTTAAAATTAAGGATTTCCACACTACAGTATTGAAATGTCAAAAGCCATTCTGTTTTATTAAGTCTTGCCCAGTAGAGCTAAAGGTAACACTAGATGTTTTTAGAACTTATAAATGGACATCCTTATTCAACAGGCTTCTTCTTTTTCCCTTTTTAAGCTATATAATAAACAAAATCAATACAATTAGGAGCCAAATTCCAAAGGTTTTTGACAAAAACAACTGAGGGTCAACAACTGTAGCTAGCCAAATATTTTCTGCTGCCTCCCCACCCAAAACCCAGACCCTCCCAGCTGACAAGAAGGACAGACAGCTGTGTGACAGCAAACACCTTTGTAGGTGGTTTAGCAATGCCATATCAATCACGTGAAGTCAAAACACAGAGAAACAGAGGGGAGCATTCAATTGATCTAGAGAAAAGGGCGGCTCTAAATACAGCTGCTGTTTATCTCAATAAAACATGTTCTGGTTTGTACGTCGGTCAAGTAAACTAACAAAGCTAACCTTAGGTCAGTCTTGAGCAACAATCTTTAACGAATGTAAACAAGTAAAATATGAACACACATACAGGGTAAACTTCTGCAGAAAGAAGTTAACACTGCATGTGTTTCAATCCAAAAATCCTGCAATAAAAATTATTGCAGAAGGAAGATTCAAGTGAACATTTGAATCCAACAACTCAATTCCTAGGAATAATTGTTAAGGTTTCTCTTTATTTTTGACATTGCATCAAACCGATCTCTCAGTATGTTTTAATGTTTTTGAACTAGGCCATGTTATTGTTGGAATCTACACTAAAGCACCACTGGTTATGTAGTAATATCATGTCACTCATAATAACGTCAGTGAACATTTTCTACTTAATTGATCCAGATGAAAAAAACAGCACTGCAAAACTGAATATTAAAGACCTTTAAAACACTTCTTGGCTTACAGTAGTCAGAAGAAAATTCCAAGAATGAATTAAATGACATGCTGAAAAAAATGAAAATTTATAGCACTGATTGAAAACGAATAATAAGGACAAGGTGGTACAGATTTCAGAGTTAAGATCCATTCCAGCATTAGTGCTATTTGCTGTAATAGTAATTCTGCATATTGTACATGCACACAGCTACAGTATAAAATTAGATTTATATTTGTTAGAGCTGAAACAGATGTTGGGATGTGGTTAGTTGAGGTCTTTCAAGACTATGGGTTGAATTTCATTGGAGATGCACAAGGTATGTTACCATCAGTTAAAGCCAGTGAGCTGTTAAAAATAAGTCCCATTCCCCTCTAGGTATTACATGGAGGGAGGGAGGAAGTGACCCATCCATTCAGATAAAGTCAGGAGTAAAAGCATAGCCTCTGTTATTTAAGATACCTTTCATTGCAGCTTCTTTGACAGCTGAATCAACCGGAATGATATTCTTTTCTACCAGCTCCAAAGGGCCTGGTCTTAGCGCAATTCTCTCATTAAGATCGTCGGCAAGCCTGGCTCGCTTTAGTTTCATCTGAGTGGCCTGTATGGAGCCTTCCTCGGCTGAGTCTGCACAGTAAACATAACGATAAGCACCATTAATCCACTGCAGAAGCTTCTGACAGAACCACACACATGAGGCATGAGTTAAGTCATTTTGTGACGTAAACAGTTTGCGTGCGCTTCCTATTTTAGGAGCTCCTCTGTCCATCCTAAAATATTCTGCCTCGACTCATCTGCAGGGCTCCATGACATGGCTGTAAACAGCCGTGCATTAATCAGCACTTCCAATTAAGAGCTATGTAAGGTCTGTGTAAGTAAAGTCTGGATTTTACACTTCTAAAGTATACAGCGCATCTACAGCGAGATAGTGCTGTTTCGTTCCAGTGCTGTAACATTGTACCACAGAGAAGCTCATCCTGTTAGTTCACATTACATAGTTATTTGTGATCATACAACACTTGACTTAATGCTACAGAATCCAAAAAATGGAGTCACTGCCCTTGCCATAAGTTGCATAAGCTTTGCACTAAATTGCATCCCCAAATAATAAAGAACACAGAGAAAGCAACCACAAACCTCCTGAATGTGTAATAATATATATACATTTTAATGTTTATTTTGATAACTGTTGCATGTGCCCCCAGTGTGTTTGTGAAACCTTTTCAACAATCCAAGGTTTATGTTTTAGGCTCTAATTAATCAAATATATTTCAATTGCAGAGAAATGATTCTACACCCCAGATTCTTACCTTGTAAAATATGCATGTTGACCAAATCTGACTTCTCCGGTCTACTTCTAATTTTATGTTTTAAGTAATCCCCAGTCTGTAAAAAAAAAACAAAAAAAAAACACAACAGTTTTTTCATACATACACTGATATATAACTGCAGCCTGCTTCCTATAGTATGTCATTTCACAGAATTCATTGTGATAAAGAATAATGTGAGTTTAGCCAAAAGTCTAAACTCAAAAAAAGTAAAAAACAAAAAAAACTCTTTGATTTATGTGAATACTGTAACCTTGCCTGGGGTAGAGATAGATGTGTGAGATGGAAAGCTGTCCGAGCTACAGCTGATATAGTTTCACTTTCCTTTTTTAAAGCACGGTATATTTGGGTTTTTTTGGCTTGTGAAATTGCCATTGTAATTTTAATTTCCTCAAATCCTTGCATGTTTTTACTGTATACTTGTGACAAGAGATGTTATAATTTGATCAGAGAAAACATACATATATAAATAAATGTATAAGCATATTGTAATGAAATAATAATGTTCCTTGGTGTGTTTGATGCAGTGAACTAAACTAATGGCCCCCTGACTTTTCAGATGACAGCTATCTATAGCCTGTTCTTTGGCTCTTGGGGCCTTCTAATCTTATCCGTCTCTGTTGGTTGAAGTGAGATTTCAGAAACTTTCCATTCACCATTTGCCATTGGTTACTATCAAAGAACACTGTGAAGTATGGTGATAGCTGGCTTTGTCCAAAGGCAACCAGCGATATACTGGGCATTTTGTAGCATTGCTGCAAAAGTATACACTGAGTTTTGGTTGTCTAATGAGGCAACTGTCAATGTGGGCCTCTCACCATAGGCCTCATTGACAGCCCCAAAAAAATTGCAGTGCAAAAAATTGCAATGCCCTGATAGAAATAGAAAATTGCGATACCCTATTAAAAAACCATATTAAAAAAAAAAAAAAAAGAACAACACTGGTGCGATAAATCACAGCTGGTGGTCAAGATAGGCCTCAACTGCCATAAATGGTAATAAGCATGCACATTTGTTCTAATCAGTAAGTCATAAAAAGATTTTAAAATGAACACGCTACATATCATATAGTTCTTTATTATTCTTCATGATCATTATCATCAGAAAGTATATTTGTAAGATTGGTAGTGTTTTAAACAATATAATTATGATTAATGGTGCTTTTGCAAGTCACAATTTTAATTGATATCAAGTAACATTATTCCAATTTGGTGCCGTGACTATGAAGGCATTATTTGTCTCCTGTAAGATTCACATTCTGAGTAAAAGGTCAGTTAAGTCTGATCCTATCAACCCAGCGCTGAAGATCTGTCTTTGAGTTGAGGTGCACCTGCTTCTCTGCTCAGTGATACTGAGTCTGTGGCATTCCCTTTTGTTACCTTGGATCTCTCAAGACTTTTCCTCTGTTCATGGAATGCAGCCGGGCTCTTCAGAGCTGGAAAAACAAACAGTGAATTCAAGCTGATTACAACAACAACTGATACCAGTAATACTCTCTGTGTAAACTTTGACAATTACCCTATGTAAATATACACATTCTGAGCCCTGCATTTCCAGCACCTGATCTGCTCCCCTGCTTCTATTCACCCAGCAATATTATTTTGGCCAAAAAAGATTTTTAAAAAAAACTAAATAAAAAAAAACTAATGTTTTTAGTGAAATACAACAGGTTAAACCTTGTGTTTGATGGTATAGTTTGTGTGTCAGTGTTAAATGCTCCTTATAGAGCACCTTATGAACTGTGAAAAGATATAAATGCATTTTGCCCCAAAACTGTTCAGCAGTACATTTATGAATATGGAAGGATTAACAATAGCCAATTAAAAACAAAAATTATGTAACATCGAAAAAAGGCTATTTTCTACAACAACAGATGTCTATTCTTTCTTTTCTCTCCATTTTAATGGAGGAGCAAACACCATTGAAAACTTTTATACGTAAGTTGTTCCATGTGTGTAATGCAACACCTTTTGTTGTATGGTAGACATCTAATTGAATCCACAACTGGTTCATGCTGATGAGATATTTTGGTCAGAAACAGCATATCAGACAACACTACGATGGGGTTGTGAATCTACATGTTTGGTCGAGGGCCGTATGGTGGTTTACTGTGGAAGCTGCATCTTAAATATTTTGTGTCTAATATTTTAGAAAGGCTTCAGTTTACTATTTTGTATGGTGGATTAATTTGTTTACTTCAATTAAAAAATACAATTTTGTGCACAAGATAAATGCAACATTATCTCCTGAGAGATAGTGCTTTACATAATTGATATATTGTTATATACAGCAAGGAACCACAGTCTGACTGAATGTAATTGAATATTTGTGAGCTTGTCAAAGGACAAGGTGCATCTCATGTTCTTCTAGTGCAGACTATATCATTGAGCTTGTGGTCACACCACGCTTTAAAACAGCTCCGCTGCGCAGTAAAAAAGAAGAGCACCTCTAAACCATAGAGGGGGTGTCCTCAGAAGACAAGACACCCCTCACTAGGGCTGGAAAAGACCTACCCGTGCCGGGAAAAAGCCACACACATGCTGAGCCATGCGTTCTCCAGAGCCTCTGAAACCACAGGCCAAACGACCCAAAGAGGCCTGGCAGCATGTTCAGGACTATAATAAACACCAGATGTTCTTGGTGGAAATGTATACACAGACCATACACATCAACCATGCTCCAAAAAAGGTTGAAATTACTGAAATAACTGGAATATCAATTCAGAAAGAGAAAAATATAAAGTAGTAGTAACTGAATCTTCCAGGCAGCCAGCAAAGCTGTTAAAATTTACTATGTTCGTTGAAGCGTTATACAACAAGGCCTGCATCATCCCAATTTCCATTATTGTGCAATTTAGGATACATTCAGGGTGACTTCCATTGCACGGGGAGGTAAATACAATAATGAACAACAATAAAAATGTTGTGAAATTAATATGAGCACGTTAAACCAGGCTGAGCAAGTGGGTCTGTGTGTGGATGCTAACAGGCTTCAAAACCCTTTACATCTGCTTCACCAGCCTCTTGCCTACAGTCCAGAGATAAACCGGCAATCCAAACTTCTTTTAAAAGAGCCGCAGACCAGCCAATCACATTTTCTGTGGGGCTTTATCTGTGGCAGACTCCAAGAAATGGATAGGGCTGGCTTCTGGTTTCCTTTAGCCTGCACACTTAGGGAGACTTATCTTAATGTTCCTGCTCATGCCATTCTGCAAAACTGTGCCAGAGATAGCACTCAACAGTTTCTTCCCTGAGCAGCATCTTTATACATGTGACCATATCAAAGATGTAAATATACAGCCATGACGTGCAGATCAGTTTTCTATTATGCTTTAAAACCCCCATTCTGTTGCAGGAAACTGCAGCGCCACAATAGTCCCCACTGCAAGCTGGAGAACAAATGAAATGTCCAGCAAAGTGGGGATTCAGGCAGAGATCTAATGTTTCAGTGCAACAGTATCCTGTTGTGCAATAATCCAAGTGTCTCAATGACTAACCCCCAAAGCCCTGCTTTCTTTCACTAATGGATATGGGAGGAGGTATATTTAATTATCCTGCATTGCATGCTGCTTTGATTGTGAAAATTCTACTTGGGCAGCTTTCTGGATTGCTTCAGAAAGACTCATTTAATTGTTGGCTACTGTTCTTTAAAAGCCCACCGCAGTTACATGGGGAGGTGGTAAAACCTTAGCCTCCTGACACTCACAACATATGTTGACAGCACTGGGGATTCAAGGAGGGTGGGAGCAGAGAGCCAAATTAATGTTATTTATTGTGTTTGTGTGTTTCTTACACTTGTGTGTTATGTTATAAAGTGTGTGTTATAATTTTGACTGAAGAAGTACAAAACCCGTCAAAATGTACTGAACTCGACAAGTGTATGCCAACCTGTGAGAATTATGCCAACCGCTGGGCAGTAAAGCTAAATCAACAAAATGAAGTTCTAATCTAGTTTGATGTAAACAGGTGCCGTTTGCGTAAATCAATCCTGCTGCAAAGCTGAATAGCACTGGCCCAAATAGCTTCTCTAGTACAAGAGCATTCCACTGAGGTCAGCTTCTGGCCTTGCTGTTATTTGTTTGCTGCCAGAGGCATATAAGATGTTTATTGCTTGCACTGATTCAAAGATCAAGCATACAGATCAAGTTTAAGAGCATTTGGTGGCTCGGGTTTCTCGTTTTTTTCATGAGGTCAGTGCATTGGCGTGTGGAGGCAGTGCCATTGCGTGTAGTGTTTCTCTGGTGTTGTCTGACATTACTGCGTAGCCCTTTCGGCTCGGCCCGCATTCCCGGCGTACCCATGATGCAGATTTGAGGCCTCGGAAAGCACTGGTGACGTTGACGGTGGAGTGGGAGGGAGGTGTTACTCACGAGGCATGATGCCCTGGTCCGCTAGCTGCTCCCGTGTCCTCCTCTGCTGCAGTCTTAGCTGCAGGACTAGGGGGCAAGGGGGAAAAAAGAAACAGGCTGACACTTGACTCTCACTCACTCCAGAACTGCAACCACCATTTCCTTTAAAGGTGCATGGAAAAGCAAGACTGTAATCTCTAAAAAGGCCACCATTGTGGTCTGATGTCAAAGATTTTCACAGGACTGATTGAAAGGCATTGACAAGACATATGGTATCTTTGTATGCATTTCACACTGAAGCGTAAATAGGCCCGGTGATATATAGGCATTTTTAATCACAGCAGGGCAAGCATGATAACCCTTAGATAATCCCTAAAATCCATCTCCTCAGAATGTTTAGTCTTTTAGGTCTTGCATATTTATGTTGTTATGATGCTCTTTAACACATGACGCATCTGGTGTTGATGGTTGTGAGCTGAGTAACACTTCAGGGTGGTGAAAGCCAGCAGTAAAACAGAGTTTTGGCAGATAGTTTGCACAAATTAGTTTGTATTTGCAGCACATTTACTAAATTTCAGCTTGTAGATACAGCAAGCAGTAATTAACATATGTAAACATATGAAAACAAACTTTGAGCAAGATCACACATTTTGTGCGTGTGGGCAGAAGACTTGCGTAACTTTGGACACGCGCATCCTTAACAGCTACTGTAAGATGACTCACCCTACAATAATCCACTCCAGCACAGAGAAAGAAAATTATTTTCCAACGTGCCATATCTCCCTGTTCTCCATATGATAGTGTACTGTACCTTTTAGCATGTAAAACAAAGCTAACTTTGAATCTTTCCTGGAATTCTAGAGGCTCATTTATTTCCATATATATTACAAGGCTAATCCAGAATGAGATAAAAAGCTAAAATATATATCACGACTGTGCTATTAATGTCCGAGTATTAATTCCCCACCCCCACGTGAGGAGCATTGTTTTGCAAAGAAAGACTTTCCTTCTGGAAGAAAATAAATCCATATAATTAAAATACAGTGTCCGGAGCCTGCCTTATAATTGCAGGACTCACATACATTTATGACCAGGTCGACTGTATCCACAAGGTACTTTGGGGAAAAACACTTACAAAAACCTAAAAAGAAAACAAAAACAAAATGATGCCATGGACTGCAACATGTTTCTTAAAACAGGATGTACAACTATAGTAAACACAGTTTCTGCTTTTAAACAAATCTCCCTGCAGTGTGTGGTCCCCATGGGTGTGTCAGTTCACAAATGCGGGCGTTAGGTGTTTAGTCACTCACCGGAAGGCTAAATAGATTTCTATGCAATCTCTTCCTCTCAGATTCTTAATTTTTTGCCAGATATATTCTCATGTTGATGTTACATGTCATGTGTTATGCACAGTGAGCAGTACTTACAGCTTGAAAAGAACCGCAAGACTTTTAGAAAAAAAATCACAGAAAATATTTCCACAAATCAGGGGGTCTTCCAATTAGGCACACATTTCAAAACCATAGCCAAATTTGCTGGTGTAATATTTTCTAAAACTTACAACTGTTTCTGTCTTACAAAGCACATGTCCAAAAAGCAAATTCAAGGTAATGAACTGGAACAATATCCAAATACCAAAGTAACAGGAAATTATGATCGCACACTGACACATAGCCCTTTCCAGCTGGTTTACTGGATTCTTTTTGTTGCCATGCCAGATAAAGTCATAACTGAGCTGTAAGGAGGTAAATCTGAAGGCTGCCAAACAAGACATCCATGTGATCCAACTGTTCCTCAATTGACTTCAACATGTTTTCATATCCACCACTGTGGTATCAATAAACTTGTCCTGTGCTTCATTAAAGACATTATTCTGACCAAAAATGTGCATACAGTTGTACGCTGCCCCATTGAAAACTAAGACGTAAAATGTTCTAGAAAGAACGTACAAATTTTCATGGAAAGTAATCACTGTGCAGGCCATCTGTTGCCGCTTAGAGAGCATTGACTGAATGACCTATAACCTTTCTGCATCTGGCATGAAGTGCCATCACTGTGGCAAAGCCAGAGCCTGAGGAGTTCACTGGGCACTGACTCATACATGGCACATAAACGTAGCTGAACAAAGCCATGCTACAGTAATTACTAATAGAATTTGTGTACTTCAAAGTTTTCTACTCATCACAAACATGAAGTCAGCTGACTTTATTTGTGTGCGCCTAAGTGTTTTTCATTAGAAATTATTTCACTGTTTACATTACTGACAAGCTTTAATGTTGCATTCCCCGCTCAAAATGACCCTCAAAGGAACACACACTTTGATTTCAAGTAAATTAAGAAGTACTGTAAGCACGTTATCTTTTGTTTGTATGTGTCCAGGCCTCAGTCTCAGCATGAGAGGTACTTGCCATTTTCCTGGTGGCCAGAACATGAAGAAAGCATTTTTCCAGGGCCAAGCTCCTAGCCCTTAATGTGGCATCTTTCCTATCTCTTCCCGATAAAACAAAGATGAACATGTGATTGTCTTCAAATGTGAAAGCGATTCCAAATCTATTTATTTAATTATCAATGTATTCATTTATTTATTTTGTTTCTACAAAATATAAACTGAAACATACTTGTGCTGGAGTTGATCCTGCCCACATTCAGCTTTATCTTTTAAGATAAACGGGACCTGTCAGCTGAACATATATAGAACATACACCAAGAATATGTGGTTTAATATAGGCTAATAAACAGTGACACATAAAATGCAATTACATGAAAATGCATCATTAGAGTCAATCTGCTCACCACCTAGGCAGGTTATAGACAGCCCTGAATCACACCAATAGTGACTGCACTCCAGCAGTGCAATCAAAGTGTAAAAGACTCTCTGGTTCAGATGTCTCCCTGAGCAATAAGAACCAGATGATAATGACACATAAATAGCAACACCAGTTGTCTGTAACATTTACACCTGCCAACAAGGGTTCTACTTTGTACTGGTGACCAAGGGGCAGGGACCAAAGACATCATAGATCAATTGTACAAGAAAATACTGGAAATGTGCTGTATTTCTCATGAGGCATAAACTTTGAATATTCTTTCCTGCAGTTCATGAAGTCTGTTCAACCATGCCACTAGTACTAAGCATGGTTCTAGCACTACAGCTTACATAATCTCTTTTCCAGTAAATTATTATAAATTATTTAACATATTATTGTGTATTTTAAGAATAATAAAATCTTAGAAAAGAACTCTATGCTATGTTACATATGTGGCTGCGCACATCATATCAATAATATGATGAATATATCTTTTGGAAATGTTCAAGAATATAGAATGTTTATAAATAAATAAATAAATATAACCTATAAAAAGCACAGCAGGATATACTTCACATACGTTTAAAGGAATCTTTATTTCCAACATGAATTCCCACACTACTCAACAATAGCTGCTAGATAATAATATGTATTTAGAGCCACATCCAGCAAGAACATGGACACAGCTGTACTTGGGTATATATAGGTGCCTACAGCAGAGAAGATCCCTATTTAACTTGCAACATCTTTTAGTCCAAGTAATGACTGAAACAAATTACTGAAATCCTTTTCTCAAAAAACAAATTCCCCTGGTTGTGACAAGCCTATTTAATGAGTGATACATTTCAATAATAATTGGAAAATCCTCTCTGTAAGTGTGTAAGTACATGACATTCATACATCTAAAAGTTTGTAAAAATTACTTTTCTTGGCTGTGTGAAATGTTATCAGCAGACCTTTCAACACAACCACAACCTGACCACACAACATCAAAGCTTACATCACATCTGTTGCATGGCCATTACTCAATGACACCATACCATTAAACTACCCTTGTATACAGCAAGTTTATCGATGTTATATAAAACCATGAAATCAGTCTATGTTCATCTATTCTCATATGTATCCTCCCACATAAGATATGTTTTCTTTTTAGTTACAACCTTTGTATCTCTCTGCACACTTTGGTATCTCTGTTTGTGTGAATCAATGTCAACAGTAAAGTATGTGAACAAGCACTAAGCATTGAAATTGTAATTTAACCTCAATTTCCTCAGAAAACATTCTGTTGCATGCATTTGCAGTATCTTCATCATTGCAGCATGCTCCTTCCAACAATCACCATAACTAAACAGTTAGCACATACATAAACTGTAGTTTAAGGAGGTGATAAATGCTAGGTTGCGGTAGTTCCACTAGTTAAATAAAAATATTTTAATCACAATAGAATTGCCACTAGCAACACTGAAATTTATGGCATCACAAAAATTATTTTCCTTTCGCACCTGCATTGCCTGCGTTACTTGGAGTAGATTTGACAGGACTATGAATAATGTAACATTGATTTATTAGAATTGCTAAGCATACCCACCCTCCTCCCCCACTCCAATATGCTATATACTGCTGCTGGGAAACTTCTAAAAGAGTTCAATCGTTTAAGGTTTCTGATGGCGGCCCACCATCCACCTGTCCACAATCATGGCATGGCGACAAGCTGTGTGTGTGTGTGTGTGTGTGTGTGGGCCTATTTAATAGTAGAGAGTGGTACTGTACATTAGCACACATAAGCTGCTTTTCCACCACATGGTACCGGCTCAACTCGACTTGACTCTATTCACATTTTTTGGTTTTCCATCAGGCAAAAGTTGTGGATAGTACCTGGTACCTAGTACTTTTTTGGTATCACCTCCATTCCAAGCGAGCTGAGGCGATACCAAAAGGTGACGTGAAAACACTGCAGACCACTGATTGGTCAGAGCAACGCGTTTCATGCAGCGTTGCTAATAACGACCGGCTACATTGACGGGGGTACTATCTGCAGTGGAAAACGAAGTAGTCTACCTGGTACCAAAAGTGAGTCGAGTCGAGTTGAGCCGGTACCATGCGGTGGAAAAGCGGCTATATCCTTTATATCTAAAAATCATACTCTCTGGGACACACACAAGGTGAATGTGGCTGTGGATAGGAAAGCGCCAGAAATTACAAAACAGTTCCTGTGGATAGGAAAGCGCCAGAAATTACAAAACAGTTCCTGTAATTGTGACAGTGCCAGCAGGCATGCTGTTATGTCATCTAATCACACAGCATGTGAAGTTATGAACACGGGGCTGTCCTGCCCCTTCAACCAATACTGAGTAAGGACACGTGTGCAGTGACCACACTCTGACACTGAGTTAAATACTGCTTGTTATCCCCAGTGAACACAAAGATCTCTGCTATTACAAAGTAGGAAAACGCTTTCATTTCAGTAAGAGAGAAATACTTTCACTAACTGAACTTGCCTGCATAAACAAGAGTTCAACATCTGCAGTGTATTAGTGGTTAAGTGTGTGTGGATAAAACAAGATGCCTTCTAAATGTCTTGGTCCATGCTACATTTCTGACCGAAAGCTTTCCGTTTTCACTTCCTCTGAGCACTGTGTAATTTCCCACGAATTTTAGGTATTCTAAACAAGCTAAAGGAAATGCTCAATTTTCATTCAAACTGCTGGTGGGCAGTTACCATGTATAAAGACGAAAATGCATTGCATTTTGATGCGCAACTGAAGGTCTGTGTCGGATTTATGGGCCAGCATTTTCCTACTTATTTCAACATTTAAGGAATGATCTGAGCAGTAGCATTTTCATCAGAGAGGTGGCAGTATTGACCATGTTTTATATATATGCACATGCTGTATGCGCATATATGTACACACACACACAGAAACGCACATTCACACATGCACATGTACACACATACACACACACACACATACACACGTACAAACATACAAACATGCAAGCACACACACACACACAATTATATATTTAGGTGGCTGTAATGGATCTTCAACAGGTGGAATAGCTTTTCAGTATGGCAATGGACATTAAAGTTCAATATAAAATGTCAAACATAAATAAGAAATAAAATATTGGTTTGCAGAAATTTCACAAATTGTGATCCTTCTCAATCTTACAAAGGAACAAAAAGTAATTTATCACATAACACCTTTTAAACAGTTGACATTATTCTATTTTCAATTCAAAATATAAATAAAGATTTTAAAGATTTAAAAAATCCTTATCCTGTAATTAGTAGCTGGCACCATTCAGCCAGGCACATCCTTTCTCTCAGTGATTTAAAAAATAAATTTAAATCAGAATTATTCAATTAGAAAGTTGGAAACAAAATAAAATTAAAAAAAAACAGTTCAGAAAAATTGATATATCAATAACAAATGAGATGCATTCCATGTAAAAAGTAAAAAACAAAATAAAAAAAAGCATTACCTAAAAAATAAAAAGTAACACCATTAACATTAAATAGGCAGGACAATCTTTGAGGGACTTACCTGATCTGAACTTGCTTCGAATCAATAAAGAATGCTCAGAACCCAGAAGAGTCATGGTGTTCTGTATAAAATTCCAATGTCAGATGAACAACAACATAAATAAAGCACACCCCTCACTTTAAACCAATAGCTGGTTCCAAGGAGAGAGACACCAAGTCTAATAAAGAGCACTTCATCAAAAACTGATCTGATGAAAAAATCTGATGAGGAAGAAACAAGAAAACTAACAGAAAAGAAAACAAGGGGAGAAAACAGCAGTATGCCTCTTTAAGCTTCTACACACTAATAACTACACTTTCCCTTGAGGGTTGTTGCAGGGCAGCCAGCAGAACTTGTGAAAGGTTTTGGTCCCATCTAGCCCTGATCCTTCACCAGAGAGCGAATGATATCCCCCTTGCTGGGAGGGTCTAAAAAACCAGAGACTCAGTAGACCCTCCTCCAGCTGAGTTTACTATCAGAGCTGGAGACTCCCCTCTAAACCACCTTCCCTTGGGATCGCCACCACGCAGGGATCCCAGTCTGCCCTCCAAATATAAACCACTCTTCAGACCAGTCTGGGGACGGGGAGAGCTTGAGAGTGAATGTAAACAGAAAAAAGCACAAATAAGAGCCTCAGTCCTTTACTGTGGCCCTCGCATACGAAGAAAGCACCTTGCATTTCTCTGTACTGAAGAAAAGAGGATTTACTGCAGACTGACGGACAAATGGTTTGTGAAACCATGTTGCCTGTGAGCCACAGTTAAATGCAAAAAACCTTTAATTGGAAGTGTAATGTCTTTCCTCCTGAGATTTACAAAAAATATTTTTTGTATTTACAAAAGCTTTGTGTGGCAATGCAGGGTTTAAACACACACTATGAGGTCAATGTTTTACGCAAGTGACCTCAAAGAATGCTTAACTGAATGGTCTTGTTCAGAAGTACTGTTGACCAAACATCATGACATTAAAAAACGTATCTTGAGAGAAAACCCCAAAAGTCAGTCCTTCCTCCAGCTCCCACTTGCAATCATAACATTTGGCTGTATTTTCCTCAGATTTCTGTTAAATGTCTGCAGTACCTCCATGGAGACATTAACACACTGCATGCCAACTGTCTCTGAGACCTCCAACATTTATCCTTGCTAATCTCTCCTAACATGACAGATTTATTGAATTAGTCTTAGCACCACTTGGCCTGCATCACACTTGTTTGCCTGCTTGTGTTCTCCCCGCTACCTGATAAAACACATTTCAGGGTAATGATCATTTTTCAAACTGCAACAATAAAATCTTAATAGAAAAAGAGTTCGACTTTGAAAATGTATTGCTTCATAACAAAATATTCCTCTGTATTTTTTTTTCAAACAAACAACAACAGAATGGCTTCATAGCCACTGTCTCAGTGACCTTGCATACGCAGTCACAGTTGTTTCCGGGTTCTGGGTCCTTTTTTTTGTTGAGAACTATCCCTCCTCCCAGCTGAAGTGCTCTTGTGGGTACAGCTGAGAATGCAGCTGCCAAATGTCTGTGACATGTATAATGTCACCATGCCTGCCCTCCTGTCAGAGACGGGTCACGCACTGTTGACAGAGCCCCAGTAACAACCACTGAAAAGAGACCACTCGCCCCTCTGCTCCCACCCTCTCTCTACCCCCAATACCGGACACAGCAGTTAGGCCCTGCTCTTGGCAAAATGCTTGGCTCTAAACACAGAAAATGGAGACATCTGAAGTAGAGACATACATCACAACTGATGCTAAAAAAAAAAAATCCACTGAGCAGAATTTCTGTCCACAAGCCATGCATTCTGGATCACACGAAAACGGCAGACACGAGTGCCACGTGCTGGACCTCATTCCATTATGCGATCAAAGTAAACTGTTTATAGTAAGACGTTACAAATTCATTTGTTCCCTCTCGGAGAGCCCCAAAACCACATACTTTACTGATTCAACATTGGACAGCTTAATTAGCAGGTGAAAGTGCTTAAAGGAAGGTTTTGCCAGTGGGTTTGACAAGGAACACAGCATCCTTGTGAAATACCAGTGAAGGTCACAGAGCCCTGTCCTAATCCCCGCCTTAATTGGGCCTGATGTCAATTCAGATGACATTTTTCATCTGACTGGACGTGCTGGAGCTTCTCTGCGTAGCACTGCCAGTCATGAATAACTTGGCTAGATTTATGGTAAATGTTTGTATACAGTAGTGCACACAGAATTGGCAACTATTGTTATTTAGAAAAATATTAATTTTAAAGGCATGCTATATCAGCAACAACTATTTTTTCCCGTTTTTAGCCGCATTGAATTAATCAACAAGCATAAATTCTGTTTATTACAAGGGCTGTTTATTGGCACTTACTAAGTATACAGTGAAAATTTTGTAAACAGGCACACTCCATTTCTAGTGTTATTGATAAAGATGAGTATGAATACATGACATGAGGGGTTCAGCCTACAATGAAATTCAATTTTTCAAAGTGGTGGAAAGTAAACTTACACTCAAGTGTACATTTTAGTCTGCCACATTAAACAGATATAGATCCACTCAAAGCTGAAGGAAAAACAGCCACATCTACACATGATTTTGAGAAATAAGAAAACGAATATTGCTGGGGTTCTATGAAACATAAATCAGGGCTATGAGTCTTACACACATTTATGCATATTTAATATTGCATGTGCAGGGATCTTCCTCAAACATGTAATTACTAAAAACAAAGACCTGGCATTTTACATGTCTTAGTTTCTATGGAACCCAAGGAATTCATTTGTTGCTGAGACCAATGGTAGGCCTTTGACAAGTGATATTATTAAAAGTGTCCTGACATCAATTCCAACTACAAGGAAAATGTAAAAAACAAAAATATATAGCATGGTTAACTGTTCATATGTCTAGAAATAAAGCACTATTGAGACAGGCCTAATTATTTGAATCAAAGATATAGACCTCATTATGGTGTTTACAGTCAGATGGATTAGTTAACTCTGTGTGTTGTCAATTCAGTCCCAGTGGCAGCGGAGCCAAATTTAGCTTGCTTGATGTGACAAGACTAGTGTTTCCATAACATCAGCTGTTATGTGTAATGAGCCCCTGCTTTAATTATCCTAAACCATTCTCATTCATCAATTTTCTCTAACAGTTATGATCAGAAATTAGTGGATGTTATTATTTTTAGTTGTGACGGTAGATCTCATTTTTGGGAGCTGGACTGGGGGGGTTGTTGGCTTTCCTCTGTCATGGTTTTGGCTCCACGTCAAACACCGTCAGACTGGGTCTCCCAGTGCAGACAGTCAGAGAATGGATGTTGCCTGCCGCATACTGTCTGGAGCCAGAGAGGCCAGCAACGGCTGCACCCCCACTCCCCCCCATCCCCCCCCCCCCCCCCCAAGAAAACGTGAAAGTTACAAACAGTGAACAATTGCTTTGTCCAGGCGAGAAAGGCCTGGGGCAGAGGCAGCAGCTGGCTCTTATCTGTCTGAAGCCCATTGGTCTCAGTTACAGTGTTGCTTTAATTACAGTTCTCTGCTTACCGTCGCTGTTGGGACTGGCCTGGAGAGATGGCCGCATCCACAGGTAAACATTCAGAAAGGCTGCACTTAAGTCATTCATCAGTTAACACAGGGACAGCACTGTCTGCACGGTTTTTCCTTTTTTGTAGTGTTAGACCATCTTTTGTAAAATGTCTACACGGAAAGATTGCTGACTTTATGTGCTTTTACCATCCTTGAAATTTAATTTGAATAATCTTGCATTTGACCATTTCTCACAGCATCTTTTTTTGGACCGTGTAAGCCTGCTGAACACAAATACCAGACATACCACCCCACTCAAAATTTACAAAGAGGCAAAGGGTTTGTTATGACCACTTCTGACAAAGAATGGGTTTACATCCATTAGGATTTCAAAACATACAAATGGCTGCTTATGATTCATCCATGTGATAATCTGGCCCATCAGTGTGACCAGAGTGATGTGTAATTTCTCACACGTCTCTTTTGTGTTTTTGAATTTGAGGCAATGGAGAGGGGGTTCTGTCAGGCTCCACGTGAGGAGTTGGCCTGAGCAGGGCCCGGGCAGTAAGATGGACTTCAGAAAAAGGAAAAGAAAAAGAAAAGAAAAAAAAAAAACAAATCAAAAGTGACAGGAGCCGCTTGGGGCCTGAAGTCTCCTGTGTCCAGCAGACACTGGGAACTTTTGGTGTGAAAGTCTGGGATAGCGAAAGCAATCTGAATGGAATCCAAAACAAAACAAGGACACAATCGCATAGGTTAGCTCACACAAAATCTGGACAGCACAAAGTCAAGCACTGTCATATCATGTTGTGCTTTTGAGGAGCTTATATTTCAGTAACTTATTTTGTCTCTGCTGGTGTACTAGGAAACTGGCATCGTGCCACAGGAGACTGAAAATACTTCAGTGATTTTAGATTAAAGCAGAGGAATCGAATAGGCTTGATATCACCAAATCCTACTATTACGGTACCTTCTGGATATTATCTCGGGTTATGGGAGACTTTCTATGGTATTCCTGAAACCTCACATTTCTTAAAAAATTATTGAATGTATTATCCTTAATGTGTCAATCATGCCTGTGCTTATATAAATGGAAGAGAGTAAAGAAAAGTACATTTGCACTGAAAACCAAAATCTTTTAACTTGACACACTTGCACCTGCATACATTTTGGAGTAAGCTGCAGGCTTAAGACCTTTTCATTTAAATGCACAACATCTTTATGATAGGAAAACTGAGATGTCAAATGAAGTATTTCTTGACCAAGCTGAAAAACAGTTTTAAGTATTAAATTGTGTTGAACATAAAATTTAAATGCCGTACTTGTAATTATCAGTCAAGTCAAGTTTCAAGTCTCACAAAATCAATACAATTCAATTCTTGATAAAAATGGCAGTTGCAGGAAGAAACAGGGCTGCTGTAATTCAACCAAATCTATTCAACCAACAACAAGTGACACATACTTGTCACACACTGTTGATCTACGTGCTACTCAAAGGTACCTTTGGTCTGTTCTTCTGCAGTTAGGCAATGTATTTTATCTTGCTACTATATTGTTACATATTGTATGCAGGATTGTTTAAGCTTGGAGCACTATAAGAACAATTATGCTTTCAATACACAAATTGGATTCAACAGTAACACTGCCTAAATACGGGGTCCCAGTTAAACCAGTCTTTTCATCATAAAGAGAATGCTCCCGGACACGAGCCATCTGGGGATTGTCATTTGTTGGTGGTGCAGACACAGATGCAGAAACAGGCACCCAGATGTACTGAACCACAGATCTTATTTACATGTTTATCAAGGCCCCCAGGAATAAAAGAATCCAAGCCTCAGCAAAGTTCTGTGATTGGTGAAAGGCAGGTGGATATAACTGGCATTTTCACAGTTTTTTAACCTATTTTGAAATTCAAATATGAAGCAAAAGGCAATGGCTGCTTTTAATTTACTTTGATATTAAAATTCAATCTCAAACACATATCAACTTTGGGCAGCTGGAGTAAGGGTGTACAAGAGAAACTAGAACCAAGGTTCAGTCAAATTTAAATCACCTCAAAGTACGGAGCTTCTAGAGCCAACCGAGTTTTCAAACCTTTGCTGGATCATCCTTCCTTTACTATCACGGTTGTGTGCTTCACTCAGTTGGAAAATACACCACTGTTTAAATATATTATGTACACTTTTGTAAGTATATTTTACATAAATATGTTCTGAGATACAAAATGGCAATGTTTTGAGTGTTTATCTGTAAAGCTTCCAAAAATAAGTTGCTGAAAATTCATACGCTTCATACGTGCAATTCTTAAGTGTAATGACAGAAGCATTATTATCTACGCAGTTGTCTTGGAAAGACTTTAGCTTTAAGTGTTGCCTCTCGAGTTTGTCCTAAAATATTTTGCTGGCTCCCAGTCATTATCTGTTAGAAGTTGTTTTTTTTTCAGAGAAAAATCATAAACAGAATAAAAAAATGAAGATTTTTCAGAAGCATGTTGTTCTTCAGATATCAGTTATAACTGCACAAGTACTAAATAACACATAAAAATAATACCATATATTCCAATATACTTTTAAAGAAGATTAAAGAAGATAAGTGTACCACTTTGAACTATAGTAGCTGGGAATGCTTGAAACCAATTTTAACCGATTTTGTGGAGGGTCTATGGACATTTTCTCTCCTCCTCCACTTGCTAAAGTGCCATGTTGTTCTTTGTTGTTGTTGATATCTTATACCATATACCCCATCCTGGTTCCCTGACTGACAGTTAAAATAACATTAAATTTGGTGTATTTTTTAGTAACGCGTCTGTTATAGCTAACTTTAGAAGCTAATTTTTGTGTCCCTGCACCCAAATGTCATTCCCACACAGGTTTCCTTTCAGGAACTGGATAAGGCCTATCTTACATTTTAGACTTTAATGAGAAGATATGAAAGATTAAAAAACATAAACCAACTTACATACATACATACATACATACATATAGCTACAAACAGCAACTGTGCATGTCTTGGAGATGGCCACTTTTTTTTTTTTTTGAACTGACAACCTTGTCTTTCAAAGGCCTGTGCCCAGTTGCATAAAACATTCTCTATCAGAATTAAAGTTCTCTATTAGAATTACCTTAAAGAGAAGTCTGTTGTGTAAAAAGCCTGAAGTGGAGCCTCAATAAGTCCTTTAAGTGTTCAATTGTACCTTGTTTTGTGCAACCATAGTGTTGCACAAAACACCTTAACCATCACTTCCCTTAAGATTTTTTAAGGCAAGAAATATATTCCATTAACTTTTCCTTCTGAAAAACTAAGCATATCTTCCTAGAAAAATGGCACTGATTAGTCAAAAAAAGCTCCATAATAACATTATTATTAGGCGTCCTCTAAATTGTGAGCATAACTTGGACTATTATTAGCCTACTTTGCTGCCATCAGCCATAGCCTACATTCACATTCTCACTGGTGACAGCTGGCTGAATTATCCCTGTCTCACTGTAGGAAGCTTCCCTAATCGAGCAGAAATGAAACGAGTCAAGTTCACAACAAAGCAGAACCGACCTCAGCCTATTTCAACTACCTGGGTTAGGTAGTGGTTTTCACCATTCACATACAGGTTTCGTATGGCTAGGCTATGGACAAATTCCATGTCGAGTCACATGTGTTCACATGACATCTGTTCCGGATAGATTAGGCAAGGCAGAATGTCTACACTCCGATGCAATGCAGGACAAATATTACATTAGTCAGTCCTTAAAACAGCCAATCCTTCACTGAATAAGGCCTAATTAAGTTTTAGCAGCAATGAAAAGCCTACCAACACAACAGTTGAAGAGTGACAGTTTTAAGATAACTTATGGTAGCCAAACATTTTTTGTCAATATAGCTCAGTTATATGATCCCGATTGCTAACATTAAACAATAGAAGCATGGTTTATCAGCAAAAAATCTTAACACAGAGTTATTTTTGTTAAAATGCAACAAAGATAATTCTTCTAGCACACAAGCAATTTTGTAATGTTGTTCTTACAATAGACAAAAGCCAAGGACAGTGCCACTGATGTCAAGCAAAGACAGTGACACTGTTTTTTCCATTCCTAAAAATTTCCCTCACAAAATCACACAATGTCTGCCGCAATATCAGCACCGACTGCCACAAATAGTTTTTAAAATTTTTTATTTAAAATGTTTGAAATCTTACTCCACTGTACAGCTGGTTCACAAAGCCCCTCCCCCTCCCCATCTCTCTTATGATGCGTTCTCACCTATACCGGCGAAAACGCATGGGGATGCACCGGAACGCCAAACTTTACATGTTATGGGAAAAATATAATCATGGAACACTGCCAGCACCTGACTGGATAGACGCACTGCAGTTGGTTTCGGCTCTCATTTTCAAAACTGAAACAATATGGTGTACTTTTGATAAACTTCCTCGTAGTCCACCTAAAGTCCTCTAAAATATGTTCTGAAAACATTTGATGCAAGCAATAGGCAATGCAGTTGCTGAATTTTTATTCATATTTGATCTGCATTGCCTAGTTTAAACTTTGATTTGAGTTTCATGACCGCTGCACAAATCTTTCAGAAAATGAAGCATTCAGGTTAACTCTTAAAGCAAGTTCCGTTAGTCTAGCTATGTAACATGCAAGTCTGCAAACTGTTAATCTTGGAGACCCAACTCTTCAAATATTAGAATGTAAGAAGCAACGATAGTAAGGATAGCTAACAGTTAATGTTATTCAAAATACAGATAGGTTTCTGAGGTTAGTAAGCTGTTTGTGTGAGTGGACTGATAACGTTAATGCTAATTCGTTAAGACTGTCACTGCATGTTTGCTGCCTCAGTCCAGACGAATATTTAAAAAAATATTTGTAAAAATAGAAAAGGGCTCGTCCAAAGGAGGCAGCAGCAAAACAGTGGTAACTTAGTAGCTTAGTAATAGTAACTTAGAAATGTTAGAGGCTAGTAACTTAATGTCAAAGGTGGGCAGGCCCAAACTGTGCTAAAACAGATGTCATGACAGCTAAAATGACAGGGAATGGAGGTACAGTATTCTTTTAAAACTTGAAAAAATACAAGTGGGAAAGCTGAGGGAGGACTGATTTTTTCAGGTATTCATTTATTTGTTTGACAATTTAAGTGTTTGCAACAAAGCACATTAGATAATTTTCTCTAGGACTTACAGTTTCTGAGCTACAGATACTTTACAGATCAAAAAGAAAGAATTCCAGCAAAAACAACGGCATTCCAGCACTACGTGCTTGGGAGCCAACGGTTTCCGTTTGTGAGGCCCCCTAGAGTTGAAGGCTCGGGGCTTGCAGTCCATGTAGCAAAAGCAAAATTGGTTGCAACAAATTTTGAATACAATGATTATTTGGCAGCATGTGTTTGCATAAACCCCTTCAACCCTGTTCACATCCAAGATCATTTCTTACCTGGTGAGACATGCCTGGCGATGCTCAGCTTCTCTGTGAACTCAGAAAACTCTTTACTGCGAAAAGTTAGATTTTATTTTTGGCATGATAAACCAGTTATCACCCCCGTGTCATCACCCAAGCTACTCCTCCGCACAGATGGGGGCATTATTGTCACCCTTATCCTATCACAAACGCTGAAGCAGTTGCCACCCTTGGGGAAAAGCAGACAGACTATGATATCACGGATCACTGATAAGGCCACAAGACACTGCGGGTAAAATGCAGGCAGCCATGTCAACCTGCAGCTGCTAAGACTTGGGACCCCCCTCCCCCCACCGTGGAGAGTCAATGTGGTAATGTCAATCCACCACAGCCTGACTCTGCTCCGTCATCCCTGTGACGTTCATCTCACCCTGAGCGATTATATCCACAGCAGCTGAGGCCCGCTGAAAAATAGTCTGCTTCAAATAACTTGGAAAGGAAATAAAAAAAGCTGCCCTTGCATCAAAAAGGAGGGATGTTGAATAGTGCAAATATTTATCTTTCATGCCTTTGACTGAACCCAACACTTCCAAACTGCCTGGTTGAAATCTACTGTCATGTAGCACATTTTTAACATGGGAAAGAAATGCCGAGAAACTAAAAGAAGTGTTTTTGTTGGTATGCACCAGTCCCCTTTAGACTCCATGTTACAGCGTGCATGACATTTGTTTGATGGCAAGAAACTGGGCGAAAGGCCACCATAGACTCAGTCTGTTCCATAGATAAATGTGAGTTATCTGAATGCGCCGATTCCACTTGACCCCAGGATTACAAATTATAAATAGTACTGGGAGTAAGGCCCTGTCTAACCCATGATGCAATCATTGAAAATGTCAGATTCTGCCATTTTGTGGCATTTTTACAGGGATTTGGTATCACGATTCAAGGAAGTCAAGTAAACCCTTGACTCGTGTTCCTTGTGTGAAATTACATTAGTCACACTGCTTGGCTGTTTCAGAACATTACACTTATAGTACCATATGAGATAATTCCAACATACAAAACACGCTGACTTTTTAGATTTAAAAGCTGCTAAAAGAAACGTGGAAAGGTAATGTCTACGGGGTCCTGCTTGCTCACTGACACCCTCAGAACATTGGTATTCACCGAAGGTTGTTCTTAAGTAAATAAAAGATCTTGCCGTAAGCAGTTTATACAACCATGTTAACTTTTCCTCTGTTTTGTACTTATAATCAGAATGAATCTGTCATTAAGGGGACCTATTTCCACCTTCTGTTTCCTTTTGTGAATGTGTCTTACAACATGCAACTGAATGTAATTGGAAGAGACCAGCATGTGTATTCAGCTAATAAAATTATAAACTAAAGAATAAATGTTGGTTTTACCACATGGAAAATATTCAAGGACTTAGCAGGGTTTCCTGTTGAGGAGACTGCCCACATGTAGGCCAAAGTTGTTTTAAATATATTGAATGTTGTAGACTATATCAAGTAAATAAAAAAGTATGAAATTGTTATATAGAAAAACAATTTTTTGATATAAACCCATGTGGAACATATTAAAACAAAATATTTAAAAACATATTTAGGTATGAAAATGAATTCTTGATTCATTAGGTACTTAAAAAAAAACCTTTTAAGACACTGCCCTGATAATAGATTACCACACAACGCTCAAGTACACAGATGAAGTTAGCCGCTGTATGATTTAATGTTCTGGGACAGGAGCAACGGCACTGGCCACAAAACATAGTCAAGGACCTCATACCATTCTCGTGCTCTCACCCCAAATGGTTCAGATGCATTGCTACACACTAACTCATCTCACACACTAACTGAATCACCTCACATTCTGTTCTGGCACTGTTCTACGTACAGTATACGACATCAAGCTGCTCTGTTTTAGCATTGAGATTCCATGTGTGATCCTTGTCACCTGCTGCCCCTTAGGTGTGTCAACTTAGCCATGTATCACTGCAGCAATCAGGGAGCAAGACTATTCCATGATAAAGTAGAAAACAAAGGCTCACTGTGCTAAGCCTCAGACATTTGTTATCACAAAATTAAATGCCATGATAAAAAATATAGAAATAAGAAATCCTGGCTTAAACGTAATTATTTTTTTGGCGTAAGGGATAAATCATGATGCAAATCATTGTAATTAGGCAATCAAAATGGTGTCCAGAGCCCTGTTTCTGATAGCACTGTGACAGGTCACAGTTGGCAAGGATGCGTGATACAGGGAACTAACGCATGGATAGTTTGCTAGGTCTGCTGTTTCCTTCAGAGTGTGTGATGACAACTAGGGATTACATTTGCTACACATTCACCAGTAGCTCCATTTACCTTCAGTGTATCACAGAGTCCAGTAAACATTCGGGACACTAAAAATAGAAGCAAATTATGTACTGCTTGCTACTTCCTAGACAGTGGACTGAGTAAACTATTTATGCATGTTATGAATGTGTGATTCCTCAGTTGAATATATTCATTGATACAATAAGTAAGCCATAATTGTTGTACATATCAACATTTACCCATTAGAAATCAATAAAATGCAAATATTTGGCATCCTTTTCCTAATGGCACATCAGCACAACAAATAAGATAAAACATTCCACTAGGAATCTTCACACTTAACCTGGCTACTTTTGGTCCCCATATACTGTATATTCAGTGTCAAGTTCATATGTCAGTAATGTGCCTTTGAGCACTGATTGTACTGACATATGCTGTCCTGATTATAGCTAAAGATATACAACTGTCTGCCTTCTTTTCCTGTGCTTGAACCAGATTAACCACTTGCTCCATTAAGGCAGGGGAACCCAAACTTATCTATAAGCTCACTAAAATAATTACACCATGCCTGAGAATCGCCACCTCAATACAATGGTTAACTTGTAACACCTTTATCACACATGCTCTACACACTTAAATGCAGTGGCTATTTAGCACACCAATAAATGGAATCAAGTATAAGTCATTATTCCATCGCATTATGGATGTGTGCTGAGGACTATGTCACGGTACTGCATGTCATATTTCAATTATGGACAACATTTCAAATGTGCCAGTTGTCAGTTACTAATCAAATGACTTTATTCACTCATATACGTGTCAGACAGGTTTTCCAAGCTATTATTGTCTGTGCTCTTAAGATTATTTCAGTAATTGGCTTCAATCTATTACACTGTCCTAAATGGCAGTTCTTCTGGCACAGGTTCTCATAATAAGTCCAATATGCTACAAAGCTGGACTGTTACATGTTTTTTGTATCTCTGTGGGATTCATTTCATAATAAAATAAATTACGAATGTTCAAAATAGAATCCTTTTCATGTCCGTATAGAAAATGAGGATATTTGCAGTATTATTATCAGACTCTGAGACCTACTGTTTTTAATGTCAGTGAAGAATGAGACTGCAGAAGAACCAAGTCAAAACATCATCCGTTTGATCTGTAACTCAAGGCACATGCTGGGAAAAGGAGAGCAGGTGAGACAGTTGTGAGCTAGTGCTGCGAGGGTTGTCTTATAATGAGCAGAACACCCACATAAGCAGTCTCACCCACTGCTGTGCATTTTGGTGGATAATTAGCGATTGCCATGGATCCAAATTTTTGAAAGAAAGAAAGAAATAAATAAAAAAAGAATATATGGACCTGTGCGAGGAAACAAACCTTATTATTTAATATTTTAAAACATATAGGAGACAGGGGCTTGCAAACGAACTGCACTTATAAAAACAATGTGTGTAGTTGCTGTGTAGTTGCACAAGCTCTGAGCAGAAAAGCTCATTATCTGACTGAACTTTGTATTTCACTGCATAATAAATACAGATTAATAAGGCTAAGTGTCAGCATATTTCACTATATTGACAAAATAATTGGTCCCTTTGCCTGTTCTCAATAATGTTGTCCCCTCTGTGCCCTTTTCTCCTCTTCCTTGGATTGACAATTCATCGAGTATATAATCCAAAGCAGTAATGAACCAAAATATATCAGCAACTAATCCAGGAAGTTTTGCTTTTACAGTGCAAATTTTAAACCCATTCTGAACAGTTTCCATCTCTGTTCGCATTGTGTCACGATTGGGTCAAGCAATAATTCTATATAAAACATGATATCACTGTTTTTGTATTAAATGATTCCCATAGCTGCTCGTATGTCAGTTGAAACCTTTAAAAATATAACCTAATTTTCTGTGTTTTGCTTGGCCTTTGGGATGGGTCATTTTTGAAGATGTGAAAAACATCATTTGGTCAATTTCCGGATTTATAGAAATACTTAAATACTGAAGGCTACTGAGTAGAAACCTCAGCCTGTGAATCATATTGAGTGTTTGATTACAGATACTTGCAAACGGAAAATAGCTTTCACAAGTTTCATAGTACCTGAAAACGATGTCACAAACATCAGAGTAATATCTGTAAAAATGCAGGCTTTATTGTGGCTTTAAACTTTTCATTTAATGACACTCCACACTAGTGGACAGCGCAGATTCAGATTCTGCGGTTGTCATTGGAAAACACAGAATTTACAATGATAGCCAACACCGAACAACAATAGCTTGGTAAAGGGGCATACACTTTGAAAGATAGAAGTCCATGATTTCAGAGTCGGTTTAGTTTATTTAGCAAAAAAGAAAAGAAGAAATATGCTATTTGCTTTCTATGAAGTTGTTGCTCACTATGCATGGCTTTTGTTGAAGTAATCTGAAGAAACCAATCTGGGGTGGACAAATATAGTACAGTATCTGCTCTATGGCTTCATTAACTACAAATATGCCCATGTTCAAATATTCAATTAATGGAGTCTGCTGCCATTTATTGCCCCTCTGCAATACTCCAGCTGTGCTGCCAGTTAACTGGCAATGGAATGTACAAATTATGTAGGTGAAGCAGGTAGATCACATGTGGCCTGTCAACCAGATGAGTAACAGCTGAGTGCTGATGTGAGGGACACTCACATCAGCCTACCAAATCAACTTGGTGATGTTATGTTGAATTATGCATACCCAGCTGTGGTTTGTGAGCTGAAAATTGGTTGGCCATAAAACTTTCCTTTAAACTGATAATTGGTCTCGCCCTGTTTTCATTCATTTTCATTGATTAACAAGTGTGCCAACGATCTGACTGACAAACTGGCAAGTAACACACAACTTCTTCACATCAGGAAATTTAATGATACATTTTATTTAGAAAAATCTGTTTTAATCATTATGTAGTCTACACTTAACAAAAAAAGACCACTCTGTCAACTACCGCGTTAACTTTCAGCATAACCAGTAAACCTGCACTTCAAGATTGCCTGAAATATGCACATTACGGATCTTTTCCATGAATATTATCCGAGTGTGATGGAAGATCAATGGAAGAAATGGCACATACAGTTGTTATATACAGAAGAACCAGCAGACAGAAAGGTGTATTTACAATGATTAATAAGAGCCATTGCTACTTTATATACATTGCTATGTGCTATAAATAAACTGTATTTTTAACTTTAAGTAATTTTATATAAACATATAAAAATTGATTCATGCAATTAAAAGAAGCAGTACATTTTTTTGGTAATAGTAATATTACCAAAGTTTTATGTGTTGTTAATGTTGTTATTATTTTGTACATTATATACCAATGTTAAACACATTAAACTTGTGTGGAAACTTTAAGTCCATGAATTTTCAGTAAACATGGAGAACAATACCTATCTAACACAAATGAAATGGGAAGATTATCCTGTATGTTTAGCTGGTGTGCGTCATTTTATAATGTGTAATAAACAGTTTATTTCTATTAAAAGGCTTCCCTTTTTCTTATAGTAAAGCTCATGTTCATCGTGTTCCCATCATCAAGTGCGTGTCTTTAATCATGAGCATATGTTTCCAGTTGAAATTAACATATGTTTCTAACTTTCCCTCCTTTTTTCTTCTAATACATACCTTGGTTTCTGACTTGTAAAACCTAGAATGAATTCTTATTTTTGATTTGCAACATATGAAATTGGTTCAAAATGCAGGTCTGGAATGTACTGAAAATGATTTCACCTTGCATGCAATGCCACTCCTTTTCCCACTAAATTACAATTGGCTTGCTGGTCTACATTCAAATAGTTTTTATGCAGCTGCACTGCATATACGATCAAATTCTCTATCACATATACCGATTAATTAATCTGTTTACATTTTGGTGAAACACACATTCACATTCCCCTTCAAGTGCATGTCTTGTTTCCAGTTTCAGATACCTATCACAGATATTGACTTGTTAAAGGCTGCTATAGTCAATATTGTAAGTTGGAGCATACATGTGGCTAAAGCTACCACTCAGATTTGACATATGTTGACATACTCCTCAAATACCTTTCTTTAAATTCATTCACATCATAAGTGAATCCAAGTAACTTCTTCAGAAGGCCTCTTAAATCCAAGCAATAAATCTGTTATATTTAAGAAAGGCAAACAATAACTACAATCGATCGATCTTTATACATACGTACAGCATACGTTGTGCTTACGTGCAGAGATTTAGGAATTCATGACCCTTTCATATCTGCGGCACGTCACTAAATCACTTTCTTAGTTGGAACACAAACTTCATTTCATTTCCCTGTCGAGCTGGATCAGGGCTGTATATTCGGTTACTGTTTTCATTTCCAGGGAGAGGGATTTTTTTTCCCTTGGTAAAATGCACAACCCAAATCTCTTGTATCCACAATACAACACCTGGAAAAAGAAACCGTTCATTAATCTTTGCTTCTGCAAAATCCAAGGTTTTAGGCTTTCTCCCTCTCAAACCACATGTGATCCAGTACCGTGCATGCCGCGGCCCTTTGTTTTAGAATAACTCTGTGGGTTGCGTTCAGGTCGTCGTGGCCCAGTAGTTTCTTAATTGATTTTTGTACCATTGTATTTAACACGCAGCTGTTAAATGTCTATAAATAGACTACTGGATGAAATGACCTAATCTTTTCCAGTCACACTGCTCTGTTTCAGACGTTTAATGCCTGACAGCCGTATCTCCCATTCTATGTAATGCTGAAAGAATAACTATGCAATGCTGTAGATCTGATCATTCTTTCAAAATATTGTTTTTCACATGTGAGCATTAAGTCATCCTATGTAACATATTCTAACAAACAGTGATTGATTCAAAGATGGTATTGATAAACCATGAGGGATTTACTCTGGGTTTGGGTGTATGCATGCACTTCATAATTTATTCCAGACTCTTTTTATTCAAGACATAGTTTTCTTTTCCCCACTAAAAATTCAATTTTCTTATCAGTGCACTAGATCACTGAATACAAATTTTCTACAATCTTGTAAACTGTAGATTTGTCCTGGGTAATTTGTTACTTTGCAATTGAATAAAAAATATTCAAAGCAACAAATGGAAATATGTTTATTTTATTGAGCAAATTGTTGATAATACTAAACAAATAATTGCACTACTAATTCAATGGCAAAGTTCCAAACACAAAGTCATACTTTAAATTATATGCACACACACACACACACACACACGCATGCACATGAAAACACACACACATGCACGTACACACTAGTACACACACACACACACACACGCACACACATGCACACACACATGATGACTATTTGCCTTATCCAGGGCATGTGATTACTGTTTCAAATAGACAGCACTGGTGCCATCTCCTGGTTCATCAACCTCCATGGAGCTTTATATCCCTGTTCTACTTAAGTAAAAGATCAAGACCCAGTAAATTTAAATCATACTGAAGCAACACATTCATAAACATGAAGATGCTCATAAATGTAAGATAAAAAATATAGACTCTCACATAACTGCCTTCTGCATGAGTGGCCTACCGGATTGTCCAACACCCTCATATTAATATCAATTCTAATGTCAATAATGTCACAGCTGACACCAAACATGGACGACTTCCAGAAAATCCAATATACCCAGTTTCCAAACAGTGAACCTATTCATCTTATATACTGTAACTATATAATGATTGTTACCAATTCATTGCCTTTCATGTACTGTAGGCTAGTTCTACAACATTCCACTTGATGAGTCAAATGAATATGTCTATTTTAATACATTTCTTTGAAATGTTTTTATTAAAATGCAATACTTTATGCTGTAACTAGTGAAATCTAATAATTTTGTCAAAAATAAGCCTTTTCATGATAAATTAATTCAGTTTAGCATATTCACATTTTGAAATTCATCAGACACCATGATTATTTTATGTTTTTACTGGTTTATCCAAGCTTCCATATAACTGCCTCTCCTCTGGTGCAGTTCAGTTATGTGGGATAGTGATAGTAAAAGCCATCCATGCAGTTTAAAATAAATGGGCATACTTGTGGAACCAATTAAAAAATATTCAGGAACACACCAATCCGTAGTGTTTCACTGCATGCAAATACAATACAAGGACTCCTATTTCAGGGCTAGTTTAGTTACATGCAACAACACTGCCACATGTCTGTTCTCTCATCTAATGATGTATTAAATGGTACATTGCTACAGTGCATGGCTACCATCACTTCACAATATACTGCAGCACCGTTGCTCGTATTTATATTAACAAAAAAAAAAAAGGTTTCAAACTGTACATTCCTAATAGGTGAACAATTCTTGGCTGTGGGTTTGGATTTTTTCAAGCTTACAACAAATTTAAGCATCAATGTCCAGACCACTGAACACTTGCCATGTGAATAACATTTTTTCAACAACAGTAATGATGCTTTATTTATGTGCCTGAGATCAGACCACAGTATAATTTTTAATAATGTTTCAACATGATATTAATAATGTGATTCAAAATAATAATAATAATAATACTAATAATAATACAAATAATAATAATAATAATAATAATAATAATAATAATAATAGTAATAATGATAATAAATAATAATATGATTCCATTTTCATGGCACTGTATGCAAATGTGGGAATTCTACGCAAATTTTCTTGATTCTTAATTTTAAAATCTGTCATAAATAACTTGTTTTGTTTGACCATTTTGGATTGAGGCCCATTTGACTAAACCCCCACCCTCGTGCCCTAAAAAATGCAGTATCATTCAAGCGAGCTTCATTAAAGGTTTCTGTCGAAGGCTAAATTGAATTCAAATCATGAATAAATATGCAGGTCATTTCATGGATGAATTATAAGTGTAAAAAATGACAGGAAAAAAAAAAAACTTTTATAAATAAACATACACTACATGGCCAAAAGTATGTGGACACCGGACATCTAACATCTCATCCAAAATTGGAGTATGGAGCTGGTCCACCCTTTTCTGCTATAACAACCTCCACCCTTCTGGGAAGGCTTTATACTACTGTATACTAGATGTTGGAGCATTGCTGCAGGGATTTGTTTCCATTCAGCCAGAAGAGCATTAGTGAGGCCGGGTACTGATTGGGCAATTAGGCCTAGCTCGCAGTTGGCTTTCCAATTGATCTCAAAGGTGCTGAATGGGGTTGAGGTCAGGGCTCTGTGCCGGCGCTGAGCCCTGACCTCATACTGAAACAGGAAAGGGCCTTCCCCAAACTGTTGGGGAAGAACAAAATCTTCTAGAATGCAATTGTAGAATTCTACAATGTACCATTGTAGTGCTGTAGCTTTAAGATTTGCCTTCACTGGAACTAAGGGGCCTGGCCCAAACCATGAAAAACAGCCGTAGACCAAGGGGTGTTCAGATACTTTGGTCACATAGTGTAGTAATTAAGAATTAATTTACGAGTCTATTGCTATTTGTCATCTACAATCACTTCACCACTGCATGTATCCAGGTTTACCCAGGTTTAAAAAAAATTAAAAAAAAACTTGAGCAGTATACCATTTGTGGAACGACATCACATGAGAACTCCAGGGGTTCATTTATACGTGAAGAGATTACGTACATAAGCCTTAGTTATTAATGACAACCTCTTTGGTCATGCTTATATTTTAATCTGCTGAAGTGAAAAGGCCGGTAACCCGAGAAATAATTTCTTTGTAGCCGCCTCTCTGAGCCCTCCAAGCAGGGCACAATTATATCCATATGTGTTTAATCTTTCAGCCACGGTCACCAAAAAACCAGCATGGAATGCATTTGAAAGCAGCTCACAGGACTCATACTGAAGCAATATGTTTTTTACTGCAGGTGTTGGTCAGCGCGCTTATGCCAATATCAAAAGCAAAAATCACCTCACCTCATTTAAAAAACCCTTAAATCAAACCCACTTAATGATGCAAAGTGCAAAATGTATTTCACATAGATTTGCACCTGGCAAAGCTGCCCTTACCTTAAAGCAAACACAGTGAAAATTCACTTGTAGGCGTAATACATTATTACATCACATGATAATCATGTTATCTTTCCACCTGAGCCAATAATATTGACAATTTGTTTATTATTTCCAAACCATTATCATTTTGAAACATTTTATCCTCTGCTAATGGACAAGTAACAAATGTGACATTAGAGCAGTTCTGATTAACAGATTACTATGTGAATTGACCACTCCCTGACTTGATATAGCCTATGTATGTATGGGTTTGTACTTAAGGGTCAATCTTAGCCTGCTGTGATTTGGTAGATGTGAAAAGCAGACAATGAGAAAGGTTTCTGAGGTCATGACAGCTGAAAATTGTCAAGTAATGACCTGAAACTCTCAGACTACTGATATTCTCTTAGCTTGGAAATGACTTTATTTAATGTACCTTTTCCTCACAAGAACAGTGTCATAATAAATTATTAAATTGCCTTTGAGTATCATTGGGGTTTGGTTTCATTATTGCTATTTTCAGAACATCAAAAAAGCCTCCTCAGGTGAACGATGTTGTCAAAATGTGAACTAGAGGAGAAAACATGCTATTCATTAGTTGTTTAGTTTGTATCTCTTAATCTCAGCTTGACCTAAGCTTAAAGTATTATTATTTTTTACTTGTTTATTACAATTTGTGGTACTAAAACATGTTAATAGATTGCTTTTAGCTTTGTGTTTAGACTATTTAAGCAACACAATACATAGACCGCTTCAATTTTGTTTCATTTAGTCACTTGTGATGCTTCACTGCCAATGGGTCCATTCAACCAAACCCATAAGAAACCTGAAGTGCATCTTTTCAAGAACCAACATTTATTTTCCATTGATCCAAATGCTACCCCAGAGACCATAGAACCACTGAGCTGCATTATGGACTGACATAATTTGCAGACGAAGTGAGACTTAATCAATAATGGTGATTTTTCATGCATTGAAACCCCAGGTTGGATCTGACTAGATGTGCAGTCGTGAACATAGCAGTCTTAGTGTACATTAACTCAATTGCCTGGGGTAGAAGCTAACTGAAATTAATATAATTAACTGGATCTTATTGCAATAGGGGAGTGTGTCTTTATGTATATAACTGGCAAGATAATTCAGCCTTTTTGGTAGTATAATAAAATATTATCCACAGGTAAAAACAATGTAAAGTTGAACTGACCCCAATCTATTCATAGCCTACAATACTAGTGTGTACAACAACGTAGAATAATTTGGTTGTGTATTTTCGTGTTCAATCTGTCGCTTGTATTGTTTTTATACTATTTCCTGCATACATTATTTTTAAAAAGACCCATCATTACAGCTGACTATTTGCGATGTAAGTACATTTGCTTATACAGTAGCCTATAAGCCAAGTCAACTCTGTTTACATTTAAATCCTTAAACTACCACTGCTGATAAAAATTATCTGTGAATGTCTATGTTATTTTAAGCACATTGATACATTACTATTACACACTGGTCGTGTAATTCATCAGTTTCATTTTCATCTGTCGGTAAGATATTTTGTTAATAGCAGACATGTGGACCTATATGAGCAAACACACTTGTGGGAACTGACACGAGAGTAATGGTCCACAATATCAGCAAACAGGTTCACTTTAGAAATAGAAGCAGAAAAAAAAAAAAAAACTGTTGTCCACATTGCTAGTTCATGCAAATAATTGGAACATCTGGTACAGAGTAGCCAGCAAAACTGTATTTTGCTTCATACTTCCACTGCATTGCATATCCTAATCATTTTACTATTACACAGGTTTTCTTTAAAACTCAGTTTGGGATCATTATCTTGCTGTTGGATGAAGTACTGTCCACTTAGTTTGGAGGCAGTTGGTTGAACTTGAGCAGATGAGACATCTCTGTACACATCAGAAATAATTCTGCAGCTGCTATCAGCAGTTACATCATTAATGAAGACAAGTGTGCCAGTACCTGTGGCAGCCATACATACCCAAACCACAATAACCCCACCACCATGTTTCACAGATGAGGGGGATCTTGGGCAAATCCTTTTGGTGTCCACAATTTGCTCCTGCATTACTCTGATACAAGTTAATATTGGTCTCATCTTCCCTCCATACCTTTTTCTAGGACTCTTCAGGCTATTTTAGGTACGTATTTGTAAACTGTACCCTGTCCATCCTGTTCTTGTGGCTATTGGACTGCATCTTGCAGTATAGCCTCTGTAGTACAGTTTGTGAAGTCTTCTGTGAACAGTAGTCACTGACACATCCACACATGCCTCCTGAAGAGTGTTTCTTAACATATCAGACAATGCCCTCTGGAAAAGGTTTGTTTTGGAGGAAACTTTGATGCTTGAACAGGGGTTTTTCTTCAGAATTGTAAGTCATCCACTACAGCAGCCTTCCACGGATTAAGAGATTGTTTGCCGAGCTCAACAATGCACTCTTGCTTCTTAATAATGTATCAAACAGTTGATTTTTGACACACTCTGTGTTTTGACTATGTCACTGATCAGTTTTTTTCTGATTCTTCAGCCTCATAATGGCCTGCTTTACCTGAATTGTAACATGTTTGGTCTTCATGTTGAGAGACAATAGCAATAGGCTCCAAACACAAATGCCACACCGAAAATCAACTCTAGACATTTGTTAGCTTTCTCGTGATGCAAAGACGCATACTGCAGCTGGCCATGAAACAGCTGAAAAGCCAATTGCCCAATTACTTTTGGCCCCCTAAATGTATACAGTTATGTATGGGAGTGCACATTACATTCTGTAATGTACACACTACATTATATAAAGTAAGCACTGGTATTTATTATCATGTAAACACACAAACACACAAAGTAAATAAATATCCTAAAAATACCTTCTCGGACAAACCAGCGGTGTTAATGAAAATATACAGAGAATGATCATATTATTAGTATTATAAATTGCATAGCTCAGTATCTTTATACTTTCCTTTTGTAGTTTGTTCACCTTCAGGCAGAAGTACAAGAATGTATCTTACAGCTGACCTGAACCTGCTTAAATACATAAATAATGGTTGCATGTCAAGAAGTCCAACCACCTCTTTCATTTACTTTCATCCTACCACCACGCGTGATGTCACGGAAAGATCAGTGGTCCCTAAACGTAAAGTAGGAAATGCTGCCATGAGCAGCGAGTCCATGGGCGCGCATTATTCTAAAAATAAAATTTATATCACAGGATTCCTCAAATACTTTCTTCTCAAACCTTGTGATTCTAGTGGCATTTAAGCTGCTCTGATTAGTCTATGAAGTTGAAAAGCAGAGCGTACCGATATTTCAGCATGGATTAATCATCAGCTGGTTTTAATAGAATGTTCAAACAATCTTGTTTTATCTGGCCCAAGGAGTTACTTGGCAAAGCTGTGCCTTGCATACTTACCTATTTACCTGGTATGTATGCTGGCAAAAATACACATTTTTCTTAAAGAGGACTATTCCTATTTTTAAGGCTTTTAAACATTTTTGGCCCCAAGAAACTTGTGTACTAGCTATACTGTACCTGTCTACTGAATCAACTCACACACCAAACCTTGTCTGGTTTCAATAGCCATTACAACAGTTTCTATTTATTCATTTATTTATTTATCTTTTATTGTACTCAAACATTTTTTTTATATCTTAATGAGAATGGAAATAAATCCTACCACTTTACACAAAATAATACAGAAATGACAATCCATCCTTTGTTTAAGGTTTTGCTCTAGTTTTACCCTTATAATGTAATGTTTGGAACAGCCTTAGAGATTTTACTGTACCTACTGGCCTGCAAGTGAATAAGAATAACTTCATATTTCAAGGGCAAATAAAAGCTTTCATTGATAGCATTTATTTTTCTATCTGCCTGTTTTTCAATAACAAATATGTAAATGAATGCACTTCTATGGCAAGCCTGGGTTCTTCCCTTCAAATCTCTTTTTGCAATACCCAACTAACTGGAGTTATTTGTGCCCACAGGGGACATGAAGAGAGGAGAGCTCTGGGAAGCTAACATGCTGGAAAGATGGTACGTACACTTGGGAAGAATATCACATGCATGGATTGCGGATGAATTGATATTTACCAATGTCAAGTAAAATGTTCAGAAGTCCCCACAAACCATGTTCATTCTCAAGCTAGACCTGAGAATTCCTTCACTTTCCTCAGACATTAAAAACTGCAGAAGTGTTACTTAAATGTGTATTTTTGAAGGTGTAGGGAACTTGAGCATGATGATTTGTAGCTCAAATAAAAGTGCATGAAAGCCTTTTCCAAGTATTCACTTATGAGATTTTTTTTTTGGTCAATGAAAAATGTATCACTTAAACTGCATACAAATAGGCTATTGTAATTGGCCAAGAATTTTTAATGTAAGAAACAAAGATAAACAAAATGGTCAGAATAGGCTCCTGTAGCCTCATTCTGCAGTGCAGTGTGCAGAGCTGTGCAGAGTGAACAAATCATTTACCATGACTCAAAATAAACAACGTGGTCTCATTCGCAGCTCGTCATATATTAAAGCTTGAACAGAAGCCCTCGACGTCACTATACCAACACAGAAGGAGTCCTTTGGCATCACTACTGGATGCCTTAGGTATCCCCATGAACTTCAACAGAAACCCTCAGGATCTTTATGTTGATGCCAAGGGTAAATGGCTAGAGGGAAAGGTATATCTTTTTAGTTCGTGAATAGCGAAATACAAAAAACTGCGTTTAATTTTATGAAATCATTACATTTATATTTTACATGTGTAATTTTAGTTATGTTAAGATATGGCAATATACACTGTTCCCTTTACCCTTGATGTCTATATATCATGTTTACCCTAGGTATCAACATAAAGATGCTGAGAGTTTCCACTGAAGTCTATGGGAATACCTAAGGAATCCAGAAGTGACGCCAAAGGACTCCCTCTGTGTCAGAATAGTGATGCAGTTGGGAGAGACACCAGGTTGAAATAAAACTTATTGAGCTACCCACTTCAGCAGAAAATAGCTATGGTCACATTAAGAAAGACTACAACTGTGAAATATGCAATACTAAGTCTAAAACAAATTTGGCCTGTTATCAAGTATGCCATACCCAGATGGCCTTATTTTACTTATTTTTCACCAGGTGCATCTTGGTAAAATACAATGCTTCTCCTTAGAGATTGCTCAGTTGGTTCATTATACATTATATATACTGCTTCATTATACCAGTGCATTCATGTGTGTAGAAAACCTTGACAACCTTATAGAAAAGCCAAAGAAGGAAAGTGTACAAGCCACAGGAACAAAGCAGCTTGGATACTGTGCGTTTGAATGAAGGCCAAACACTCTCCAGAAGTTTCATTCAGGCAAAATAATATGCTGCACCTGAGTGCAGTGAAGAGAATGAAAAGTTCTCAAAATGTAAAGAAATGTGAACCACTGGCTAATGATGATATATTAACTGAAACACACAACAAGAACAGGCGCATGCTGCATGTTAGTGGAAGAAGAATATGAGGGGCCTGACTCACCGTTCTTCCTCTCAGTCAGCGGGGGCAGCTGGGCACTGGTCGGGAGGCTCATCTTCTTTGCGCTGTCAGAGAGACGCTCTGCCTTGGCACAGCTGTGCTGCCCCGTGTTCTCATCCTGGGCGGGCGGCTCAGTGGCCACCGCTCCATTCATTGCCATGGACGCGGTCTGGATGGCCTCTCACACGGCTCACCACAATCAGTCCTGCTGTCCACACACACAACAGCACGTGTCACATGATAAAAGGACAGAAATCCCATAGAAATACAGTGGAAAATAATCGGAATAGAAAAGGACTTATTCACCCTGTCAGCAGGAATACGAGCAGACAGTAGGCAATATACATGACTAAAACAGAGTCAAAAATAGTCAAAACATTAAAATGTACTTCATGTAACCTGGAAAAAGACATGACATAGAAATCTGCAATGTCCTTTTTATAAATTTCACAGGTTAATGCTCCAATATCAGTGTCTGTGTAGATTTAAGAAACGAGCCTGTTCTTCTTTATTTGTTTTCATTGTGACAGTTCACCCTTCATGCTGTTCCAGCACAGAAAATCTCTTTGTTTTGTTTTCCACTGAATCAGTTTTTAGCCGGAAGACATTCTGCAGTTCCCAGAACATGTAGCTTAATCAGATGTTATTTACAAACCTTAAGCACAGTTTTTGAGCCTATGAACATGTCTTAAAGAACTTCAGCCAACTTATTAATTTACAGAATGTACAAAGTGCAGGCCTTTGCATGGTCTCCACCTGTCAGTAAATATTAAACACCCAAGTTCAGAATTCGGTAGCTTTAAGAGCCCCCACAGTGTGACTGTGTGAAACATGATGAGGTCTTCATCTTCTGTTGGACAGGCCAATCCTTCTCTATGACAAGCTTGGGTACAGTACATCATCTACAGAAACAAACCCCATAGGGCCCAACAAACACACATCTCTGTTTTCTTTAATAAGCTGCGTTTAGAAAGCTATTTAAATTTGTAAAGACCAATAATTCATTCAGTCACTATATGCAATAAAAGCAGCTACATTGTCAGGGCCTTGTGGGCAGTTTATTACATGTTTGGGTGGCCAAAACCTGAAGGAAATTTGATGGCAGCTTAAAAAAAGTGATATTACAATCCCTAAAACAGTATTGTTTTTTCTGCTCCTTCAGCAATCAGTTAATTTTTTTCTACACAGTCATACAATCCGGGTCAACACATGTCCTCCCTCTGTAAGCAAAGTTACCTAAGGACAACGCTAGAATAGAAATGCACACAACATTTTGCAAGACAAATAAAAAAGTTATTTCTCGTCGAATCTAATTGAGGAGAACTGGCTATACCTAATGGCACTATGAGTATTTTGTGACTTAATCACTGTAGTGTTAATAAAGGAAAATTTTTTGAAAAGAAGTCAAGACCAATAATCAGCCTCCTCAATTTTCAGCCCAGCAGCCATCACAGATACATACATACATACATACACACACACATACATACATACATACATACATTCGTGTGGGTTTTTGATGTTTTTTTTTTCTTTGGTACAAACAAAAACTCAAGGGGAATACTGTAAGGGAAAAACATCGAACAATATAAGAGATAGATAGATAGACAGACAGACAGACAGACAGAGATAGATAGATAGATAGACAGACAGACAGATAGAGATAGATAGATAGATAGACAGACAGACAGACAGACAGAGACAGACAGATAGATAGATAGATAGATAGACTGAGTTACATTATTTCAAAAGGCGACGTGGTGCTTGCAGAAAGCAGTATGTTTATTGTGCCATCATATGTCATAATTTTCTTAAGACAGGAAGGGGCAGTACCATTTGCAGGATAGTGAGAGATTTCATTTGAATGTGGGCAGCCACCAGATGCCAGTGAATAGTGTGGCATGAACAGGCGAGCAGCAGTATTCTTGACCAGCTGTACTAGTCTAATGGGACAGGCCAGTAAGCTGGCCAGCATGACGTACTGTAAGAATAGCCCAGATGAGAGATAACAAGGGTTTGTACGAGTAGCTGTGTATACATTCAGACAGTATTTCAACAGGAATCATAAAGCCTGTAATGGCTAGTATATTGGCTTGATCAGAGGTCAGAAACATGTTCCTGGTACATTGTCACATTGACCCAGAAGGACATGAACCTTGTTTCCTGACAGACACCAGTGGAGCACTAGGGGGAAAAAAACAACCAGAGAGATTAAGGGTTAAATAAGTGCATAAGAGCCTATGGTTCAAGTGCCACAGGCACAAATTTTCTTTTTAATACTGATATGTGTGCCACTGATTGTTTCAGTCCACAAGCAAGTCTGTAATTCAAGAACTAGCTCAGCTCAGCTATTATAATATTTGCAAATTCATGAAAAAGTTGCACAATATAATTTTTACATTTTTAAAAAACATTTTTTTTACATTTGTATTTCATATTAAGATTTCGTATGACTAAGGAATGTATAAACAAAAGTAAAAAAGTATAAACATTTTTTTGACTGGTACATTTTGTTTGTTTGCAAATGACAGAATTTATGCTTGCATTAAACAGACTCAAGAATTACTGTTCACTGAAAAGAGTTAATTAAACATTTATTATTTTAAAAGTATGCGTATAGTACCTTGTATTAAGCAATATACTAATATAAACTCTTCCCACTGGAAAGTTCCAGGTGAACTTGGTTTAGATTGTACTGTTAAGACTATATTGCCAAGGCCTTGATCAAACCCAGAAACTTAGCAACTGACTGTGGCCATATTAGCCTTAGCATGGCTCACATGCTTTTATAAAAGTAGTTTGTGTGGTGCATTATAAAATAATAAACATACAGCCTCAGGTTGATTGCAAAACATTTTCTTACATTGACAGAGAAATTGAAGCATAGAAAAAAGAATGAAAAAGTCAGGTATTGATAAAAAGGAGTATATTTAGACACATAGTTCTTTATATAAACCAGTTAAGGAGATGGGCGGCTCAAATTCATGTATAAATGGATTGTAGTGACACAGTTCTTACTTATGTTTTTACCTTAATTTACAGTTTACAGGTTTCTCCCTGGTATAACCCCTACTGAAAATAATATCCATATGTAGCTATCTGGACCCTTATATTGAAGTCATTATTCTTTACTTATACTGTTTTTTATTCTAGATGTTCCCTTTTCCCAATTTGGAATGCCCAGCTGTATTCATAGGGCCCACTCAGTATTTAAACATGTCAGCACAGCACAATGACAGCGCAGACAAGCTGTCCCCCGAACTGTGTTCTGCCAACTGTGGTTTATTAAAGTTACTATTTTAAATTAACCATACTAAATCATATCAGACTTAGGAAACGTCTCCTATTAATGCTGCCATATGGCTCTTGAGTGATTGATGGATGGACAGCTAAATGGACTAACAGGAAACATCCTCAGTAGTTTGTTGCATAACCTCTTCAAAGGGAAGTATGAATGAATACTCATGTATCGATCAGCCATTGAAATTATTTTGTGTGAATTAGAACAAGGTCACTGCATATCTTAAGTCTCCTTCACTCCTTCACAGCAGCATGCAATGATATGCATGTTTGATTTTAATAGCTGTCTGGACAGACAATTTGCGGATATTTGAGATGAGACCTCACACTCTGCAGATATGGGCAGAGAATTTAAGGAGGGAAAGAAACAGGATGCGCATGTAAACACGCGTGGAGGGAACAATAACAAACCAACCCTTGACTTCAGACACAAGACAACACTTGAATTATGTTCAATAAACGAAGGGCAGAGAGCACCCTCTCTTTCCAGCTCAGAAATGCTCTCTTTAATGGACCTTAACTGATGGGCGAAACTTTAAAGTCCACCCTGAGATGGAATCCTGGCAATTTACAAGGGAGTGACAGCTGGACCTGGGGAAGCTCTGACAGTGGTCTGCGGCCTAAGGGACGGTGATTCCATTGAGCCATGTGCCTGTGCCTTGCCTAGAGGGGGTAGGGAGTCTGAGTGGCTCATGGTATAAGAAACCCCTAATCTACACAATAAACTGAGAGCAATCTTCAAAGACTTATGTTACTGCTTGATCGTATCTGCACTGAGTGAAGTGCAGCCTTAAAGCACAATTAAGAGCTGACACATGTGCTTTAAATGCAATTAAAATGTAGGGACCACATATAGATAAATTATTTTACATATTGGTGCCAGAATGATCATTTCCTTCAAATCGCCCTGCAGTCACTGATTAATAACATACATAGATTCGTTAATTTCCTGTTGTTTTAAATGTCTAAACATTACATAACTATAAACTCTGCAGTCTCCACTATACATTGCATCAGAGGGAAACCTAACCCATAGTTAGCTCATGCAAGGACATGGTTCCTGCTACAAATGTGATTTTTTAACTTCCTTTGTGTTTTTTTCACTGTGACAAGCCAAGAAGATGTTTAGAAGGTTATCGTTTATTGAAGAAGTTTATTGTGATCAATATCATATAGAGGAGCAGTAAGTCATACAGAGGAGCAAAAAGGAGAACATCACTCAAAAATGGAATTAAATGGAAAATTGTCTGACCACCGTTAATAATTTTAAAAAATGTTCAACATTTGAAAACCTCCTCCACTCAAAAATGTGTTTTTATGGTTAACTTATAATTAACTAAATCAAAATAAAACCAAATTTTTTGCAGAACTTGAAAAACTCGGAATGAACACGGACAAGCAAAATTTGTGATGTCACAAATATGTGGAACCTATCATGGTGCAATATGCGAAGATATGCAAATTACAGAAACCTGACCAGTGTTATTGTTGTTCATCTGTTGAACATGGCATACTGCACAGTTCTAGGATGCAATCCCAAGGTAGGAACTTTGTTCTACTTGTTACCCAAGGATCTTGTTCAAAAACAAAAAAGGGTGGAATTTGTTTATAAAAATTGCGAGGATATACTTGACAGAATAGAGTAAATCCATATTTGTAGAAGTCATTTACAGATGACAGACTTCCAAAACTCATGTATAAGTCAGTGGGTTTCGCAAAGAAATGGTTTTTAAACCAGATGCCATGCCTAGGCTACTTTTTACCCCAGGACCACAGCAGCAAGTGGCAGTCAACATGTACGTATTTATCTATTTTATTGACTGATGTCTGAAGAAGGCAACTTTTGCTATTGAAACTTTTCTTAGATATCCACTTTTGGAGCTCATTTCTAAACAAGTTGTTATCGTTGGCTGGATTTGTTTACTAAAGGTGTGCAGCTACCAAACCCACAAACTACACATTGGTCATAGGTATGAAAATTGAACAGCACTGCAATTTGGCTGTTGGTAAGCTGAGCCAGGCACAGATAACATAAGAAGAGAAAAGCTTTATATAGCTCAGCAAAGTCATTATTGTGATATAAGTCACTCTAGGCTCAGATATTGAAATCCATCTGCCAGTGACCAATGTTGCCTTACTACACATATCTACAGTAGCTTAACCTTCTCCAAAATCAATCAATTCAAAATAACTTTTTAATTTAGAATGTTTTCCTTTTTTTCAAGTAGAGACATCAAGTAGAGACATTCTGCCCTCCTCATGTATACAGGGGGAGGGGTTACAGATAGTAATAGAATCATAGTATATAAAGTGCCATAGTGAGGAATCAGACCCCTGGCCCCATATTAGTCGAGAATTCAAAGAACATGGCAGCATTTTTCTATACATCTCCAGGCCTGCTAAAAAAATGATTACACACATAAGGGCAATGCAAAAGGAAATACTGAGGTAGCATCTGTCCTGATGGTAGCAATCTGATTATAAAAAGCAGTTGTGGGCAAAGCAGTGCCAAGTCAAACAGGCATGTTTTAGATCCCATAGACAGTGACATACACCAAATGGCCAAAAGTATGTGGACACCTGACATCCAATACCTCATCCAAAATTATGGGCATTAGTTTGGCGTTGATCCACCCTTTGCTGCTATAACAAACTCCACTCTTCCGGGAAGGCTTTATACTAGTTTTTGGATTTTTGAGGCTGGGATTTGCTTCCATTCAGCCAGAAGAGCATTTGTGAGGTTGGGCACTGATTAGGCGATTAGGCTGGCTTTCCAATTGATCCCAAAGGTGTTGGCTGGGGTTGAGGTCAATGCTCTGTACAGGCCAGTAAAGTTCTTCCACACCATTCTTGACAAACCCATTTCTATATGGACCTCGCTGTGTGCCCAAGGGTATTGTCATGTTAAAACAAGAATGGGCCTTCCCCAAACTGTTGAGGAAGCACAGACTCGTCTAGAATGTGTTTGTTTGCCGTAGAATTAAGATTTGCCTTCACTGGAGCTAAGGGATTTAGCCCAAACCATGAAGAACAGCCTCAGATCAAGGGGTGTCCAGATATTTTTGGTCATATAGTGTATCTAGATGCCACAACTTAAATGATCAGCAAACCTTCAAACAGTGGAGGGATCAATACAAATATGGCATCAGGGTGAAGTTTCCCTTGAATTCCATGTAGTTTTATAGAGTAGACCACTATATAGTATAAACAAAGGCAGATGTGTAAGAACACATTTTCCTGAGTGGGACATACAGCAGATACTACATAGGTGCTAAAAACATTTTTTGACAGTGCAGCTGATCCAGTGTATTGATGTATTGACCCTTAAAGCCCACTCTTCACTATGGAAACATTTAACATATTTTAGTAGTTTAATAAAGGTTTTCATCAAATATCGACAGTAAATATATGAAAATAATACAATTACATGTAGCTCATATTCAAAATACATCTGTATGTCACTCACTATTATGCTCATGCTGTCCAAATGTTTGTTCTATTTTATATTTCCTAACACAATAAAAATAAAAAATTATTACTACTTGTTTTTTCTTCATATACAAATACAGAATAGCAGGATGATAATCAACCAGTGTCAACCTAACCAAAATTGATGGTTGTTAAGCCATCTTCTAATAGGCTTAGGCACTCAAATTACCTAAGGGGTGAGTTAATTAAAGTATCATAAGTTCTGTTAAATAAATTAATAAAAGGTCTTACCAATATAAGCAAGCTAAAAGCTTGAAGCTTGATACAATCACACTGTGAGTAATGGTCTAATGGTCTTATTATAGGGAGAGCAGTAGAGCTGTTGGTATGACAAGCTCTCAGAAAGTCATGACATTTTAAAAGGGCACTGAACTGAAACCGATGAAAAATGTTATTACTTTTATTTGTCTGCAAATGAACAGTGTATAAATCATGAACACTTTAAAGAGATATAGCATATGAATGAACACCCACACATTGACAGAGTTGTTTTCAGTTTGTTCTGTCTGTTTTAGGTGAAATATCCAATGATTTAACCCCACTGTACGCTGATTAGTATCACCTCAAATGTACAGTATGTACCCTTTTCTTTTTAAAGCAAGAGAGAACATCAAAGGGTTGCAGTTGAGGTAGTTCCCTGCATAATCATCAGTGTAAGACGTAGCCGAGTTCAAGTTTCAGAACAGCTGATCCCTGAGTGTTCACTGCTCAGATACGGTGTAATGGAACTTTCAGAGAATCATCTTCGGGCCAATCATTTCCATCTTGACCAAGGCCAGATGCCCTCTCCATCCAGAGATTATTTCACTCCTGATACTGTTTGATCTGGAATGTTTTGTTTCTTTTCTTCTCTTTTTCAGACCACCAGTTGCGCTGAACTATTGCCAGAATTATGGGAGGTTTTCATTTACTTTCATATTAATGCCACACAAAAAGGGGGGTTATCCCAGGACTCCCAAAATGACTTGATAATTAACTGTGAAATTCATATGCATAATTATTTCTCTCTGAAGAATAACAACCCCAGATAACTGGTGCATCTTGTTCTATGAACAGCAAAGAGCATGACGGTAGAGAGAACAATTATCTGGAAGCACTCGCTGTCTTTACATTTTATTAATTTAGCATAGTTACCATAGTTGTTCGAGAACTGAAGGACATACAGTTAGGAAACTCAGTGTAATTTTTGGCATGTCCAATAATTTAATGTGTATTAGAAAAAGTTTATAGAGCTGAGGGCGATAGATATAACACAGTGTGGTTTCCTTTGGGAAGAGGGCCAGTACTAATCCAAATCCGGTGTGAACGCACCACAACATCACTGTAAACTAACAAAAACCCAGCACTGTCGTGTTACTGCATTCATTTTTTTTACATGAATGTATTATTTGTAGTACATTAAGGTGGGCCCAGTGGCCCTGATGCTTTGAAGCAGCTAGCTACCTTGAACTAACACACTTCCAATATGTCACAATTTCACAAAGAATGAGAACTCTGCATTCGTCTAAAGGCATAAACCCAGTCTATTCTGAAGAGCAAGCTGCAGTAATGGAAATTGAAGGAGCAAGGCATTAGAATGGGCAATGTTAGGAAGTAATGTAAACCTCTTTTATAGGGCTTATATATATCTGTCATACCTGCCTTGTACATTACACTTTTCATACATTTAAGAAAGGTATGTTTTATTTTTCTCTAAACCTTGGCAAAACTAAAATCTTTGTCCCCAACCACCTAATAGGGAGGACCCTACTCTTACCTCCCATGAAACCACACGCATGTTACAATGGAAAAGCCAGTGTAAAAAGATTTGTTTGAAAGTAAATAGACATGCAAATAATAAAAAAGATACAGGCTTCACATACACCCCGATTTGCGGGACAAGTTGTTATTAAATGACTTTTTAACAGAGCATTTGGCAAGATTTAGAGCTTTTGCCATTCTATAATAAACAATGGCATGGCTATATTGAAAATATTTACTTAATTCTCCAAAGTGACTTATGGCAACATTGGCTACTAAATAGAATGTCATGAGTGTTATGGCGTCAGGTGCCACAGCCTGTATAAATATTCTCTGTACACTTGTTTATAGGAAAACCCCATCTGGCTTTGGCTAGCAGAGTCAGACATGCCAGTGACCCCAGGTTTTTCTAATGGAAAATATAACACAAGTGTTTGCTAAGCTGGGATAACTACAGCAGTCAACTGTCAAGTGACAGACAAGACAACCCTGTAAAAGACTCCAGGGCTCCACATCTGAAACCAAGCCCTTAAAAAAGAGTCATAAGAATGTTTGGATTTTAAACAACAATCCAGATAATTCCAGTAATGCAACTTTCCGCTCAGTAAATTTACAAATATGTTTGCAGTAGAAACATCAACCTGAAAGTATTGATGCAGGGAGGTCATCACTGTGCACAATAAAAACAATGCAGATATTGATATCATTGTGTTTCCATCTCGTTAGTCACATTACCTTCTATTTAAAAGGGAGCAAAGGAAGGGAGCATACTAAAACACCAGAAAAGGCTAAAAAAATGCACTTTCAAAAATGCACAGATTTTAAGCGATGTTTCAGTTTAACTATCTCTTTATTTTAGAACTTTGAATTATTCTGAGGTTATTTCACAAATGTCTGTAGGGTTATTAATTTGAAAATACATTAAACAACCCAAACTTTTAGTTACTTCTACCTTTTTTATGAACAATTTGGTTTAGTCTAGAAAGTGTACTAAAAGCTGCATGTGACAGTTGATGCATACAGACCTGTAGTGTAACTTATGTGAGATTAGCTATGTAAACTGATGGATAATGTTGAATGGTAAAACGTTTAAATAAATACAGATAAGGACAAAAGCTCTTCTGAGCATAGCATGGTTACAGAAGAGAGCACAATATTTGCTGATTAGTTTATTTTAAATGGAACCTTCCGCAGATTATCTACTTATTTACAATCATTAAGCTTTCATACGGTAATAAATATGCCTGTCTCCATAACAGATGCCTACAAAGTCAAGTCAACAGCATTCATAATCAATGTTATCTTATAAGAGATTGAGCAGTTTATTTAGCTGTGTATGTAGTTTGGGACATAAATTTGTCTGAATGCTACTCGTCCAAGTCATTCATGTTTGTACAGTTGTTTAAATTAGAGTAACAACTATTGTAAAGGATATACTGACATTCTTAAAACCAGGACATACCATCATTCACGGCTATTAATTGAGTTGCTGTTGTGCGTACTGTTAACGGCACATCTATACATCATTATACTTTCGCTATACATGGAAATGAGAATGATTGAAATTTATGTAATTTAGTTTTTTTTTTTTATGATTATTTAAATTACATTTGCATGTCAAGCTGTTTTCCAAAATGTAATGAAGCTATTCACTGTGTGTGTGTGTGTTGTAAATTATGTGTCTTTTAGGACAGAAAGGAATCACTGCTCATGCAATGTGGAAGGAGCACACGTTCTGCTGCACTATTCCCATATTGACATTGTGACATTGTGATGGCATGGTTATAGTATCGTTGTCAACTGCAAAAGTAACATTTTGAATTTCATAATTGCTGCTGAAGTTGACAACAGGGGCCATACTTGATGACTTGACGTTACTGAAGTAGCCAAGCATGGCAACTGTACAGGAACATGTAACAGGTGACCAAATGGCAAGGTGCCATGAATGGATATCAGGACTGTTTGTTTCAACATAACACAGATAGTAAATACTACACTGGCAGAGAACCACAGATAATTCCTATGGACACATGCACAAGAATGTTCAGAGAAGGTGCACCTTTGTACCTTATGCAAAGCATAACAGATACAAGGACTAGATAAGAAGCTACCCTAGGGCCCTGTGCTGTGGAGCTGAACCAGTTGTTAAGCTGAAATGAGGAAACACGGAAGTCAAACATCTGAAGCAACCGTAAACCAGACCCAGGAGATGACACTAGGTGACAGCAGAGCAAAACAAATGCGGTAAAATAAATCCAGTTTTACTTACAGTATAAAACCTACCCAAAAAAGAAATAAATCTGAGAAAACTGTGATGAAATTCAAAATGTCAACTGAATACAACAAATGTGAAGTTATTGTGAAGTTATTCCCATGTCATCCCCCTGCTCACTGACCTCCACCGGCTGCCTGTTATGGCTCGCATCAAATTTAAGACTTTGGTGCTTGCATACCAGGCAGCTAAGGGGGTCACCACCAGGATACATCCAGAGGATCATCAAAACCATACACACCAGCCAGACCTCTCCGTTCTGCCACCTCTGGACGCTTGGCATCTCCCCCTCTTTGTGTCTGTACTTCCCGCTCGCGTCTGCTGTCTGTCCTGGCCCCTCGCTGGTGGAATGACCTCCCCGTGGCGGTCAGAACAGCAGAGAATCTGACTACCTTCAAACGCAGACTAAAGACTCATCTCTTCAGGCTGCACCTCTCCCCACCCCTCCCTAGCCTATAGTTTAGCTCAATGTACCTAGTTAGGCTAATGCGATCACGTTAGTTTTTATTTGGCAGGATTGTTTTTGTCTGATTCTGATTAGGCAAATGTGATTTCAGTGCTAGTTTGTACTTGGCAGGATTGTTTGTTTGTTTGTTTGCTGAACAGGTTACCCTACAGGGTTGGAGTCCTGATCTATGTGGTCACTTCTGGCACTACGATCTTTACTTCACTCTAGTGTGTTTCTTTTGCACCTCTGCACCTTGAACTAATGCACTTGTTGTACGTCGCTCTGGATAAGAGCGTCTGCTAAATGCCTGTAATGTAATGTAATGTAATAAAAATGACATTTAATGAAATGTGAACAATAGAGTGAAAGTGACAAAATGATATACGTTGACACAGATGTTCTTTTCATTTACTATTTTCCTTACCTTATTTAATTGCTACTCTTCAATTAATTTATTAATTATGACATTATTCTCCATACACTGCAAATGAGATGACAATGACCACATTTTCATGCACATAATTATTTAGATCATATTTGGAAAACTCAAGTACTTCACTTACAATGCAGCCCTTGTTAACACCTTATTGCAAAAAGCAAAAGCAATATGTGAAATCAGAATAACATAGGTTGCATATGTCTCTAATAACCCACACATGAAATGCATGTAAACACCTTCTTCCATGGACAGCAGAAAAGATGCTGAGTTCAGTCAAACCACATAGTGTCATGGTTTTAGGTGTTGTCACCATTTATTTTCTTTGTCTTAATGGCTATCTGTTTTTTCATGTGCCTTTTCTTCAGTTATTACGGCCTTTAAGTTTTCTTGATTGATTTCCTTGATTGAATTATACGCGTGCAAATCTGTTTACGATTTGCACCTGTTGGCGTTCTATTTAAACCCCAAGCAAACTGATAAGCTTTGCTTTAGTGTCAACCTATGTTACACGATAGCTGGTAACTTAGGCTGTTCTGGTAAGAGTTCTAGTTTCTGGTTCAGTACTAGATCAGTACCTCTTTTGCGTCCTTTGTCTTACGCAAAGAGTTACTGCGGAACTTAATTTTGAGTTTGTTGGATTGTGGGCTACAGGTTAGCACTACTTTCTTCACTCATTTCTCCTCTCTCTCTTGTGGTTCTTTTGACAGTCCTCTGTGCGAGGGCTGTTTTCTTAAAGTTCTCACGGTTACCATTCTGTTCAGACTGTTGTTTTGTTTTTGTACTCTCAGTACTCCTTAAGCCTTAGTTCTTCACCCTGTATTTGGGTCATTAAAGCTTTTTCTTTGGGATAGTCTCCCATAGGAGTTTTTTTTCTTTTTCCCTATCCTTCGTCTCTAACGAGACTTAGTGGTTATTCCGCCCCAGGTGGTTAACTTAAAGTTCCCTGCTCAGTCGCGTTTGGTCTCCCTAATTCCCCACTCCATCACACAAAGGAAAGTAGACACAGGTGGAAGACCCTGAAAGCAATTGTATTTTGTCGCGCTGCCAACGTTAACTAATGCGATTTAATAACAAAGGTTAAAGATAGGACGGTAGATGGGAAATCTGGTCATAGATCTGCACTTACACAGGGTCTAACACTATAATATGTAGAGACAGTGACAGTAATAGAAACCTATGGGAAGCACATCAGAACCAGGAAGTATAATTTTTCTCTCAACAGACATTTTCAGTTAGGATTAGTGTTCTTGGTCACGTCTAATGGTAAACGAACTGCATTTATATAGCGCTTTCATCCAAAGCGCTTTACAATTGATGCCTCTCATTCACCAATTCATACACACGCTCACACACCAACGGTGAAAGGCTGCCATGCAAGGTACCAATCAGCTCGTTGGGAGCAGTTAGGGGTTAGGTGTCTTGCTCAGGGACACTTCGACACGCCCAGGGAGGGGGATCGAACCAGCAATCCTCCGACTGCCAGACAACCGCTCTTACCTCCTGAGCTATGTCGCCCCCTAATCGTCTAATCACATGTACAATGAGGAAAGCACAGAGCAGTAATGTAAGAAGGCTACATGAAGCCCATAGAGACAGTGCATAATGTGTCATACAATGAAGGCTACGTCCATGATGGGGGAAAACAATCTGAAAAAAAATCTGTTACACTCCATATCGTTATTATTGGCAGTCGGTGGATTTCCAAGATTGTGAAAAGGACAAATGTTGTTGTGTGGTGAGCTGTACAAATAACATGACCAAGAACCCTGATCTGAAGTTTTATGTGCTCCCACACAAAAAATGAATGAGCCAATGAGGAGAAAAAAGTGGATTCCGGCCATTAGACGTGAGGGAAAACGAGTATTGTTCAGTTTGAGCCTGAACTATTTTAAGCAGCACAAACTGGCATGTTGACAAAATAGCTTACATATTACAAATGTACCAAAACTGAATAATATTGCAGCTTCATCATAATCATTTTAATATATTTTGGACATAGAATTATTCTGTCTTCAGCATGAAGCTTATGCGACTGAGGAACTGAGGAATCATTCAATTTATATAATTCTAATTGAAACATGGATATAAATAAATGGTCTTTAATAATGAAATGATTATAAATAAATAAATGATGAAATCATGACATGTTGTTTAATTTCAACTAATTTATGTATACTTATTCCGCTATAAATGCACCTTAGACCAGATGAACATGGCATTGTATGCCGTAACATCACAGGACTTTTACCATGATTCCCATCCTACTGTCTTAATTCTGCACACACTGTAACACAAGGCAACGATGTGAGGTTGCACAATACATGAATACATGACAATGATGAGGGACAAACATTTGCATGTGTTAGCCGCCAACTAGAAGAAGAGTGGGTCGCCATGGATGAAGAGCAACGGGTGGTAGTTTTTGTTAGTGCCTTTAACCTATAGCCTATGCACAAAACAACACATTAAAAAAAGAAATTGGGCACGTTGATGGATGGGGTCGACAAAGCCAAAACGGGTTTATGAAAAATCGAATCTGCCATTAACATATTATTAGCATAACTTCTGTATAGGATACTGCTAAAATCTGATTGGCCAACAAATTACTTTAATGTACCTGTCACACTACAGGAGCAATGACGAAAATATTAAACATGTTTGAAAATGATCCGCTGGTCCCAGACTGGATCGGGAGACCGGGACAGAAAATAATAGGAGCACGCTGACCCTTTCACACTATACTCTGATCTTTGTCAGGGACACCAAAATTGGCTGTAATATCTCATAGTGTACGCCCAGCCTTAGAAACACATTTCAGCTTCTCTTTCTTAATCCTGTGCATTACATCATATGGTTGTAGGCCAGAATAAATACTCATTTCAAAATGAATATCTTTGTCTGTGTGCTAATAAAAAATGGTTTCCCTCAGAAGAATAGAAGTGATTTTTAATTTTAACATAATGGACTGAGTTAACATCAATATATGAGTGAAAATATTTTTATTTTTCTGTCAAAAATGGATGGAGCCCAATGGAGAAACAGGCTTTTTGAGCGACAATCACAGATATCAGCAAGGGGTGACATTATATCCAGTGCTAAGGTTGAGAACAGAAAGCTGGCCCCTTGGACTAACACCACAAAAATGTGATTATTTGCATTTTACAAGAGTAGATGAGTTCTGGTCTTGCTCTCTGTATTCATAAGCAGGTTGAACTAATTTGACAAATATGTACTATGAGAGCACACATTGTGGTGAGTTGGGGAACAATAATTGTTTCAGTGCATCTGTCCAATCCATCTGCTTAGGGAACTGGGCTTGTAACCCATAGGTTGAAAGTTCGATTCCCATGTAGGACACTTCCGTTGTACCCTTCCTAAATTGTTTTAGTATATATCCAGCTGTATGAATGGATGCTGTTTAAAAATGCAGAAAACTTTAAGTGTAATTTGTTTTGGATTAAAGCGTCTGCTAAATTCCCATAATGTAATAAGTATTCTGTGGTTAAATAAATAAAAGAGCACATTTCCCTTAACTTCTTGGAGGGCTCTGGTAAACACCAATCAGTTTCCATACCACAGAAGTCCTGTCAGTTTGGTCACAAAAAATGAAATCACTCTAAATCATGAATTCTTTGAACAGTGCCTACTCTTCCAGGTGAAAGTAGCAGCATATAAGCATATAAGCATTTTATTTCATTCTGAACATGATTAAAATTTGTTACACTCTTTTATATCTTAAAATCAACAAAGACAAACAGGTCTGGTCAGAGTGTAGTTATTGTCTATGATGAGATAGCCATGACCTGAAAGCTAAGTAAACTCCAAGTACACAAAGATCTTTCAGAAGTGTTTTTTCCTTCATTTTTTCAATATTGAACTTATGAACACTTGTGTAGAATTGAAATGCTTGAAGTTAATGTTACTTGGCACAGAGAACCATCCATTTTCAAGGGAAAATCATTAGCCAGTTCAGTGCGTTTTTTAGTGCTGTAAAGAGGCCTACATAATATGCACACTGTTAACAAAATCTATTACAAGAAAGCTAAACAAATAGTTTGCCCATTTCTTTGAAGATCAGTATGTTTTAAGACAATGAGCTGATTGTAAAATGTTTGTTTTACTCATTAAACAAGCAATGTGTGATGTAGCCTAAGTAATCTTTTGATGACATGCATTATTATACTTCAAAATGTTTACAGGGATATAAGATGTTCCGTGTCATCTGTGATGAAGAATTCTGTTACGCTGCAGCCATGACAAAACGCCAGTCTCATACATGCATATTTTATGAAGCATACACGTTCCATTTTCAGTGATACAATTGAATACCTTCTACCATAATTGTTTTTGTAGTACAATCATCCACTATCTGACAGCTTTCTTCTAATAGCTACGTGTCCTGTGTTAACCTTATGCTGCAGTGATTTGGTCAGTGCTAGTTTAACAAGACTCCCGAATGCCAACCAATTGCCCTGGTACACCACACGTACCCAGATGGCATGATGAATAATGCGCAGTGTGTTTAACTTGTTAAATACAAAGAAGCCATGTTATCTAAATACATAAGATAATATAAATACAAGAAACCATATAATCTGTTCCAAGGCTTGCAAACTCTTTGTGTGTGACATTTCTCATGAGTCTCCCCGTTTCAGCTCTGACACTGTGGGCTGGCACTAGCAATGTTTAAAAAGCTCCTGGAAAGTTTACAGTAGGTGTACTTCTCTTCAGTTTTTGTGTGACAACCTTTAGCGCACCATACCCATCATCATGAAAACAGCAGGGACCTCCCTGGAATCCTATCTCCTCCTGAGTTTCCATTCATACATTTGCACACAATACCCTTCAGCCTCCATTCTCCTCGGGAACGCGTTCCGTTTACAATTAATATGGCTTGTTTGTCAGACTGCAAGTTGTGAGACTACTGTGTACTCAAACACACGGCTTCTTTTCTGCTCTGTCCGTTGTCACAGGCCACTTCACCTCTGCAGCATTTCTGCCTGCCAGAGTGTTCCTTCCAGAGCAGAGCTGGGTAGCACTGGAATGCAACTGGCATCCAAACTCAAAATGTAGTTTCCAGAGAAAATATTGAAGCACAAATAAGCACATCCATAATGTACAAAGTGGAGAAAATGGGAGACCATCAGTAACTCATAAATACAAAAGTGCGGCGTCACCAAGAAGCCAGCAGGCCCGTTCATAATAAACACGTGTAAAGTTCAGATGAACTTTTCAACAATCAATATTTTAAAGGGCCACTGCAATACTACTGAGATAATAAGGTCCATTATTAATATGAACACCATATCCCCAATGAATTAAACAAGAATAGTTAATATTATTTATTTGATAATGAAAGCTATGATGCAAATAAAATTTGATGTAAAGAAAAAATCCAACCATTTTTTTGCGAATGCACTTGGCTATATATGTAATCTTATCACAGGAAACTGAGTGTCTGCTTCCACTTTTCAGGCCTTGGCTGAGCTGGAACATTGTTTGATACAGCACACCTGCAGCAGTCTACCACAAATCTAAACAACCTGTTTAAACATTTCAAAATGGTGAAGGTCAAACACACATTCCACTGACATGATATTTTATATCATGTTCCCTGAAATATATATTTTTATTTTTAGTTTATTGGTTTGAGGAAAAAGAAATACACAACCTCTGAGTGAAAATAATGTCAATATTTAATGTTCTATGTCTTTATTATATCTCTTTTAAATTAAGATTTTCATCTGTTTTTTAATCATAACTGAAATTTGTTTGAATAAACTAGATTCATTAGGTAAACTGTAATCTTAATACAATTTCGTGCGGGCAGCCTGTAAAATGTATACATGACATCAGTGCAATGAGTCAGTGACTCAGTTTTCAGTGAGATTTCCCTGGTAGCATGCATGCAAGACCTAAAAGGAATAGAATGTTGCACGTCATCACTTGTGACTCTGATGACTCCTATGTTGAGAGTTTTTTTTTGACTCATCATAGAAAATTATTCTCTGTGTGAGTCATGAAGGCAAACACAACCTTAAGAAGCAATACTTAGCTATGTGATGTAAGCTCACAAGCTTACGCAGTGTCCATATACTATGATGCTCTGTGAATAAAACCAGTTTGCACATTTTGAATGAGCTCCAAAATTCATAGTCTATCCTTATTGATGCATGCAAAACTACATTATAACATAACTTCACTGTGTTATGTGACATGAAACGGGGTGCTCCAACCAGTGTATAGTGCAATAAAAGTTAATGAAATATATTTGATTTCTATTTCATTCTAATGGGAGTTGGGATGATGGAATGGGAAACCTCTACAATATACAATCAAATAAGCTACTGTATACATTTTCTTCTCTTTTGACATAGGACACTAAAAGCACACCTCTCTACCGAAACAGTTGATCATTGTTTTTCCTGTGCCAACCTTTAAACGTACAGGTTTAACATAGAATGATTGATTTTGTGGCTAAAAAAACATTCTTTGTTCAGTCAGTGCTTGGCTGTGCACAGCTTCATGTGATCCCAATGTGAACATCAACCAACCAATCCATCTGTCACATACAATTTTCACAGAGCATAGTACTTCCGCAAAATAACTGCAGCTTTTACCCTCTCTCAAACCCAACCACAGTAAATCTATTTGGCAAAGTTGCAGGATATGCTTTTGCATTCACTGTAATCCTGTCATATTTTCACGTGGGTCCATTTTCAAAACTTAAACAAGTTACTGGAACAAAATACAGACCTTATTTTCACTTAAGCACCTTTCAATAAAATACATACTTTAAATACTTCACCCCAGACATAAGGGGGCTAATACACATACATTGTTATGTACCCTGTTGGCTGTCTTATATTGTATTGAAAAGACACTTTCATCAGGCTCCATTGGTGCAGTGACATCATTTCAGGGGATTGTTTTATTTTTGAGGGTGTGATTCAACTGTAATCACAGTTACAGGGAAGACAGAGTACAAGGGAATGACTCCCATATGGGCCCATGGGATAACTGGGTCAGCAACCCTTTTCTCTCTTAAGTGTGTGATGTAATAGTCTTTAAATACAAATTTACTCAGAAAAAAGGCAACCAGAGAAGGAAACGGTCACAGCGTGATAGTAATTGTGAGTGGCACAGAACACATTTTCTCCCTGCTCTGTGGTTTTAAAGTTGTGATTCTTATGAAAATTGGCAGTCTTACATGTCCCACAGAAACTCATTCTGCATTACCTCAGTACTTAAGTCCTAAAGTGTTTCAAAGTATAAAATAATGATGTTTTCTACTCTAATAATGTGACCATTAACGCATATAATGTAGCATAGCTTTATTTTATTTTTCTTTTTTTGTTTCTTCCGAAAGATAAATGAAAAACAATCATTATAAAACTTATATTTACGCTGCAAAGCTAATTAGTCTTATGCTTGGACAGATAGTACACGTACTGTAAATATACTAAGTAAATTAATTTTTAATTCTTGTTATTCTTGCTAATAGTTGGCAGTGATTTTCATGTAGGAAATGCAGGCTCTTATAGCTAAAATATCCTAAGTACACCAAACATGATGTTTTTTCTTTTTTTATTCATTATTGGCAAGAGAATGCTAGGTTAGTATATATGTATATGTACAGAAGGGTGACAAATTAAAGGAAAAACCAACATAAAGTTTCTAAGTAAGGTGTTGAGCCACCACAAGCCACCAGAGCTGCTTCTAGGTTAAATTCTACAAGTCTTTGGAACTCTACTGGAGGGATGGCACCATTGTTCCAAAAGATATTCCCTCATTTGGTGTTTTGATGATGGTGGTGAAGAGCGCTGGTCCATAGCACGATTCACATCATTTTTATACTCATCAAACCATTCAGTGACTCCTCGTGCCCTGAGGATGGGAGCATTATCAGCTTGGAAAAGACCCCTGCCATCAGGATAGACATGTCCCGTCATGGGATAAAGGTGATCACTCAGAATAACTTTGTATTGATTTTCAGTGACCCTTCCCTCTAAGGGGACAAGTAGACCCAAACCATGCCAGGAACAAACATTTCTCAGACATGGCTGACAATGTGATATTAAGAGGTTAAATCATCCCCCAGTAGGTATTAAGGGCTCTATTGTACATACACACACACACACACACACATTTAAATTCTTTATTTAGGTCCACGTTTATAAAATACATCACAAGGGCCCAAATACATTTCAGTTGCTGTCTGATGTCCTTCACTTGAGTAGCAGAAAGCATACCAGTAGGGATAAAGCAAACAAAATGCAGGTTAGACATTTGCATCTCAATTGCTCTGACAGGAAACATTAAGGGTACAAGAAACATCTTCTCCTCCATATACTGTGACTGCCTATAATGTAGGAAACTGAGCAATATTTTGCTAGCCGCTTTGCTCTCCGTTTTGCCAGCCCCATTATCCTAAGATCCACAAACCTGTGGACATGGCCAAGGCTTCCAAATATAAAACTAGAAGTTGACACTTATACCCTAGTTCTGTTATGGCTTGTTGTAATGGCTGGTATTTTAACTGTTTAGTAAGAAATGCTTCTTCTAGACTTGCATCGAACGCACAGTCTACTTCCAGTAGGAACACCTCTCTGTGGTCCTCAACAATCACAGTGGCCCAGGAGTTCAAAACTTTTTATCTCAATCAGATCCGGTCGGATTTTGAATACCATATTTTGTGATCCAGGATCAGACAACTCAGCCAGATTTTGTCCCGGTATTTCAAAGCAAATCAGGATAGGATCACCCTGATCCAGATTCAGACTTTTCAAGATTACCAGATCCTGACTATCAGTGTTTTAAAGCACTGGAACACTACTGAGAAAGATTACGATTTTCTAACCTTCAAATTATATATAATATTCGGGGGGCTTTAAAGGTGCAATATGTAACTTTTTGAGTGTCAATTTTTATGGCCCTACAAATGTAAACAACCTTTTCTTTTTTTAACATATAAAATTATCTTTTAACTCTAACAGCTCTTGATACAAGGGATAGCAGTTTGAGCCATTTATTAAGAAGAATATAATAAATCATTTTTTGCCAAGTATATAACAGCACTTGATTTAAATCATAATAAAAAGCCACATTTTAATCAAAAACAATAAATCTAATAGGGCAACAACAACAACAAAAAATTCACAGATCCTCTTCTTTGAAAGGCAGCTCTAGAGCAGCATCTTCAAGGCGTGCTTTGATGGACTAGTGCCTATTCTTTGTAGATAATTGTTTGATGATTCAAAATTTAATTTATGATTGATATAATATTTGGATGAATACACTGCTCTGAGAGGTAGGCTAGATGCCACTGTAAATGTAACAGAAAAAAGTCAATAAAAATTTTGCAACCATTGAGCCTACAAACAATGTATTATTTTAATTTACAAACTCTACCATCTTTTTTATATTGAAATGTATTTTGAAATGAATTGTATACTACATTTTGTTCTGGTAATCCACTCTAAATCCACCATTCTTCTGGGATCAAGGTAATCCTATACACCAGATCCCTTGGCCCTGTAATCTCTGCCCATGGCTTGTCCTATCACTCCTATGCCGACGACACACAACTCTTTCTCTCCTTCTCCCCATCGGACACACAGGTCCCTGCCCGCATCTCCGCTTGCCTGAGGGACATCCAGAGCTGAATGGACAATCACCACCTGAAGCTCAACTCGGGAAAGACGGAGCTAATCTTTATTCCTGCTCTATCCTCTCCCCTCCTCGATTTTTCCATTTCCCTAGGGGACACCTTAGTGACATCATCACCCTGTGCCAAGAATCTCGGAGTGGTGATGGACAACAGGTTGTCCCTCTCCAAGAACATTGCAGCAGTAAGCCGGGCATGCAGATTTTTCCTGTATAACATCCGGAGAATCCGCCCCTTTCTCACCACCTACTCAACCCAGCTCCTGGTCCAAGCAATGGGTCTATCCCGCCTGGACTACTGCAACTCTCTTCTGGCTGGACTACCGGCATCTGCCATCAGACCCCTGCAACTCATTCAGAATGCTGCTGCTCGTCTGGTCTTCAACCTCCCCAGACACTCCCACGTCACTACCCTCCACTGGCTGCCTGTTATAGCTCGCATCAAATTTAAAACATTGGTCCTAGCATACCAGGCAGTCAAGGGATCAGCCCCAGCATACCTCCACAAGATATTCAAACCCTAAATGCCAGCCAGATCCCTCCGTTCTGCTACCTCAGGACGCCTGGCACCTCCCCCTCTTCGCACCTGCGCTTCCAGAACACGTCTCCTGTCTATTCTGGCCCCACGATGGTGGAATGACCTCCCCGTGGAGGTCAGAACAGCTGAGACACTGACCCATTTCAAACGACGACTGAAGACTCACCTCTTCAGGCTGCACTTCTCCCCATCCCTCCCTACCTCCCTGTAATCTCTTAAATGACTGTAAGCTTAGGGTTGTAACTAGGTAGCTGTTTCGTAGGTGACTTAGTTAATGCACCTGTCTTAGCTACTGCTTGTATTTTTCTATAGACTGCGTTGTTGCTGTTCTCGTTTGTGTTAGTGTTAATCAGTTTAACCTTCAGGGTCCAAGTTGAACTATGCGGTTGTTCCCCGCACTTGGACTGGTACTTCTCTCTAGGGTTCTCGTCATACTTGTTCCTGGTTATGGTTATACACTTTGTTGTACGTCGCTCTGGATAAGAGCGCCTGCCAAATGCCTGTAATGTAATGTAATGTAATGTAATCCTGATTTTTTGGATCAAAATGATCCCAATCCTATGTTAAAGTTTTGAACTACGCATTTTGAAGATTTGATCCCGATTAAAGCTAGGATTCGATTACCTGATCTGATCGGATTCCAAAGTGATCCCAATCCTGTTTTTTGGTTTTGAACCCATTTGCAAGATTTAATCCAATCCGATAGTCAAAATCTGATCAGATCACTTTTGAACTCCTGGGCCAGTAAGATCAGGTTTGTTTGCACTTACATTTGAAAATTGATGGAGGTTATTATCACACTGAAACATTTGTGGTTTTACAGTGGAGTTTATATGTAACACAGCAGTTGGATGGAGAATGGATGACACATCTTCAGATATAATATTAACAATTCAATCATGTCTGGCTATGAACAGCCCTTTATAGAAGAAACAACCATTTAGTATATGTGTCATTGATTCGGCAACCTGTTGATGTCCATGATGTAAACATTAAGGCTCGTGACTATTAGGATACCAAATGGATAAATTGAGTTTGGTTATTAACACTTGGAGGCGTGCTTTTACAGTGACGATGAGGATTTCCTCATCAATCGCTGCATTTTTAAAAACTGTATGCAACACAGAATGATCCGCTGAGGGGAGGCAGGCAAGCTTCCCTTGTAGCCGGAGTACCATCCTGCGCTGCTGCCACTACTGCTGATTAAGTGCTAGCTAATGAGCTTGCGTGCCATTGATGGGGAGTGTGCTTGTAATTCCATCGCGTCTCACTGTAGCACTCACGGAGATTGTCTGGGTCGGTAATCACAATCCTAGAAACGTTCATGGTATCCGAGTCGGCTCCTTTCCATTCAGCAGAAACGCCAGTCCAGTTGCATAGATCGGTCAAATCCGGCCAGTCTGAATTAACGCAAAAACCGGCTGCGTTTGTATCCAATTTTCCACTAGCCTGGAGGATGGCTCATTCGCTCGTGGGACCTTGCGTTTTTCTAGATCAAGGAGGAAAGAGGCTCTGGCGAACTCCCTGACTGTTCTGTCATCGCTATTGAGCATATTTAGTAAATGAGCGCGACTTGTAGACATATATGCCCATTCAAAGTTCGGTACCCCAAATCCTCCCTTCCGTTGGCTGTGGAATATGATGTCACGGGTTGTGTGAGTGCTCAAACGGAACCACTCTCTTACCCACTGCACAGTCCTGTTGTTCAGGTCATGGAGGACTTTCTTTGGTACATGAACGTTGGGAAAAAGATGTTGTACCTTAGACAGCGCCACTTGTCCAGTAGCTTCCAACTTCATAACCAATGGCAAGGGAGATGAATCGATCAGGTCGAGCCTAGACGTGTACTCTTCAATTATGCCATCCACTTGCCCCTTCCATTCACCGGCGATGTTGAATTTATGGCCAAGATAGTTGTACGTTTCATGGCGTGCATAAACTCTGATCGGTTCGTCAATTATTTTAAACATGGGATCTCGGTCTGACTTTGCATGATACCAGCGGTTCCCCTCACTCAGCCTCTCCTAAAAAACAGCACATTTGGATTGTTTGACTTCTAATTCTGACCACTCCAAAAAGGAGTCAGTTCTGGAGAGCATGTTCTTAATTGTTTCCTCTTAACGGGAACATATCAGTACATCTTCTGCATATCCTTGCTTGGTGTTCGGGGAAAAAACATTGGGAGGTGTGCACTGGTTCACCCACTGTAACCATCGATTAATTGCCAGCACAATTGCCTGGTTTAATGCCCATTTGGATAGGAATTGGACCTGTGAGCTGTTTACCGCAGATCACTTGGATAAAAGAGTATTTATATGTCCTAAACTATGTCAATGTATAATACATACACACACACACACACACATGACACTAATGGCAACATCCAGGACAACATAGGAATATGGAGGTGGATTTGATGTTTTCCCAAAGTAGTGGAGATGCATTCCCCCTGTCCCCCAGGGATCTACTTTGTACACATACCCACAGATCAGCTTCTCTTCCTTCTCAGACACACACACTAAACAACTCTTAAGACCTACGAAGACCCCTGTTTACAGAGAGGCATTTAGCCAGTCCTCTCAGCTTCTATCAGATGTGGTATCCTAAAGTGAGCAGAGAGAGGTCGCCAGAAACAAATGAGTAGCACTGGGCATCTCTGCTGAAGGTTGTCTAAGCTGGAGCTTTCCCATCTCATTGTGATTAGCTTAAATAAATGACTGCCCGCTAATGACAAAGAGCATGCTCCAGTCGACCTACGCTCATAATCAACAATAAAAATGGAAAGCTGGAGTAATGGTCTGATACACACCAGTGCATTCCTAGAGACAAACAGTTAAATGACATATTACAGAACTGTTTCTTGAAAGCCTTCACAAAGCAATTTGACAAGGACCATGTGTGGAATTTTTTTGTAAAATTTTACTATTGCGGGTTATGGATATTATTCACTGCACTAGTCAACCAGTTTCCAGGACTTACAGCACAACAATGTTCAGCCCCAATAAACTGAACTTCAGTGTTGTAAAGCCAGAGTAGCAATGGAAGAATTCTGTCTAGGTGCCTGTCAGGTTAAATTCATGTTAAAACATTATTTGCTTATCACTGACATCCTTTCCACAAACAAAGAAGGCCTGTCCTTTCTATGACGTCTTATTCAGATGTTTTTTAGCATTACTAGCATGTAAAATATTTGGACTTTTCTCATGGAATACATTGTTAAATTCTGTTGTTTAAGGTTAAGCTCCATTATTTCTGCTCTCATCTTCTGACAAAATGTGATTTTCTATGTTTAGGAGCGTATCAAGTCATTATGATAAAAGCAAAGGGTATCTGGTGCTTGTACACTGTGTAACAGATAAATCTTGTTCAAAGAATGAAATGAAAATTTGAGACAAGCAGAGAACCCCTGGTACTAATATGGTGATTATGCTAGCTTAATTGGCAAGTGGCTATGATTAGTAAACGGTAAAAAATGTGGCTGTTTCTGAGGAAAAGCCTAGAAATGTGCCAGCATTGTTCCATGATTTAGAACAGTCAAGTTTGCATGTATCAAAGTAAGTTTGTTAATGAAAGGTGGATACTAAGATTCTCCTGGTTTCATTCGATGAAGTACATCATTCATATATAAACTTGATACTAATATCCTGAGACCTATTTAAGTTTCAAGTAAGTTTAAGTTTCATGATTTAAGTTGAATTTCAAATCAACATGTCTCTTTTACATATTCCAGACATGAAACAAATAAACAAACACCAATCAGAGATATCCCTGAGGAAATACAATCTGATCAGTATTTTATATTATTATTTCTTTTTTTTTTTCTTTACATTTTTGACAAACAACACATCCACATCCAGGGCAACTGAGAACACAAGAGCTGCTATCACATGTTTAATGGCCTATAGCTGTGAAACATAACAACATTCTGACGCGTGTAGAGAAATCTTATCTTTTCTGCTTGTTTCTGTTGATTTGTGTTTGATTTCCAACGCAAGCAAAAGCTCGCCAGTGGAATTTAGAGCCTTCAGAGACCAAGATTCACTTGGGAACCAGCACCCCAGCATGTGCCTCCACTTTGTAGGATATTATGCCTACAACCTATAGTGATGTTTCTCAACAAAAGAAAGAGAGAGATTTATACAGCTGAAACAAAAGGTCTGACACAGAGAAAACAGATATGGTAATAATCATATTTGTGATATTAATATGAGAAATATAATATGTAGGAATGGAAAATAAAAATACATGTTTTTTGTCGACTGGCCATTGTATGACATACAAATATGCAGTTAACTGAAACGCAATAAATAAATATGCAAACTACCATAAATCTGCACAGCATATTTTGTGATACTCCAATATGTAGCTGATAACTCTTGATTGAGCTGAAAAGCTTCTGTAGCATTCAGAGAAATTTCTATGATACTTCCAGCATATCCTCATCTTAAAGTTCAGGGCAAACTCTTCTGCTGAAAGCAACAACCAGTAAATGTAACAACAACAAAGTTAATACATACATTACATTGCCGCATAAATGTGATTTACAGAGCTTCCTAATGTGGACTGGCATCCTATGGTACCGATAGCTACTAATATTGTTACATAAGTACTTCTGACACTGGACACCTGATTGAATATGTTTACTTATAAACACACTGTGCTTTGAAATGACGAACTTGCAAGTCCAAATGAGAAAATGCAAATCATACAATGATATATATTATCAAAATGGATCTATTATATACAGTTTGTATACTGTGTGCAATTATACAGTACTTAGTAGAATATATTTGTTTTACTTTAAAAATGCTCCTGTGCTTTTCATAAGCACAATTTATTATGATTTATTTATTATTATTCCATAGATTACACATAATTACACAAATTGCACATAATTTGCATAAGTATGTGAATAAACAGGACAGTGTGGGAATCCTAACATTATGGATTCAAAATGTCCCTGAATGACAGATTTAGATTGAGATGTTTTGCTTTAATTTTTTTATTCTTTGAAAATTTTCAGTGCCATTGCTCCGAACTCTTCTCAAGAAGTATGTGAGGAAGAATGCATGCCTGACTGTGTGTGTCAGCGGTTTATGGAGTCAGCCAGTGTTTCAGTGCGTCATGTGAATCTCTTCTTAGTTCACAGGGTCAACGGGCAACATTCGGCATCTTGAACAAAGTTACAGTAACCCCAGAGGGAGGGATCCCAAGCATAAGCAAACCATATGGAAACTAATACACAAGAATGAGGTCAAATCAATGTTTGGACCCTCCTCTTAATAGTTAATTACAACCCTGCCTTCTGAAGGATTTCAGTTTGATATGGGCTCATCTTCCATTACATGCTGTTCACTTAGCCATGCATTATCAAACTTTTGTATGAAAAACAATCATTTAAAAAAAAATGTAAAAATTAAAAAAGATCTGAGAAGAACAAAACCCATTTAGTCCCTAAGGAACTTAAGGAACATATCTAAACCTGAAATAATTTTTTAAATGCTTTAAAATTGAATTATTTATTATTTTCTCCTATGCAATGTTGAGTGGACAGGGGGTTGGGGAATTGTGGGCAGCAAAAAAAAAAAAGAAAGACATTTCTAATTAGTGTTGAACGTTGTCAGTTAAAACTTCAAGTTGTCAATGAAGGCAGTTACTGCCGATACGCGTTGGGTTAGCCCAAAATAATAAAGACTTCTTAAATTGCTTATCTGGAGATTGAGTGCCTCGGGATTTTTTCTCTCTTTCTTACATGGACATGAACCCCACCTTGCAATGAGCACCTCTCCGTTTTAAAACATTTTTAAAGCAAAGGCAGCATTCTTTTTCCTTCTACAGTTGTCAATTTTAAGGTTAAGCTCATTTCCATTACAAGGCATGCACTTTGTGGCCACTGAGTAAAGTTGACCCAAAAAATTATTTTTTTCTAGCCTGCTTGTAAAATGTGATGTCAGAGTTTTCCCGAATTGCTTTCTTCTGAGTTAAATGAAAAGCGTGCAGCAAACCAATATATTTTATGATTTCATGTTGAACAAACAGAGGAGGTGACAGATGACCTTTAATGTCCTGCTGACAGTTTAAATAAAAGTTTATTTTAATTAAAAGTAGCAATAATTTTAAATACCATTTTACATTATGATTTTAAGAGTTACACTACACTATGTAAACTATTTACTTAAGATCATTTTTGGCCTTCTTTCAGTAAAGCCACCGTTGTTTTAAAGCAGCATACCAGCAAGGTCTTCAGATTTTCTTGAAGCTAGAGTCTTTGAATGGCCAAGATTTTCAGATTATCAGACCTATCCAGGCATCCATCCATGGATTTTTAATTAATTGCATTTCTCTCTATTTGTGTTTCCCTTGGTACCAATATCTATTCGTAACATCTGTGTGTGAAGTAGATGCATATACTTAAAGCGTTTAGCATGTTGGTACAGTAACATCTGAGTGTACACTGTCCATTTACCTTAGTATCAGTCATACTCCATCCTTTTTACATCCCAGTGTCAGGCATACTTTCTTCTCTTTACCGCCATTCTTCTCATATTTCACAGTAGCTAACCAATAAACATTAAGAGGTGAAATAAAAACAGTAAGGAAGTACCCATTGGAAGGTAGTTATTTAATGGTAAAATGGCATTAATGGGCCACTTTGTAATTTAATTTGTTCATTATTATCGAAAATATAAATGATCAATTAAATTGCTAAATTCATTGATAGGCACAACAACCTGTTGGTTCAACCTTTAGCAATATGTCCAACTCATAACCAGATTAAAATTAAGAGATTAATTAAATTACAACAAGTATGCAACATCTAATCTAAAGACAGAGGCTGTCTACCTTGCAAAATTAAGCAATTAATGTTACAAACCCAATAGTGACACCAATTTTTCAGGTATGGAATTCTATGAGTATGAGGAATGCATGGAGTTTCCCAGGTCACCTCTGTTGGCACACCCACTCACATACACACCCACACCCACACCCACGCACACACACATTCACACCTCAAATGGCTACTCCCCCAGTTCTTTCTCTCTGTGTCTTATCTCTATGCCACACTGGCCAAGCCCTTTGAAGTTTATTTGAGCCCAGAACAGGCCAAATGGTTAATTAGATGTTTGACACTATGATTGGAGCTTGAGTAGGTTACTATGAGTGGATCGCCGTGGATGCTCCTGAAATACACACATTGTAATGCTTCTTTGTCCTGCCTTGCCTTGCCCAAAGTACTTGAGCTTTATCATAATTTCTTAGTCTATTCAGTTAATTACACTGGATTGGAAACTCTGTATGCAGTGATTTATAAATTCAGTTTGAATTCCAACAGAAATAATAATCAGCCAGCAGAGAAATTACTTAGTTAGGCACTTTATTAATATTAATGTGAACTAATTAGAACAAATTAATTGTAACTAATTTCCTTATTAGTTTTATTACACAAATAGAACCCAAAACCATCACTCAAATAGAAGTGTAATTAGCTAGCTAGATAGTAACCTTACAATGTAATGCCCATTTTGGCTAGCAAGAATTTCCGACTTTAACTTTTTAACTAGTTACACTATATTACTACTCACTGTTACACCACATCAAAGAAAGTGCTAATAACAGCAGTGATAAATCTAGACACAGACAGATGTCTGCACTAGTCCACAGTGACAATACTGCACTAACCAGCTAAGTTTTAATGTTGCAAAGCCTCTTCAAGCACTCATAATAGGGGACAATTTATTACCATTACACTTTATTTAGTACTATTAGTTTATTGTAAGAAGAATTTGAGAATCATTATGAGTTATTTCATGCATTCTTCATTGTGTTTTATTTTTATGGTATAGTAGAACAAATGACGATGCTATTTGTTTCTGATTATTTTTTTAAGTGATGTTATAAATCTCAAAATACTCTCCCATGTGGAATACAATGCAGAGATTGATTGCAGGCTATGGGACACTGATCACGAGATATAGATGTTTTCATTTCAGAAATGAAGCATAAACTTGTTTATTTTTTCTCAGCCTGCATGACTGTATAAACCCATCGATTGTTCACCAGCCTTTGTTTTTGTAAGGAAAGTGATATACAGATTTAATGGCTTGTGCTTGCCTAAAGGCCCATTTGCATGCCATTCAGAATTCACCCACCCATATTAGACTAGAAAATTATGCATCTGGACCAGGGCTCTTAATAAGATAGTGAAAATGCTGTCTGAGCGAATATCCTCAATCAGATCTGAAAGTATAAGCTTTATTCCTTGGATTCTGGTGCTAGCCTCATGTTTAAGAACTGTCACAATAACATTTCAAACCATCAATCAGACAAATACATTCTTAAAATATGCCTTTACAATAATAATAGTGATTGCAATAGTAATGCGGAAATATAAGTGGTTACTGTGTTTCGTGTTCATAAAAGATCAGAAAAACAAATTATGTCTGTTCTGGAAAGGTTATGTGGTACTAGCACTGCATTCCACTGCAACATGTAATGAAACAATTCCTTCTTTGCTCCAACAATAACTCCAGCAGCTATTTTTACCCCTACCCTTGAAGACATAAAAACAGTACTCACATGTAAATGTTTATTTTTTATTTAATTTTTTTGACATAAAAAAAGCTTTGGCTTTTCCTTGTGGACCATTGGCTTAAAATTGTCTAAAGCCAATAACTGAGTCTTCTTGAATATATTACCATGACTGGCCATACTATTGATAGTACCTATATCTACAAAATATGTCTTCTTTGGTATTTTTAGACAAAAGGTTGTATTATGGTGAAAACATTTGAATTGGGAAATAACCAACTATGGCCTGGCTAGAACATCAAAAAAAAACAATTGAAGATTATTTAACTACCTTTTCTCAGTGTTCCTGTAATATATATATGCCTTGATACATTTCCCTTTAGCCTATATAACAAAACCGCTACAATTTAGAAATACAAACATCGGAATTGATTCAGTTGTGTCCTTTATTTCCAAAAAATAGTTTTGAAATACATGGTTTTAAAATATTTATGAAATAAAGCCATCTGCCAGAAATGAGTACATATTGATGTTTTATTTCCAGCAGGATCAGGTAAATAGTTTGAACTTATTTAACAGTAACAGCACATTGCTTCCACTAATTCCGTGTCAGCTAGCAAGCTAGTTTAAGACAATTTCAAGCTTCCGTTAGTGTTGATATTTGCAACATACTTATAACCAGAAATTATATACAAATACCTGAGTGTTACGATAATCCAAATGGCAACATATAAATGGCTGCTGAAAGTTTATTGTTCTGAAAGTACTGTCAGTTACATTTATTTGGCAGATGCTTTTATCCAAAGTGACGTAAAATACCGAATTGTACCGCATAACGAAGGTCATTGGAACAACTACAAAACACAGGTCCGATAAGGTACAATACTCATTATGTAAGTTATTCATAGTCATGAACGCATTAAGTCCAGTTCAATATAAACAGTATATATCATATAAACAGTTTCAAAGTGAGATGAATTGGACTCTCATTAGCAGAAGCACAGTCATATTCTACTTTAACAGTTTGATGGCTATAGAAACCATAGCTATCTATAAAATAAAAGTTTTGTGGCCACATTTCCGTGAAACACTGCATGTATATTGACATTCTTGTTAAAATGTATGCTTTCATTATGGTACATAAGCACAGACACACATCTATACCTGGATGTAGGGAGGGGGAAAATGTCAGCAGATAGCACTCATAATACATTGATTCCCAATTGAGGGGTTCATAGCAGGGCCAAGTCTGGCATAAGAGCAAAGAGAAGATTAGGCTGCATAGTGTTTACAGTACTGCTGGTTTATATGTGGATCTAAGGGAGTGATAGTGTGTTGTGAAAACCTGCCACGTTTTTGGAATCACAGAGGTAGCAAGAACTTGGATCTTTTAAACACTTGCATTTTTGTTTCATGTACAACTCTACAGAGGTATACCTCTTTCTGACAAAGTGAGACACTGTCAGGATCTCAACAGTGAGGCTAAGCATGGTGACTCTCTCGTTCTGACCTTTTCAAAGTCGTGCGCCTGCACTTAACTCATACAGCACAAAATAATGCCACAGGCATCACTAAGAGTGTCTTCACATCATCAGTGAGCGCAGTCTTGAGGCCTGAGGACATTTTAACACATGCCTGACAGACTAACAGTTGTAGGAGATTTCCACTGTTTAATGTTACAGGTTCAACACTCGCCAGTAGTGCCAATAGGCTGGGTGTCTCTTAAAAATACAGTTGTAACCGTCAGCTGTTTAGAAGTCTATTGGCCACCACAGAAGCCTAATTATAAATCTGTATAGATGGGAAGAACCCAGAACAACAGAAGTTATTTTAACCAAAGCTGGAGAGCTGAACTTTTTTTCAATAACTTTTAGCTTGTTGAATGTGCTTCTTGAATGTACTACAAATAGATAATATAATCCTCTAATTCTGATTCAGTTATTTATTTATTTATTTATTTATTTATTGCTGTTAATACACTTGCCAAGTTTTTGAATTGGCCAAACTTCAAACTTTTATCTTTACTTCTTATTTTGCACCTTTAAATGCAGACATGAAATTAGTTTAATTAAGTTAGAAGGGCTCTCTTCTACATTACAAGGTGAACTTACTAAACAAACACAGTAGGGGATAAAGCAACAAAATAGACATACAGATCCAACGTACAGCAAAAATCAAGTGCAATGACTTTCCCATGTACTGTACATTTACTGCTATCTCATTAAACCGTGTTTCATGTTTCTGTTGCTGTCCCCTAATTGCAATCTACGTCTGACGTGTTTTGATGACCACAGCACTGTCAGCTGTTGCCTCGTAATCCCTGACTTCCTACATGAGACCTGGTGCTTCACAAAGGGCTTGGCTAATAGCTTTCTTTTCAAATGACTGCTTTGGTACACTACTTCAGAGGGAAGTATCAAGCATGAAATTCAATTATGCAGCACACGCTCAGGAGCCTCATCCAGAGCTGTCTACTTTAATCCGTACCATACCCTAGAGGATTTTCAACAAGGCCACACTTTCTCTGACTCCCTCTCTCCTTAATAAGCTGAAGCGTCTAGCGTTTGACTTCACATTTCACTGAAAAGCAATGTGTTTCCTTAATTGCCAAATGAAGCAGAGTAAGCATAAAGATATGTTATATGAAGGTAAACCCTAAAACCTGGTGCCAGGGAATGTTACAAGGGAAATTTCTTGTTTTCCTCAAATATTCCTCAGCAAAGTCTACATATGCGTAACAAACCCAAGGAGAGCTCATTCCTTGCTGATTAGTCAGCGAGATAACCTTTAAAAGAGGAGACTTATTTAGCAGCACAGATGGTTATACGCATGCTTCAGGCGAGGCTTGTCCAGCACTGACACGGCGCCGGTAGGGACAGACGAAGCGGTCAGGGGAGACGGTTCTCCCTCTGGTCTGTTCTGAGTCTCAGTCATGAGGAGCAATAACACAAGCCGGGTCTGACCCTGACGACAGACGCTGGACGCGTCTGCTACAGCGCGGGAGCCCCTGCCAGACGCAGAGCGCCGTGAACCGCCAAGAAATGCAGGGGAGGCTTCCTGCCCCGATCCAGAGTGGGAACACACCATGTGTCCTCCTCTCATCCAAAGACACAGCAACCAGCCAGCAGTGATGAATTACCCAGCGTTTCGTACCCACATATCTCCCGCCTGAACAATTTTCACTGCATGTCCTGATTGTGCCGAATTGAATGGATTCTTGTCATTGCTGCATTCAAGTTTGTGGTCAAGTTGTGTTTAAGGCCTGGTGTGTCCTTGAATACCGCAGACACATGCTAAGGCTTGCTGTCTGTTGGTTGGGGTGTGATGAGCTGCTTATGAGCTTTGTATGGCTGTGCTAGAAAAAAAAAAGAATGATGTACAGTACATTTGACATTTTGAAATCTTTAATATCCATTGGTTCTTCTTTGAAGAACAGTCGGTCATATCAGAACTTCATCACTGAGGCTAAAAGGCTTACATGCTACATACAGTCCTTTCTTGTGCTCATCAAAAGCATAATTCAATAAAATATTTCCAGCACATTCATGTGTAGAAATATGTGGTAATATTTTATATGTTATACATATATCAACCTACAAAACAAATCACCATTAAAAACTGAAATGGAAAGATTTGATGAGTAATACAAGCATATACTCCAAATCTTGTCTGATAAAAACACAAAACCTTGGCTGTCCACTTTGTCTGCTCTCAATAAAAAGGAATTCCATCATGATCCCAGGGTCAGGAGGCAAGGGAGCAACAAATCAACACTGACTGACCTCTACCAAATTTGTATGAATGTCAATGCCCTCTCACACTATCACACTCTTCAGCTTTTTTCAAATGCAACAAGGGTATGTTGGCCAATGAAAGCAAAACAAATAGACCCTGGGCTGAGTCCAACAGGAAAAAGTGGAGGATTGGCGTTTGAAGGGATACCCCTCCAGATCTCAGGCAGTAATGTAGGAATGATTGGGGAGTTTATGGATTTAGCAGCAGGGAGAGACTGCACTGCTCTATGTGCCGCTAGTGGCTGGGAAACAAGCTGGTCTTGTGTTCTCTCGTCATCCTGTGGGAGCAGAAAATCCAGACAGGACCTTCTCACGGGTAGCCTGCCAGCATGCCCAACCTGGCACAGTCATGGCACAGGGACAACACTCAATGCAGCCTGGCAAAAGACAGATGTGCCCTATGAATAAATGAACACTTTTGCCACTGCTAAACCATAACCAGTCCTGCATCTTCATTCATTTAATTATTCATCATTAAAGTTCTTATTTTGCCAATTATTTGAATTTATTTTGCTAAACATATCATAGATGGCCACAGTAAGCAAGTGAAAGCTAACAAACTCCTGGACAATATGTGTGTCTGTAATATGTGGATTGTATATATAACAAACTGAAATATCCATGTACTGTAAATTAAATTGAAACCTTGATAACAATACAATTGCACACTACAATATCTGTCAGGCTACAACCATGTTATCTGGACAAAAACCCACACCCACACCTTCACACATGAAAAAACAAAATCGTCATTCAGGGATCTCAGATTAACCTTCATATACATTATATTAATATTTTTATTAGTACTGTAGTCAAAAGTAATGACTACTGATTTCATTGTTGAATATTTGAACAATCTTAATTTGATCCTTGCTGATATGTGTGGGGATTGGTCAGATAACATAATCACAATGCCCAGATGAAACAGAATACGAACCACCAGTTTAGCATGCCAATAATCTGCTCTAAATGCAGGCTCACACGTGTGCCCACTGTTAAATGCTACATTTTCACAAAATAAATGTTTTGAAATTTATGTTAGAGGAATGGGGACATTGCATTATCCAAATGATCCAAACACTGATAAATTGCAATTGCTGGATGTAGCTGCCTTGTTTCTTAAATTACACTGATCCTATCACATGTAGTTCTGAGTACAGAAGACTTCTTATTTCTGAGATCAGCATGGTATGACCTTTGAAGACTAATTTTGTGGTGTGGACATCATTCCACCAGCCTCACGAGAGCATTAAAAGTGAATGGCATCCCATTGACTGAAAGCAAGGAGCGCAGTCTGCTGGCACCATGATAAGGAGCTTTGCATTTTGGAATTTTTATTTCCCACTGGGCACACTACAACACGTTAAATTGTGGGAACCAGTGTATTTGTTGTTGACTGTCTTCAAAGTTATTTCCAGTGGAATTCATTGGAGATCCTTTAGTATTATTATCATTAACATCCAGTCACTCTGGGAAAATGAAGACTGTCATACACGAGTGGTTCTTCTGGGAGACTAGAGATTTGGGGTCCTTGTAAATAGTACAGTTCTCTGGTTCAAATGACTGAAAATTAGATGGTGGACAGCAGAGTGAAAGGCCCTGTTCAGACCTGTACTTTGTATCCAGATATGTCCATATTGTCTCTAGATTCAGTCCAGATGGATGTCAGTTCACACCTGGCATCAGAATGCGTCTCCACATGCGTTTCGAGTGACCATTTGTGATCGGATCTCACTTCCCCGCTCAATATGAAAATAAACACGTACATCATTTCCGTCTGCAAAGACCAAATGCGTTGTTGTAACCGGCGGGAGGCAGCAATGCACTACCTGTGCCTAGTCTGCCGGAAATTAAAAGAAGAAGAAGTTTGCAAAGACCTTGGCGCGTGGGCAAAATCAAAACAAAAACAGACTAGGTCAACTCCTTGGCGTGTTCCAGGCAAACCAAATCACCCAAGATGTTTGACGCACTCGTAATATGTCTCTATGCGCTTTTCAAAATTTTCAAACATCGTGGACAAAGCCAGCTTACGTGATTTGAGAACCAACCAAAATAATACAGTTCTATCTGCTTCTGTTTTGCTCCAGAAAACGATGTCAGATAGGTCTATCAGCAAACATGTGGCTTAGCTATGCACAAAAAATCGTTGACAACGTTTCTTTAGGTGCAGCGTCTTTTACTGCTACCACAGAGTGAATGCAATGAAAAGGTTACGCTGACCTATAAAACGCTATTCCAAAAGCAAAATTAGACATGTTATACATCGTTAGAAAGCTTATGCTCTCACCTACAGAATAAATGAATTGTCAATCAAGCCAGACTGTAGTAAAAAGGGCGACAACTCCGTAAACAACATGTGTGTGTTACACACAGCTATTTTGGAAGGTACCCAGGCATCACAAATGCCTGTATATTTCACAAACGGATTGTCCAAGACAATATATGACTGCTCAGTCTCAAAAGCGACATCTCTATGCGTAAACCCAATGGTAAGGTTGTATATTTATTCAATATTTAGTCCCAGATATTGACTGTAGAATGACATGGTATCATTTTTTTAAAACTTTGTATCGTTTATTTTGTTATTCAGCGTGGCTTCTTGTTGTTTCGCACTTTAATATGATGCCGTTGGCGCATGATGAGTACGTACTTCCGCTTGCACAGAGGACGTCAGTTGACTAGGCAGTCCTTCAATGTGGGCCAGGACACATTCGTGTACACACTGCTAAAAGAATGTGGCCATATGCGTCCCAGACCACCTTCGAATGTGGTCTGAGTGATCAGATCTCAATGTGTCCTCAATGCGTCTTGGGTGCATTCACACCTGTAGTTAGAGCTGTCCACTTGTGATTGGATCACCCAAGACGCATTTTAATGCCAGGGCTGAACAGGGCCAAAGAAAGGGACAGATGGCCACATGTGTTTTGAAGGACATACAGTACATGCCAGTCTGAGCTTTCCCCACATGACAGAGACCCTGCAGCACTAGCATGGAAGAAACATAAGACTGGACATTCAAAATTTGGAATAAAAGAAAAAATATGGGGACATCTCTCCAAACATAGGTGTGTATCTCAGTCATATCTGGTTATTACTGCCCATAACAAGAACCATAAAATAATGAAAAGTGCATGAATTCAGTCTTGTTAACTGAGGATGACCTCAGCTCCAATAAACTGTGGAGGCCTCAACACTTAGAAAAACATTCATTAGCAGCATGTCAAGCATATGTTGGTAATTTATCTATTGGACTAGCAATTCATTAACTTTGGGAAAAAAACTAGTTGACCTGAACAAAGCAGGTATAATGCATAGATTTGAAAATGCTCAGATACAAAGTGAATTTCAACAATTGCCCCAATAAGCAATGTTAAATTTGACTGCTTTTTAGTAGATGGGAAAGTTAATTTGCATAATACAGTGTTTAGAAAAAAAGGCATTTATAACTACATTATATTTCTTATATATAGCTAGTAACATTCTAGGCTGATAGCTGACCTTTGCTGGACAATACATCATAGTATAAGACAAGTATAAATTTGAACACAAACTCCCCTTAAATCCTTGTAATACTAGACAAATTATACGTCCACTTCAAACCACCCAAATGAATGTAGCACCCTCTTATATATAGCAGCCATTTAGACTTCGTCATGTTGCTCTGTGTGGGAAAGACAAAAAGGGCCAGTTAGTGTCACATGGGTCGTCCAGCTCCCAGAGCTCCTCTCTTTCTCTCTCTCTCCCCCTCTTTCTCTCCTCCACATTTTAACATTCATATGTCATCATATTACTTTCATTTTAATGATCAGAATGAGAGAAATTAATATTTCTGCTTCATGGGAGACCATTTGATTGAAAGATCCCACAACCCCTCCCCATTCTCACAAACAAACTATGATTGACTATTAGCTGATAAGCCAGTAATATTCAAGAAATTAATGAGATGGAATGAAGAAGCTAATGAGACAATTTCCTGCATACATTATACTTACTAAAAAGGTGCTGCAACGTGATTCAGTAATACACTCAGAGCCTCTGTATACAGTGTGTTATTATTATTATTATTATTATTATTATCATTATTAATGTAGGTCATTGTTTTGTGGTTACTTGGGCAATCATGTGGCTTTTCTGCAGAATTGTATTTTATCATGTTTATTTTAAATGCAACCAAATCATTTTGTTTAAATGATTTTGGGATCACCCTGCGTTTGAAAATATTACAAACACATTTCTTTCATCAGTAATTTATTGAATGCTATATTTCATTTTATAAGGGTTATGGCAACAGGTCATTCAAATAATTTAACTATTTACATGGATCTTCCCCTGACACCACATTGGTAAGTAAGCTGTTGGCATTTTTTATATGAATTCCTAAACTCACTTCATAAATATACAGAATAGCCTTATAAGGTACTTCAATGTAAAGAACTAAGGCTGAAATGGTATTACAGAAGGATCACATACTAACAGATACCTGATGATCTGGCAGGATTTTCTGCCAAAGGCTGTAAACTGAGCACCCAGCTCATATATAGAAAGTCACAAATGCATACCAATCCAACTACCAAAGCTTCCTATAAAATATGAGAGTTAAACTCAAAAGATTAAATAGTCATTTTTGTGAATATACCCCCCACAGTGTCGGACAGGTTTCTTTTGATTTACAGCAATTTAGAGATAATGCTGCAATGTATATATTGCCATTGTTTTCACATATATTTTAATTTGTAAGATGGATATAAGGCATAATAAACTATAAAATATTTAGGACATATGTATATGAACGTATAGCACAAGGTTTTCCATGGGAGAAATTTAAATCTGTATGTTTAAATGCAAGACCTATGTAAATATTTACCCAGTCCAGTGTATATATGACCACATCTTTATACTGTAAATAAGCCCAGACTTTAGAATAAACTCACTTGTGCCGTATATGTATAATTCACCCAAACCTCAAAAAGTTTGTAAAGATTGAACACAGGCTACCTGTTGGAACCTATAGGGAGATTTGGTCATGTGCATGTAAAGTGTTAAGTGTATGCCATATTTAATTTATGGTACAGATACACCAATGTGTGGACATACTAAAATTCTATGCAAACCTGCTCGGATGCTGAATATGTTAAATGTGTCATGATGTAAATCAACATTTGTGTCTGAATGGCAGAGCAGCACATAGCAGATATCCATTGTGTAAATAGAGTGGAATCCATGGAACACATCACAAATGAGGGACATTTCACAAACTTTTTTTCTTCTTCTTCATCAGACATTTCATGCACAACAGTGACTGTCCACTCAAGAGGTCCAGGGCCTGTTAATGATTACATTGTGCTGCTGTTCACAGCTGGAGTTCACTATACTTTTTGTATGTATGCAACAGCTTGGGGATAAGGGTTTTAGGTGTACTTCAAGCAATTGAATTGTATTCTACTTAAAAGCAGATTAGCCATGGCAGTAGTTGGGTACAATACAAAAAGACACTAGTGTACATATGTTTTCCCATGTTTTAGAATATATATATATATTTTTTTTTAAATCATTGGGGCATACAAGTTCAACATTTAATTTTATTTTGTATTTATTTTCACCATAAATCTATTTCTGAATTGTTTATATGAGTAATTTTGTTTATTCAATGGACTATTCTGAGCTCATTGTGACATTGCACCTGCTAATATACCACTGGCATCATTTTCTAAGCTTGAGAGGAAGAAATCCAAAAATAGCTTTCCCATGAGTTTTGAGTTGAAAATAAAAAGACTGGTGCACAGCTCGCCCCGATAGCTGGAATGACTGTCATGGGAACCTTCTAGAGACTGATGTCGATATTAAATGTTAAAACAATCACAATGTATATACATGCAAACAACAGTATTTTTAGTAAATACAACTTCATTAAAGATTTTGCTACAGTAACACAGCGACCTGGTGAAGATACAGCTCTGAAAGCTGAGCCAAAGGTTATGTGTATGGGAGGAGACAAAGGAGGCGACTGTTGTGAAGCTACAATGGGAAAGAGTAAGTAAGTAAGAATAGTACAACTGGGGGAGTAAATGACAGCCCGCAAAGACCATAAACAAGTAGAGGAACAGTGAACCTTCTACAACCAAACATCATTGACAAAATAATTGTAACAGCCATTTTGCTCAAAACCTGGGCTTGGCTGGGTTAATAACAAAGAAACCTCACATTTACTCTTGATGCTGAAGAAACTGTAAATATCTATTTTAAAATAAGTACAGAACAGCTAATAAATAAGGGGGCATTATCTGCTTGTCCATCCATTGAGAAAGAAATCTGAAGTGCGCACCTTTTTTATTGCGGTCTAAAATTGGTTTCTATTTCAGGGAGGAATCAGTTTTGGCATAGTTTCTCTTTTTCCACAGTGCAAAACCATCATTCATAGTCGTCATTTATTGTTGTGCACTGCATTCAGAATCAAAATTTGTGGTTCAAGAAGCTAATGGATTTGTCATCTGGAGGTACAATCACATTTTCCATATTGCTCGGCTAGGGAGGTTTATTTGTGTGGTATTTGAGCACAGAAAGAATGACAAGGGTCCCAGACTGTCCCCTGAATGGGAGGCAACATGGGTGGGCGCATCCCGCTCAACTTCAGAGAGCTCAACCAGAGAAAAATGAGATGAAATAAGAGACTTGACAGATTTTGTGCCAAATCGCTTCAGTCTGTAGTGCTTTAATGACAAAGCCCTCCCTTTTTAAGTACACTATCAGCTGTTAAGACTCGATATAAAAACAACAGGGAGAAAGGATAGGCAATGCTGATTGCTTTGATTTTTGAGGTACTGTTTAACAATGGCCTTATGAGTTAAAAATATGCCATAATTGTAATAAATCTGACACTACTTTTAAGATAGTATTTTACACAGATGCCCTTTCAGATTAAATGCTTTAATATATTATTACCAGATGCAATACACTTCAGCCCATTGCCTATTACAAGACTTAACTACCCATCCCATATTCCATATATAAAAATGTCTTTTATGTGAGATCATGACACTCATTGTCCATTATTTAGTGGAATACTGGTACTCAATCAACTCATTGCATTATAGCAAAGGACAATGTTTCTGTCAATGAATGAAACCAAAACCTGAGGTTCCATTTAGATCAGCAAAACCCCAAAACTGGGCTTCACATCTTCAGGACAAAAAATACCAAAAAGTTGAGCAAAGGCATATCCAGACAAAATCATTTCATGAGCAATAATTGCAATATGGCCTGAATTGAGAAAATACTAACCACCTCTAGATCGTCACTTGAGGTTAAAAGATGTTCATTCCTTTTAATCATATACAACTAATATTTCAAATGACTGTGTACTGAACTAGTGATTTGTTCCAATCATATATATCAAATACACATTGATACAGTATTCATAAACACAGTTAGACTACATTCTAGCAAATCATAAATTTTTATCCATTCTGACTATAGATCACTCTCCGTTGGCAGGATTAAGTTACTCTTCCCACCATAGAGCCACTGGTGCTGTATTTGCATATTCTGAAGCCTATCCACAAACCAATTTCCAAAAAAGAAGAGAGGGGGATTCCCATATTTTCTAAAAGTAATGTTTTTATGTCATGTCTCTTCTGAGGCGTTGCATTAATTCTTCCTCAACATCTGGCACTAATACAAAGCAAAGCCAACATCCTCATTTACTTGCTTCAATAAACACTTCATGTGACACTGCTCTGTGAACTGTATCCAGACATGTCACCTAAATGTGACCCTTCCAGACCCACTGGAACACTTGTAGATGACACACAGAAGAACCCTGTGATTAACGCTCTGATATAGAGGAAACGCAACATGCCTTTGATCTTTTTTCATTGCCACGCATGTATCCAGCAAGCTCTGGGAAAGTTAATGGCAGAGATGGATACACTGATAAAGCTTTACACAAGTTGGGCTCTTCAAATACATTGGGCTTCAATAGCACAACATTGGGACAGCTTAACATGCTTGTTTTATCTGTGTGTAGTCTGTTGTTAATTGTAAAGGAGTCATCATTTCAGTTCAGGGAATTTAAGAAATGCAAACAAAAACATGCACGTACAAAAACCAGAAGGATGTTTTACTGGAACTAGTAAGATGTTATAGGTCTCCTGACGCCATGCAGTTGGAAAACAAGACTGCTGTTACTGAACTCATTCCATGGTAAGACCCATCTGTGCTCGTCTGTGACATGTCTCTGCTATCACATCTCTAGACATTATGGCTTACCAACCCTGGAAAAGAACACCCTGAGAATGGAACAATTCACTACTTAATATCAAGTTACACTACAGCTAAGAGGTAATTACCATTTTAAAAATTTAGTTTGACCAGACTGTAAAATAAATAAGCAAGATAAAATAAAAAGTAAGGTGCTGTTCACTATGTCTGGCCCAAATCCCCACAAAAATTGACTTTCTAAATCTGACCACCAAAGGATCTCCTGCATGTGAAGGGCTGCACAATCCTCCTCAGGTCATCATTGAAAATAAATGACTTAATTCTCACTTGACTCGATGGTTAAATACAGGTTATGAATTAAATTAAAACATATTCAGCTGTATTTTAGCCAGCTAGCATTGGGCCTGAATTTAAGCTTTCTATAGCTAGAATAACATTAAAATAATTTTTGCCTCTTAGCAATTATGTCTTGATATGACTAGTCCTAGCCAGCAAATTTCCATTACAAGCTAGCTATTGAGTAAGATAGTAACTGACCCACATTTGGGCAGTAATGGGCCTACACCTATCATCTGACACCTTTTACCGCAGGATTAGATGTCATATAATGACAAAGATGTTGTCACATCCAGATATTTTGTATTCATTTAAGTCCTCACCTGTCCTCGGGTAATTTCTCAAAGACTCTCACATGGCATCTTCCGTCCAAGACAATTCATGCCACAGCTCTACATCTAGAACCTGTAATACACCCACAACAGCATACAAAGATTAACATCATAAAGATTTTTACAATATGAATCAACCCCACACCTGCAAGAGCACAATGTGACCTTAACCTTAAGTAACATTAATGAGATGCGAGGTCACAAAATATACAGTGACTTGGAAATAATGTACAAACTTTACACAACCATCAACACACACTGGTAAATGCATAGTAGACAAACATATGTACACTTTTTTCATGCATACATTCTAATAATATATGGCATCCTAAAGTAACCTGGTTACTACTATTAATATTTTTGTTAAAAACTAGGGAAGTCAAGTTAACCCCCACTTAGCCTATCAGAAGTACAAAACAGGGAAGTCCTGCCTTTAATTGATTGTGAGTGACAGCTCTTGCATAGGTGAACTTCGTGATCAGTAGAGCAGTGAGACGAAAGGCGAAAACAAACATTCCTTCAGTAGCTTGCGCTCATATAAGTTCATAATTTGATTAGAACCTGATATAACTGACTAAAACTTATCTAATTCATTGTAAGGTTTATGCCCACCGTTGAGATACTGAGTTTGCCTGTTGTCCCGTTTTCACATTCTTTTGTTGTTGGTGAGTGAGTTCGCTTTTAGCTTGCTAACATGTCCACTCTTTAACTTAAAGGATGCTAGGTCCGGTTAGCGGTGCTAAGTGAAGTCCATGATTAGGCTACTTCATGAAATAGGGAAATTAAGTTGTTGAAATGAGCTGCCACAGTATAAATATTGGTATATGTATTCAGTAGAACTTGTGTTGTGTTAATCATTAGACTTTTTCGTTGAATTAACAGCTGTTGTTCATGATTCTGTATAGCCGCGTTTCCACCGCAGGAACTATACCCCGGAACTAGGAACCTTTTGAGGAACTCAGTGCGTTTCCACCGCAGGAACTAGGGTCTAAATTTAGTTCTGGGGGCTTTGTTTTACCCCCCAAAACGTTCCTGCTCGAGGGGTAGTACTTTCCGAAAGTACAGGAACCTTTTGGGTGGAGCTTGCAGCGCTGAACATTTCTGATTGGTCGAGTACTCGCAACATTTGTGTTGTATTTATTTTCCGCCATTACCCGCCATGTTTGAAAATATGCAGCGGCAAACCAATTAATTTTCATAATAACTTCAAATCAAACTTGTATGTTATGCGGCGCAGTAGCCTACTTTTGGTTATAGCCTGTCAACGTCTTGGAATTATAACGTGTGCTCTTCTGTTCTTTTCTTGCTTTAGTATTCGTTTTATAAAATGCTAAGCATTCGTGCTGGGACAGCATATTACGTAGGCTACCAAAACATTCAAACGGATTAATTCGGTTGCTGAATATTTTCTTCCGGATTTTCTTTGTTAGCCCGTTGTAATTGACTCAAAACGTTTGATACAGTTATGTGAGGTATGCGGTAGTTCTGCGTAATTAACATTGGTGATACAGTACAAGCAAACTGGAAATCGCCTTCCGCACTTTTTGTCCGGGTAAAATAACAGGTTAATTCTAGTAATCTTCCCTTTAGCTTTTTCAGACTGCCGTAATTTTACTCAATTTTACTGCCATTTTTCAATTCCACGAAAAGACCAGGAAGACTATGTACTAATTTATGGTGCATAGTTCGCATCTGGAGGGCACACTTCGCTGCTCGGCTAGCAGTAACTTCGAAGGAAAGCAAACGGTGGCTGTACCACTACTAATTTACATTTTCACGCAAGTCCGAGTTTTCGTTCTATTCTTGTCATTTTGCCATTAGCCTATATGGAATTGACGACGAGAAAGTAATCAAACAGCAAATTGTTTACAACGTGTGCATGTTTTCTGCTGTTGTTGCCAGTTATACATATAAATGTGAATGCATTCTGTCGCTTCGGATGTCAAGACATGAAAGCGAATGTTCGCATAAAAACATAATGAATGTGTTTGAGAGGATATATGAAAATCAATAAATACAAAAGTAACCATATATAGTCATTGTTGGTAACCCGTTGTATATAAGTGAAATAAACCCCTCTGGGCTGTCCCGGTTATATGACAGATGGACCGACGACAACGTCAGTGGGCTAATTTGCCTAATCTTCGCGGTACTTTAGACCCCGATGGAAACGCAGACAACCATTGGCTGCAGGAACCTTTTAGTTCCTGGTAAAGTAGTTCCTGGGACTGAAAGTTCCGGGTAATTTTGGTGGAAACGCGGCTTAATTGAAGGTATGCTAAGCGAACGCCACATTAAAAAAGCTAGTAGTTCCGCATTTATTTTATTGAAACCTAAACAGGTTTCAAGTTGGTGACTGTCTTAATATAAATTGAGTTGAAAACACTTAATATAGCTGAATAAACTAATTGAGTTTAAGCACTTATTTCAGCTTTATAAGATATAATATTTTCAGTTTATTTCAGGTGTAAAAATGAACTGCCAATTAGAGTGTTACAGTCATAGACATATATACATAGACACCACATTGGCCTTTGGATCGTACTTATGATTAGTTTGTTTGGCAATTTCAGCCACACCCATTGCTAACCGGTATATAAAAAACAAGCATACAGCCATGCAATATCCATTGACAAACAGTTGAATGGGTTGTACTGAGCTCAGTGATTTTCATTGTGGCACTGTCATAGGAAGCCACCATTCTAAAAGTCAAATTTCTGCCCTCTTAGATCTGCCCCAGTCAAATGTTGTTATTGTGGCGACATCTATGAGCAATAGGCCACACAACCTTACAGAACGGGACTGCCGAGGCTCAAGAACGCGCATACACTGCTGGCGACATTCTAAAGCTCCGTTTTGCCCTCCCTAGCATCATGGCGAAAAAAACACATTTCTGGACGGATGAGGAGACCAACTTCATGCTATCGCAACTAAAGGAGTTAAATATCCTAAAATACATGGATGGAAGAAAAACGCGGAATGGCGAACTATTCAAAAAAGTTGTCACAAAATTGGAGGAAGCAGGATTGAAGCCTTCGTCAGACACACCCGGTCAATAAATTGATTCTTTCCGAGTCATGTACATTGGGACAACGACAATAATCCAATTAAATCTCATCTTTCGCCAAATCAAGCTATTAATATAGATAAATTGAGTGAGTGGGGTTAACTGGGTATTCGTAACAAAAACCTTAAATTCAGTGAAATCATTTCTAATGTAAATGATGCTCTTGCTACTATTGTAAGGGTGAAAATGTTAAGTTGAAAATTCCTAATCATTAGCCCTTCTCTGGATCTCTTTATGTTTTGTGGATTAGTAATATTTATTTTATGTCATGATAATATATAAAATATGTAAATATAGGTTTTATAATATATAAATAAATAAAGAAATAAATAATATGGTTCCATATTGGGAAAGTATTCAGTTATGCATGTTTTTATTCCTGAGTAGACTCTTAGTGGAAGTTGCACCACTGCTAAGTAGTGAGGAGGCAGCCCCTGAAGTAGAGGTTTCACAAACTTTCTGCCCACAGTCACAGATCCAGAAACTGCTGACCCAACCATAATTCTAACCCCAACCTTTATGTGAAAAGCTGAAGATGGCCCTAGGTAAGTACCTGGAGGAAGGTACTTACCTTATCTATGCTGGAAAAAAAATCTGTAATCCTGAATATACACTAAGTGATTACAAAAAGGCCACCTCGGAAGCCCTGCTCCACTCCTCACCAGGGCTAGGGCCCATATCTTGGCGCCAGGGGATTTGATATAACTTAACTTGTTATTTTTACATTGTGGAGACGAGGCAGCAAAATAAAGCAGACCTATGACAGTTTTTCAAATCCCAGAAAAGATAAATAATATATGACTTGCGCTGTCAAAGCATAAAGTGCAGACACATCCATTTTCTTAGATATGCCATTTTATAAATTCAAATTGTTCATATTTGTGCATTAGACAAAACATATGATCCAACGTAAAGTTCTATGTACAAACATTTCCAATAAAAGGCTGTTATTGCAGCCAGGGACAGAGATAAGAGCCTATCATTGCATATCTTGCTTTATGAATCACTTTGGGATGACATCATCAGAGCCAGGGATATAGTGTATCCTTTGTGAGAATAAGGGAAATAATAGCTAGTGGTATTTTCCATTGCATTTTGTATGATGTTATTTAACATTACTCTTCACTGAGGTCACAGAACTGGACTAATTCATTCCCTATAGAAGTCATTACCCAGTCTGTGCCCTCAATCAATTATTAATGTTGCACATTACCTATAGATCAGCATCCATAACTTGTACATGAAAAAATTATTCAAATCATAAAATATCTGTTCACTCTATGAGGCTGACATCAGCCAGCAAGTATGCATGTTTCCAAGCGATAAGAACTATTTAGTGGGAAATTGCAAGAAAGGGCAATGACATTTTTCAAAATGGTTCTCAAATGACACAACTTATTTGGATAAGCCCATTAGCCAACAAAAACAGAACTACCTATTATTATTGTTGTTGTTGCTCTATCACACTGATTCTGAGAGAAAAATGTATGTAAAAATATTCTCAATGTTAATGGGATTTAATAAGACATAAGGGCAAATATTTTGACTTGGAACTTTGATAACGGTAAAATATAAAGAACACTGTTAAGGGTATCACAGTCAGGGTTGGGGTTCCTGGACATAAGGCTCCCCGGAAAGAATAGTGGGACAGCTGTTCTTATTTACATTAGTTGTTTGAGTTAAAACATTGGATATATTCTTTCTCAACTCCTATATTTCTACCATTTCCCCCTTCCATTTGCTTTGTATGTAATATCTGTTCACTCTATGAGGCTGATATCAGTCAGCAAGTATGCATGTTTCCAAGTGATAAGAACTATTTAGTGGGAAATTGCAGGAAAGGGCAATGACATCTTTTAAAAGGGTTTTCAAATGACACAACTTGTTTGGATAAGCCCAACAAAAACCCGACTACCTGTTATTATTATTTAGTATTCTATAACACTGATTCTGGGGGAAAAAAATCTATCAGGTGCAATGATTCAGCCGGAGTAGGTGTAACCTAACATGGCAAGCAACACAATGGCACTTTGCCAAAACACCCGGGACCACTTCCCTAACAGACCAAAAATCTTCAAAAGACTAATACAACTACTTGAAACTAAGTACTTGAAACATGGGGATGTGTCACCTTTATAACATGAAACACTAGTCACCATTTTGACAATGAACCCTGTAATTAGTGATGAATTATAGGTAACCGATTTCAATAAGCAAGACAGTAATAACTAGCCACAGTGCAACTAAAATACAAATGTAACATTTAATAGCTATTGAAGGACTCAACTAAAAGAAAAAACGGAAGCCTTTTGCTATCTGTAAATTGGACAGTTTTTCCAGAACTCTTTGCTTCATCCAAGGTCATTACTGGTCTGTACATTCAGACTTAAAAAGTAAACAATGAAATCTAAATTCAAGTGTGATTTAAAAAGCCATAAAGGCTAATATTTTGACTTGGAACTTTGATACGGGTAAAATATACATATATATAAAATGTATAAAGAACCATGCTAAGGGTATCACAGTCGGGGTTGGAACTACTAGATGTGAGGTTCCCCGGACAGAATAGTCGGACAGCAATTATTTGAATTAAAACATGGGATAGATTAGTTAGAAGGACTATCAGGTAGTGGGAGCAGAGACCTTTGGACTATTCATGACCAGGCTGGACACAGAACCATACATACACTGGAGTCTAGACAATACAGGTCTATAACAACCTGAGATGGGTTCAAAGTCCTAGCCATTCTCAAATCCTATATGTCTACAATGTCTCCCTTCTGTTTGCTTTGTGTGCTGTTAACTAATGGCAAAGTGCTTCAAATGACAGGCCTTTCAGACCTGTGTAAATTTGGCAGATCGCACTTGGCAGTGGGCTTGACTGTTTCTGAAACAGTCACACAAAGCTCTATGCCAAGGCCTAGCTTGAGTGCTTCACCGGTCACTGCACCTGACTAATGCACAACCCACACTGCTGCCCATAACACGTCTGCTAACAATATCTTAATTAATGCAATCACAGAGTAAACGGTGCATCGAGCCATGACATTTCACCTCTGGCAAATAATCCTACATTTGCAAACTCACACCAATACATTTTCCTTGAGGGAAAAAAAAAACCACAGGAAAGCAAAGTTGTCAGTTAAAACAAGTTGTCTCATTTAATTAATTAATGGAACCAAATGTAGCTGAAAATGGGCAGTTTAATAATTTCATAAAAATGCAAAATAAAACAAAGTGAGAATATTCTTCCACAAAAAATGCAGTTAGATGCTGAGCATACAGTGACCGCAAAAACTAATTTGACTCACTAAACTGTTTGTAAAGAAAAGAATGAACTTCAGGATAAATGTTGATAGAATTTAAGGCATAATATACACATTTTCTGCAATACCTCAGTGTGAAATAAATAAAGGGAAATTGAGCTATTTTCTAAACATCTCCAACGTATTACAAGGAAGGTATTAAATGTGATGTTCTGAACCATGTCCTGGCAGTCTTACTCCATTTTTCCACTACACATACAGCAAGCATCATTAATCTTGTGAAAGGACAATGATGAAAAACATTACATCTTCAATGTTACTCATGTCCAGTGTCAAAAACTGCTGTTCAATTGCCAGGGAATCACCCAACCATGACGTTAACCACAAAGGAACCAAGTAGCATTCCACAAGAAATATCATAACCAATTAACCGTGAGATCACCTATTGCCAAAACAACTATTAAAACTAGTGATCTGCAAATGGCCATTGTATTTAAGTCCTGAAGACTGCCAGAGATCAGTGGGGTGATATAAGTAGGAGACAATGAAATAGTATATATGAATAGATTACAGTCAAAAAAATAAATCCCTGCTCATTACTTGCATTGTTTTCTATGTATGTGCACATTTTGAGCCTAATTATAAATCAATCATATTGCATCACGAAGATTATCAAAGAATATTCCTTCTTCTGAATAAATTTGGAGACAACATATACTTAAGTGAGCTACTTAAATGAGTCGGATGTGTGATGCAGGTCTTCTAAGTGCATGAATAACATTTACTCAGACATTTACTAGTATGTGTCTTCCAGGACAAAGCCAGCTAAGCGCTTCTTTGCCAGTGTCTTTCCTGCACAGTTAATGCAACCGGCACAGGCCAATCACAGTCAACCATTGTTAGTCGGAAGAGTCACTACTGAGGGAAGAGGCAGAGGATATCTTGCGAATCAAACCCTTCACCCACTTAAACCCTTCCTCTCTGGGTCGATTTACAGATAATTTTACACATCCTAAAAGTGGGCTTTGTGGGCAGTCTGAGCCATAAGGCACATCACACTAAGCATATTTAACTTGATGGATGTCCTACTCAGGAGTCCAAGATTCTCTTTATCTTACACAAATGGTAAAAAGTTGCTTAAAATATTTCCTTACATAAAATCCCCAGTTGCTTAACGTGAATTAAAAATTATTCCAAATGTTCTTTTTCCATTTGCCTGTGAATTTCCTTTTCCTGTAAATCACCATTGCAAATTATAGCAAAGTACAATGCCACTAGCAGCCACTACATGTTATAAAATGATTTTTTTTTTAAATTGTGTAGCATAAATTAAAATAGATTTTCTCTAAAATATTCCATCCATCCATCCATTTTCTAAGTGCTTAGTCCAGATCATGGTTGTGGTGGCAACAGGGCAAGCAGAGCAGCCCAGACGCCCCTCTCCCCAGCGAATTCATTCAACTCAACCTGGTGGATTCCAAGGCGATCCCAGGCCAGCCGGGAGATATAATCTCTCCAGTGTGTGTCCTAGGTCTGTTCCTGGGTCTCCTCCCAGCTGAACATGCCTAGAACACCTCCAAAGGGAGGCACCCAGGAGGCATCCATATCAGAAGCCCGAACCACCTCAAACTGGCTCCTCTCAATATGGAGGAGTAGCAGCTCTACTGTAAGGCCGTCCCGGATGGCTGAGCTCCTCACCCTACTGCACTGCGGAGAAACTCCATTTCGATCGCTTGTATTCTCGCTCTCCCTCTTTCGGTCACTATCCATAGATCATGACCATAGGTGAGAAAAGGAATGAAGATTGACTGGTAATTTGAGAGCTTTGCCTTTTGGCTCAGTTCCTTCTTCACCACTACCGTCTGAATCAATGATCTCTTTACTGCGGCCGCTGCACCGATGTGGCGCTCAATCTCCTGATCTCTTTTACACTCACCCATAAATAAGACCCTGAGGTGATGTATAAAAAGTGCTGTAGTTTCTACATGGTGAAACCAAAGTTTATAAAAAATGAGCACTTTAACTTCATTGTAATTGATTACAAATTGAAAATTGTGGAGTACAGGGCCAAATCAAGAAAAAAATGTCTTTGTCCCAATCATTATGGAGCTCACTGTATATTCTTTTTGCAAACTCAATGACCAATGTAAATGTAATTAATACAGGAATTAGTTAAATTGTTCAGTGCAGCACAGCGTTTATCAGCTGACATCAGCAAATAAGCTCTATCATTCAGGTGCAAGACTCAGGTGTTGATTCTTCAAAAGCTGTACCTCATGGAACTACAGGGAAGTATGAAGAATCAAGATTCTTAGAATCTGCATAGATGTCAATCTCTGCATTGTAATTTTAAGTATTTTGCTTATGTTGCCATGCATTCAGCTATATCACTCTGTCCAAAGTACAGTACAGCAGTTTTACAAGGGGAATTGCATAACACTGTTAAATTTCTTTTCATAAATCCTGAATTTACATTAAATTTCTCATCTTCACATAGACACGCTCATATTTAGAAATCTTCTGTAATTGAGTAGTGTTGTTTTTGGAGCATTCTCAGAGCAAAATATTTACAACATACCTGATAGAAGTGATCCTGTCCATTTCCCTGTGAGCAGATGTTTAGGTGCAGACCAAGGCCAGTGATTTTAAACCAAGGGAAATGAAAATCAGCGGCTAATTAAATGTCTTGTTTGTAAGAGGTACAAAGGAAATGTCATATGTAAAACTGCACAGGGGTAGTCTGTTCAAGGTGTTTAAACCTGGAGCGAACAAGGGCTTTTTAAATCACAGTGCCAAATTTGCTTTTAGGCTCTCCCAAAAGAACCCTTTTGTTTGTTTAATTAAATGTAGTTTATGGGGTAAAAATCCATCTTTAAAAAAAGAAATATGCTTCATTGTAATATATTTAAAGGTATATCCATTAAAACGATCTCCAGGTAGATTTTTTTAAAGTGACATAAATGTTTAAAAATTAACAGCAAATTATTACTCAGAAGGATTGTTGTGAATAAAGGTGAATTTAGAGCAGACAATTTTATACTTATTTATAATTTAATCCAGAGTACAGTTCAGAGTGAAATTATGCACTTAAAATATGAAAGCAAATGTATATGGAGTGCTGCATCCACTTTAAAGTTACTGTATTCTGATTGTGAACTGCTCTGTGGAGTGTGAAGAATGTTGATTTATGACTATATTCTTTTTTGATTTTAGCCAACTGAAGATCAATACAGCCCAATATAGTTCATTGAATGACCAAATCCAGAATCTACCAAGGCATGTCTGGCAGAAATGAACAGTTCATGGGCCATTCACTGAAAACAACTGACCATGGAAGAAGTCTACCACAAGGACAGATGTATGCTATGCTTTAAAATTTGTAGAGGTAATGATTATTTCATGTTTGTAAATATACCCCGCCTTGGATTCACAAATGAATATGGGTTCTCTGTGTGCACGTAGAAGAGGTTTCTTGTATGAGCAACTATACTCAAAAACTAATCAAACTGTCCTTAGGGATTATCTTCCTCACTTTATAGGATTACTCCTTTTCTCTGTCTTTTAGGAAAGTTTCAGTATCAGTGGCACAATCACAGTAACAGCAATAAGATATGCTTTTAAAATTGTTATCTTTCAGTCTGAAATTGCTCAGTGCTCTTGTCTTAGTTAGTGCATAAATTAATGCATCCCAGGCAGCATCTGGGTCACATTATGAAATGTGATTATTATTTGATAAAGGATCCCATCAAAATTTGGACAGGTGAAAATACTTATATCGTCCAACAGATCAGAGACGTTTTAGTGGCCCATGGGGGCCATTTCAAAATTCTATCATGAGGTTGAATGGTGAATATTGAGTTCACCATAAAGGTGAAAATCTTGAGGATGAAGTATGAAAAGGCATAATTAGAATGAACTCCACCTCAGCACAGACTAGCACAGCCCAATTCAGCTCAGCACAGACCAGCACAGCCCAGTCCACCTCAGCAGAGACAAGCACTAACCAGTCCAGCTCAGCACAGACGAGCACATCCCAATCCACAAGCACGTGGAGCATTTTACATTATATACATTACATTTATTTGGCAGACGCTTTTGCTTAAAGCGACGTACAATAAGTGCATACCAAAGGTCACTGGAGCAACTACAGAACACAGGTCTGATAAGGTACAATACTCATTTTGTACAGTTATTCATAGAAATTAACACATTAAGTCCAGTTCACACAGTAAACACTACTGTGACCTAACCTAAGTCAAACGAGGAGACATGACAAGCTACAACATCAAAATAATGATACAAGGTACAATAAGTGCTGGATGGAGGTACATGTAACATTAAAGTGGCACAGGAGGTACATGTGTAGCATGAAAGAGGGGAATTTATCCTAGATTGGGACTGATCTGCAGAGTGGTGATAGTTAGTCCAAGTATAATCTGAAGAGAAGAGTCTTCAGACCACGGCAGGAGATGGGCAATGAGGGAGTGGTTCGTAGAGGAACAGGGAGTTAATTCCATGACTGGGGAGCTAGGGTCGAGAAGCTCCGTGGTAGGGGCGAGCGAGAACCCTTTACCCGGATGACAGGGGGTCCGAGTCCTGGAGTGCACAGAGCCCTGACCTCTACCCCATCAAACACCTTAGGGATGAATTGGATGCCGACTATGAGCTTGGCCTTACACCCAACATCAGTGTCCAATCTCACTAATCCTCTTGTGGCTGAAAGGAAGTGAATCCCCACAGCCATGCTCCAAAATCTACTGGAAAGCCTTCCCAGAAGAGTGGATATTAATGCCTATGGTTTTGGAATGAGATATTAAACAAGTACATATGGGAGTAATGCTCAGGTGTCTACATACTTTTGATAATATAGCGTACTTGGTGAACTTCATCGTATATTCTAAAACGGTTCTTTGTCCTCAATTAATCCAATATTTTCAACATGATGCACCAAATTTCCTCATTTGATGTTTGTAATATCTCCAAACCTCAAATATTTGTGTATATTATCAACAGTTCTATCAACAACAATTCAGGTCATAAACTGTTGGTAGATTGCTAGAGAAATTGTTTTTATTCCCCTGTAGCTGAAGTATCTGCCAGTATCAGAACTCAGCTGAACCAGCATTTTATCTAAAAACCACAATCTCTGTAAAAAATCTCACCGGGTAAACTTGTAACTCGGATGTAGAGATTAAAATCCATAAAACATAATTGTACCTCGTGAATGTTGCAGAAATAACTTATTTTTCAGCAGTTAAAAATATCCAAAGTCTAAATATTCATAAAATGCATATATTCTTTATTTTTCTCTTTCTCTAATAAAAACCATTTTACATTACATTACATTACATTCATTTAGCAGACGCTTTTATCCAAAGCGACGTACAAAAAGTGCATTTTCAAGATCGTAGGCTTTTGTTAGAAATCTGTATTTCCTCTGTGTAGCCTACTCATTATTGTACTCGAAGACCTCTTGGGAAAACTCTGTTGCTACTGGAAGAGGTGGTGGTGGGCCAGTAGAGGCCACTCTTCCCTCTGGAAAACAGTCCAAGACACAGTGATGCTGACAGTTCTCTAGAAGGTGCCATCTTTCGGATGAGAGGTCTCGATTCACTACGGTTATAAAAGATCCCATGGCATATTTAACCCCAGTGTCCTGGTTAAATTCTTAGGTAACAAAAAGGCTGTTCCTGACTGATTTAATTGTATGATCCTCATAAATCCTAAAAATAATTAATGAAGGCTGAGGCTTTGAACAGCTCTCATGTATACATGCCAGGGTCAATGAGATGGACAGAATTGGCAAAAGTTCAAATGGTCGTAGCAGCATTTTTAATCATATTGAGAAGGAGTTGGCACCATAATTTTTGCATTCTTTAGTTAGTTTGATATTGCATTTAGTTGCCGTTTAATTATTCTGGATAGTACATTTACAAAGGGAGCATGGTTAATGACTTGTTAATACAGTATTCAATCAGTGGCATTTGTGTTGCACATTTCATTTTGCATACAGTTGCATTTACATTCTTCGAAAGCAGTGCAATTGCAGAGGCAATAATCTTATCATTACTGTTGAAAAACCTAACTTGTGACTCAGTGTAATCTGAGTCGCTATTTCAGAAGCCAGTAGACTACAGATGGAGCACTTCAAAATTCTTGCCAGAGTACAGATGGGTAATTACCAATTGCAGATGTACTCTAAGGGTGTTGGGTGGTCTGATTTTTTTATTACTGAGCTTTGCAGGGTTTCATTCTGTAACACCAGACGGTGAATGTGAACACAACAAGAACACATGGTGATGCAAAGCATTTTGGGAGGTCAATGCTTGATGCCTTCTAATGGCCAGAGGAAAACATTTTAAAATGCCATTTAATCTTAACATTATAATAATTGCAATTTGGTGCATCATACCTTTAAAATATAATAAACTACAGTGTCTAAAGTACTGCAAACAAAATCCAAATTCTTGGGAATCCAAATACATTACTTACATCCACAACCAAAAAATAGACAGTATTCCTGGAAAGAATTAGGTAGCTAGCAGTCACTGTTTATGTTTGAGCTCTGAGCTGTGAGTTGTTTACATAATCATGAAGCATCATTCAAGATCCTTCAGATCCTTAGGTCTGCACTTGTAGACTGTTCTTTTCAAGTTAAGCCATACATTTTCAATGGGGTTCAAGTCTGGAGACTAAGATGTCCATTGCAAAACAGTAATTTTGTAGACAATTAAACATTGGTTGATTTTACTGTGTCTTTGGGATCATTCTCTTGGGGGAAGACCTATTCACAGGCATCTTCCTAGGAGGTATGCCAGGTTCATGATTGCGTTGGCTATAGTAATCCTACTACTAACCCCATACACCCATAAAGTAAAATATCCACTACCATATTTCAGCAGTATGACATCCTTTTCTGTCCTTCTGACGCCATATCCACTGTTAGTGTGTATGGCCAAAAAGCTAGATTTTGGTCTTAATTTACCATGACACACAGCCCCAATCAAAGTTCAGCTTTAGAACTTGGCCACCTCAATTATGCCCCCCGGTAAATTACAACAAAGGATATTTAAGCCGGACGTCAGTGTACCACAGAATTATAATGTAGTCTCATTTATTTACAAGGCCCATGTTTGGTAGTGGTGCACAGCAATCCTTTGTCCTTTAGAAACTAAATGTGTTCTTCTGGTGCAGGTTTTGTTATGACCCCCAAAATATACCATCGCTTCCATTGTACTCACTGTTCCAGCTCATATTTTCACCGTACCTCCAGTTCTTAACCCTGAATGACTTTGGACATGTCCACAAGTCTGCAATGCTTCTCTCTACATTTGCCAGCCTCCTGCACACACAGTTCCCACTTTTTATTTACTTGAATTAATAGCTATGTGGAGGGTTCGTGAAAAAAAAAAAACATACTGCCTAGTCAAGCACATGAGAAAGTCTTGCATTGAAAAGCCTGGAGTTCAGTACACAGTCCACACATCTCTTAATCTAAGAATTTTCACCAAAATTCCCATAACATATGGTCCTTAACATGCAAGCTTTTCCTGCTTCCAAACAGGGCTAACCTATCCCATAATGTTCCCTTCTTGACCTTCATGGCAGCCAAGAACAGCCTAGGCTTAAGTAATTATTGTTACTCAATTCTGATATCTTAGGACCTCCAGTATTCAAAATATAATTTATGTGCATGGTATCTCACCTCCCCTAACTGCCCCTTATTCTTCCTGCTGGTTATTACACTCCCTTCCTTTCTGTCTACCTCCCACTATGTTCGCTACATTCAGATAATGCGCTGTCCTTATCAGCATGTTCATTACTTAGCCTCTGTCTCAAAGTCCTGGAATCCCCTGCTGAAACTCTTCCACTGACAATTTAATGTAGCATACAGTAACAGAAAAGAACAGAGAAGCATTGTGTTCTCCCAAATGCAAAAGATAGAAAGAAATAATAATATAAAAAAATTTCAGCCCCATATTTTTCCTTAGAAGCACTTTCTATACATCAATGAAACGCCCTTAATATGCCGAACTTCAGTTTTTTTTCAGCATTTGGTTGAGACAAATCCATAATGAGAAAGCCCAAAGGCAGCTCCATTTACAAACAAGTGTGACCATATTGACATTTTACTAGAAATTCATTAAAACAATAAGACAATACAAATTCTATAGTCAAATCAATGTGCTGTTGCATCATGTAGCATAAGCATTGCTAATATGACCTCTTTCCACTGTCACTTTCAGCTTCGTAGGTGAGAGACAAATGAGGATGCATAGGCTCACATGACAGCCATATTACACACAAAGTAAAATTTTCTATGATTTATGTGCTGGCTCAGGGTCACATGTGGGTCAATTTCCATTTTTCTCTCTCGGCTGCAGTGCTAGTTCACAAAGCTCAAACTCTTTCAGTTACTACTATTATTATCTGCAAGCAATACACTTTGAATAATACATTAAAAAATATTTTACAGACACTAACTTCATTTGAAAATATTAAACTGCAGTATTGGGTGATGATTTTAATTTGGTAAGGTAAATAGTCAGTCATTTAATCCAACTGGTCACAATGGTGACCAAAAAATTGGTATGTATCAGTATTTTTCCATAGGACAACTATTTTTTGTGGAACATCTCTTTTAAAATGTCTAGTATTGATATATTCATTTTGATGTGCTCATTGTGATCATAGCATAGTGAACATGTCTACTGTGACTAGTGGGTAAACACAGTAGCATACGCATACACTTTTCCGCTGTCCTTTTGTATTTTGACTTGCATGAGAGTCAGAGTTCTGGATATGTTTGATCAATTCAGCCCCTCAGTGATTACATGTGAAATTGCCACCATCCCTCCAAATCAAAAACATGCCGTTTTGAGTGACTGCCGGGAAACTGCTCATTTGCCACCCAGGCTTCTGAACTTGCCTGCAGTCATATTTCTCACTGATGACCAGCATAATACCATTGAAGAGGACCTCCCCTTCCTACTGCCTCCCTCTCCACCAGCACTGCAGGAGAACCATGATGCAGTCAGACAACTAAAAGAAGGGCCCTCCACTGAAGTACAAGATATAGCCTGTCTCGGGGTTTCAACAAGGAAAACTAGGACCACTAATGAAATCACAATCCCAAGCTCCAGTATTGCAAGTTGTCCAAAACAAAGACCACAAGTTCATGAAATCAAGCAAGCAAAATCCCAAGCTCCAAGCAAAATCCCAGAACATGTAATCAATTGCCCTAATGCAATACATTTTTAATGCAGCTGAATGATTTCAGCAAACTAACCCCAAGTCAATGGATGTCTTCTACCTCATGTATCTACGAACACTAAGAGACATTACAATTGAGATGTCCAGTGTATACTATTCAAGGGAAAGCAACTAGATCGGAGTATGAATGAGCTCTCCTGACCTTCTGTGGGGTTATTCTCACCTCTGGGTACAGTTCACTTCCACAAAGGCACCAGTTTTGGTCACTTCACAGTGGTGTCCACAATGAGAGCACATCAAATGAAATGCGGAGTAGTCACTTTGATGAAATAATGGCCTCAGTTCATCATTTTTCAAGGCCAGGCCCATATTTTCTGAGCTCAATCACTCCTACGAAGTCCTACCATTTCAGGAATGGTTGGAGGTTGATGAGAACACAATCACAAGCTACGGATGGCATGGATGTAAGCAGTTTATCTGGGGGAAACTACTCATCCAGCCTTGCCTCATTCTACAGAGATGTCATTGGTGAAGGTGCTAACCTTTCAATTCAGGCATTAAAAAAAACAGTCAGCCATGGAAGTAGTTCCTCACTATCTGCTACAGTCAAAGAGGCAGCAAGATTTGAAAAAACATCAGACCCGACTATGCACATGTTCATCTGGTGCTGAGTTTCCAGCATAGTATAATGTGTAAGGCCACTTCCTTTTAAAAATTGTATAACTACTGATAGGTATGATACTGTGTTTAGTGGTTGGCCACGATTGTGCTTATTTGTGTACAACCGTCTACCAAAGAAGCAGGGAAAGGTATCACACAAGTGTGATGGTTCAGGGCTGCGTTTCCCAGAGCTTCCTTAGCGCTACGTGCATCGTAAGGTATACCTTAAGGTCTTCCTTTAGTTGTCGAGCTGTTTCCCAGAGCCTCCTTAGCTAAGGTATACCTTCTGAAAAGTATACCTTTAGAAGGGTGGTCTGAGGCACTCGTAGCTGTCCCTTAGCGATGCGCTCTGCTCATCCTGTCACAGTTTTAGCCTTATTAGGCCAACATTTTGCTTTTCAAATCGACAGTTGTACTACAGTGTGCATCTAGTCGCCCATATCTGCATGCACAAATGACAGATAGTTTAATATTAACTTTCTGAAAAATAATTATCCAAACAACGTTTCTGTGCATAGCACATCATGAGAATGTTGTCGTTTCACCTGTCTATTCCCATCATGGTGGTAATAAAGTATTGGGCCTATCCATAATACTAATCCAATTTGTGAAAAAAAATAAGATTATATTATTTTTACGTAGTAGAGCTAACTAAGGATATGGCTTTTCTGACTGCATACTCTCTAGAAATTAGTTCGTTTTTGTGTGAGTCAGTGATCACACTGACTTGGAACAAACCGCCGGTTTATTAAGAATATAAAACCCGTGTGAGTAAAGCCGACATTGAGTGAGTCTACTTGCATGACCGAACTAGACGGAACTAGAGCATGTTGATTGGCCTAGGCATAAACACACATACAGGTACGGTGGCTCATAATGAACAAACAGGACAATCATTTAGCCAAATGATCTACATCCCTTTCCTTTAGCTCACACCTCCTATATAAAACAAAATAGCACTGGGTAAATATAGAACATTTCTTTCTTACCATGTTGTTTTACGATTTTCAGTAAACAACCCAATAATGATATTATTGGTTAAACTTAAGACTATCCAACAGAAAATCAAGGTGGATGAACATATCACTTTAACAGGTAGGCCTATTCATAAGGCATAGCTGGTATAGAATTAATTATGATCAATTTCCACAGATGCGCTTTTGCCTTTCATCTACGATTATTTTTGCACTGCAGAGAAAAGTCAGCGGGAATCAGTGGATATGCTGCTACAGTTGCCTATATATTGTGTGACAAAAACAAATTAACATCAGAGCTTTGTTTCAATAAGAACAAAATAATTCACCCATATGTAGCCCATATCCTTTTTCCTGGGCTTCCAAGAAGTCCCAGACTATGGCTTATATGTCCCCATTTATGTTTTTTATCTTTTGTAGCCAATATGTATTTATTGAAACTATCACAAGGTCTCATCTTGACTCTTAAAGAGATTAGCAGATGATCTTTAGTAGGTATAGATTCCTCTTCTGCAATATTAGATTGATGTAAAATGATTATGACAACACTTGTTATATTAAAACAGCATTCATAAGCCTTTACAAGTGAGAAAATTAATTTGCGTGGCATCGATTGATACACTTTTCAACACCACAGTGAAGGATAGGTCCAATTTACGACATACCTTTGAAACTGTCCCTTAGGCAACTGCTAAGGTATAGTCTGGGAAACACTCGCAGGGAAGCGAGCTCCATTTGAAAGGTATACCTTAGAAACCTTTGTAGAACATTAAGGTACATTGAAACTGGGAAACGTAGCCCAGAGATGTAAGTGTGATTGTATGGGTAGAAAAACAGTGTTGGTGAAACAACTGAAAGTGTAGTTGTATGAACTCTCAATTACTTCACACTTGAAGCAGTTAAACCAGTGCAAAGCCAACCTCAAGAGAAATGTAGCTTGTAACACTGCAACTACTCAAAAAAATGTAGTTCAAGCTTCAAAATTAACGTAGTTCAAAATTAAAATAATCATGTTGCCCAGACATGACATGCAAGTGAGCAATGCCTTATTTGTCCACCCAGGGAGAACCACTATACAACTCGATAGGGAGGACCAGTACTGGAGGGGCAATTGGCACTTAACCTCACAGGTCCTGGGTTCAAATCCGGCCTGGGCCTTTCTGTATGAAGTTTGCATGTTCTAAATCATGTGTGGGTACTCTGGTTTCCTCCCAAAGACACGCAGGTTGGTTAAATGGAGACAATTGCCCGTAGATATGAGTGTGTGCCCTGCGATACATTGGTGCCCTGTCCAGGGCATACTCCTGCCTCTTGCCCAATGCATGCTGGAATAGACTCCAGCATCCCCTGTGACCCTGTCCAGGATCAGTAGGTATAGATAATGGATAGATGGATATTTAACTTACAATGTGCTCCATGAAAATAGAATTCCAAACAGCTTTATTTCATTTTAATTTTTTAAGTCTGTTGAACAGTTCTGTGGATGGTCCAGCTCCTTATATTTCTCTTCCCACTAAAATGAACCTGCGTGTACAGGAACTGGATACTAGGAACAAATGTTGTTTTTGGTTAAAGTATATATTTACTAATGCAAATAATTAATCATTGTGGGACTGGAGAATTTCTGATGATGTAATTGACAGGAAAATTAAGAAGAAGAAAAGCAAGAACTAAAAAATAATGGAGTTTCACTGAGTGCCTGTGTGAAGTTAAATCTGAATTCTGTGTTTACATGAGGTCAGAGGATCCATAAATAAATGTTTGTAGAGTCTGAGAGTCTGTGGTTAGTGTAATTATTTCTGCAGGAAACCCTAAAAAGTTTCATGATATAGTTATGGTGTATTTCATCCTAAGTTCTACTGTATATTGGACCTGGACAGATTTACAGCAGAACATGTCATTGTGTATATCAGTTATTATTCTCTAATTTGTCTGATGATGAATTTTAAGCTAATTTACATTTCAGAAGGAATGGTCCTGTATATTAAATGTTACACAAAATATGTATTGTCATGTATGTGGGCTCTTGTCCAATTAATTATTGTTTGCCTTTTTTGTAAAACGATTAAGAATGAATAAATAAGTTAATCCACTGTACATGAAATAAACATCCATCCATTATCTATACTCGCTTATCCTGGGCAGGGTCGCAGTGGGTGCTGGTGCCTATCCCACAGCATGCGAGAGGCAGGAATACACCCTGGACAGGCCACCAATCCATCACAGGGCACACACCATTCACTCACCATTCACTCACACACTCATATCTATGGGCAATTTAGAGTCTCCAATCAGCCTACCTGCATGTCTTTGGACTGTGGGAGGAAACCGGAGTACCCGGAGGAAACCCACACGGACACAAGGAGAACATGCAAACTCCATACAGAAAGGCCCAGGCCGAATTCGAATCCCAGGACCTTCTTGCTGTGATAGGGTTACCCACGTCACCAACATGCCACCAATGAAAGAAACATGAACATAAATTGATGCTGCCTCTCACAATATGAACTGAATCTAAAACATGTTTTCCATTAGCGAGGTTTTGCATTTAAACTTGATGAATTTAGTTCTTTTCTGTTTCAGGACTTGTTTTCTGCTACGTGACTTGTTTTCATATTTATTGTACCAGTTATGCTAAAATAAGATATGAACAGTCATGAGAATTACAATGGGACCATTTCAGTCAAAGACACATTCTGATAATGCTCCAATTCTGTGGAAAATATGTGAAAGCATGCAGAACCTCCACAGTCTCCTTCCCATAGAGCATGTTTCATAAGCCAGTCATAAAATCAACACATTCTGGGAATAAAACAAAATAAGATTTACTGTATATTTCGATTATTTTACCTAAATATTTTTGCTAACTGTCAGGGTTGTGTAAATAAGTCCAGACTATGTGATGCTCCAAAGCCTGGGTGACTAACAGCAAATTATCTTTTTTAGTACATAGATGAATGCAGTTTGGCCAAAAATGGGGGCAAATGAAATCCCATTGGCTGAGAATACTAGAAATTTCTATCAGAGAATACTAGCAGGTTTTATTGCAGAGTAAATTAGGTGGGTGTTACAGATGAAGCCATACCCTGACAGTAATTTGAAATCTCTATTTCAACCTCCCCGGACACTCCCACGTCACCCCCTGCTCACTACCTTCCACTGCTGCCCGTTATGGCTCGCATCAAATTCAAAACATTGGTCCTAGCATACCAGGCAGTCAAGGGATCAGCCCCAGCATACCTCCACAAGATCTTCAAACCCTACATGCCAGCCAGACCCCTCCGTTCCGCTACCACAGGACGCCTGGCACCTCCCCCTCTTCGCAGTTGCGCTTCCTGGTCATGTCTCCTGTCTGTTTTAGCTCCACGATGGTGGAATGACCTTCCCGTGGAGGTCAGAACAGCTGAGACCCTGACCACCTTCAAACGACAACTGAAGACTCACCTCTTCAGGCTGTACCTCTGCCCATCCCTCCTTACCTCCCTGTAGTCTCTAATTGACTATGTAATCTTAGGGTTGTAGCCAGGTAAGCTGTTTATCTTAGTTGACTTAGTTATTGCACTTGTGCCTCCTTAAATATTGCTTGTTTTATTTGCATAGACAGCTTTGTTGCTGTTTTTGTTGTGTTAATCACATTAACCTACAGGGTCCAAGTTAAAACTATGCGGTCGTTCCCTGCACTTGGAACTGTACTTCCCTCTAGGGTTTTCAACACACTTGTTCCTGGTTTTGGTTATACACTTTGTTGTACGTCGCTCTGGATAAGAGCGTCTGCCAAATGCCTGTAATGTAATGTAATGTCAATTCAACCAACTGCACTGCCTACAGCACATAACATAATTTTACATACAGCCTCAGGCTGGTATATCCTGATTTGTGAAAAGAAAGCAAGTTGAGCTGACCTAAACTGGTAACCCCTTTATGGAATACAAAAAAGATAGCAGTCATGCCACTATATACCGGCTCTTGCCAATTAGCTGAGGTTAAGCAGGCATGGGTTTGATTAGTGCTCAGATGGGAACATAAATTGCAGGTAGAAGTGATTTTGATAGGCTAGAAAATTATGGTCTTCCCTCTGAACCAAGCCAGCATTTGCAGCTAATCACCTTATTGGTGGGGGAATACCAGGTCTTTGACCACAATGCATTGATCTAAACTGGAGGTCATGATTCCACTGACCTTAAAAATACAACTAGTAGATGCAAAACAACCTCATAACATCACTGATCTACTGTACTTATGAAATCCTTTCACTGTTCTTCTGACACCAAAACCCATCACCATTCTGCACGTTCAAATCCCCCCTTGGACTCAAGGCCCAGGTTTAAACTATTGCTTTTGCATCTGTATAATCTTTGAGGGAACCTCATTATATTTCTGAAATCCAAATAAAACACACCCACACTTTAGACAGTTATGCTTTCGGCATTTGTAACCTTAGCTGACTTGTACCTTGTAATGTTACCAGTCGTATAGAAACTAGCGCAAGATAATGACGGCAGGTATATCATCAGGGCATGTTACTTGAAACAGTTTAGGAAACATTGGGTATCATTGCTTTGGAATACAGCTTGTTCAATTTGTGTGAGCTAAGATAGCCAATTTTGGCATAATTTTGATATTAATAATTTATTGGCAGTTTTTTTTTTAGGTTTGCCAGTTTGAATTAATGACTTATAGACAGTGCTTTGTATGTGTGAGTAACTTGCAATTTTTGTACAGTGAAAAAGTGTTCATGAAATATTTGAGCTATATACTCCAAGTAACCAGCCAACCATAGGTGATACTATGGGACATAATTAGCAACCTTGCAGGGCTGCTACGTTCAATAAGCAATGGCAGCTTGATACAAGAACATCAGAGTTATTATGCTGAAAATCTTAGTTTTAACAGAATGTGATATTCAACAGCCTTTCAGCTGATGCTTAATAATACAACATAATTCTGCTAGGCTTTGCAGCACATTTCACAAATACAAAAAAAAAAAAATAGCCTATATGAAACGAAAATCAACAGTTCCAGTCAAAACGGAAAAGGTAAGCTTTAGGCCAGCCTATGTCTGACAGAGGCCTTGTGCATTGTCTGACTTACATTCTATCATGAAAAGTAATCAAGTCTCAAAATATCATTTCAATTTTAAAAGAAAGTTTGAACACTAATGGATTGCTTTTCAGCAAAGAAAACTCGTCCATGCCATCATGCTATTCTAGGGAATAAAATAAATAAAAACCCCTTAATAAGCGGAGAACATTTTTGTCTACAAAAAAATGCACAACCTGCATCTCACAGACCAAAGTATTGTGCAGCTAGATATAGTGGGAAAAAGGGTTATTGACATCTAGCATACTAATACTACTACTACCTACAGTATTCTGTCACACTGATTCAAGTATAACTCAAATTGTTTGCATATATCTTCAGACTTTTATTATTTATTTTTTTATTTAACCTTTATTTTTACCAGAAAGGTCCATTAAGGAATCTTATTTACAATGATGCCCTGGCAAAAGTCAAATAAAATAAGGACAAACAGGACAACACACATTAGACAGAGAGAAGACAAGCTATTACTTATCTAGACTGCAGTTGCTTATCTAAAACATGGCACATTTCTTTCAATTTCCTTTCCTCACAGTGTGCGTACTTATCATTTACCCTTATGCACAGTTCCCCTATATCATTTTGTAATGACAGACATGTTACAATGCAGCCCATGTCAAGGCATCACAGTTTTCAGTTCTTAAAATAGAGTGAAATACTACAATTCTAACAAACGTTTAATAATAAGCAGTAAGCAACATGAATGATATTGCGTTACTGCCAGAGATAAAATATTTTGTTTAGAAATAATTTATGTAAATAAGTTTTAAAAAATATATAAAATAAAAAAATGTAAGTATTTGCTCTCAAAACTAACCAAGCATGTATGCATAGGTATGCACATGCAAGTCATTAATGCAAGTAAACATAGACACACACATACACACAAGTGCGCGCTCACACATACGCGCGTACACACACACACACACACACACACACACACACACACACACACACACACACACAACAGGTTTGACAGTTTATGTTCTGTTTTGCATGGTTCATAAACTAAAGCTGGTCATTTCTTTATGAAAGCTACCAAGCCTGGGCCTAGCTGTTAAGATGATATAATGGCCGAGAGAGGAATGGCCTGTTTGTTGTGAGCACGTGCCTCTCTTGTTACACAAACAACAATAACTGGGACAAGGTTATGGAATTAAAACGATGGCTAATTGTGTCAATGCTTTCAGTATAATTGGCCTACAACAGTAGGTAAGGCAAAGTAAATAAAAATAATTGCTGGCTTTATGTGCATTGCATGAAGCAACTGTATTTATAGGAAGAATAAATCAGGTTGTTAGGATATTGTATCCTTGTAATAATTAAATCCAAGTGTTATGAAATTTAAATTAATCCAGTACAGATGACTGTAATCTGTGGTATAAATGGACTAATTTGGAATGTGTAAATAAACAGAGGATAAGGTTTTCTGGTGAAATACTCTAAATACAGTACTTAGCAAATATGATGTAGATACCTTATAAACATGACACTACTGTGTATTCATAGCTCATGAGTCAACACACAGAAGAATTAAACTGAGAAATTTCCCATATAAGCACTTTATAACCCACTAGGTTATGCTGCTACAAGTACGGTAATATGCATATAGTGAGAAGCCTATAACGTTAAGAAGTACATGCATCTTGCTGGCCTTACTTTCGAGAGTCCATCTCTGCTAACATCATGAATGGCTATTTAAAGTATTTCAGTGCCACATATTAAGTCAGATGTAATACATACACTAAAATGTTATGCTCTGGAATTTGCTTAAATTAATGAATATTTCCAAAACCCCAAAGGTACCCACAATTTATCCCCAAAGCAGTTCCAGAAAATGAATGCTTCACAACTGTCCTTTCAATTCAACACACAGTTCCTGTACATGACAATAATTAATAGTTTCGGGTGTTAAAAAGGCACCAACAATGATCGAGTGCCTCTCGAAATTAGCTTGGTTCTAGTGTATTTCTAGAGAGTCTACCGTTGTCACTGTACATTGCGCATTAGACTACATTAACTCCTGATTTGTGATTGTGATGGCATTTTTTCGTGCTCCTGACCAAATGTCACTGAGCAAACAACATAAGAACAGCCAGTACATGGTGGGATAATCATCGATTTACAACACCCCTAAGGCAAAATTGACTGACTTAATTACTAATACTTAGATTCCATTAACGGTTATAATTAGCCTATCAAACAGTGCTTCAATAATTATCTATAAAAAATTACTTTTGCTTTCTAAAGAGCAACCTATACATGGTTAGACACGCGCGCACGCGCACAGACACACAGACACATTCTGACCTGAACGATTTTTTCACGTAATATACAGAAATAGATGCTTATGGGAACAAGTATATGCATATGCTTATCTGATTTCTACTCGTAGGGCACGATAGTCTTCGGGCAAGACACCTTCGGTAATGTTTCAAATACAATACACAACGAACAAATTGTTACGCTTTGAACTTTATAAAGATGAGACTACAGAAACCAAATGAAGCGTAGTGGTCCTTACTGGCTGAACTATCTAGCGTACGTTGTGCTCAGCAGGTAGGATGGCAACTACATCAGAAAATGCATTGCTTCGTTGAAACTACAGCCAGCAGTCGTCCATTAGCGCTACGTTTTTGCAAGCCAAGAACAGAACGTAATAAAATACCTGTGCAAGCAGCAGTGCCGTAGAGTGTTATTTCTCTCAGATGAAATTTACTCAAGCTGCTGGGGATGAAGCGTAAAAGGCTATGAATTTAACAGCCTGCCTCCTATAGCGTTCTTCAAGTCTGTAAAGTTCTGGTAATGCAACAAGAGCCGAGTTTTAAGTGTCCAGCGCATTCGGAGCACGGAAATAGCCGACTCTCATAGACCACGCCAGCTTCGTTGACGGAAATATTTCAAGCTACTGTAGTTTACCAAGAGCCGTGAGAACTTCCGAAATAGGATTTTGACGTAATGGTATGTATTAGTTAATCATGACCACGTATTCTTCGCCACGTTACTTAAAAAATGTCCAAATTAAGTTATTCTTTCTTTCTTGCCAATACAACTCTTCCACTATTTCTTCACTGTTTCAACTACAAACCATTGAGCAATTATCTATGAATATTGTTGTAACATTAATCTGGTGACATACTAATCATTATGCTAAACAATTGAATTCCATTGCTAAATTTCACTAGCAAATATGTACTGATAATGCTGGGTATAGTTTACAAAAAGGTTCATGGTTTCTGACATTCCATTTTACAGTTACTTGACCTTTCTTGCATTGTCACAATAATATCATTGATGATGTTGACTCAATTTCTAGATAATTAATTCATTATCAGTATTTCATTGTTAATCAGTATGGAGCTGAAAACTGTGTTAGTGCAATCACATTTATCTCTGAATGCATTGAGTTGGATTGTTATATTACGGAACTATCACCTGATGATCAGAAGATGAGGTCGTTTTCACAGTGGTCTTTTGTGCAGATGGTCGGGAGAGAGCGCCTACACCTGCTAAATTAAACCTGCAAGCAGGTCCAGGCCTTGACTGTGCTCTGCCAAGCTGATCGTACTTTGATAAACCTTACAAGGATGCAATGAGAAAATTTTATTACTCAAGTGCGGAGGTGCCTCCCACTAATCATAAATCAGAATTAACATGTAAATCAGTTTTGAGTATCTGCCAAACCCTGACAGGATATTTCTGTGATATAGAAAGCTACTATAAGAGGGCAGTGCCAGAAAAAAGGTAACTGAGGGATACTAAGCATTAATCATCAAAGAGTAAGGTGAGAGTAGACAGTACATTAAACCAGTGTGCTTTAGCTCCCTCATAGGTCTGGAATTCTTATTAGATGTGCTTTCTATGTTTTAATGTTAGCACACATCTGTTTGCAATTTAAATCACATTGTTAGTTTTCTACTCTATGCTCACTATAGCTATTAAGTCAGAAAAAGAGAATGGAGAGGTTAAATGCAATGAAGTATTTAAAAACATGATCTTAACGGACCAGGTCTCACTAAATATATAGCACACTGTAATACCAGCATACACTAACAGTTACATGGTTCATTGTTACAGCGAATATGTGTATAGGTGCATTCTTCTGAGCATAACAATGTCTATAAATACTTTAATTCCAGATGAAACCAATTATAGTGGTATCATGCTGCTTGTTTTTGTTCCTTTTAAATAAAATGTTTTTTTTTTTACTTCACAGATGATCAGGAATGCTTGACTAAGAACATCTGCCTAATTTTACCCAGAAATATTGAAAAATAATGAAAAAAAATATCACTCTTGGTGTGGAGTATCTGTGAATAAACTGTTACACTTTTGGAGGGGATCATATCACTCCCATTGAGTTACTTTCAAGAAATATTTCTATGAATGATTTACACCCCTGATTACATGGAAATAATACAGAATAGCATGTAGAAATGTATTGAACAAATAAAATGTGTAACCTCATCATCTTATTGCTTAATGAGAGTGTTAGCCAAAAGGGGTACAAAACCATGGGCCGCATATCTTTATCATGTTGTCATTTAACATTGCGCACGCCTTTCTCTCTAAAAAGAAACAGAAAAGGCAGATAAAAATAGAAAACTTATTTCTGTTTTGTATTTGTGTTGGAAGTGCCTCATGTACTTTCTCCTGGGGTGTACTTGCTGGTTGTGAACCTATTTTGTTTTGAATTCCTTCCTTCAAAAAGAGAAAAGAGAGAGAGAGAGTAGTTCCCAGTCATGTTCTAAACTCCCTGCAGTTTTCAGAATTATAAAATCTAATTTTATGACTCATCTCCTGCAAAGGGTATTGTGATGATGTTTGGACCATCTTCCACAAAAGCCAGCAATTATTGTTATTTTCTCTGCGTATAGGATTTACTGTTGTCAAATTATATTGAAACCACTGGCACAATTAGCCATCATTTCCATCCCAGAAAATACAAACCACCTTGGCCCAGTTATCACTGTGTGTACAACAGCAGAGGCACCTGCTCACCATAAATAAATAATTCCTTTTTGTACCATTATATCATCTTAACATCTTAACACATTGAAGCAGTTTAGCATGTTCTGAAAAGTTTATATTAATGGAGCACAGGTACACAAAAATATTTTATTTATTGATGTAATTGCATGCATATGTTTTTATGTATAAACTGTTTTTTTTTTTTTTTCAATGTATCTGCTTTGCCTAGAATGCAGACCAATTTTGCCAGTTTGGCTGTGACCTTGTTTTTGTGTATCCATTTTTGAGAGGAACACAATGAGAACTTCATCCATGTTGTTTATGAAATTATCAGATTAAACAGATAATAGTTTTAGATTACATTCCTGTGTGACTTTACATTCACTACAACAGGCCAGATTCCAACAAGGCCTGGTAAAATATAGAATAAATAAAGTCACACAAAGAAGCTGATATAAACATTACAGTAGATTCCTTGCATAGAGTATACATATGCAAGATATCAATGTTAGTCTATACTGGTGTCCATGTATTTGTTGTTTGTCTAAAATGAGGAGACTCATAGTGTACAGTGTATTCACAGTGTGAAGTTGAGATGACCTAATCACTTAACCTGGCTTCTCTTTCATTAGCTCGATTGATACGAGGTTTGCTACTCAGGGAGTGTTTACACTCTCTTGCTCTTGAGCAAAAACTATTTTAAAGTTCCTATTTTTGATTCTGACACAGACTATGGAATGCATGGCTACCAGCCAGAGTCTAAATTTGTCAGCAGGATATTACCAGTGTCTGACAGTAATTTAATAATTCAGTGACTGCATAAACGTGCTGTGAGGGCAGGGTGGCTATGCTGACAATCAGATTTGCCAGTGGTTTAACCCATACTTAAAGTCAAGTAAAATGTCCAAGACATATGCATTACCTCAGCTTCTAATCTGCCCTAACACGGGTCTTTGAATGTACAAGTGCACTGTGCTCTAGCAGTGAGCATCTATTCTCGCTACTAATATTTTCCAAAAAGAAAATTATGAAACTCATAATGTAAAGTTTGCTTTGCTCTCTTGGGCTCTTTGTTATTACTCTGATATTAATATTTATATAAAATAGCTGGTTTTAACGCACTTCATTATTTAATCATCTATTTTATTAATAAAGATTTCTCTTTATACTGTGTGTGTTTTTGGGGGGTGATTGGCATAATGGATTCATTTCAATGGATGCCATACCTTACTGGAGCACTGCACCAGTGTTAATAGGTTTTTAATTTTAAATTATTTATCTATGTATCATACTGATGTGAAATTGCACCCCTCACTTCACTAGCATAAGGAATAACTATGGGCCCAAACCAACAACCGCTTAAAAAGAAGGAAAGTCTCAAAAGCAGATTTGAGAATTGTCCTTTGAAATGAGATTCACTGGAAAAAAAGTAATGTTCCAGGCATGCAGAAGGAGTGCATATCTGACTGCAGATTTAGTCTCCTCAATACACTTCAGTCTTGGGGTAATTACGGGGCAAATTCGTATGAATTATTGGCATTAAAAATTGGTTGGCCAGCCATAAGACATCAGTGGACAGACCGTGTGGTGGACCTGCACATTACTTTATGAAATAAAAACTCAAATCATGGATACTCGTTTTGGGTGAAGGCCATAATCAACTGAAAGACTCACGCAGCTTATTTCTTTTTACATAAAATTAATTTATACATCTGGATATTTTTTACTGAAGTAATTCAACTAAAGTATCTTGCTTAAGGTTACAACAGCATTGCCACACCTGGGAAGCAAACTTACAACCTTCGCATTGCAAGCCAGTAACATTATGTTACACTATCAGAAATTTACAGAACTGCATTGTTTAATTCCAAATTTATTAATAGCTGATGCAATTTATAGTCACATTTCTCCAATGACAATAGAATATATATGGTGACCCAACACTGTGTCAGTCACCCAGGAGGGTGTGAGTAGTGCAACAGATCACAGTAGATAAGGCTAGCTCCAAGCTGAGCCTTTTTACTTCACATTGGACATCCTTGATGTTTCTGTCTAACATCAGGCAGGTAAGCTACTTGCCGGCTGCAACAAAGTTTACACAAACCGCCAAAAGTAATAAAGTTAAACCCGTAAACTAACCAATCTGTAGTTTTCTTCCGTCTGACCGCATTGACAGGAAACGAGTAGAAGGGTCAGGTGGAGGTGCTACTCCCAGTCTGACTGCACACAAAGTTTGTCCTCACCCAATAACTCTACCGCACCCTCTCTTACAGCTGTCCCTGCTGATTAGCAACACAACAAGGGGCGGGGCTGTCCACGAGGGTACCTGGAGCCAAGTTGTCAGGTAGTACCTACCTTTCAAGACCACGCCCCTTGCTCTATCACACACACACACACACACACACATATATGGGACTGTAGTTACCCATCAAGTATTGTACATAAAATCCAAAAGATTCAATTGAATCCAATTGTAGTTGCACAACATTCTCTGATGGTGCACACTAGCTATTCCACCTTTTTGAGAATGAAATGAACATGGAAAAAGAAATCACACTCAAGTCAGTCAAATGTGCTTATCTCAGTCTTACATGAGACACACCCTCAAACTCCACTCCACCTGCATGTCTTGCTCCCATTCATTTGCGTACTGATTAAGCACCCACCTCTGAATTTGCATTAACTGGCGAGGTGCACAAATTTGGAGTTAAGCTGACATTGCATACACACATATGAATTCTGTCCTGCAGGCACATGAAAATTCACGTTATATTATATATATTATATATTATATATTATATATATATAGAGAATTAACTTTCAAGTTGAATGCACTTTACTCTTGGGCTGAACATTGATTTTATGTGTTGATATGTGTCACTTTACAATTTAGAATCACTCACATCTGTTGCTGTCTGTAAAGGAATTGTTCACTTAATTCAGCCCAGCACAGGCAAAATGAAATCCCTGGGTAATTCAGCAAGTTAGATGGGTCAGGGAACTCAGAAACCATAACTAGTAACTCATCACTCAGAAGCGTATGGATTGTATGTCTTGAAAATGAGAGAGAGAGAGAGAGAAAGAGAGGTGGGGGGGGGTGTGGGGTGGAGGTGGGGCTTAAAGATAAAATTATGTTACTTACTGTAGTATCTTAGCTTCACATGGACATAGGGAGTAACACTGTGCTGCTCCTACCATTCATCTTGATACAAAAATCCTTATACCTTTGAAAACTGACAGAAAGTAGGTGGAAGTATTCTCATTTTGTTCTTTATGTTTGACCTGCCTCCCCATGATGTAATGTTTACTGAGGTCACACAGGAAAGCACTGAATGGTTGAAAGTGTACACAATTGAGAACAGATTTGTGCAGCTTTTATCCAAGATAAAGCAATGCACTTTTATTAAGTTTTCAGGGACAGGTCTACTGTGTCGGCTTCAGGTAGGCTTCTGTCTGTCTCTGAGTATGCATGAAATAAATACAAATGTAGTCAGAAGAGTCCAGTTAAGGAGGGATGAACCACTGAGTGTAGCTGACAAAAGCAAGCAGTTTGCCAAGCGGCATAAGAAAGAAATCTCCAGAACTATTGAAGTGAATTTCAAGCATTTGTTTTTAATTAGGCCTGGCTCCTGGGATCAGCCAAGAAGATACGTTCCTTCTGAACATTTCAACTTCTATAAACAACCAATCTTCTTGTTACTAAGCTGACAGGTTTCAGGCATAGGCCCGTGTGGACTTGCCAAGATGTCTACATGGTTTCAGTATTACACTTTTGACTAATAATCTTATTTTGAATATTCATTTACATCACACAACAAAAATTCTGAAGTCAGACTTGATGCCAAAAAACATCTAAACACTATGTGTCATTCATATATCCTAAAATGAGATCCCCAAGCCTGTAACTGCTGTTAATTGCAATTTCAAGGCAGCACACAGTATTACACTCCAGATGTGCGGTCAGCAAGCCCTGTTAATAACGAATGTTCTACTAAATGTCATGTCTCTCTTGCTGTCACTCACCTGCTCTCTCTCTCTCTCTCTCTCTCTCTCTCTCTCTCTCCCTCTCTCAAAGTAAAAACAAGGAATAAGAAGGAATGATCACAAGTGGACTCTACTTTTGACTATTGAGAGGGGGTTTTCACAAGTTGAGTTTTAAAAACATAATTTCAAGTTCACAAAACTTATCTCATACAACAAAGGATTTGTCTAGGATATCAAGGGTATTCAAGTGATCCAACAGGGGCCAACAATAACTGTTCCTCATTAATATTTCATACCACAGTATGTATCTAGAGATATAAGCGTCAGTGTTATTTTTTCCAAATCTGTCAAGTTAGTGACTTGCTGTGCTTTGATCACTGTCAGAGCATGTTGGGAAACACACAGAATTAAATAGGCTGCAGGACAGCATGGTGATTTGGGACCCTGTCACTTTTCAGTGTTAATATGTAGCACAACCCATTTGATGTATTGCCTGTCTCTCTTACATTTCAGTTTTCATATCTCTTGCACAGAGACAAAAGGCTACACTTCTGGCAGAGTTAAAATCAAAGCAGTACTCACTGTGCATGTTCATCGTGGTCCAAGTCAAGCTGACAGTTCTGAATCCCCTCTCTTATATTTATGATTAAAAGGGATGACTACACCCGTCCTCCAGGAATGCAGATGTAATATGGACTGGGAAGGAAAAGTGCATTTCCCACCCAGTTGGTAAAGGACTATACAATATTAATACAACACAGCTTTGTTTGTAGACTGGGTGTTGACCACCTGACTTTATCACCTTGTGTTGTATTTATCAGCAGTGTGAAGTCACCAGTTGCTCTATTCTGGCCACACAATTGTAGCAATCCAGCACAAGATGAAATTGGCCCGTTTAGACCAGAAGAAGCATGTCCAAACAAATTATGATATTGTACCAGCACTGCTGCACAAGACACAAGTATTATGTGGGCCTGCAATAGCTCTTTACAGTGTGGAAGATGTGATGATGGTGTGAGTGTGCACTGGCCACTCATGGTGTCTGCTACATTTAAATAACTTTCACAGCACCATGACAGTGCACTGTAATTCTTCACTGCTGCTGGCACAGCTCCTGTAATTTGTATCATGTTATTATATAATCTGATGACATATGATGAGTGCACCTTGGTAGCTTCTCAACAGCATATTATGATAAGGCCCGAAGCAAAGACTGGTGCAAGCCGGTCCAGGATGAAGTGCAGGCAGGAATGGAAGAGGCAATTGCCAGCAGGATGACTGGAATGTTGCAGCAGGGAGCATGGATGAGATGGGAGCAAATGATGGACAGCAAGATCTCATTGTCCAAGCTCTGCCAGGCACAGCCCTATCAAATCACTGATCATTGTCCATGATCCATGTCCTACCAAACCTATTTTACCTTTTCTGCTGGAGCAAGGTTGACTAACCAGCGTGACCTCTGAAATCAATGAGCGGAAAGCTAAAGCACAGAGAAGTCGTTGGTGAAGATTGCTACCACTGACACCACATCATTGACCCCAAGTACATGAAGACTATACTGTAGCTGTATACTGTATTTACAGTGGCATCATCTACTGCAAGCATCTTCACCTAGCAAGACAGGCTATTGTATCATCAAAGCTGGGGAGCAACCAAAGCCACAGTCCAGAGCTATTACTGGTCTCCTTGCGCTGGCACCCTAGGAAGGTTCCCAGATACTATCACAGTAACCACACTCAGGCCAGGCTTCATACTGCTGTCAGAGACATTTAAGTTCTTAATGGACTGCATCACAATGGCCAATTCACAGCCTCTCCAAACTATGAAACCAAGCAATTTAGTGACACCTGGGCCCCAAACGTTGATTCACTCACTTTTTCAGTGGATTAATACCACACAAAAAGTTCAGCATAAATCATTCCTAAAAGTGGCACACGGTATGCTTCATTTATATGTTCACTCTTCTTCTTAGTTTATTTTACACTCTCATAATATTTGACACTAACTTAACTCTTTTGTTTGTACATTATTGGTAACTTTCACACATTGCTTGCCTTGCTGTATGTCTGTATGTTGGTCCTGTATATCCTTCCTTGTATTCCAATCTGTCTATTGTTATTACAAATTTATTACTGTTTTGTGGCAACATGTTCTCACAGTTTCTGGACTTTACGATTCCATGGACGAAACACCCCAAATACACATTCAATGCTCAACTTTCTACTGGTGTACTTGGCCAGAAAATCAGTTTGACAATAACACCTGGATCCAATGAATGTTCCAATGGCATTTAACAAGCTCCTGATGCATATTTGTGTTGATTACTCACAATGGAGGCTTTTTTTCTGGCAGCCCAGCCTATTGGCATGGAGGTGGTGTCCCAGTAGATTTGAAGACCTTGTGTACCCCCAAGATGCAACCATGTTTTATTATTGGTATTCGCAAAATGGGGGAGGATAAATGTTGATTTGATTATTTGGACTCACAGTCTACCTTAAAAAAATATTTTGGAGCAAAAAGGCAATGTGAAGGCTTCAATGCATCATGTCATTCCTAAGCTAACGTCCACTAAATTATCATTCTGAAAATTGTTGCAACCAACCTTTATTTCCAGCCTGCATTTACATGCGGCACAGCCAGGTGTATTTATAAAACAAGAATAATTTTGTTTTACCTTGTTCAGTTTACTTCTGAGCAGCTATGAATTGCTAAATGCACACTATAATTAATTGTTTTTGTAATATGCATATGTGTAGCAGCAACACAGTTTTGTTGTTTTGGCTCTGAACTCCAGCACAGGATTTTAAATGAAACAATGAGTGTGGGGTTCAATTGCAGACTTTAAACATGTAGGAATTACACCCCTTTATATATATATATATATATATATATATATATATATATATATATATATATATATATATATATATATATACTGTGTGTATATGCATACACTATATGACCAAAAATATGAGGACACCCCTTGATCTGGGCTGTTTTTTTTACAGTTTGGGCTAGGCCCCTTAGTTCCAGTTTCCTATTTCAGCATGAAAATGCCCCTGGGCACACAGCGAGGTCCATATAGAAATGGTTTTGTCGAGATCGGTGTCGATGAAATTGACTCCAGACCCCTGACCTCCACCCCATCCAACACCTTTGGGACTGATTGGAAAGCCAACTGTGAGCCAGGCCTAATCGCCCAAATCAGTGCCTGACCTCACTAATGCACCTTTGGCTGAATGGAAGCAAATCCCTGCAGCAATGCTCCAACCTTCCCAGAAGAGTAGAGGTTTTTATAGCAGTAAAGAGTGGACAAAATCTATATTAATGCCCATAATTTTACATGAGATGTTGGATTTCAAGTGTCCACATACCTTTGGCCATGTAATGCATTTCTATAGGAAACCTGCAGGGATTTAATTCCTGTATGATTTCCCTCCTGAATCCTGCAGGATTTCTGCAAGAGATCAATCAAACGGTATATGTGAAAAACATTTGATTATATTCAGCGGCACCAAAGTTTTCTGTCACAACCTCAATACACGGCAAAAGTCCCAGTAGAAGATTGAATTAAATCTTTTAAAGTTATATATTTTCTGAAACATTATCGATTCTGCTTGGCCACCGTGAGCGTATAGTTGCTATGTAAATTACGGAACATGCGCAGAACGCCTAGGCCAATTTTTGGCCTATTGACGCGTATACACGGCATAGTAAATCGACCCCCAACCGCATTATCTAGGTATGTTAGTCCGACTCTGAAAAAATCGACTTCATACGATTTCAATCGGACTACAATGTTTACATGATTTTTAAAAGTCCAGTTTTAGCTAGACTAAAACAATAAATCGGCTTTTTCAAACATCATGTAAACCCACTGAATGTTTGACAGCCTGCTACAACATTTTCATTATATTCTAACATCTGTTGTAGAAACTGTACATTCTCCAAAAAATAGCTTATGGATGAAATATAAGTATTGAATTTGTGCTGTCAAAATAGTTTCCATGAACTAAAAAGAACAATGTATTGACATAAAAAGTAATCGTGATGAGTTTCTGACTGATGAATGCTCTGACTAAGTCGTCATCATTGGTTTGTCAGTTTTAAATTCATTGTGCAACCCTGTTAAGGCGATTTTGGCTAGCTCCATTGTGAATTACTTAGGATAAAATGTTTTTCCCATTTCCTTGTTTTTATTCTTTGGCTAACTGGTGTTTGTTTTGAAAATTGACATTCTATAATTACTTTTACATGGATTTGGCTTTGAAACTTTCACTCAAAAGGTGTTCGACATCCTATGGACATTTCAAAATTAAAAGTCACTTTCACTTACAAGTTTCAACATCCAGAAAAAAAGATAAAATGTTATACATACAGTTAAATGCAAAAGAATTGGGACAGTGACACGGTTCTTTCACAGTTAGCTGTATATATGAAGTGAGGCAGTCTGCACTAATTTCCTGACCAGATAAATGTGCGTATGAACTGAAACATTTCTTCATATTTATGTGTGTGCAGGTGTGTGTCATGTCTCACTTTATATCTGGTTTGGAAATGAGCATGATTATAAATGAAAAATAAGTTAAAATTGTGAAGCAACAGTGTTTTATAAATTGAATCAATCAATCAATTTCATTTGTATAGCGCTCTTAACAAAGGAGCTTTGTCACAATGCAGCTTCACAGAGAACCGGCCCCCAAAGAGTAAGCCTAGGCCAACAGTGGCAAGGGAAAACTCCCTGACTGATAACAGGAAGAAACCTTGAGCAGAACCGGACTCAGAGGATTGAAGCATAAACCAATGCTCTTGATCGTACAAATGATGATAAAGTGAATTTATTGTATAAATTTCTGGTCTGTGTACATGCATTTAAAAGCAGATGACGAGCAGTGTAACATAAAATAACAGTTTTTACCTTTGCTTTCTCTGGGGTGTCTAAACAGCATGCATGAGTGACTTTAATACAGTATGTCAGATTAATATCAGGTGCATGGTTTTCCAGCCAATCTAAACAGTGACCTGTTGTTTTAAATCTGGTCGGATGCCTCGGGACAGCCTTGAGTTGTATGGCTGACTGAATAAATTCATGATCTGCTTCTAGTCTAAGGACTAGTATAAGAACTGCACAAGTTTAAGCTACAGTATATGAGGACTGACAATGGAACCAAATGCCCTTTGCGTTTCTATATTTAATATATTTTTCTGTTTATGTCTGTAAATGCAAGTGTATATCTGTTCAGCATTTTAATTTGATTAATTGAATACCCAGGTCTCAGGTTTAGCGGTATATGGAACTCACTTCATGAATACAAGTACTGAAACTGTCAATTTATTATTATTATTATTATTATCATTATTATTATTATTATTAGTAGTAGTAGTAGTAGTAGTAGTAGTAGTAGTAGTGGTAGTAGCGGTAGTAGTATTAGTATTAGTATTAGAATTATTTAGTTTCCGTCTTTTCAGTTGCAGTAACAGTGAGCATGGCTATTAAGTGAAGAAAGGGTTAAGGAAATAATCAATCACTTTACATAAACTGTAAACATGCATATGACACATGGCAATATAAAATGGAAAATTCAAATAAACAAGAGAGTGCCTGTTTGTAGGCATCACTGTTAGATTAGTTCTAAGAAAGGGTATTTAAGTAATCATTAAGAGTCATAATTCACAGGCTGTGGATTTTAAATAAACAGTATACTTGTGCAGGCGTATACAAATCCCAGATTTACTTTATCCAGATTCCAGAAACCTGTGAGGTAAAGGACACTTACCAGCCTGCCAACTTTGGCATCTTTAAGATCACTTTATCTAGGGATCATACAAAAACTTCCAGAAAATAATATCAACTTTATAATTTCCCATATGACCATAATTTTTCTTCATGAATCAATGCTAAAGCAGGGAAAGGTATTTTTGAAACTTTACATTTATTCATATATGCATTTTACTTTTGCAGTGTACTTAGACGCTTTTGTTTGTAAAGAAAGGTTGACATGACTTCAATAAAAGGAAGACTAATTTATGGAATCTTCAGTCAATTCCAGTCCTCGACTGTATACAAATGCTTCGGAATTGCTATATATACCCTTCGACAATCCACTATATACATGCTCTGAGTTACTTTTGAAATACAATTTATTCATGGAAAGAATAGAAACTCAAGATGACAGCTTGCATTAAGCTAGGTACTACTTGCATAAAGCTAGTCAGGACACAATATAGAACAGAAAATAGCTGCAGTTAGCATTAATGAAAGACTGTTAAGACAGTATACATCGAAATCGCGTTAAGTAACCTGACAAATGCCTGTGATTATCTTCAATGACATTTCCATGCTAACTGCAGCACAGCCTAAGGGTTGCATTAGGATCTGGTATAATGCTACACAAACCCTATCTCTATTAGATGTTTGAGACTTTCTGACAGTTTATCTGACATTTGTTAATAGTGGACCTGTGAAAGCCTTTGATTAGCTTCCAATTTCAATAGTTCTACAATGAATTATCATCAACATGCTTTCCATTCTAAGGCACAGGCTTCAAAACTATTAAAGGTACAAAAACAGACCTTTGCATTTTTGAATGTAACTCATCTATTAATGGAGGGAAGGAGGGAGGGAGAGAGAGAGAGAGAGAGAGAGAGAGAGAGAGAGGCATTCACTTTTATTACTGTTAAGCAGTGCTTTATGTGACCTGCTAAACTGTCTTTACACATCAGTATTACAACTTTGTTAACAATAAGAAGTAAACATTAAGAAAACCGATTTAAGGACACTCTCTGAACCAAGTTTGCAGAAATGCTAGAGCCTTATTTCAATCAATATGTCTTCTGCTTTGATTCACAAATGCAAGATTTTTTTTTCAATATGCACACAGCTTGTAAAGTTATTTATGGAGATCTCAGAACTGTATTTGTAAAGAAGAATTATTATTTGAACTCGACTAATCAATTAATACATTTACAGTTAGAACATGAACCTTTAGAATGGTTACAGGGAGTCAAAACTGTATCTTGGAGAGTACAGATTCTGGGGCGGGGCTATAACCTGGATGGGACCACCAGGGGCCACACTGGACAAAATTTAGAAATCAATCTATCTAATCTGTCTTTAGACTTTTGACAGTACCGGAACTTGAACTGTAAGCTCCACACAGACAGGGCCAATTCTTTAAATCCAGAACATGAGACTCATGCACAGCCTAATAAAATAAAATAAAATAAAAATGGCTCCACCCTTACCTTACAAATTAATCTGAATTATACAAAAGTTTATTATTTTTACATTTTCTTATATACAGTATTTCCACAAAATAAAGACATTTTACTTTAAACCCATCCTTCAAACTAAGTCTCTTGAACTGCATTGAATTAAGTCCACTTTTATTTATAACATTTTCAAAAAGGCATGTTCTTCAGAAATCCTCCAATACAAAAGCTTCTTGGTGACAGATGAATAATTATGACCATAAAGATACTGTTACAGTTAAAACACAAGCCCCGGTTTAACCCCAGTTGTATCCCTTTCATTTCTCAAAAAAAACAAAAAAAAAAAAAAACAGTTAAGACTGCTCGTATGGCTTGCAGTTCTTCCAAGCAAAATATGGTTTGTTATAGATCCAGAATTGATTTACGAAACCAAAAACTGGTCTGTGTCCAGGAACATTCTCACTGCTGACCTCATGAACAAATTCCTGACTTTAATTGAGCTTTAATTGTGCCTGATTACATGGCAATTAGAGGAAGCACAGAAAAAAGAAACGTTTAGCCACATGGCTGTTGCATGACTTAGTGCATTAAGGTTATGTACTGCTGGTAAGGTGTCAGGAGGGGACGAAGCCCTTTGGGATTTTATCACAGCATAATCTGACAGGTGGCTCAAATTTACAAAATATCCACTGTGCATATATCAAATACATTACTACCAAATCACAAGGAAATTTTCAGTTTCATTTAAACAAACCTGCATGGCAATCTTTGTACAGTTTGATATTAGACTATGTCATGTGGTTGTCAATATGCCTTAAAATAGTGTTTCTTTATATTCAAACACATAGTCTGATTTTTTAAAAATTGATAGATGAACAATAAAAAGTTACTTGCAGTTATATCAATGATAAATGAGACCAGCAAGTCTAATTCCAATTATGTCTTCTATTTGCTTTGCATCCAGACCTCCTAAATTTCTCACACATTTGAAACACTTGCAACCAATAGTGCATGGATGTGCATGTGATCACACAACAGTTAACCTCTTTTCATTTCAGTTGACCTCCTTTTATTCCAAGTATAATATCACACTCCTTCAGCAGTAACACTACATGTTGTTACAGAAATGTTTAGAGGGACTGCTGTATAGATGTCCTTTAAATCATTCAATATTGTATTTCCTCCCTGTCTTCCACAGTGATTCAAATCCTCAGTGTGTGCCAAATGTAACAAATCCCAAATGGCATGAGAAACTATTTAGATCAGCCTCTACAGCCGGAGCAGAATGAATTTTTCTTTCCAACCCTACTGTTCATTGATACACTCAATTTCAAATTATGTTGAGCAGTTGTGAAACACGGACACAAACAAATGGTACACAAAATTGTAACACACTCACTCACAGACGCACACACACACACACACACACACACGCACACAATATAGAACGTCTTCATATAAATCTATGGGAGACACATCAGTAAATGGGGTCAGAATTTGTGTTCGAATGAGAACATTCGATGGCCGTGATACTTGTGCATTAGTGCGATATGTAAGGAAAAACAGAACTCTTCCTCAGGTGACTGAGAATAACAACGCAGGGCGTGATCAGACTGTGTCAGCAACGGTCCATCAACAACTACATAGAGAGGGATATTATAGTAGGGTTGCATTGCATAAACCCCTCATTGCAAAAACAAATGCACATTTGAGAGTTCGATGGTACATAAAACCATAGGTATTAGTCTGTAGAAATGTACAAAAAAGTGATATGGTCAGATGAGTCATCCTTCACCATGTTCTCGACAAGTGTGGTATACACCAAGAGAATGGTACAGGCCTAAATGTTTGACCTCAGTGAGGTGGACTGGTGGCTATGTTGTCCTGGCATGGTTTGGGTCCACTTGTCCCCTTAGAGGGAAGGGTCACTGAAAATCAATACAAAGGTATTCTGAGTGATCATCTTTGTCCTATGATGAAACATTTCTATCCTGATGGGTGTCTCTTCCAGGGTGACAATGCCCCCATCCACAGGGCATGAGGGGTCACTGAATTGTTTGATGAGTATCAAAATGATGTGAATCATATGCTATGGCCTTTGCAGTCACCAGATCTCAACCCAAATGAACACCTATGGGAGATTTTGGACTGACATGTTAGGCGCTCTCCGTCACTATCATCAAAACGAGGGAATGAGGGAATATCTTTTGAAAGAATGGTGTTCCCTCTCTCCAGTAGAGTTCTAGAAACTTGTAGAATCTATGCCGAGATGCATTGAAGCTGTTCTGGCATTTCGTATTGGCCCAGCACCTTACTAAGACACTTCATGTTGGTTTTTCCTTTAATTTGTCACCCATCTGTGTGTGTATATGTATATATATATATATATATATATATATATATATATATGCTGTTATATATGTCATACTCAAGGTCCCCAGACAGCCATTACTAAGCCAATATCCTGTTTCAGAGTGAGTCGTTCAAGCCTGTTGGTCTTGGCCTTTCACCAAAGCGTGAAAGTATGAAAATTGTCCAGTCATGGCCTACAGGCTTTAAGCCACCAATGTCTTGGAGACCTGCACATGTTTTAAAAGAAGCCTGGTAAGATAATGCTAACAAACACAGGACTATTTACTGCTATTTGTAATGTCGCATATTTCAGTGACCATAATGGCCAGTGATTATAGCTATGCAAGAAGATAGATAAACACTGTAGACTTCCTCCAGGCATTTTATCAGCTTTCTCATACTCGCTGCCCTGTGTTTTACCCTCAGCTCCAAAAGTGTCAAATCCCTCTGGAGTGTGAGGCCAGAAATAGCCGGACATATTGTGTGGAGGATGTGAAAACAAAGCAGTCACTACAGTTCTCACTCAATGGGTTGTGGCAGAGTTCTCAGTGAATAACCCAAATAGTCCTCGGCTGTGGGAGAATCCTTTGCTTAACTTTGACACTGTACCAAATAATTTCAGAAAAAAAGCACAATATGTGGACATGACTATGAGACAATTGAAATAGATCAGAGAAGATCGCGTTTTACCTAAAATAAAGCATTACTCATTGTTTTGGGTTCCTTGCTTTTTTATTGTGTGATCTCACTGATTAGGCTTTCAAAATAGATGTAAGAAAATTGTCTGTCTACTTGTCTGTCAGACACTGTCGTGATCTGGAATACAGATATCAGCTCAGCCCTTCATATGAGACTAACAAATTCATGACATTTTTTTAAACCTGGAAATTAGAGTTTCAAATGTAAAACTATAGCATTGGTATAAACAAGAAGTGTTAATGGAAATAAACACAAGCAGCGCTGGTGATGTCTGTGGGTATAGTCAGCGTAACTGGCAAGGTCTGGATCAGCTAGCGTGGAGACAGATGTGCATCGTGAAATTGGTTTACTAAACAAAGAACAAAAGCTGCTCTACTTGACTTTGTTTAATTGCATTTGTTGTCTGAGCTTTTCTAGAGAAATTAACAGGAACTGAGGTATTTGGATTCTCAAACCATCTCAGGTCTTTTGCATTGAAGATGATAGATTAGAGTCTCACACACTGGGTCAACATGTTTTCCATGCTTGTTTGTGAGTGTGTGTGTATGTGTATGTGTGTGTGTGTGTGTGTGTATGTAGGTGTGTGTGTGTGTGTGTGTGTGTGTGTGAGAGAGAGAGAATGTCTTGTGTCTAAGATTTATATTTGGCAAGAAAGGTATAATAGGTTATTTAATACATTATTTAAATGAAATCAAATGCAACAGAAAATAAGCAGTGTCTTTTCATGTCAGCCTGCAGCTATGGTGCCAGCGCCGATCTGAATTTTTCTTGCCTATTTCTTTTTCTTACAGTGACATGTAATCCAGCTTTTCCTATTGCACAAGTGCATTACCATGTAGCTGTCCAGTAATGTTATATTATTGGGTATTTAATTACTATTGACCCAAATTAACTTCAACCTGAGCCGTCCATGGCAGCCGCTAATTCTGAGGGAACTGATCCGCTCCATAGGCATGCTAAAGCTCTTGGGCAGTTGTTGATTTAACATGTCAGGGAGTAGTGTGTGTCAGGATCCAGTTAGTGTCAAGGCTTTGGGGAGCTGTTCTGGCCAATAGCGAGGCCCTGTCATCACACAAATACAGACGGGAGAAAGTGAAGTGATAGAGTCATGGTCAGCTGTACAGATTCTCTCCATGCTTCCATACAAGCTTACAGCTGCTGTCCCTAAGGATTTATTGATATAAAAACACCAACAGAAATGAAATGTAACATGGAAAATGGCTTTATTGTAACCCAACAAGAGAATGCCATGTCAGCTTAACGTTACACTTCCTCAATGAGTGGCAGTATGGATAATTATAAAGTAATTTTACATCTTGTATAATTTCTAAACTTTTAAATTTCTTTCTGAAAAATTATATTTCACAGATGTATTACTTTGTTCTCAAAAACACATATTGTTGTAGAAAGGCAAATGCAGCCTATTAAGCCACTAACTCTTGAATCCTACCAGATGGAAACATATCATCTTCTTTCATTGACTGCAAAACTGACGTCAGCTAAAGACATGTTGTTGATCTGTTCTCAATTTTTGAATGTGTTATTAGCTTAAAGAATGCAGACCACGATACATTATACAATTAACCATATATGGTTCTTTTATGCTTAACTGGTATGATAATATCAATGAAGTAAATATAAATATGAAAAACACTTATATCCATCTTTGTTCAGCATTTAAACACGCATGACTTCTAGCCTCCTATTGCTGGCACCTATACATGTATTGTAAAGATGTATTGAAAGAGGAATCTTTCATACCTTACTGTGCCAATCTGTGCCAATTATATGATATAGCATTTTTACTTAAACATATGCACTATATGACCAAAAGTATTCAGACACCACTTTTTCTGGGGCTGTTTTTCATGGCCCCTTAGTGTCAGTGAAGGCAAATCAGTTGAAACGCCAACTGTGAGCCAGGCCTAATCGCCAATCAGTACCTGGTATCACTAATGCTCTCCTGGCTGAATGGAAGCAAATCCAATATCTAATTTAAAGCCTTCCCAGAAGAGTGGGGGTTGTTATAGCAGCAAAGGGTAGACCAACTCCACATTAATGCCCATAATTTTGGATGAGATGTTGGATGGCAGGTGTTCACATACTTTTGGCCATGTAGTGTACATTTCTAATGCTCTATTGATGATGGATGGATTTATTTATCAACAGGTTTTACAAAGACACAACTTTAAGTGAAATGCATTCTATATTTATATGATGAAAATGTTGGAATCATTGTATATTAATATAATATTAATTAGATGAATATGCATTTATATTATTAATTGATTTATAAAATTAAACTAAATAAATGAGCGCTCTTGAGTTTATGAATTATATGAACAAATGTTTCCAAAGAATTTATATTTTCTTATATTATATATAAGACTTGTAACTCATGTTATAGTTCAAGATGATACTTTGGCACCCTCCTATGGCTGCAATTGGTATCCATGGATATTAAGTAACACTTTCATATAAGTGTCATATATTAAAATATATCATGCACATTTACATTTTTGTGTCATAGGGTATTATATGATAAGATTATGTAGTTAGTCCAAGGACTAGGTAAGAAATATTAACATCCAATAGTTTAGATTTCATATATGGAGTGAAAGTATGTTCAGTTACATTAAACAAAGTAGTAGCTGAAAGATTCAGGAAACATATGCAACAGTTGACAGCCTATTCATTATCTGAAATAAATGGTAATTGTCACGGAGGACGGAGTGTAGCACAGTGGGTAAGGAACTGGTAATCGAAAGGTCGCAGGTTCGATTCCCGGGTAAGGACACTGCCGTTGTACCCTTCAGCAAGGTACTTAACCGGAATTGCTTCAGTATATATCCAGCTGTATAAATGGATACAATGTAAAATGCTATGTAAAAGTTGTGTAAGTCGCTCTGGATAAGAGCGTCTGCTAAATGCCTGTAATGTAATGTAATGTCAGAAAGAAAAGAAAATCTTTTGTAATGTAATGTCATAAAGAAAAGATATTTGCCTATGGAGAACATGTCGTGATGGTGGTTGAGGAATACCTCATTCAATATCATGAGCTTGCAACCATAACATTGTCTAAATGGGATACAAAATATGTGAAATATATGATCTGTCACACTGGATCTTATAAGGCATCTTCAAATCAGAGATATTATAAATTCCCTGAAGCTAAGAACTCAAATCAGTGAAATCAAGACAATGATTTGGCTGGTCGGAACAGAATTGTCTGGGCTTTTCAGACTGAAGTCTTCACTGGCAATGCTGCATTTAGACAGTTTTAAAGTGTTTGTGTTAGTAACATTATAACATTTTCCAGACAATAGATAGCTATAAATAATTTTGGTTGTTTCATAATTTGGTATTTTCAGACTTTGAAGCACTAGTATTAATGTACATAAACATCTGGATAGCCACCCGGCTTGCTTTTACCAACAGCATGTACATATCACTTTCGAACATTTTTATGGTTTTGTAACAGAAACACTGACCTCTGATTATTCTCTTTGGTCTGTCACACTAATCTTCAAAAGGAGAACGCATCCCCTCCTTTGTTGCTGGTTTTCGGTGTACTCTGTTGTGCGGCAGCCTCTTATGGTTAGCCAAGGGTTGCTTCTTTCTTTGAACTACGACAGAAAAACACAAAGGAAATCACTGTAAGATATGCTACTGATAATGCTATTTGTCAGCAATTCACCATGACAATGAATAAAGAAACACTTTCTTCCTTTGCCAGTTTTCAAGTGTCTGGAGTGCACATTTCAGTGGTTGAAATGCTTTGTTTTGATTTGATTACTATACACTACAGAAAATGACCAAACATTCATGGTGGCTTGATAAAATTCAATGAAACATTTAAGCATATTATTAGAAACAAATCTCTCAAAGCTCTTCAATATCTGTTTTCTTTATTCTAAACATAGCATAGATTATGATGTTGCTGTATTTCAGAGGTGTTTTCTTTTTAATGTAGACAGTTCTCTACACAAAGTTTCTGTGCTTTGATCCTTAGGGTACCTAGTGGATGCTGATAAAAGGCCTGGAGTCTAATCAAAATTATGATATAGTAACAGTATATACTGACAAATTTGAGTAAGGTCTGTTCTATTAAAGCCTGAGAAAGAAATGTCACCATCATTTTTCCCACAACAATAATTATCATAGTTATTGTTGGTTATTATTATTTTTTCATGCACATATCTTGTGAGCAACAACTCATTTGCAAAATGCAGATCCACAGATTTGAGTATGTACATTTCGCTTAAATGTTCATTAAAGCCCTCCTTCCCTTATTTGTTGCATTTACTCTTTGATTGATCATATTAAGAAGACCTGCAAGTTGGCTGGCAGTCAGTCATGCAATCAATACCTTTAAAATATAGTTCAAGCACGCTGCCCTGAGCAGAATGCTATTACTGATAGTAAAGCTGTTACCTGTTTCATAGCACCATACTAGATATCCGGGCCATATTAAACATACAGCATAACCCCAACACAGCCACAGCAGGGCCATAGCACTGATAAACCATGATCGCAACTTGACCACAACGCAACCACAGCAAGACCATAGCAAATATAAAGCATAGACACTGCATAACCCCAACACAGCCACAGCAGGGCCATAGCACATATAAACCATGATCACAGCATTACCACAGCACTACCACAGCAGGACCATAGCACATATAAACCATGACCACAGCATTACCACAACACTACCACAGCAGGGCCATAGCACATATAGGGTAGATTCAGCAAATGTGGGACATCAGCAGAAGTGGGACACTTAAGCTTTGCATTACTCTGCTATGTACGAATCAACAGCCAATAAAAAAAAAAAAAAAACATTCTTGAATTGTTGCTACAATAGTTACTGTCATTCAACAATTGTTTTTATTGGACTGACGTCTTTACAGTGGCCGTGGTCAGCCGTAAAACTAAGACTAATCATTGCGAGTGAACGGTAAGTGGACCAGCATGTGAAATGACACTTACGAATGATAAGGTTACTAGGTTAATAAAAACGAGTTAAAAATGTCCTATTTTGATCTCCAATATAGTAGCTAAGACACTGGTCAAAATATAAATGTTTTTTTTTTTTGTCGTATTGTCTTTAGTTTTTATGATTAAGGGGGGTTTTGCACTGTCCCACTTCTGCTGAACCTGTTAGATAAAGCGGGACAGTGTTTTTCAGGTGATGTGGGACGTTTTAATCAGTCCTGGTGTAATAAACCTACAATTTACCAGTTGTATACGCTTACGTGCTAGTTTAAACCATACTGATGATTATTTGGTGTCTGTCAGTACTTCACATCTTACTGTTTGTTGACAGACTCTATATAATCAGAATGAATGAATATCATCATATAATCCATGTAAACCATATCATATAAACCATGACCACAGCATTACCAAAACACTACCACAGCAGCACCATAGCACATAAAAAGCACAGACACTGCATAACCACAACACTATGACAGCAGGGCCATAGCACATATAACTGACACAGTAGAAATCATTTCTGGAGGCAATCACTTTGTTGTATTTCAAATTCTAGCATTTCAAAAGTGTACAGTACATATAATGACTAAACTGGGGCATCCTCGCACTCAAGATAATAGCCGATAGCCTTGCATATTTTACTACATTATCTACCAGTTGACATGGCATTTGCAAGATGATTAAATCTACTTTGTGGGATGTAATACCTCTGCATACTACAAAGGCATTATATTGAGATTTCATCTGAATTCTATGCATACGCATACAGTACTCCTTGTAAAACTGTCATGGCATTTCAGTTTAAGCAGCCGACTTTTCAATCTTTTTACTCCATCACTAATAGCAAATTATTATAAGAACAAAAGTTCTGCAATCCCAACCAAACGCATGACACCTTCTCGTTAATTGCTCTCGATTGAGTGTTTGCCAGATTCTCACAACCTTTGTCTTTGTGCACGGTATTGGTGCAGCGCTGAATTATAATGTGATGGGAAGCTGGCTATTGTAGCATTCAAAATGGCAAGCAATGAGTCTTACGTCGAATAAGTAATGAATAATACAAAGCAACTTTTCAATATGTTATGGCAATGCATTTGTAACACTGATTGTGAGTGACGGGATTTGTCTTTTGTGTTCAGTGTTGTTCGGATATGCATGTAGAGTAGTGTTAAGAACGACAACAAACTTTATCATTACCAAAAGTCAGACCGATGATGACTCCATGATGTTTTACCATGACTTACCATGACTGCTTACTGTACCAATGAAGTCAGCCATTTCTTCACTGTAGCTAACTGCTAACAGGCTGCACATTTTATTTCTGAAAAAAAAAGATGGGCATGCCACGTGGCTGGCTCAGGAGCATTGTTGAAGGCGGTAACCCCAGTATCTGATGTCTCAGACAGACATAAATACAACATGGCTTTCCGACCGTAAAAAATATATATATATTGGAAGTTACAAATTCATAGTCACTATTATTATTATTATTATTATTATTATTATTATTATTATTATTATTATTATGAGGAAACCCAATACAAAATTATCAATATGACTTGTGTACTCAGCCCAATGAAACTCAACGAATTCTGGAGCCACCTGCTCTGCTTTTATTATTTCTAATAGGCTCATTACACCAAACCACGCCACTGATCCAACAGGAATATACAACGCATAGATCTCCTCTGTTTTAAAAAATGCACATGCTTTGTCTTTTAAAACATTTCTTATGTAAGAGGGAGGATTGCTGAACATTTGTTGAAAGGGTTCAAACAAATAATGTATGGCTGCTCCATACCTTACCACCAGACCTTCATTGTATGCTCTGTGCTTACACTAACAAGAATTTCACACATTGATCATCCACATATTGTTTGAAAGATTTTGTTCTCTTGAGAGGGTGGGATGAAAAAACACAGGGATAAGTTACCTGAATGATTCATTGGCTTTATTTATATTCCAAAATAGTTTTGCTATGCTATAATCTATGATCACCTATGTCTATGAAACTGATTTTGTGCTGACCTTCCTCAAAGGGAAAATGTCGTACAACTATTTGTTAACTAAACTGTATTTTTACAGATATACATTATATATGCCAGAATATAATGTAAATTAGTGATCTCTTCATGTATTCTCTCAAAACCTGATACTTGGCATGATGCCCGCTCAATAAGCATATTTTAATATAATCCAAAAACTGAATGGGCCACACAAAACTAGAAAGCGTGTAGTATGAGAAATTTCCTTCTTGATATATAAACTGCTTCTGTTATTCCCTTTTGGCTGGATATGAAGATTCACCTGTTGTTGTATGCTTGCAAGTGCTTCTATGACAAATAACAACTGGATAGAATCGCATTACTTAAGAAAACCAAAAAATAGCCTCTCTCTTGATTTCATTTAAATAATGTATTAAATATTCTATTATACCTTTCTTGCCACTTAAAAATCTTAGACACAAGACACTCTCGTTTAATGGTTTAACCACATTCCCAATCATTTCTGAGATATTTCCTAAAACTATTTCAAAGCAAACACAAATCTGCTTGGTTGTACTCATTATTTGAAGGATATTCCCTGGTGTGCTGCACTGATTTGCAAAGTGTGAGCCAAGCACATCTACTCAAATGAACGATGAAAGGAACGTAGAGTATGGGGTTTTGGTAAACACAAACATTGACTGGTGATTGGTGTGAACATAATATTTATATTTACAAAATAAACCTGAGGTATATTTAGAATATGCAAGAAACAATATGTGTGTATCATTTACAATACATTTTTCCTGCTTTTTTCGCATGGTTTGCAATGGCCGGTTGCATACAACAGTGCTCATCTCTACAGCCTCTACTACTGATTCAGAAGAGTGCAGACCAGCTTGCAGATCAGGTGAATTTATATCTTCTCTTGCAAAGGATATAAATTTACCACTGCTTCATATACCACAGTTCGCGAGTGGGGTTCACACAGACATGGGTTGGGAGAAGACCAGCCCTGTGTGGTTGCTAGTGAATGACGAATTGCTGCAATTGCACCTGGTATTGTACTAAGCCCTGCAGGACTGTCAGTCACAGCTGGTACTGACATGCAGTCCATTAGGCCTATCCATGCACTAGATCCAAGCCTCAACACAATGAGCCACCAGACAGCCCCCTTGAACTGTTAACATAAAAGATCAAGAAAAATATTATACTTCAGTATGTTATTGCAGGTAGGATTGTTGAGCGGTTTCTCATCTGTTGCTGCCCTCCACTGGCAAAACATTGCCACTGCAAATAGAAATGAAAATATTTGAAATTATCGAAATTTCAAGTCACAGCATTTAATTAGTGTACTGTAATGTACTATAGGGTATTGACCATAATTTCAAATTAAATAATGGGTTGATTGTGAATGTAATAAAATACAGGGTTTATTTACTTACTCCTTGCTTGTTCTGTCCATTATCAATTCGTGTAAATGTTGCACTCCACAATAGGCCACACATTAGAGTTGATTGAATTATTGACAGAGATCTTGGGGGGAAGGGGGGTGGTGGATTGATAATTACCCATATGCATGTTGTTGTTTTTTTGTACTCTTTCACAAAGGCTTGATATTATAGTGAACTACATGTATATGTAAAGCAACCTTGATATTGTATTACAATATCGATTAAAGTAAAACGACAAATCAGTTATGAATAAAGGAAGGGCAAGCATAAGACTGTTTACCCTGTCTACTTTTTGGTATGAATATCGGATGATGGAGGAGCTCAAGTAATACTGCTGCGACTGTAAGGGACTCAGATGCATTGAGTCAGTGACTTAAGTAATGAGGTGTTACCTCTACTATGTCTACTGTGGGCACATGTTGCAGTCGCTGTGAATGCACTGGAAAATGAGGAACATGACCTGAGGCCAATGACTAGCCCTGCAGGAAAGCCTGAGGCTGTATATCCATCCTGCATAAATATTTACCCTTCCCAGTTCCCCACCGAGAAGAAGGATGCCAAAGCACAAATACGAAACCAATTGTTATGTACCAGCAAGAATGCCACACATTGCACAAATATGTATCATTTAAATACATTTAAAACTGGAGTTTAGAATGTTTAGAATTTAATTCCATTACATTGCCTCATGTGTTCTAAACATCTGTTTTGGTCACATTAATCTCTGTATCAGACCTGCCCATGGTATCACTCTATGTCTCTCCTATGTATACAGAATGACAGCTGGTTCTTAGAAAACATGTCTAGCAACATACTAACATTTATGGGTCCGTCTGCCCTTACAGAGAGCGCTACTGTGAACAAGCTGATTTTGAGCATATCATAGCTTAGTAGCTTACATAGCATACCATAGCTTACTTTAACAAAGGTGCCCAATTATGCATAGCAAGGATAATTGTTAAGGTTCATTGAACTACTGTGGACAATTAAGCAATTATGTGGGCCAGGCACATCAGAAAGTCATGAGAAGAAACCACCATGAGCACATGATTTCAAATTTATCTGGCCCTGAAAATAATAAATAAATAAATAATCAGACACAAACACTTGTGGTTACAAATCTTGAACATTGATTGGCTCATATTAGCCATATTGTTTCCTCTGGCAACATCATTTACTGTAGATGCCCTTGGAATCAAGCCAACAAAATGCAGGATATATTTCACACACATTAATCTGAGGTACAGTATGCCTATATTGATTTCCCAAATTTGAGGTAACAATCTTTCCTTTTCAACATGGCTGTTAGCCAGTGTGTGTGCATGTGTGTGTATGTGTGTGTGTACAATATGACTACAGAACCACAATTTAATAACTCCAAATTTTTATGATACAGAAATGCTACATTTACATTAGTTGAATGTAACACCATGACATCTGGAAACAATCTGGGAGACAATGTGAATTTCATTTTGAAATACACATTGACAGATTAGGCACTTGAAATGCACTAATAAATCCTATTAGTGCATTTCAAGTGCACATTTCATTCATTTGTCAATAAAGGCTTGTTTTATTTAAATAACTTTTAAAGTACAGTCTTTTTAGAAATGATTAAAGTTACATGTCAGTATCACACACATTTTATGAGTAGATGCTTTTAAATCATCACACATTGCACAAATTGACCAAATTGAATGGGTCATTGTGGTTATGCTAATTTATCTTTAAAGGCTTTTAGATCTTTATGAATTAGCCTGTGTTTATAATTTAGTTTGATGGAAATATTTTGTTTCTACTGATCAGCATTTCAAATTCTTTTTTCCTCTTTGTTTCGTTTTTCTTTGTGTATTTGTGAAGCACTTTGCTTTGGTTTTGTTGCAAGATTAAGTGCTATAATAATAATAATAATAATAATAATAATAATAATAATAAAAGACAATGCACATTTTTCAAAACAGAGGTGATCTATGTGTTGTATATTCCTGTTGGATCAGTGACGTTGTTTGGTTTAATGAGCTTATTAGAAATTTGTTGTACGTCGCTCTGGATAAGAGTGTCTGCCAAATGCCTGTAATGTAATGTAATGTAAATAATAAAAGCAGAGCTGGTGGCTCTATAAAGTATTTCAATTTTTGCTTTTCATTTTGTTGAGTTTCATTGGGCTGAATACAAAAATCATATTAATAATTTTGTATTGGTTTTTTAAATAATAATAATAATAATAATAACAATAATAATAATAATAATTCAGTTTCACCATTATATCTTATTTAGACACTCTGTGCTGATATTCATATAATATTACTGCATATTAGTAAAACAAACTATTAGATATTATTTTCAGAATTAATTTCCATAATTGTGCATCATGTTCAACTATATTGTTCTGTGTTATGTTTTACTTTGACTGTTTCTATGTTAATCAGGTTTAAAATAGATGCTGTTTAAGAATTGTTCAAACCAAAATCCAAATAAAATCTAACATTTTAGAACCACATGCATGGTAGGTTTTTGGGTCTAGTATTGCAGTTATGACAGTCATGTTTATGATCCTTTGTTTTATGTGATGTTTTGTGTGTGAATTTTTCTGAAGGTTACGAGCAGCTTCCATAATTGATATTTTTGAAAGGTTAGAAGGTTGATGTTGACATGTTTTCACCTTTTCTCTCCCCAGTTTGGAACGGGCCATTGTGCTGCTTTAATTTTTTCTGTGTTTCCTGCCATCATGGAAGAACTGCTGTAGATGAAGTGTATGTAATCCCCTGGTGGACTTGGCTGTAAGTCAGTGACTATGTTCCCCATTACAGGCAATTGTAGGAGCAGTACAGTCCACTGTGATGAGAGTGGTATCCTGGGGTACCTGGCGTTTCAATGGGGGGGTGGGGGTGGGGGGGGGGGTGTTATGTGGCAGTACCCTGAAAAACTCAGCTGGCATACCCACCCTGTTTTGGTGTAATGGTGACCATAGCCTGGCTGTGAACCTGCAAGATACAGCCAAGGCTAGGGTCCAGCGTGCTTGTAATGAGTGACTTTATTGGCTTAATCTGAGCCCACACAAAGATGGAATAGTATTAGCAATGAACATATACATTGCATTGCTGTCTGATATGGCTCTTCATGTGCCCTACAATATCTGAAAAATGATTGCTTGTTAGGCCAACAAGCTTCACATTTAACCGCTTCATGTTTTTGGGAGTCTTTTTGCCTCAGGGCTATGACTGATACAAGCTTATGATGCTGTCAAAATATTAGTGACAATATTGTACACACCACAACCAATCCACACTTACAGTGACATTGTGGAATTTGATGGAAATATATTTAGCTCCTCAAGTGCTAAATAACGTATTTATAGTTTGACAGTTTCCAATGGTTTGGCTTGGTAATTCGGGTTCAATGAAAAAAATCTTTTAAAAAAGATCCATGCATAGATACGTTTTTGGAGCGTGATTGATACTTTGCGTGAGAATTGTATTCATTATTCTAGTTAAATGCAATACTTAAATATGTGTAGTGATACAACCAAAGCATGGAAATAGTAACTGAGCAATGCTCCTCATAACGACCTGTGTGAGAAAATGCAGGTAACCAGATGGATATAAAAATCCATATTTTTTAATGTATCACTTTCTGCCTTTCTGCAAAATGTAGAGTTTATACATATGTAGACTATTTAGCAGTACAATAAGAAGGCCAGTTGCAAGTTCTGTGGTTGAGAAAGGCCTGGTATTGTGCAAAGTGGGTACAGACTGCTCCTAGGAAAAACTGTGCAGGCTGCCTACAGTGCCCTTAACTGACAAGGTCCATCTCATTCAACTAAAATCCTTCCTCCCTTAGTGATATGGGAAGACATATCCTCGCAACCACAATCTGCTTTGATCAAGATTCTGTGTGACTTTTAGATGATGGTTATGGTCAAATGTGTTTATAATGTGCTTAAGTTTAGACTATTTATTTTATGGATCCCCTCTAAGAAAAAAAATAACTCTTAAATAAAATTCTTAATTTAAAAATTAAATAAATCTAATTCAACTGGTTTGATTGCTGTATTACATAAGAAACAATAGCCTACATCTCTAATATAGACCATTCTTTATAAATAAATAAAAAATGGAAAGCACATTCAATTAAAGAAAAAAAAAAATCTGTTCAGTGATAAATCCACTAAGACGAATGTTAGCCTATTTTAGTTCAGGGAACTTTCGACGGAACGTTTTAAAGACATCCCAATGGACATCCAAACGTTCCTTTATCTTTTTCTCATGGACGCATCCATCGTAAACGGGGAATTTACCCTAAAGCTGGCAACACAGCAGGGAATTTGGTTCCGCAGGAAGGGCCACTTGTCCCTCAAGCAACCGTAGATTAATGCAAACAGTTCTGTTACTATGGAAGCAAAGAGGGAATCACTACATGCAGTACCTTAGCTTCGGCCGGTCAGAGTAGTGAAATCTATGGGTTAGCCTACTCAGGACTGGAGGATAAGTGAAAATGGGAGACGCACCTGTTGCAGACAAGAGATACGAGTTCCTAGAGGAATATGTTTTAAAAACTATGAAACTGAAACCTGACCGGTGGCAGAAATGTTTGACCAATGACGAATATAAACAAATCATACAGGACTTTCTCGATCGCTCCGACCAACCTGCGCTTGTCGTTTCGTTAAATGCAGCAGGACAATTGCTTCCTTCATTTGGATTTCCAGAAAACTCCAAAAATAAAGCCGTCTATTTTGTGAAACGTAACAAGGATGTGCTCACTGCAGATTCTATTAAAAGTAATTTGTGTTATGGAGACTTATCATACTCTCCATTGGACCAATTTTCAGCCCTGGTGGAAGAGGTAAGGCTGTTCCCGTCTACACTTTGTTAACAGCGGGGAAGGTCGATACGACACATTTTCCCACATTATTCATTAGTTTCATTTAGCATTTTAAAAAATGTATCGCTTACAATGTGAAGTGTTACATGAAACGACTGCAACAAAAAGTAAAGAAGCTGCAGTTAAAATAAAACAGGTTCTCAAAACTGCATGATACATTTTGGGCAGTGTAACTACCAGTTGCATTAAGTTGTTGAAGTGGAAAGTTAGTTATTGCGTTGATTGTCAACTGGAGGCTTTTCTTTTCGTTTCACTTTTTAAATCTGTATCCATTGGTTTTGTTTCGTAGGCCACCGATTAAACTGTTCACTGACAAATACTAGTTTCTCTCATGCTTTATCAATAGGAATGGCGGCATTCAGATAGGCACAAGGAGACACAATGGAATCCGTATCAATACAGTGGATAATGCGCCTGGCTTGTTTGGATGATGCCATGGTTACAACCAGATGAAGTTGTGTGTAGCTATGCAAACTGGTAGCTGATTGTTTCTTTGCCGGGCAACTGGAAGTTTACTGCAACATTAGTTCATTTAGTAAGTTTGCTTTTTCAGCAAGGGTTGACAATGTGTTAGGACAATACACAGAAAGAACTAAACTGGACAATGTTCCTAGGGCGCATATATATATATATATATATATATATATATATATATATATATATATATATGTGTGTGTGTGTGTGTGTGTGTGTGTGTGTGTGTGTGTGTGCGTGTGTCGTATAGGAACTTTTTATTCAGCCATACATTTTACAGGTATTTTATACTACAGTGTGGAGTATATGCAGTGTGGTTTGTATTTAGACAGTGACACAATTTTTGTTGTTTTGGCTCTGTTCTGTACTACAACACACTGGATTTCAAATTAAACAATGAATATGAGATTAAATTGCTGATTTTGAGAGTACAGACTTTTTATGCATAGTTCCCTCCCCCTCCATTTTAGGGGACCATAATTAATTAGACAAATTAACATGAACCTGAAGTTGTCATATTTGAAGATCCTGTACATTAAATGACTGCCTGAAGTCTGCAACTCATAGGCATCACTGGATGCTGGGTATCTTCCCTGGTGCTCAGATAGGCCTGTACTGCAGCCATCTTCAGTTCCTGTTTGTTTGCCTTCAGTCTTGTCTTCAGCAAGGGAAACACATGTTTGGTTAGTTTTAGTTTGGGTGATTGACTTGGCCAACGAAAAGAGAGCAATCCAGTTTTTGGCCCTGAAAAACTCTTTGGTTGCTTTAGCAGTATGTTTGAGCTTTGTCCTGCTGCAATTAACAGTGTCTTTCAATGAGGTTCGAGACATTTGTTTGGATCTGAACAGATAAGATGTTTCTGCACATTTCAGAATCCATTTTGCTGCTGCTGTCAACAGTCAAATTACCAATGAAGAGAAGCCAGTTCCAGTAGCAGCCACACATACCTAAGCCATAACACTGCCTTCACCATGTTTTACAGATGAGGGATGGTGCTTTGGATCATGAGCAATTCCTTTCTTTCTGACCACGATACTTTGCTCCAGGACTCCACAGATCTTAATGTACTTTTTAGTAAACTGTAATCTGGCTGTTCTGTTCTTGAAGCTTACCAGTGGTTTACATGCTGTGGTGGGGTTATACGGCATAATTTATTTATGTAAAATTCAAGTTTTAGAATTTTTCCGATGAGCTACAAAAGCTATGGAAGGCATAACTCTGGAAAAAAACCTGTGTAGTATGTCTTTAAATTGGTGAATAACTGTTTTTGACATCATAGTCCAGAGATTTAATTTTTTCATTCTACACCACTCATTTTTATTGCAAAACACACATCATAATAGTTTTTTTTTGCTGTGACAGATGTGTGGTGCTTAACTTTAATTATGACATTTAATTTCATAACCGTAGGGTTAAAAAGTCTTATGAGACAGTCTTTGTTCCATGATGGTGTACTGCTTTTATAAAAAAAAGGGTTACTCCGGGAAGTAGAAATTTCATGATGAAAGATTGAGTTTCAGGGGGTTTCACTGGTTTTAAAACTCAGTATATGTTAATTTTGACCCTGAGGATGACAGGATGGTTAAGAAGGAATTTGGCCTTTCGCCTTAATGGATTGTTCTAAAGGGACTAGGACTTGAAAGGACAAATTGTTATATTTGCTGAGTTCACAACTGAGTAGCGGACTAACCATGGGATTCCTGTTCCTCCAGTGACAATTATAAATGTTGTATTTGTGTGCAATGCACAATATAACCTACTTGTCTCATTCCCCTTCAGGCCATACCAAAATAAGCAGTTGCATTAGTTGTGCTGTCTTTGAGGTCATTTTAGTGTTTTTCTTTGCAGCATTTCTTGTGTAGGACAATCTTTAAAACTTGAAATGAGAAATTTGCTGAAATTGTTATGTTGTGAAACTTTCTGAAAATGGAGGCCTGTTTGATCTCACACTCAAAATGTTTGATCCACTGGAGCCTACAGTACCGTAATTAGGCTTAACTTGTTTCTTTGTTTATGTGTCTATTGCTTTCAAATGAGAAAATACATGAAAATTGACATGATTTGAAATACAGTATCAGTGCTTTATCACTGAAACATTATAAACTTTGCCCAAATATTTTGAAATACACAAAGAAACCCTGTTTAATTTTATCTTATACAGTGTATACAATGTAAGAACACCAGAGTAATTTGAATATTTAATAATATAAGGAATGAACTGTCTCATGTTAAAATGGCAAAATATTGCATGGCATGGAAAGTTTGCACTATTTTACTGTTTCAGTGTACACAATAGTGCATGAAATAAGAGCTGAAATGCAATGCCTAATAGTAACAGTATTTCCTTGAAAATGTGACCTTCCTATGTGCCAAAAGCTACCTTGACATAATACCTCCCTCTATTTGTTCCTAATGGAAATTAGGTTGTGGTGCCAGTCCTGGCCAATAACAGGAACCATTGTGAATGGCCACATGTTGTGTCACAAGACATAAAGCAACATGTTCATTCTCTGAAGACCAATGTGTTTGTGGTGGCTGGACAAGTCAAAGGCAAGACGCTTCTCCCTCTACCTGCAGGATCAGAGAGAGTGGAGCAAGCAGCCCTAGAGAGGGACAAGAGGTAACAAATAATTGGAAGTGTGTCTTATATTCTGCTGAAATATTTTTTCTTTTGTTGACTTGCATGTGAATTGGTTCTCTGTTTTTCTCACCTTGACTACAAATATCAGGCTTGTGTAGAACAGATCGCTGTTTGGAATTTACTAAATGCATGACTGATTTACCAAGATATTTCGAGACATGTGGTTAATGGAATGCAGCTACTGTTAGAGTACATTTGCAGGATGCAGCATCTTCTTCATTCTTGATGGGTTGATTCAAGTCACTGCCTATCTAATTTAAATCATTCAGTGGAGACCTGGTGGACAAAAGCATCATCCACTCCATTGAGTCAGTAGTGATTGAGTGGACCCACCAGATTCGTGAGGTACTGAAGAAGGATTCATCTGAACCACTACTGGAAGGAAAGAGTCCAACCCCCCATGTGGAACTGCTGTTTTGGAAAAACAGGTCAGTGTGTTGTGTGGTCTTGGGCACTCTATTTAAGAAGCCGATATAATCTGTTAAAATTGAGTTATCAGCTTTATTTATTGGTATTTGCTGGCCATAACCAGAAACGCAGAAGAAAGGATTCTCAGATTACAGGGTTATGAGGCTAGCATTTTGTGAATTATTTTTATACTTATTTCAGGTATGCTGACTTAGAATGCATTTATGGACAGTTCAAGTCAACAAAAGTGGCCAAAATGTCAGAGCTTTTGGAAAAGATGGAGAGCAGCTATTACCCTGCATTTCAAAACATGTTCCAAGATGTCGTAGCAGGTAAGCTTTTTTCCAGCTTTTTTTAAATATAGTAGTTAAACCAGTATGTTTAATTTGTCTTAGTGAGATTAAAAATGATATGTGAAACACCATGTGACCCCTCTGGGACAGAAAATATAGGCGATTGTAATGATCCTGTTTGGTCTGGAGTGTTTATTTTTTTGCAAACAACGAGAGCACAAGAGGAGGCAGCCTGTTTGAAAAATAAAAACAATGCTTAGCCATTCTCCCTCATGGGATCCTGTCGAAAAAATAAACACACATTCAAAACAAGGCAAAATAAACCAAAAGAGTGCTTTGAGTAATATAACATTTTTGATTTTCATCTTTCCTTCTTTCTCTCTTGCTCCTGCACTTTCCTTGATTCCCTCTTCCAGGCCTAGCACTGTCACAATTTGTTAATGAAAATGTTGATATTATGGCAAATTTTATTCAACTTTTAATCAAATTGGTTGTTTAGTTACATTTATCTGGACAGCTGCAAGCCATGAGGGCTCAAGCCTGCCATTTTTTTGGTTCTATGGCATTTTAAATGTTTTTATTTCAGGTCTCTTTTGAGTTAGTAAGGAGCCATTCAGGGACCCTGCAAAGACATACAGTATAAAGAAATTTTTTGTCCACAATACTTTAAACTGATATTTTAATCACAATATGATTTCCGGAAATACATTTTTCAGTTGCCCTGCGTGTGTGTTTGGCAGATCTAGGCTATCGCTGCAGGAGCAGTATAAGCCTACTATTTCCCATTTTCACTTATTGTTATTCTTTCATATTGGTAGGCATTTCCAATCTTTCTAATCTTTTCTAGACTTCTTCCTCTGCTTGTTGATACCAATTTGGACTTGGTTCCACCGATACTGTTGAAAAAACTAGTACCATTACGTTTTCTAAATTTTGACATCGACTTGGTACTGAAGTATCCGACATAGGGGGCGACATAGCTCAGGAGGTAAGAGCGGTTGTCTGGCAGTCGGAGGGTTGCCGGTTAGATCCCCGCACTGGGCGTGTCGAAGTGTCCCTGAGCAAGACACCTAACCCCTAAATGCTCTGGTGGATGAGAGGCATCAATTGTGAAGCGATTTGGATAAAAGCGCTATATAAATGCAGTCCACTTACCATTTACCATCCGTTCTTATGACATGCCTAATGCAGTATGTTGTTTATTATAAACTCCTAAGTGGCACAATTTCAAGCTCTGAGGCTACAAAATGAATGGAAAGTTACGATTGAATTGTCTTTTGAACCTAAGCTGTGTTGGCCACATACTTCATTTCTGTTCAGCACTGGAAGAGGCCAGAGACATCAATGTCTACCTAAAGCCCCTCCAGCGACTCTTTGAGAGCCTGGAAAGTGTGGAGTTCAACGAAATCAAGAGTCAGATTGGCCCCTTAATGCATAGTGTGTGTCTGACATGGGCAAACTCCAAATACTACAACACTCCTGCCAGAATCATTGTACTGCTACAAGAGATTTGCAACCTCCTCATACAACAGGTAAATTGCATATGCACTGTACTCCCTGATTTCTCAGAATGTTTTAACTGTAAACTTCCACTCAGTAAATAATTCATCTCACAGTCCAAACTTTTTAGTAGTTGGTAGCTATATTCAGAGGTGAAGTACTCCTCTGTGTAGAGAGTTTGAAAAGATAGAGACCTTGTTTCATGGTTATTAATTGAATACCTCCCTTATCACTTTGCATCTTAATTTCCCATGTTTTTAAATGTATGCAGAATGAGAATTGATTTTTCCTCCACAGAATAATTAGCCCCTGAATATATAAAAATTAATCAGGTAGCCCATGGGTTTATTATTTATTATGGGTAGAAATGCTTGTATTGCACAGATCACATTTGAACTTTAAAATAAATTCAGATTTGCCGCTCTGTGCAAGGGAACCTTTGGAGTAAACCCATCTATATTTTAGTTCTGATGATTAATCTGCTATTTTGGTCTTTTAGCTTTCTTTTCATTTTAAACTGTAGCACACATGGTTTTTTTGCAAATAACAATGTTCTAATTTGTTAGGCCCGAGCATATCTGAACCCAGAAGATATCCTTAAAGGGGAGACAGAAGAGAGCTTGGCCAAGGTCCAGGGAACCATGGATGTTCTGAGTCACTTCAGGCAGACCTATGATGAGATGAAGGGAAATATTTGTCAGTACCAGAAGAACGGGCAGGAGCTGAGGCCATGGGACTTCTCCTCCACCATGGTGTTCGCTGCTATGGACAGCTTCACTGAAAGAGTGCAGAGCATTGAGGCAAGCTGGAAAATATAACAAGAGCATGAGAGCCTTTCGTTCTGTTTTCCCCCTGTATTTAAATGATACAATACAGAAAATTGTGAATGTACATTAGATTCAGGAACTGCGATTATAAATAACTAGGGTCACCATTTTTTCCAAAGCAGTTTTCTCATTTGCATTTCAGGCATCCCTCAGCATGAGATCAGTAAAGCCTTTTTTGATCACACGTGTCAGACAATTATCACATTACACCTCCCCAGTCATCCATGTTGATAACTCAATTGCCACTTAAGCATGATTGACTGCAATGTTCCCTCACTGTCGCACGCTGTGTTCATGTCGGTTATTATGCTACTGCCTCAGAAATGTGTCTTCATAATGTTGTATATTGTTTTTAATCAGTGGGAAGTAGCTTGCACAGAAAAACTGCAGTTATACCACCTGCATACACAGTTTTAATATGAGGCTATTTGTGCAGTATCTCTCATTCCTTTACTGTATAAACTGCTCATGTGAAGAGTCACATCTTTCTGCACTGACAGAGTTGGTTGGAATGGACCATTACTGTTTAGCTTTTTGCTGAATATTTAGAATATTTAGGTTTTGCCTGAGAGCTCCCCCAGTGCCATTGCAGTGTTTGCAGTTGCAAATAATTTGTATATTGTAGAAGAACAGTTCTTGTTAAATCCTGGAATGTAGTCCAGGGGGAGTTTTGTCAAAACAGCAGTGCAGACTTACTTGGGATCAAACACCCAAATAGCCTCAATGAATTTGGGCTCCAGTTGAAAGACACAGTTTCTTTCTTTTGGGTTGGGATACTGTATGTTGTCAACTTCTCAGATTGTTTTGATGCATTGCCATATTTTTCACTTCACTGCGCCTCTCCTGTGCCAGTGTTTGGTATTAATTTTTTAGGTGTTCAGTCATATTGTATGATTCATGTGTTCTGATTTCTTTACTCAAACCAGCGGATCATTTCCGTAAGGCTTTTTCTGTTCTGTAATTGACATGAATTGTGCCCCTAAACCGTTGTCGCACAATTCCCTGAGCTGTGCCAGCACAGCAATATTTGGTGAGATGTCCATCTCCTGTTTGACAAATCTGGGATTGAAATTGAGCTACTGGTAGTGGTACAACACAGCAGAATACCAAGTGCCCAATTTCGTTTTATGTGCTTCAATTTTACTGGCAGGTCCTTGCTTTGCTATCGTGTTCCTCAGAAGCACTGCATAGTGCATATTTCTGCTTGGACAATGCTCAAAAACTTTGTCAACAGCTTCCATGAGTTTGCAACTTTGGGGAAATTGCTTGGGCAAATACACCTCACCAGTGCCAAAATGTGGCCATCACGGGTTAATTGGGCTGCATTTAGCATCAGTCCTTTGAGGGTTTCCTCATATGCTTTCAACACATAACTCGCATTATCCAAGCCGAATGCAGTCACATTATTGAAACCCAATTGAAAGTCCAACAGGCAATTATTGATGCTGTCTGGAACTGAACAGTAATATATAGCAGCAAGGTATACTCTGTAAGACAAGACTAGCCTTGTGAAATTGCGAAATCTGATGGAATTGTTTTTTTGAATGTACAAACCATGGTTGTCTGTGGCATCTGATGACTTGTCTGCAACCACAGACAGGCTGTCAGCTGACTTGTTACTTTACAATTGGTGAAGGACAGATTTATTATTTTTTGTCTGTAAAGTTAAATATATATCCTGCCACAGAATGTCTTGTTATGACAGCTCAAGGGAATTTTATAAGTGTGGTCTTTGTGCTTATAAAAAAAAAAAAAATGTTTGCAGACCCTCCATGCCTCTTCTCCATCTGTCCCACTGTAGAATCTGCTTCTGACGGCTCTGGATATGATGAAGCTGGAGAAGATTGAGTTTGGAGGAATTCGTGGAAAGATGCTTAGTCAGCAGGTGCTGTGCATGTATGAGGAGTTTCTGGAAACCTTCAAAGTATTTACAGAGAAGTCCTATGACTGCCTGGACACTACTAACCAGGTATACAGTGCATCATGAGACACTTATGTTATATATTGTGCAGCATATTTTCTATTAGAAACAAATAACTTGTAGATAAACTTTGGTGGCAGTTTATCACTGTGCTGCTTTGTTGACTCAGCATATCTGATTTTTCATTTCTTGTGGGCCTGCTAGGAATTCAAGGCTGATGTCTGTGAGTTTAAGTGCAAAGTGGAAGACATGGATCGGCGTCTGGGTGCAATATTTTGCCAGGCATTTGACGATGCTTCAGGTTTAGAGCATGCCTTCAAAGTGAGTGCCGGAACCAGTTACTATGGCAACAGTCTCTGGACACCCACATATGTAGAAATGAACACAAACACGCACACGCATGCTCACATACACACGTGCAAACACATACAAAAATGCATTCCTCCTCTTCATAAATAATATCACTAATGGTAACTAGCAACTAAATGGTAACTAGTTAAACCATGCAAAGTTTTTCAATTCTGGTATCTCTTGTATTTCCTTCAATTTACGTGTATCTCTAACTGAATGGCAAAACAGTGCCAAAACCTCTCTGGTGTCATCGTTTTCATGCCCTTTGTATTCTTGGCAGGTTCTGGACATGTTTGGGAGCCTTCTTGCTCGTCCCCTGATTGTTGCAGATGCCGAGGACAGATATCCTCTCCTTGTCAGCATGTTTGACAGGGAACTGGACTGCTGCAAATTGCTGTACAACAGACATGTGCAAAGAGAAGAAGAGCTAAGTGAGAAACGGCCAATATTCTACAGAATATGCATGTTACTTTCATTCTGCAGAAGGGTGATGGAAACTATACCACAGCGTTTAGTATGGTTAAAATTTAAGACACAAATTCAAGACTTTCTTGTTCATTTTTTGAATAAGATAATTTTTATGATCTGTTTGATGATCTCATTGATGGCCTTTTTTTAGAACGCTACAATATGTCCGTTGCAGTTGCCATGCCATCATTTTTTCCACATCATTTTCAAGCTTGTGAATCACTTTAATTTGTAATGTTTGGCTTACTACAGTGTAGAACTACTCACCAGTTTCATGGTCATTGTATGTTTATAAATGAATGATGAAACATTTTTATTTGTTATTACTTTTTGAGTGTTTAGTTTCTGAAATAAGGACATTTTTTGATAAAATAATTTTATCAAAAACCAAATCATTTAATTTCCCAAATATTAATATTGTAATTATGAATAATGTACTGTAAAATACCTAATTCAAAATATCTTGCATAAGGAATTATTTCAGTAGTGGATTAAGGATTAATTGTTTTTTTTAAAAAATGTTATGGGTAAGGATTATGTTGTTTTTGTTTTTAAAGTCATTTTATACCTCAATTATAAAAACCAATAACAAACAGAAATATCAAATCCTTTACAGTGCGGTTTAAGCTAAAATAAATAATATTCACGCATTATTATAACTATGTATGAACTTTCTTTCTCTCCAGGTTACACTCCTGTCAATAAGAATATGCCTGCTGTAGCTGGAGGATTGAGGTGGGCACAGGAAATGCAGGAGCGCATTCAAAAGCCATTTGGAAACTTCAGGAACATCACTCATCCGTGAGTTTAAATTTTTACTTTTGCTTTCTTACACTCACATTACATTCTGGCTATTCACATTTTAAAATGTGTACATTTTTACCATACTAACATGCGTATCCATATACAAGTGCAAATCCCCCCCCCCCCAGTCTGCTGCTAAATCGGTGGACTAGTCATCTTCATCTGTGGTTGTTTTACCTTTTTTCTGTGGAAATAGTTGCATGGAGTCTGCTAATGGGAAGAGAATGATCAAGAAATATGAAGAAATGATGGATATACTGGAAAGGTTAGTGATCTCACATTAACTAAGAATGGAAATGATTTATGTGCGTAATAAAAGCATAATTTGCTGTAAATGCTGAGAATGTATTTATATTGTTGTCTTCAGCCTACAGTTCTACACTAACTCCTTGAAGCTCAATCCCTTGGCTTATTAACCAATTACATAAAGATTAGTTGGAGAAAAACTGAAATTTTAAAAACACTGGGGTTTTAATGAGGGATACCATCAGTTAATTGCGTAATTACCACCTGTCAATTTAAAGCATGAAATTTGAGTCAGAAGAAATTTTCAAAGGGATTTTTAAAAGTGTGTATTAATCAATTAACAATCTAGCAATTATTGTGAGACACCATACCATTACATGAAACTGGGTCTTCCACTTAACTGGCTGTTGCATTCTTTTGTGGGAAAATATTGCAATTCATCATTTAACCTGATGGAATCTCACATATAGTTCAAGTGCTGATTGCTCCAGTCTTTTTGTCTATGTTCAGGCTACTAAGCTTGGGACAAGTATACCTTGCAAAGGCAGAGTCTTGGTGGGAAACCTAATATTAATTTTGAATGTATGGACATCCCGAGTGTTCAGGAAGTAGGTGTTTCATCTTTTAAAATTTTTATTTTTTAAATTTTTCTTCCGCACTACTTCCACGTTACTGGTCAACTTGCTACCAAAATGCTCCTGGAATAGGAAGCAGATCTGCTGCTGAGGCATACTGTACCAGTAGAAACATGGTTTCATTTCTTGGGCCCTGTAAAGTTTAAAATCATTATGAGAATGAGAATTTAAAAGAGTTGAAAAACTACAACGTGTGAAGCACTCATAACTGAGGCCTACTGTGGGCCAACAAGGCTGAGGCACAGCCAGACACATTTGTGATTCATTCACTCATTAAAATTGGGTACATGTAGCTTGATACTTTCTACAGTCTTTCTCCTTTCCACCTCTCAGTGAATGGCCTTTGAAGAATGAGCCCTGGAAAACATATCTAATATATAAACTTGGATGACAAAGTGTCCTATTGTGTGAAAATTGCTTTTAGAGCTGTGACTTTGCGTGTATTGGTGTGTTTGTGGCTCATGTGGGCAATCTCGAACTGTATGATTTTTTCCCCTCTTCTGGGTATGTATAAATATATAAATAAATGGAAATGGAAAGTAATGAGCAGGCTCATAAATGTGCAAAAATTAGGCCCCTTGTTAGAAGTGAGCATTTGCCGATCTAGTAAAAACACTCTAGTCGGGGCAATTAGGAGCAACTACAGTCATTACCTCTCAACAAAGAGGCGTATGATTTATTGCCATTACAGAGCCAGTTGATTGCTGTAGCCCCAGTTCTGCTGCTGTGGAGAAATAAAGCTTAAACCCAGATGGAACAAAATCCAATACTGGTCCCTTTATATGACTTCTTGTAATCAGGTTATTTACAGATTGATATGGTAGTTCAGAGACCTGACATATTGTCTCTTCAGTGTCCTTGATTAGATTGAATGGGGCTGAGTGTATCTGCTTCTTTAATGCTTGTGAATGGCTGCTGCAGGGTTGCTTAGAATGCTATGCTGTCTGTCGTTTCCAAGAACCCTGTCATTCTAGTGGAATTGGGCTCTCTGCTGTGATGAATCCCTTCCTTTATTCCCTGTGCTCTTCCCCGCGAGGGTATTGCAAACCACCAAACAATTTCATAGCTGGCAGGATGGTTGTAGTTTGTATTTACAATAAATAAATATAAAAATACAAAGAGGTAAAGCTGTAGGGTTTAATTTAAACACTGTGAAGTGCAAGGGCTATTTGCAATAATTTATTTTGCAGACAGTTTTGGTCAGGGCTCTTTGTCAAGTTTATATTGGTGCCCCATCTCAGTTTTTTTTCTTTCTAGAACTTAAAGTAATTAATTTTGGAAATATATACATTTTTAGCCTTGGGAACTTTGCAAACAACAGTTAAAATGACCACATACTGGAGAAATGTTTTTATCTCAGTAAAATCAGTATACATTATATGTCTCTACAAGTGGACTAAGACACTGGTACACTTGACATAAAATATTGTCAAAGTAACTCATACAGTTAAGTTATATCAATTTTAAGATTTAAGATTTTGTGCTAAATATTGGTCAACTGTAACTTTCATGGAAAAACGTAAGAACATTTTTTAATGACATTTTTACCTATTAGCATTGGAAAGAAAAAATATATATAAAATATGTTGTGTCATTTGGAAAACTGCAACTGGAGATATTTTTTCTAATTTTTCAAAAAAATGTATTTTATTTTATTTTAGATACTCACAGAGATTATATGACAGCTGGTCAGAAACAGTGGGAGAGAAGTCTCAATACAACCTCAACCAACCCCTCATCTCCAGAGACCCTTCAACCAGGCTCATCACTGTCAATTTCAACCCCCAGGTAGGAGAGACAGCAGTGAGCTTGACATCCTGCTTTCTTCTTAACCAGACATGGACTGCTGTAGTCCATGTGTCCTGAAGTTGGTTGGATTTACCTTTCAATTAAGATCTAATTTATACCAGAAGTAAGAGGTAGAGCAGCCTGAAAAGCAAAATAATGTCTTCTTTGAGGAGAGTTTATTCATTACTTAAACCAGGAAAACCAGGAAAACCCATTCCAAAAATTGACATTCCAAAAAAATTGTGGGAAATTATTTTTTGGAATACCAATTAAGTCGCGGTGCCATGGTGGTGCAGGTGAACTGCACTGTCGCTTCACAGCAAGAAGGAATCCTGATGGAGGGCCTTTCTGTGAGAAGTCTGCATGTTCTCCCAATGTACCCGCTGGGTACTTTCCTCCCACAGTCCAAAGATATGCATAGTAATGTAGTAGGCTAGTTGGAGACTCTAATTACCCTCTTAAGGCATGAATGTGTGAGTGAATAATGTGTGGGCCCTGCGATGGATTAGTGATCGGTAGTGCTGAGTGAATGACCGCCATTTGAGTGTGTTTAAATAATTAATCGATCAACGTGGGTTTGATTATTTGAATTGTCTTAATACAGTGGATAATCAATGCTTTTCTCCAAGCTTGGTGTGCTAGTTTTTTAAGTTGTATTTTTTAAAAGGCTGCTAGTCAACACAGTTTCCACAGAAATAAGCATCACAATAACTACAATGACCATAATCCGTTGGGCTTACAGACACGTGAGTAACGTGACAGTTCGGAACCACACAGAACCCAGTACTCACATGACACAAACAATATTGCAGTTGGACCAAAGAGGTATATGTACGATGCGACTGCACCCAACAACTCATATATATTTCATAACAACACTTCTAACAGGTTGAATGGCACATCTGCCTTGAAATAGGTCTAATGATTTTGTCAATGTTACTAGTTTACTTGCTAATGTGTCTTGTGAGGAACACTGACAGCAGTTAAATGGTGATGGCTGGCAGCCTGCGTGCCTACCAGAGAGAAAATCTCTTTACTTCCTGAGACAAGAGTGCATGATAAGGGACATACATTATAAATTCAATGAATAAAAAAATGAAATATACACACCTGAAATTCATATATATGTTTAAAGGCCAATGTGATTTATGCATGTAATTTGCCGTAATTTGCCATCACAACATTGGAGCCTTTGGAAATTTATTGCTTTAAAGCTCTTTAAAAAATGTTAGTGTTTAACATTTCAATAAAAAAATAGTCGAAAATAATTTCAATTGTCATTACTCCATGATATATTCAAATTTATTTCATATTAATATTTTTTTAAAAGAAAAAACTAAATTGAAATCGAATACTGATTTTCCAAACCAAACTGAACTCAAAAAAACACTAATCGCTCAGCACTTGCATCCTGTCCAAGGTGTATTCCTGCCTCTTGCCCAGTGCATGCTGGGACAGCCTCGAGCCCCACACCTACCCCCCCACGACTCGAACCTGGAATAAGCAGTTCAGTAAATGGATGGTTGGATGGATCTACTTAGTCACTGTTGAGGCTTTGCATTTATGTTGTTCATACTCATTTTGTGTTATGCTCTCCCATAATGTGTTCAATAAGAATGGAATCTACAACATTTATTTTAAACACCTTGTAATGGTGTTCAATTTTTGTTCAGAATTTTAATTGATTTCTTTAAATTGGTTAAATATACTGAACTGCAGGTTGGATTGCCCTCAAAAGGAAGTTAAATTAAGCTACTACTGTATAAACTATTTCTATTTTAATTAGACTCTGTGTGGCTTTCCACACAAATTTTAGTTGAGTAAAGTATTATATATTCTAGTTTTATTCCCTTTTAGGTTTTAATGTGTTTAGTTTTGAATCAGTGCTTGCTTACACTTTCCAGGTTTTGTTGTTATTTTGTTTTATCTCAAAATACATGCAACTGTATAGAAAATGTTACTTTATATGTAGATGATACTGGCCTTCTTCAGTAGAATAATAAATTCTCAATGAGTGTTGATTTTCTTCCAGAAAGTCTGTTTAATTTGGTGTTTATGTAGCTATGCAGTCACAAAGCTTACCTGAGACAACCTGCATTTCACTAGCTGCAGTATCCCAAGGGATGCACTATAAAGACTGTATTTCTGAATATTTTCTCAATGTGATTACCACTTTCAAGATGATGGTATCAACATTTAAGCTTTTATGTGCTTCTTTGTAAAGTGAGCAACAGCATATTTTTTTTTTAGTCTGAATGCTTTCTATCACAGTTTTTGATTTGTATATACATGGAGGAAAATGTCCTTGTCTGTGTCCTGCAGTTAGTGTCAGTGCTGAGAGAAGTCAAGTACCTGGATTCAAGACAGACAGAGACAATACCCGACACAGCTGCTAACATATACTCCACCAAAGAGTCCTTGCGGCAGTATGTAGCCAACCTGGATCTCACTGTTGGGCGGTACAACAAGGTGATTCGCTCTGTGCTGGAAGTGGAGTTCCCCCTCGTGGATTTTCAGCTGAAGGCCATTGACACCCAGCTTATGGAAGCAGAGGAGGCAATCAACTGGAGGAGTGATGGTAAGATGCTTCACAACTCTCAGCTTCCTACATTACAATAAAATAACATAGCACAGTTTCATTTTTATCAATTTATAAGTTTTCCTAGACATTGGTGGGCAGACTATACACGTACACAACATAATGTAAATTGGTTCAGTATTAACCACAGGAGTTTTTTGTTGCACATGAATAATTATTTGTTCTGTCTTTGGGAGAGACAGATTTATAATAAAGCATATGAGACATTTGATGGCAGTGTATAGACAATTGGGCTGGAAACTCAAAGGTTTTTTTATGCATACCCCCATTTTAGGGGAGCAAAAGTAACTGGACAATTGGCTGCTCAGCTGTTTTTAGGGCAGCTGTGTGTCTTTGCATCATTAGTTCATGCACAAGAAAACTAACAAAAGGTTAAGAGTTGATTCTAGGTATAAATACGTTCCACACTAGACCATTATGTTAGCTATGGTTAATGTGTGGCAAATGGATGCAACATTAAATGTGTATGGCAGAGTTTCGAAAGAAAACTGAGAACTGGTACTGGTGTCGAACCCGGTCCTGAGAGTGGGGCTTACGTGCTGGTTCTTGTTTGGTTCCGTTACTTTTATTTTAAAAAAAGTCAGCCAGCATCCCATGAGGGTGCTATTGGCATGGCACCTGTGCGATAACAAAAGAACCCAAAAATCCCAAGGGTGGCTTGCAGATAAACTCAATGGCTGTTTACTTTGCTTAAGCTCTCCCCAGAGCTCTTCTTAACTCTGGAAAAACTCTCCTCGACGAGGCAACCTCTAAAATGTCACCAAACACTGCGTCTTCCAGCAGAACGTAGGCTAGTCATAACCTTGTGTTAGCCCACCATTACACCTGTCTTCCACATGCCCATGTGCTTTTCCCTGAGCTTATGAAGAAATCACATGGGAGTAGCCCCACCCCCAGGGACACCTGGCTCACATCAGTTGATGCCAGCATGAAAGAAGAGAAAAGAATATAGGTGTGTCTGTGTGTGTGTGTGTATGTATGTGTGTGTGTTTGTGTGTGTGTGTGAATGTCTTTCATCTACTGTATATGGCCAATACATAATTTTGAGCAATGATTTTCAGTAGTGTGCCTTTCTCATAGTATGCTGTACTATAACTACTCCAGTAAATCTCTGGATTATATCAATATCCTGAATGACATGGTCTGGACACATAGCGGTAAGCCATATCCCCCATTTGCGCAAGTTCCCATTTAAGCAAGTAAATGCCTTTTAGCCATTGATAAGTAGTAACAAGTAGGGAACTGATCTCTCCCAGGGACTTCACACACTGGAATACAAACACATCACTTTAACCAAGCTCAGAGACCATCTGTTCCCTGAAAGAGAGAAAATATCAGAAGAGCTGTTATTCATGAGGATGCTGCTAAAAAGCAGAACATTAAAAGAATGGTCAGACAGCATTACTAAATGTAGATCAGAGGTTCTCAAACTCGGTCTTGGTGACCCACTGTGCATGCTTGTTTTTGTTCCAACCACAGGCTGTTAATTGTTCTTAATTAGACACTTTTAGTATCTATTGTTCTTAATTAGACACTTTTAGTATCTGTTGATGGATTAAGCCACATTAAGTGAAAAACAGCAATGCATGCCATGGAGAATTCATATCCCCTTTTCACATCCCAGGATTTTTAATCTGTCAGATCAAGCAGTGGTTTCCTTTTGCAAAATGTGCTGTATGGGAAATAATTTTCTAATTGATAATAAACTGGCAGCTGAAATAGTGGTATTTTAATTCTGGAAAGTGTGTAAACTTGGTCACTGAAACTACACTGTTTGAGGAAAATCAAGTGTTCAAAGCAAAACCGATGACAATGAGTCAAATCTGCATTTTGTTAAGTTTTTGTATTTTCTTTTTCATAAACTTATGGAAGAACATCCTGAATAGATCAAGAGATTGACTGTAACACTTTTTTTCTTAAGACTCAGTGATTGCTGATGGAGTGAACTAGGAATGCCCATCAAGTGCTCACCACGTCCTGAATTTGCACCATGGTTAAAATAGTTACCATGTTTTTAGGCTAAGTACCATTTTCAGTAGCCTGAAGCCCTAACATGAGATGTATGACACATGCATAATATAAACCATGTCAACGTTTGAGAAATGCCAAAAAAGTAATTCCTTGGCAGCATTTTACACAGCTGATACACAACTGTGCAATTCAGATAATTAAATAAAGTGTTATGTAACTAGAATGCAGCTGGTTGCTGACTTCATATATGAGCATCAATGGGTCAGTTTCCTATTGTATGTTATAATCTTGGTAGAAAACAAAGTTTTTTGTTATTCAAGCCAGGCTACTTTAGTCGTACATATGTTGAATGAGGTGTGAATTAAATCTTTGAATAATGTGGTTCTCGTTGCTCATTTAAGCTTTTTATTGCAAATGTTTCAATAGCAGTAAATACATTTAAAAAAGAAGTCTTGGGGAGAGAGAAATTCGTTTTCTGTTATCTGTAACCCCGCTGAAAACCTGCCACTTCACATTGGTTGTGGTTGCTTAGGAACTTCCATCCAAAACCTTTCCGTGTTGATTCAAATAGGCATCTGGGACTACATCCAGCAAGTCCGGGATGCAGTCCATGACCTTGAGAGCCGCCTACAGAGGACCAAAGACAATGTGGGGGAGATACAGAACATAATGAAAACCTGGGTGTCTCCTCTCTTTGAGAGGAAGGAGGGGAAGAAAGACACCCTCCTCAACCTGGACGACCGACCAGAGCGACTTGAGAAACGCTACAGTCACATCCGTGACTCAGGAAACAGGATCCATTCCTTACTAAAGGTTCAGTAATATTTGTTCATGTTGCCGCACACTCCCAAATTCTATGCCCTTCCTCCATATGCTTACTATTTAGAGACATCAGCAGATCAAAAGAAAATGACATACTCAGAGCTGTGTAATGGAATGGAGACCGTGTTTGAACCTGTTCTTTCTCCTTTCAGGAAAATTTAGAACTTTTCAAAGCTGACCCTGCCTCGGAAGTGTGGAAATCATATGTGGATTATGTGGATGAAATGGTGATAGATGGATTCTTCAACAGCATTGAGTGCTCCCTGAAGTTCCTCTTAGATAACACAGGTAAACTAATGCCGCAGGCGGAGCGACAGAAGTCATTTGATCTATAAGATCCAGAGGAGATTCATTGAAATCCTTTTTTCTGCTTTTCTCTCAGACCCCAAGGCTGCTTTGTCCGCTTTGTTTGAAGCTCAGTTAGAACTGCAGGTTCCAGACATTGTCTTCCGGCCATCGCTGGAGTTTGGGGCCAGTGACGGCTTTTACGATTTGGTCGAAGGCATCATCAATGACATCTACAGAAGTTCTTCCCTTATGCCTCGATTAGCTGAGCACAGCAGTTTCCCTCACTACCAGGTACTACCAGCTAAATTATTATACTGACATGAACAGAATTTTTATATCTATGCAGTTCATATCCCAGTAATGAACTCCCTTGTGCATTCTTAATATTTTTTTTTAACTTAAATGTATATTCCATTGTCATAATAACACTAAACTAAATTTCAAATTTGCCTCAGTTTTATTCATCCAGTTGACAGAAAAAGATTGGTTCAGAAAGACTTTGAGGTTCTCCAAGCAGGTGTTTCATATGGGGCCATTGCAAATGACCATTATAGTCTAGTGTCTAGACCTCTTTTTCGTGTCATTGTAGGCTGACATGGAAGACATGGCGGACCTGGCTGATATGAGGCAGCTGCTGATGGACTGCACCCAACAAGCAATGTCCAAGTGCTGCGAGTATCGCAACACTTTTGAGCACTACGCCTACCTGTACGTGGACGACAGGAAGGAGTTCATGCGGCAGTTTTTGCTGTATGGCCATGTGCTCACTAGTGAGGAGATCCAGGCTCATGCCGACGAAGGCGTACCAGAGCACCCGCCGACGTTGGAGCAGTTCAAGGAGCAGGTGGATTCTTATGAGAAGATCTACAACGAGGTCCTCGCCCTTGAGCCCATCAATGTGTTTGATGGCTGGATGAGGGTGGACGCCCGCCCCTTTAAGAGCGCCCTGCTCAATGTCATCAAGAAGTGGAGCCTTATGTTTAAGCAGCACCTTATTGACCACGTCACACACAGGTGAATAAGTCCATCAATATAGTTGTACGGTTGAGAAACAATGTTCCAGTATGTTGTGCTTCCCACAGCTCATCTCTAAGGCTGTTTCACCCAATTACTTCTGCGTTTTAATATAGCTTGTCTGATCTGGAGGACTTCATCAGAGTTGCTGAAGGAGAGCTGGGCAGTACTGTGGAGGAGGGAGACTACAGCAGCCTGGTTAGGATTATGGGACACCTGATGGCCGTTAAAGAAAGACAGGCCAACACAGATAAAATGTTTGAGCCTCTGAAGCACACTATAGAGCTGCTTAAAACATATGAGCAGGAGCTACCAGAGGAGGTGTATAAACAGCTTGAGGTAAATTGAGTTTTTATTCTCAAATGTTTTTCAAAGTGGGAAGAAGGTGAACAGGAAGCTGCGTTCATTTTAATATAAAAGTAATTTGTCTTACCTGTGCAGATTTAAAGAGTCAAATGTAGCAAAGGGGATTGCAGTATTGCTCCATGTGTGTACTTCAATTCATTTATAGCGTTATTTTTATTTACAAATAAAATAATGAAAATAATTGGGTTGAGTCAACATTGCAGACTTAGAGTTGAAACACATTTTTCGTAGTACAGTACTTTTCCAAAGCCCAATGACATTTTATTCATATATAGATGAAAGGAATAAACCACTAGTTTCTCTAGTTTCTGGATATACAGTGCAGTCTGTTATGTGTTTGGACAGTGACACCATTTTTGTTGCTTTGGCTCTGTAGTCCAGCAAATTGGATTTGAAATTAAACCGTGAATATCAGGTCAAAGTGCAGACTGTCAGCTTTAATTTAATGGAATTTACATCTATATTTAGTGATTCATGTAGGAATTACAACCCTTTGTATATCCACTACAGTTTTATTCTGGTTTTTCAGCCCCATGATGGCCTGCTTTGCAAATTCAAATGCAAATTCTACATCTAGAAGCAACTGCTTATTTTTTGTTAGCTTTCGTGTGCATGCATGATGCAACAACACACAGCTGCTGAGCAGCCAATTATCCAATTATTCTTTGCCCCCTAAAATGGGGGCACTGTGTAAAAGGGGTTGGAATTCCTACATGGTTCACCCGATATGGATGTAAATACCCTCAAATTCAAGCAGACAAACTGAGGTTAAAGTGCAGACTGTCAAATTTAATTTGAGGGTATTTACTTTCATATTGGGTGAACAGTGACAATTTTTGTTGTCTTGTTTCTAAACTCCAGCAAATTAAATGAAAGCTGACAGCCTGTACTTTAACCTCATGTTGACAACAAATCACAGAAATTGTTCACTGTCCAAATACTTACTGACTGCACTGCATGTGCACCCTTGGCAATGTTGTGACCCCCCCCCCCCCCCCCCGCCTAAAAAAAGTGTGTGGATTGGAGCATGCAATAAATAAATAAATAAATACAATACAATACCACATAGTTTAAACCTTAGCAAGCTAGCATTACCAAGAAACAAATTTCAGTAAGCTTGAATTTGCATATAGAACAACAATTTTTCTACCACAAATGGGAGTATAAAATGGAATACAAAATTGTTTTTGCGAAGTGTTATAAACTGTAGTAGAACGAAACATTTAAGCATACATGTGTGAATCATTACCGGTCAGTGCAGCCTTTGGAGGATTTGGGAGGAAATCATAATGCAACTTGTGCTTGTTGACGTCTTGATACAGACATTAATAGCATAAAAACTGAAGAGCTTTGGATATTTTAAAGGACAGTAACAAGATGTATTTTATATGTTTATCAAATTAAGGTTGTGATAATTTATAGTTTATAATCTCCTTGGTTTATATATGCTGCATGTTACTGCCTTACCATGTTAGTGATGCATGAGATCATTTAACATCTGATTGATGAGGCTCACTTTTTTGCAGGAACTTCCAGAGAAGTGGAACAATGTGAAGAAGCAGGCCATCACTGTCAAGCAGCAGGTGGCCCCCCTGCAGGCCAACGAAGTGGCTAGCCTGCGCAGGAAGTGTGCCTCCTTTGATGTGGAGCAGCATTCCTTCAGAGAACGCTTCCGTAAGGAAGGGCCTTTCAGGTAACGTGCCAGCAGCAAATGTTTACTCCTTTGTCAGATGTGGTAAGTGTCCAAGCTGGAGCAAGGCCATTTTCCTTGTCACTTCTGTGAAGTTTGTGACAGTTTATTTAGGATTTAAAAATAAAAAATAAATAAAATGAACATGAGGTACACTGGACAAGAAAGCTACTTAGTTTGGTTTGTGATGTGAATGCTTAACTGGAATTTTTAACTCAATAAATGCGAAGTAACCCTGAATTATTATTGAGCGAGTTATTCAGCACAAGATCAATTTGCTTCGTTAAAGGTTTGACAGTGAAAACCCATACCGCATGCTGGACGCGGCCCATAGGCAGATTCTGGAGAAGGAATCGACCATGGCGGCCATTACTGAATCCGCTGGTCTGTTCGAGGTGAACATCCCTGACTATAAGCAGCTGAAGCAGTGCCGCAAGGAGGTGTCTATCTTGAAGGAACTGTGGGACATGATCACTGTGGTGGACTCCAGCATGACAGATTGGAAGACCACAAAATGGCGGGAGATCAACGTGGAGAATATGGAGCTGGAATGCAAGCGCTTTTCCAAGGACATCCGGGGGCTGGACAAGGAGTCACGGGCATGGGATGCCTTCGCAGGGCTGGACAGCACAGTGAAGAACATCATAACCTCACTGCGGGCAGTGGCAGAGCTGCAGAACCCTGCCATCCGGGAGAGGCATTGGCACCAGCTAATGCAGGCCACGGGGGTGCACTTCTCAATGGACAAAGACACCACGCTGGCCGACTTGCTGCAGTTGAACCTGCACAACTTCGAAGATGACGTGCGGGGAATCGTGGACAAGGCTGTGAAGGAGCTGGGCATGGAGAAGGTCCTGACAGAACTGAACACCATCTGGACAGGCATGGAGTTCCAGTACGAGCCCCACCACCGCACGCAGGTGCCCCTGCTCAGGTCCAATGAAGAGTTAATTGAGACGCTTGAGGACAACCAGGTGCAGCTGCAGAACCTCATGTCCTCCAAATACATTGCTTTCTTCCTGGAGGAAGTGTCAGCCTGGCAGAAGAAGCTGTCCACGGCTGACTCCGTCATCTCCATCTGGTTTGAGGTGCAGAGAACATGGTCACACCTGGAGAGCATCTTTATTGGCTCTGAGGACATCCGCCGTCAACTTCCTGAGGTCAGATCTGCAAGCACAAGTTTCTTTATGAAAAATTGACTGCCTAAACGCATTTTTATTTGTGTTATTTCTCTGAGGAAAAATAATATGTATATATAGAGATACTGTATATGAGTATGTATATTTTTCATATAGGAAATGTGGATAACATACTGTTTTAGCCCCTTGATAAAAATAATGTAAAATTAATTGAGATGTAGAATATATTAATTAAATACAGTTAAAAGTCATGCTATTGGTTAAAACAAACAATGTTTAATTATAATATTGGAATTATATTTACTTGTGTTATAGATTTACTGTCTTATTTATATGCTGACTTTTTGATATTACAGTAACGGTTTGTTTTTAATTAATTCATTTCCATTTGAAATTTTCCACAGGATTCAAAACGCTTTGAAGGTATCGATACAGATTTCAAAGAGCTGGCTAACGATGCTAAGAAAACACCAAATGTTGTGGAAGCCACCAATAAACATGGGCTTTACAATAAATTAGAGGATATTCAAAGCAGGTTGGTGCATCAGTTGTATGATTCTGTCTGACCCCGGCCTTTTCATTCACTCTGTTTTGCTGCAGGGTGCAGATAGACACTTTGCATCCAAAGTAGGTTCTCTCAATATCATTGGTGTTTCTTCTTATATTTTATGAGTACATAGGTTTTAATGAATCAGTGGAAACAAAACAAAACCATATGGGGAAAATATTTTGTCAAATCACATCCTACAAAATTTGTTTGCTTTTAACTGTAATTGTATGTGTTTCTCCAGGCTGTCTCTGTGTGAGAAGGCCCTGGCAGAGTATCTTGACACCAAGCGACTAGCCTTTCCTAGATTCTATTTCATCTCCTCTGCTGATCTGTTGGATATCCTTTCTAATGGCACAGACCCTCACCAGGTATTTCATGAGAACTCTGCAATAGAGTTACTGCTTTAGTAATCTAAATATATCTATTAAAATTTTAATTGCGCATTCTTAGAGAAATCAGTATGCAATGATCTCTGGTGAACTGCTAATGACTACATTAAGTGTCCATTGCATTTATTGTTGATTGTTATGCCCTCAGTGTATATTACAATGACCCACATATGTGTTTGGCAAACATTTTCTTTCAGTCTGGAATGTTATCAACTGAAAAATATTTTTGCCATTTTTAAAAAATATTTATAAAATGTTTTCCAAAATATTTTGTGAAAGTGTCTTCAAGTGCAGTACACTATATTGTCAGAAGAGGGCAGCGCTGATCATTGATAGCCTGCCAAGAGCCTGCTCACAAACTTCCTCACTGTATAACATTTTGATGTCTTTAAAATGTATTAATTGTTTTATATATGCATAGTTATTCATACTCTTTGCCTTCCGTGAATATTTCCCAGGTTCAGCACCATCTTTCCAAGCTTTTTGACAACACAGCAAAGATGAAGTTTCAGCTGGACCCAGATGGATACCCTACGAAGATCGGCCTTGGAATGTACAGTAAAGAGGAGGAATATGTAGATTTCAATGAGCCCTGTGACTGCGCTGGTCAGGTAGCTGCAACTGAGACTTTCATCCCAGTGTTTATTATTTGTCATTTATGACAGTTTTAGATTTTAAAACACCAATACAACCTTAGTTTCTGACTTATTGATGCTGTCAATAAAAATAAAAACTATTGTAAAATGTGAAAAATCTTTTAGAATGTGTATATTAAGGGTGTAGATAAAATATGTATGGATAAAGGAGGAAAAGAGAGTGGAATTTTAACACAGTACTTCAAAAATGCATGTTTTGAAATCTGCAGCCACCATGGTGCTGAGCTTGGTAAATTATTTACATTTGCCCAGCGAGAAATTCACACTGCTCTTATGAATACATTGTGAAGATGTCACTGTCTCAGCATTTGGAAAATATCCCTGGAAAAAAGATGTATAAAGTTATAATTCATTCATATCTCAATCTTTATTCCTCTCTCTTAAAAAAAAACATCTATATTAGCAATTATACTGTATCATGCAGCTGTGCTCTACAGCACACACATAATTAAAATTGTATGTTTCTGCAGATATTAGGGGACACATCAAGTGAATGTAATTGTTTATGAGCGGTTGATTTTAGGTTGAGGTGTGGTTAAATCGGGTGCTGGATGCGATGAGGTCTACCGTTCGCCATGAGATGACAGAAGCAGTGACTGCGTATGAGGAGAAACCCAGGGAACAGTGGCTGTTTGATTATCCAGCACAGGTACCGTGTGCATGTCTGCATACTGTGTCTAGCACTAATCAACAGCGATACAATTAATCGTGTGTGTTGAGGCATTTTTGGTTTCTCGCAAAAGCGCCTCAAGATTTAATGTTTCCATGTCATTCCAAATGATTCCTTCTGAATGATTGTTCGGAGATAATGCTGAAGATTTAATGTCTCGTTATGCTTCACAGATGAGAAATAATTTGTAAATCCTGCATTTTCTGAGTGATGGCATTAAAAGTACCGGTGAATTGAATGTGCAGCCAGACAGTACATGACAAGATTTCTTGATATGGCCCTTCTGCATTAGAGTGCGAATACAAAATATAATTCCCTAAATTGTTGAAAAGCTGAAGGATTTGATTTGTAGCTGCAAGGTCATCTTGCGGTTTCAACAGCTCTCATGAGTGAAGTGCTGCTGAAGCACTGCTTTGGCTGAAGCCAGACCACCTCAGGTATCAGAGAGGCAGAGAAAGATGCTGAGGGGTTAACTTATCTTGACACACATTAAAAACATGTCCATTTCCTGTTGTGTCTAGGCTGCTCTGACATGCACCCAGATTTGGTGGACCACAGAGGTGGGAATTGCTTTCTCTCGTCTAGAAGAGGGCTATGAAAACGCCATAAAAGAGTACTACAAGAAACAAGTCAACCAGCTAAATACTCTCATCACCATGCTGATTGGCCAGCTGTCTGCAGGAGACAGACAGAAGGTTATGACCATCTGCACCATAGATGTCCATGCTCGGGATGTGGTGGCCAAAATCATTTCTCAGAAGGTATAGCATAACTACGCATCACAATATAAATGTATAGTGTTCATATGAATGAGGCTGCCCTAACTATTGAAATCACACTGTTTATAATTAACTTTTAAATTATTTAATATTAATTATTTTGTTGTTTTCTACACATCAGTTGAATTTAATATTAATTAAAAAGTTGAGGACAAGCTTTTAGAAAGTTTATATTCTACTTCAGGCAAAATTATTTAAGTAATATAATTAATAATTTTAAGAGTGTTTATCCATTAGTCTGGTGATCTGCTAAACTTGAATACATTTTATTGTTGTCTTTAAATGATGATTCATGAGAATTGTCGTCTTCAGTGACTAGAAGTTGAAATCTCGAGACAACTTTATCTGTCAGAAATCTCAGCTGAATAGAATGGAAATGGTACAGCCCCTTGGTGGAATAAAAGCAGGTGTCTTGGATAAAACTCTCTACTTCTGTTTCTCTGTTGATATTTATCTGCTGTTCTCATCTGGCATGTAAATGATGCTCTTGGAGACTGGATAATGACTTGTTTTGCATTTGCTTCCTGCCCACAGGTGGAAAACTCTCAGGCTTTCGTGTGGCTGTCTCAACTGCGACACCGTTGGGACGAAGAAAAGAAGCATTGCTTCGCCAATATTTGTGATGCCCAGTTTCTGTACTCGTATGAGTACCTGGGAAATACACCCCGCTTGGTCATCACCCCACTGACAGACAGGTGTGGGATTTTGGATTGTTCAGTTCGTGATTTATGACCCTTTATGGGGAAGTGTTAAAGTAATTGTGATTTTCTGGTGCGGGTTACCAGGGTTATTTTCGTGTTCCCTGACTTTTGAGAGTCACATTGAATTGACATTTTCAGCCATCATGTTGAGATCATAACTTTGTCAAACCTTTTTGCTCTTGGAAAGGATGCCCAAAGGTAGAATTACATGTGAATCCATATGTCCTGAGCAAAGACAGTGGTCAAGCAAAGATCAGTCTGATGACTGATGGGCTGTGGCTACTTGCACTGTCGGACAAACTGTATGTCCCAGAACAGTGCAGCTCTCTTTGTAGCTTAGATAAAGCCAAGACAATAATCTATGATGGCTAAATCAATGCCCATGTAATTGGCTGAGCATACGGTTAGCCTCTTATCTCAGCTGTCGTCCCCTGACCTGTCAGACGCATGGCGTCCATCCAAGTGGGCAGAACTTTTCTAATAATCCATTGGCTATACTGTTGGTAATTGCACTGGTCTGATTGCCATAATCACATTCTAAAAGATTCTCCTCTGTTCTCTTCCATGAATTATATGTATGGACGAATTATATGTAATGTCTTTGAGTTCAAGCATTTGAAAAAGTTAAAAAATATTTTTCTGCACACTGGATTTTAATTAAGTGTTAATTGTCCAATATTAAAATATTTTAAGATTTGCAATTGAGTAAGTAAGTAATTCCACAGGATTATTTTCTGTGTGTGTGGGGGTGTGCGTGTATTGTCAGATGCTACATCACTCTGACCCAGTCCCTGCATCTCACCATGAGTGGGGCCCCAGCTGGTCCAGCAGGCACAGGGAAGACTGAAACCACCAAGGACCTGGGTAGAGCCCTGGGAATCATGGTCTATGTCTTCAACTGCTCTGAGCAGATGGACTACAAGGTATGTTGCTCTGCTCACATAAATCATACAACATGCATACAGTAAAGACTTTCAGTTTTGGTGGGAATAATGGAACTACAAAGTGGAGATTTTGAACTTTGGTAAAAACCAAGTTGAGGTTAATGTATAAAAGAAATTAGACTCAAATGGGTTTTGTGGAGCACTGGTTTGGATTCTAATGGCAGAGTGCTCTGTCACCATCCAAAGATTGCTTGCGTCCAAGCGGTGTAGGTATCTGTGAGACTTTACTTGGAAATTTAAGGTATCTTGAGAGGAATTCATGGTGGGTATCTACAATTCTGGTCAATAATGAAAGAATATTAGCCACTATATCTGAGACATCCAATCTGAGACAAAGTCAAAGAGAGAAACAGGAAAAGAATGGCTGCTTCAAAGATTCACACCGCCTTTCTTTCTACCTGAGACCATATGTTACCCTTTATTAATTCCTTTTCTTCCTCAGTCTGCCAGTCATATCGAGGGCTGTTTATTAAGCTGTGCAAAGCTCCTTCTCCCTCCACATAAAGGAACCAGATTAGTTAGAGTCTGATGGATTTGCCTATTTACCCCCCAAGCCTTGTCTGAACTGCCTCTTCAATTTCATCCTTCACCTTCTTTGTTAGGACTTGTGTATTAGCTAGTAAAAAAATAAAAAATAAAAAAATAATATATAATATATATATATATATATATAAATGTGTGTGTGTGTTTGTGTCCTGCGTTGCTGCAGTAAAGGTGAGGAAAGGTGTGGGTGGTATAATCACAGGACTCACATGTGCCAGATCAATTCCACAGCCTGACATCTTTCTTCCATATATGTTTATCCTGTCTGGAACTTGGGAAGGACTGACAGGAGATTACTTTTTAATATGCCTCTTTTTGCTTGTAGTCATTGTAATTTATGCAGACACAGGCAGTGTATTGGCAATGTCTGTTTACTGTTAATGTTGACGGCATTAAATAAAACCTTGCTCATAAATGTTCAGTGTTTTGCAGGGCCACATTTATTTGTTCTACACTAGTGATCAGTGAGACCTGTGAGCCTATACTATGGCAGGCTCTCAGGCCATCAATAGTTGAGTCATTGCATACTTTTCTCTATGCAGTGCAGTGGAGTTACCTCTCTCAAATTAATGTAAATTATAACAAACAGATTACATCTGATATGGATGATTATAACTAAGGGAAGGTAAATCTTAAATTTCAATCATTATACCAGAAGTCAAATTTTCATATGGCATGCAAAGTTTATGCTCATGCAATGTACTAACTTGAATAGATTCAGCTGCTTAAGGGTGATCCTAATTAGACCTGGCACATTTTAAAACAATCAGCAATAGGTTCAGTACAGTGGTAAGATTTTGCCCTTCTTTTTCGTAAGGTCGGTAACCTCAGCTGCTAGATATCCACATTATTCATGAGAGTTAAGTGCTGAGTTTGTTCACTGAAGCTATTCACTGCTCTCTCATGGTTTTGGTGATTCTTTGTTATTGAGAAGTATAACTTGCCTCTACCCTTTCCTGACCGTGCTCCTGCCTGTGAACCGCAGTGATAATGTTTAAAACAAAGGATATAATATATAAAGATATAAAGGCCACTCTTGCTTTAGTAAGTTATAAAGGTTTACTACTGTTCCCATAAAGCAATAACAAGCTTGGGCTCTCACAACTGCAACCTTGCATCTTCAGGCATATTAATTGGAAGTGCTCAGAATAGAAAAGCAAGATCTGTCCAATGCTTTTTCTCTCTTCAGAAGTTCCTGCACCCATTTCACCATTAGTTATTGACACACAGGCTTGATGACATACTAATGCATTACTTCAGTGGGTATGATAATGCCTTGTGTCTTTCCCTCTTATTGTCATCTTCCCCCCCAGTCCTGTGGAAACATCTACAAAGGGCTAGCGCAAACTGGAGCGTGGGGTTGCTTTGATGAGTTCAACAGAATCTCAGTGGAGGTTCTCTCTGTGGTTGCTGTACAGGTGAGCAAGCGGTCTTCAATTTGAATATTAATTTTATTTAAATTAGTTTGAGTCACAGTGGAGAAGCAATGGCTGACATACCTAAAACTCCAAACGGCTCACTTCACAGAGGCCTGTCAAAAAACAAGCCTTGAGCCTCAAGCTATCCTTGGGACTGAAACTAATTGAAAAGCAAAGCCGCTTTATAGTGTATTGTATTATTGTATTAGTGTTGCGTTAAATATGTGGTAACGCTTCCTTTTACAGTCCCCAAAGCACTAGGTATTTAATTATAGGATAAGAAGAGCACATAATTGGGTAATTACCACTGGTAAAAAATTTGTAAATAATAAGAAAATAAAACTGAAATACTTAGAAACTCTATTGCCTATCAATTCAAGTAACCATCTTGTAAAGGTTTTTCAATGCTATATGCTATCACCCATGCACCACTGTTAAGATTGTTAACATATGAAAATTAAAACTAGTTCAGTCTCACTTGTTTTGATATCACAGTAATGGTTGGTAGAGAGGCTTGTAACAGAGCCTTTCATAACGTGCTTGCTCTTCAGCCATGACAAAATTATCAGTTGGCTGTGGCCTGTGGTGTTAACACTGTTTTTAAAGAGAAAGAAAGGGGGGGGGGGATTTGATTGGCAATAATTAAATCAAACCCCTACGACACCCACAGTTGATTTATTCTAACCAGCCTCTTTTACAACTACGCCTCAGTTGCCCGAAAGCCTGGAATCAAAAAATTACCGAAACTGAGTTAGACGCATCCTCTGTTCTCCAGCGCCTTGCATTACAGCTAGCGTTTCTGAATTATGCTTTGACTGCAAAAATAGGACCAAATGCATTTAAATCAGGGGTTTTCAAATGCAATACTGGGGTGCTGTGTGTTGTAGTCTTTATTCTTTCATTTACCATAACTGTGTCCTGTGAATAGCAAAGAGTGGTTAATTGTTCTTAATTAGACAGGTCTACTGATGGATGATTTACCCTCACATTATGTCTGAAATAGCTGTTCATGAAGAATATTCCACATTCATGTCCCAGCTTTTTTAATCCAGCAGACCAACTATTGCTTTAATTTTCTGCAGTGTGCTGCATGACAAATTATTCCTGAAATGACGGGGGTCCTAACTTATACTATGTGCATAGTGAAATTATATTGTTTGAAATTACATTATTTGTAATTTAATTTAATTATGTAGTATGTAGGAATAAGTGAACAAAGTTTGAACATACACTGTGGGTCCCCAGGACCAAGTTTGAAAACCATTGTTTTAAATGATTCGATTTTTTGAAGAAAAAAAGAGATGATGTGTGATGTCTGCTGAGATTCTTGCCTCAAGGCGCAAAGATATTGTTTGGTCTTTGCTCTTGATGATGGTGATGATATTTTTGTTTCCTCTGTTAGTGAGTAGTTGTAGGACATTCATGTGTAGACTGATGGTGCACACTGATACTGCTTGACAGTTGGTATTATTGTTTTTCTGTTTCTAGTTAGATCTTATTACTTAAAAATGACAGAATTTCCTGTCCCTTTAGATAATGGATTTCTAAATTTGTGAAGAGTTGAACCAGTGGTTGGGCGTTGTTCACAGTATTTTATTTATTTAACTATGGTATTAGCGCATTAATCTCTGCATCCTAGATGATACAATTTTGTGTTAAATAGGAAAATGTTCGTATTAGTATTACTACTGTATAGAAATATACAAATACATTTAAACCAAGGGTATGGTTTAAAATCAATCGACAATCAACAAATAGTTGCCCAGACTAGTGTGATTATTATTACTCAATTTATAGTTCTGCCTTTACTCAAACTTCAGGGCTGTTTTACAGACTCTTTTGACTATTCTGTTTTTAGTATTTTTTCAGTTCTGCAAAACCTGTGTAGTGCAGGGATACACCTCAGTGCAGTTTCTTTTTGCAAACACAGGTGGGATCAATTTTCCATTAGGTTAACTAAAAGCAAACAGAAAGCTTTACAGACATATCAATATTGTGACAAATTAGTGGTGTTCTTCCTCTCCTTAAAATCATTCACTGTTACTAAAAGAATGAGTCTCAAGCAGACAGTGTTTGTGCATACTTGATTCATAGCACAAACGGTCAGGCAGTTGAAAAGCCAATCCAATTCAGCAGATTTCTTTCAACATTTAGGCTGTCAACAGTTAATTAGTCTACTCTGCTACCTCCCTATGCCATTCTCATTGCCACTCACAAAAGTAGTTCTGCAGGAGTTTGGTGTCAATGTTTAATAGTGTCCTGTAAAATCCTAAAAGTATCCAGCCAGTAACTTGGAGGTCATTCAGAGTAAAGGAGAAGTTAAGTTTCACAACTTTATAATTAACAATCTTGTGTCAAGCTGCCTAAGGGGCTCACAATGTGTGAGATTTCTACTTTCCATGCATGAAGTATAGTGAGTATCAGATATCCACAAGTCATCATCAGAGCCTTGAATGAGGAATTTGTGGAAATATGTTGGCATCTGTGTCGCTACAGATTAAAAATGAAGGACTTCATCCTGAAGTATTTTTGTTTGCTTAATGTTTTGAAAGTCCAGTTCTGTCTGAATGGCTTCATCAGTAAAAACAACCAACAATATGTCTTTGGCCTCTATTTTCTTAGAAATAGAACAGGAATTCTCTACAGTTTATGATCACATTTTTATTGAAGAACCAGAGTGTTTCTCAGTGTGTTTTATTGCAGTTTTAGAAGCATACATTTCCTTAGAGTTTTTGCATGCTTACTTGCCCTTCAGTCCTCTCTTGAACTCGTTGTACACTGAACCTGCTGAAGAGGTGAAATTATGGTGATGTTATGACACCAATTTAAAAGAGGGGATTAACAAATGACTCAGACAATTAATCTTAGAATCCCACTGATAATTTTGTTATTTTAAAGGGCTCTTGTTCAAACACTGCATTTTATGTAACATGCATTGCATTTAGTTTGAATACTAGTGATTGCACATACTGTAGCTGTAACACTGCACCGTTCATAGTTTTAAATTTTATGTCCTTAGCCTTTATTCAGACATGTACACTTGAAAGTATTTAACCTTTCTTGACTTTTTGCTAGTGTTATTTGTAAAACATATAATGCTGTTATGAATGATTGCAACCCCTCTCAAAAGGTTTGTATGAATATTAGAAACAGAAAATGTCTTCTTTGTGGTAACCCTCACCCCCACTTTTTTGGCTAAATAAGATTTTTTTAAAAGATTGCCAATGAGGTGAGACAGTTTTACTCATTTCAGGAATTGCCAGTGGGGTAAGACAATTTCACAATTTTAGTAAAAAGTAACTTTTAAACAAGATAATATTTTCTACTTGAGAGAAAAAAAAACTTTTAAGTTGCAAGATTTTCAGTTACAGGAATTACACTTTAACAGTGAACTGTCAAATAGCATATAGCCTAATATAATACTTATCTACCTGTTCCTTTGAGCATTGTTTGCAGCACCTACTGTCATATTTTTTTTCTTTCTTGAGAATGTTTCTTGTTTTTACTTTATTGTTGGTGCAATTAGCACTGTGAAAGTGATCTGCATGTGAAAGTGTCTGTCATTTTGAAGTGACCTGCCTCCCTTCAGGTTAAAAGCATACAGGATGCCATAAGAGACAAGAAGAAGAGGTTTAACTTCATGGGAGAAGAGGTCAACCTCTTCCCCTCTGTGGGGATTTTTATTACCATGAACCCTGGATATGCTGGGAGGACAGAATTGCCAGAGAATCTAAAAGCACTCTTTCGGTGAGCAGAAAAAATAAATACTGCTTAAATTATTAAGCTGTGCATGAATGACTTGTAATAACCTGTTTTCTGCAACTTATATGACTGTCGAGGAACAAGCCAGGCTCAGTGACTGCACACAAACGAATTATCAATAGGGACATCTGTACAAAAACTGATTTCTGTATAAACCTAAATTTACCTTCCTTTTTACATTACATTGCATTTTTTTGTATTTCATTCCATTTCTGGGTAATATAATATGACTACATTTGCTTTATAAACTGATGTTTTTCTGGCCATATTGACTGATGCTGATACCTGTTTTACATCACAGCACAAATACAAACTGCAACCATATTATCTATTAAGGGGAGAACTAGATAAGCGCAGATGTCAACTTTTGAAGAGAAAATGTTAGTTCGTTTTTGTATAGGAAAATGTTTCAACTTTCAAACTGTAAAACTTACATTTGATGCCAATTGTCTGGCAAGTGCTGTTGTATTTTCATAGCCAGGACAATAATATAAAAATGTAAATGAATGGCAGTCTCTTACTATCCTTGAAAATACATCACTCTGCTAAAAGGAAATGAGTTTGGCGATGTCCCACTGCTTCGCAGTTAATGTGGAGTAGCTAGCTAGTTTACAGATATTACCATGGTGCCTATAGTGACAATTTGATTTTCAAATTAAACAGGATGCTATAAAGTCATCTTTTTTGGGAAATCAGATTTGAACAGTGGTAAGGCATTGGAATAGACCCAAAGCAAATTTGCAAATGGAGGGCCAAAATGAAAAAGTTCATAAATATTCCATAACCTAAACAACTAAAATGGAGATAATGTGTGAGTTCAGTGCTGCTTCACAATGATGCTATTAGTATGTGAAGATATATATGCAGCTCGTGGCTAATAATGCCCTTTAATAAATACATTTACAGTTCTCCTACTCTTTTATTATTGTAATTTCTTTAATTAAAATGCTGTCTTGGTCAACTCTGAAATCACATGTAGTTTCAATTTAAATTTTTCACTTAATTTACAACATCAGTAGCACATCAAATGCATGACCCCTTTAATGTCTGTTGCCTCATCATATCTAACATGGTATCTGCCAGAATCGTTCTGTTGGTGTAATACGGATTGGTTCGTTTTTGAGGTATTATTGGCAGATACTGATACAACCTCAGTATTATTGTCCATCCCCAGCGGTGACCCATCTCTGTGGTTAAAGGCTTTACAATTTTATGGTACATCTTGTGGTATCCCTAGATACATTTTGTACATTCCTCATAATATATTTGTCATACAGTTTGAAGCTTTTTATAGGAATCCAGCTAAACAAAACAAAGCTATCTTGTGCACATAAGTTGCTTTGGCTCTGTTGTAGCCCCTGTGCGATGGTGGTGCCGGACTTTGAGCTGATTTGCGAAATCATGCTGGTGGCTGAAGGCTTCATTGAAGCCAGACTTCTGGCGAGGAAGTTCATCACCCTGTACCAGCTTTGCAAAGAGCTTTTGTCTAAACAGGTATGCCACCATCCAGCAGTGTTTACTATAAATGTGAGCTATTAACCCGAGTGTTGTCTTCATAGTTTGCATGCAGTCCGTGTCCACTGGCCGCTCCTCACCAGACCCGTGATAAAACCTCTTCTTTGAATTTTATACCCTAAAGCAATACTTTTCATGTATAAACAACTCGCCACTTATCAAATCTGTTAATAAATGTTTTCCTACTTCACAGTCCAAAGAGACTGTACTTCTTCAGTCTGTCGCACTTGTTTTTACTGTAAAACACACATCATAATTGAGCTTTTTGCTGTGAAAGATGTGTGGTGCTTAAATTTGATTATGACCTCTGATTTCATAACTGCAGAGTTAAAAAAGACTCATAAGACAAGCTCTGTACCTGGATGGTGTATAGCTTCTATAAAAATATAAAAAGGGCAATGTTTAACTTTTTGTAATGATAGGGTCACTCTAAGAAAAGTCATCATATTTCATGCTGAGAAAGATAATTTCAGGAGTTCCCACTGCTGTTAAACTCAGGATAGAGTGCCATTTTTGACCCCGAGGACAACATAAGGGTTAAAGGATCAAGTCATGCGTCAGTTTGTAATGCTCTGTTTAATGTTTCGGGAATTTTTCATCACTTTTTAATGAGGAATATTCTTCTGCCAGTTGAGTGGGACATATCTGTCAGCTCAGGTTAAATATTGTCACAGTGGTTATGTATGAGTATAGCTCTTTGAAATGTCATTACGAATGAATTGAAACCACTTTTCTAAATGGCATTAGCATTGCCTATTTTTCTATGCATGATCCTGCATGGGTTTTCCACTGTTGATTTTCACTTACTTTTATGGTCACTGTAAAATACTCATTCACTTCAGGTCTCTAGGATATACTGGATCTGTTTTTAAGGTGCATTAAAACAGTACTCCTCTTGATACTGACTGAATTGGGTAAAATAAAACCACATTTTATCTCCTATGCAGGCATCACATAAAAGAGCACTGCACAGTGCTTTCCTGTGAGGACTTATGCATGTTGCCTCTGTGTTGCAGGACCACTATGACTGGGGCTTGCGTGCTATCAAGTCTGTGCTGGTTGTGGCAGGGTCCCTAAAGAGAGGAGACCCTGATAGACCAGAGGATCAGGTGCTAATGAGGGCTCTGCGCGATTTCAACATCCCTAAAATCGTTACTGACGACATGCCTGTCTTCATGGGCCTCATTGTAGACCTGTTTCCTGCTCTTGACGTTCCGCGTAAGAGAAACCTGGATTTTGAGAAGTTTGTCAAGCAGTCTGTGCTAGACCTCAAGCTGCAGGCTGAAGATAACTTTGTCCTGAAGGTTAGTTCGAAAATTAATGATATTGTGTCGAATAAATGCATTATAATGCTGATTTCAGTGGACAAAATGACAGTACCCCCACCCCCACTACACACACAGACAAGCTTTCCAAAACAGAAGAACTTAAATCAACCTGAAAGTAATTGGTTGGCCTTTGATGGTTAATGATTGAGCATTACCTTTCGCTATATCCGGCATGTTTTTTTGTTCTGTGTTATTCTCCAAAAGCAATAAACCTGAGATTGTTTCAGCCTCAAATGGGGGTATCAGATGAATACCCCCATTTGAGGCTGAGCTGGATGAATTGGGCAAAGTAATATACTGTGAGTTATGATTGTACTTCTGGTGCCAGACTCTGAGTCCTAATTCCAGACATTAGTTTGAAGTTATAGATATCAGAGGCGTAGGTATCTACTGCCATGGGAAATAAGGACAATCTTCAGAAGGTCAGCGGAGCGCAGAGAGAACTGAAATGATGTTCTGTAAATAAGCTTGGACTCTTAAGAAAGCAGTTAACCCTGGCATTCTCCGAGAGCCATTTAAAAGAAGACCTGACTGATGCACAGGAGGTCAACAGCTCCATCTTCACCTATTGCTGACACTGTATGAAACTAGTCATCTTTAATGCAAGAATGAGAAGCTGCAAAATGCCTCCTTGCCATTAATTATGGCCCCTCATAGACGCACACATCGAAGTTGCAATCAACATGGCTTTTTAAAAGCTGAGCTTGCTGTGAACAGCAGCATGGAGAGCCCAGTCAATGGCATTGATTGAGCATGCCATTGGCATTGTGGAGAAGATCCTGTCTCTGGGGGAAGAGATTTGTTATCTCTCGCTCTTTTTTTAGGAAGGGGGTGTATTCTAAAGGTCTTCAATCGATGTCAAAGTGTAATTGTGTTTTTGTACATCAAAGGACAAGAAGCTTGGTATGGCATTGCCTGGTTGAAACATCGCAGAAACAGTTTGTCAGACTGTCTCGCGAATGATCTTTATGTTGTCAGTATTTAAAAAAGGAAATTAATTTGACGGGTTATCACTATCTTTTCAGTGTTCAACACATTTTCACTCTCTATGTGTTACTGTGATGGTTTTGCTTGCGCTACATTTCTTTTATTAAATTAAATTGGCAGTGGTTATGTTATGCATAGCAGAGAGTTAAAAACAAGAATCAGTCTGTTATAATAAACTTGAGGAGAATATGAAAATAAGTTTTTGTGTATATTGAAATATTCTGGTTAGGTTGGAACAGTAGAATTCCTGTCTTATTTTTATTTCTATTGCAGAATAAAATCATACAAATGAGCTGGAAATATGACATGGCATTTAGCTTGAGGATTGAATTCCTGTTTACTAATTCATATGTATGTAGTTAGATCTGATGGACAGCTTGTAGCTGGGTATATTGAAATTTCCCTGCATCGGCATTACAACAACCTTTGACTGCCGTATAATTATTATAGTTGAAAGGAGATTGTATTTTCATAATTGAGCTATTGAAAGAGATATGTCAGGAGGCAGTTTTGAAAATGCTGTCATGAAATTGCTTTCTTTTCTCTCTGTTATCGTGATAAACAAAAGTGGAAAATTACAACATTAGGTTAAGTTCAGTCTTTAAGGCTTCAAGATGTATGCCTGAATCGTGCGTTGGTGCCACGGTAAAGAGTGCCGCTGCTCTGTTCTTCTCTCAGGTGGTTCAACTGGAGGAGCTTCTTGCCGTGAGGCACTCAGTATTTGTGGTGGGAAATGCTGGCACGGGGAAGTCTCAGGTGATGAAATCCCTGAACAAAACCTATCAGAACATGAAGCGCCGGGCCGTGTGGACTGACCTCAACCCCAAGGCAGTTACCAACGATGAACTCTTTGGTATCATCAACCCTGCCACCCGCGAGTGGAAAGACGGTGAGGCTGGGGGACCTGTTTGATTTTTGTAATGAGCATATATACATGCACTAGGATCAATTTCAGCCACCACCCATATATATCTTCAGATATCTTCTTGGTCGAGCAGTGGCCTTCATCTGGGATCTATCTCGCTATTAAACATTGAATTTTTCAGGGCTGTTCTCCTGTATCATGCGTGAGCTGGCCAACGTCAGCCATGATGGACCAAAGTGGATTGTGCTGGATGGAGATATTGACCCAATGTGGATTGAATCTCTGAACACTGTCATGGATGACAACAAGGTAAAACATCCTTAAAAGACACAATTGAGGGTACTAGAATACATTTACGTTTTACACATTTAGTAGCCGGTATTTATCCAGTGAGACAGTACATAAGCGCATGCACATAAAAATAATCATGGTCACAACCAACAATATGTCGACAATACATCATTTTACTACATGACATACATACAAGAAATTACATAACATAGTATGTGTAAGAGGAAGTAGAGAATGTACTGTAGTATTTTTAAGAAGCAAATGATATAGAGGATTTAGCGTAGGTATTGGTAAGTAGTGTGAAACTATGTAGCCCAGAAAGATTTGCATGCAAAGCACACTCTCAGCCAGTTATTTTGTAATTTCCTCATAATGTAACTTTGTGCTTTTGTTGGCTGGGATAATGTGTTTAATAGGTGCTAACCCTAGCTAGCAATGAGAGGATTCCTCTGAACCCAACCATGAGGCTAGTGTTTGAGATTAGCCACCTGCGCACTGCAACGCCTGCTACTGTGTCCCGAGCTGGTTAGTATTTCCACCTGCACTCACTGCATTTAAAATGAGGCACACAGAGCAGATAATAATCATATGCTTTCATGTTCCATATTCACATCTCAGCTTTTGCCATTGAAATGTTAACTCCATACAGGTCTTACAAAAAAACAATTGAACCATTCTATTAAGAATAGTAAATTAGGAATTCCCATTCCCATTTTCAGTATAAATAAATACGATTTGTTTATTATTTGTGAAAATTGTCTGTTTACTTTTTGTCCTCTCAGGAATCCTTTACATAAACCCAGCAGATCTGGGCTGGAACCCACCTGTGTCCAGCTGGATAGACAAGAGAGAGGTCCAGTCAGAGAAAGCGAATTTGACCATTTTGTTTGACAAGTACCTTCCCATTTGCCTCGATACCCTCAGATCAAGGTAACCGCAAGCTAAATTTGAGCATTGTGAGCTAGCGATAATTAAAAATAATAATAAAAACAAAATTCCTGTAAGAAGCATTTACAATGAAAGAAAAAAAGATTTTTTTCAAAATTAGTTTAGCTTCTTAGTTTGCATACTGCTGTACTTTGCAGAAATCTCATAACAGCTGGTATGTGGAGGTCAAGTGAGGGGCATTCAATCTGCCATTTCATAAATGGCTTTTGGTGATGAAATAAAATTAAATCAGCATGGTACAAGTCTTCAGTCTGCTATACTTTCATGTAGCCAGTAAGAGCAAAACATTACTTGGCTATTCCAGCTGCTAATACATTACACTTCTGGTGGTGGTCGTCTGTGAGCCAGAATGGGCTTGCTAGCTGACTTGTGAAACGTTGTGGCCTTTCTTGAAAGCAATTATTAAGAGGGTGAGACTAAAGGCAATACATACCTCAGCAAAGAATGCATAATGATGTGCGGTTCAAACCTAGGCCTGCAATTATGTTAGCAAGAAACCTACAACGATGTTAATGAAGTAATTGAGCAAAATGGGTCCAAAATGTCTGGTACATATCAGAGTATTAATTCAAATGCTGTTCTGTTACTAGATACTGTAGCTAATCTCTTGGAGTGCCATTTATATGACACTCATCCAGTAAGTGTTCATGTGCTGGGTCTCCCCTTCCCTTGACTCTGAAAAACACTCTGGGCAGGCGAGGGAGGGGGGATATATCTTGTTGCCATGGTGATGGAGAAAGTGTTGTGAGATATGGTACATAATCAGGTTTACTATGGAGACACAGCAATAGCTGGATGTGCATGAATTACATGAATCATTTTGTCATTGCAGTTGTTTAGAGTAAACCTATGAACTATGATGGTCAGGTGCACAGACCATGAAGCTGTATAAAAAACTTGCTTTTATGTAGAATTCATCCTCAAATGGAATTGGAATTAATTGTCCTAAGAACAAATATAAACAGCGAGACTTGACAAAATGTCAAACACAGTGAGGATGATGGGTTACCTGTTGGTTGGGAAACGTTGAAAATCAATGTACCTCGTAGCTTTTGTTTGCAATAATTTGTTGTTCCGCACAGGTTCAAAAAGATCATCCCGGTCCCAGAGCAAAGCATGGTTCAGATGCTATGTCATCTTCTTGAGTGTCTGCTTACACCAGAGCACACGCCACCAGACTGTCCCAAGGAATTGTATGAGCTCTACTTTGTTTTCGCTGCCATCTGGGCATTTGGTGGGGCCATGTTCCAGGACCAGGTAGGGATATTTGATGGTATAGCAACCGCACAAGCATTCACAATGACTTTTTGAGTCAGGAATGGTAATACAATGGTACGAATCTGCAGAAATTAGTATTGGCGGCACTGTTTTGCATTCTTATTTTTGTGATATTTTTGTGGCGCACGTGAATTTTTAATAAACTGCCATAGTAAGATGATCAAGATGCACAGTAGTTAGGAATGTTTACAAATGTTTACATTTTTTGTTACTTTTTTTAAAAAACTATCTCAAGTAAAATATGTGGTCTTACTCACTGGGCTCTCAGAGTACCGCTGAATAGCAGCCAAAATAACTGGGTCAGGACCAGGTCCTGCAGTTCTGCACTCTCAAATATAGCAGACAGGACTCGCTTAACCCAGTCATGTTTCTGTCATCAATTTATGTCTGTAAGCTTTGACAGCTATGCATGCTTGCCAGGTGAGCTGGATAGCATGGCCGTCAGTGCTATCCAGATATTCCTTTTGAAGAAATTATTATTAATTTACATGAATATACTGACTCTCCACAAAGGGATTGATTCACATTGGTACATAGCAGACCGAGAAGCCACACATATGTTAAACATAGACCTTGAAACACACTCTTTAGTTTATGCCTTCATTACAGTATTGTATTGAACTATGTGTACTGTACGCATAACATTCTATGGGAATTATCCCGTTAGATAGAAGTGAATGTTTTCAGCGGTATAATTATGATTGGTTCTTTTTCTAAAATTGTGTATTCATGCTATAATGCTATCTGCACTATTAATTGCTATAAAATTCAACAGTTATCCTAGGAACTGTTAATCTGTAGTCATGTAGGCATTTGTGCATGCTTGGTATTGATATGGTTAAATGTATGCTTGTGCCAAATGTGCATTTTTAGTATTTTCAGGAGTGAAGCAATATTATGCACTGATAATAACCTGTGTAAATAAAAAAAGTCCTCTTTTTCAGTCAGCCTAGTGCAAAGGTCAAGCAAGGCAATAATTTTAGTTACTGATTTAAAAGTCAACTGTTTTTCATTAAAAAAGTAATGTGCTGGAAAATCAAAATGCTGACTATGACCTTTTTAAGAGGCCCTGAATATATGGAAAATAAAATGCTTTTACTCTATTTGCAGCTGGTTGATTACAGAGTCGAATTCAGTAAATGGTGGGTGACTGAATTCAAAACAATCAAGTTCCCTTCTCAAGGCTCAGTGTTTGACTACTACATCGACCCTGAGACAAAGAAATTTGAACCATGGTCAAAAATGGTTCCCAAATTTGAATTTGATCCAGATATGCCTCTACAGGTTTGTAATTCTGTTCATACGCTGTTTATATAATTACTATTTAGAGGAAATGCTCTTGTGTGCTAGCAATATTTAAGACAGCAATATTAATTCAAATTTTTACTTTAAATTGATTATGATAATTCATTCCTCTAAATTATTACCTCAAATGTGAATGGGTGATACAAAGCAAGCAGTGTCCTGTAGTGTTCAATATGTCAACCTGGCTTATTCTGAAAATCATTTTTTCTGTTCATAATTTTTTCCCCATCTTGAACTAACAGTATGGTTGCAGTGCGGCATAATGGTTAGGGAGCTGGGTTTAGTTCCCAGTTGGGGCATTGCAGTTGCACAAATAAGCAAGGCACTTGACCTAAATTGTTGCTGTAAACATCCAACTATATCAGTGGGGTGTACAGTATGTACATGAATGCAAGCTGTGAATGCTGTCCTGGATAAAACGTCTGCTACGTGCGCAAATATTGCTCTGTGTGCTTGATTACACGTGATCAGGGCCGTGTTTGGCCTGTGGCTCCTAGCATGGGCATTTCTGGTGTTTTTAAGGGAGTTAATGATAATGGATCCTGATACTCAAAAATATGAATTGCCATCACCATAGTTTAATAGTGATATATTCTGTTTTTCAATACTATTAACAGCGTAACATTTGGTATGCAGCACATAATAGAAATAATTGAGCAAGCAGCAATGAAATGAACAATGGTTAGAGAAAAAAGAGAGAATTATTCAAACCTTCCTCAGAGAGTTATGACTGAGACTGTTCCCAAAGCTTGTCTAGTGCTGTTCAGAAATGCATGAATAGTTTCTTTAGACGAAAACAAGTTATGGCTTTGAAGAAGTGAAATAGATGTTTAGATGATGTTCTGTCTTTTTTCAGATTATTTCCCAAAATGTATGAAAAAAGAGCAAAAGAAAACTTTAAAATGTAATTCTTTGAAATATTAATTTACTTTTGAAAGGTTTATTCCTGTAGGTTTATTAATTAGGCTGTTCTGGACATACAAGATTTCTGGCCCTTTCTGTGCTCCTATGGGTAATCTCTTGGTTGTTGTTCTGGAAACGAACAAATTTAACTATGTTATAAATTAAGTAAGTGTTTCTCATTTAAGGGGGGTTAGATAGAATAAATGTGGTACCATTCATTGCAATGAAGGATGTAAACTCAGATACTATAATCTATATCCAATTTAGTGCTGTTTGCAAGTATGGCATATAAACTGCTTTTCAACCTCAAGGTGTCCACGCTTGTGTTTATAATGAGTGCTGGATGATGTCAGACTCACTATTTTGATATTGGGCATTGCAGGCCTGCCTGGTACACACCACCGAGACCATCCGCGTACGCTACTTCATGGACCGCCTGCTGGAGAGGAAGCGGCCGGTCATGCTTGTGGGAAGTGCAGGCACTGGGAAATCAGTTCTTGTCGGTGATAAACTGGGCTCCCTTGATCCAGAGAAATACTTAATCAAGAACGTGCCCTTTAACTACTATACCACATCTGCTATGCTGCAGGGTATGTTTGTGCGCGTGTGTGTGTGCGCATGCATGTGTGTGTGTGTGTGTGTGGTAAACAGCTTATGCATAAATAACTGATAGGCACATGGTAGATTGTTCATTTTTCTTGATATTTATATATTTTGCAGGCATACTTTTTTTTAAAGTACGGCTGAAATGCATGGTTTCATTTCTTGGTTTTAACAACTGTGCTGCAGTCTATTACATATTTAACACTTAGTGTATTTTTACATATTAGCTGTCTATTTGTCTTGGCAAAAAAAGTTCATTATAGCAGAGTCTTTTGGGAAACTAATAGTTTTCATTATATATTCATTTTTCAACATCTGTTGAACATTATGTCTGCATTATAATCTCAGCTAAGCTTCTAAATAATCCAAGCTGTACTGCAATGGCATTCATGTAGGCTTAAAAACATTTCTATAAATTCATTCCCTGAATTTTCTATTTTGCTTAAGCCATTTTGATTAGGAAATAGTGAGGGATATCCAGGATGTTACACAGATAAGCAAATCTTATTCCAGAATCTGAAAACATAAATTTGATATGAATGTGATGGACAGCCAAAAAAAATAATTGAATGCTATTTTTTTCCAATTGTACCACGCTGTTTTTTCTTGATATAACAGCCAAATAATTGAAGTTGAAGTTGTATTTCAGCGTTCATGGAAACCTTCAGTTTATTGCTGAAATGTATTCATTCATAATCAAATCTACCGTGACTCTCCTTTTCCTTCTTTGTTTCCCAGCAATTTTAGAGAAACCTTTGGAGAAAAAATCTGGGAGGAACTATGGCCCCCCTGGAAGCAAGAAGCTTGTGTACTTCATAGATGACATGAACATGCCAGAGGTGGATGCATATGGGACAGTGCAGCCCCACACACTTATCCGCCAGCACATTGATTATAACCACTGGTAAGCCCAGAATGGTTCAGGCAGTAATAGGATGTGTCCCTAAGGGTGTAGATAATGCCAAGTCTGTTCGGAAAAAACAAATACTGCAAAAGTCATGTTAGAATTTATATGTGCATTTTGCAGTATTTTCTTCCTCAAAAGACTGTGCTTTTGCAATGACATTTCTAGTTATTGAGAAAAGTACATCTGTGCAAATTCTTCCTAAATCTTTATCCTGCTTGGATCACTGGTATTATGTAATATTATACGAGCTTTATACATGAGTCCAGCTTGGTCATTTTTCTCAGACCATGTCCAGAACAAAGCTAATGAAAGGTTATGTGTTTTTTCTCCATTCAAGCAATTAGTACAAAGCCTGATATCACTTACTTGAATTCTTTATTGTGTATGCATAAAGTAGTCATATGGGCCATTGTCATCTATACAATGGTCATTTGATGCGTCTCTCACAATTTAACAATTTTAATCATTTAAAGGTGTTCTCACATCTTTCTGACAGTGTCTCTATATAATGTTCTTTACAGATAAAATTGTATAGAATTGAATTCAGTGCTTTCCGTGTCATAAAATAAAAATGTATTTAAAAAATATCACCCTGAAAAAACATTTATAAAATTACTGTGATCTCCATTCAATTTAGCCTTTTTCCTACAGTCAGTCAAAATCAGATACTTTTAAGTATTCAGTGTAGAGAAACACTGGTTAAACTGTATCTAATAGATTTCTCAATGTAATGGATTGCAAATTCGGTTAGTTATGGTAATGAGAATAAATTGACATGGTTTTACATTCAGTTCCAGTTTTACTTTTGTGCTGGGCTGATAATATTTTCTAGTGCATAGGACTGCCAAGATTCCATTGAGCAAGATTTATGCATGCCTGTTCTAGCAGTGCCTCTAAAACCATTGCTCTGTGGAGTAAATTCACTGCTGGTGATGTTATTTATGTTGCAAGTGTAATGTTAACCTAACAAACCACAATTTGAATTGTAACTTTAACCATATTTAATACAACAATTGTCAGTTGCTGTTTATAAATTGATATTAAAATGAAATGCCAAGTTTAATAAATGCTTTTTTCAGCAGGGATGAAACATTTTTTGAGCAGAGTAGGTTTTAATATACTAAGCGAAGTTAAAAAAAAAAGTCAGTCAGCAAGTCTCATGGAATTGCAAGGGCTGATGGGAGAACTGTGAGTCACTTTCCCAGCTGAAGAAGAAAAAAAAGTTTGGTGCCTGCTGTTGCAGAACAAACCGATGTGCTGTGTCCCCTCAGGTACGACAGGAACAAGCTGTTGCTGAAGGAAATCCACAACGTGCAGTATGTGTCCTGCATGAATCCCACGGCCGGCAGTTTCACCATCAACCCACGGCTGCAGGTATCCCAGAGACACGCCCATTTCGCCCCTGTGATTTATCAGTATTGCTGCACTCTTGGTGGGGCCAGCCAGGGAGGAAAGCAATATTCAATTTATCTAGGGATTTAATTTGATGCTGGCATTGTTTGTAAAGATTGAGATTTAGATTCATTGGGCACATTTACAAGAGAGATAAAGAGAGATGCAAATATAGCAGACTGCTGTATGAGGCCAAATAATTTCACTACAAGCACCTGGTTGGATGCTGTGGAATGAATTAATGATCAAATGAAATTTCCAGATGCTGACATTCAAGCCTCATTCAAGCCTTGTTGCCCTCAAAGAGTTTATTTGGAGTAATGTACAGCAATGCTTTACCAGGGTGCAAGTTATGTTGATGTCTATATAAGGCCAAACCTTACAATGTATGGGTTATTTTGCAACTAATATCAGGAACATACATACAGTCTTTTGATACAAATAAGAATGAAAACCAAGGGAAAGGATTTAAAATGTGCAACGGTTAATCAATACCTTGTTCTTTTGTATTCATGTGAAATATTAGAATTTTGACAGTTTTGAACTGCCTGTACTCTGATACGTTCTTCATTGTGGTGCTTTGCAGCGCCACTTCTGTGTGTTTGCGCTCTCCTTCCCTGGAGTGGATGCCCTGAGCACCATCTACAGCAGCATCCTGAGCCAGCACCTGAAGGCCGATGGCTTCGGATCGGCGCTGCAGAAGAGCTGCCCCCAGCTCATCCAGCTGGCCCTGGGCCTGCACCAAAGGGTGTCCTCCAGTTTCCTGCCTACAGCCATCAAGTTCCACTACATCTTCAACCTCCGGGACTTCTCCAACATATTCCAGGTGACCCACATTCCCTGTGCCATTCACACTATCCGTTTGTGCTTAATTAATTGGGCTACACAATCCCTTGCAGTTATGTGATATCTGTGCCCATATTGATTCCCCAGCATCACTGCATAAAGGAAGACCTACCAGGTTATAAAAACAGTTTAACAGTTCAATTTAAGTCGCTCACACTGGAATACAAAGATGCAAATGATTGCCTCTGTTCAGAATGCTCCCACCCGCTGGCTATCCCGTCAAGCAAGCATTTGGTAGTCGCCCCAGCTCTTCTCTTCTGTTGTCCCCCAATGGAGGAACAACCTTCCCCAGTCATGTTTTTGCAGGCATCTAAAAACTCTCTTTTTCAGTCAACACCTCAGTGTTAATGTTCAATACATACACATACTTCTCACAGGTCTTGAGACACCTATTGTAACTGTTACTGTATAATTGTTACTTAAATTGTTACTTATAATTAAATCTGTCGCTAGCCCTTGTAGTTTTTGCTTGCTATATGAAATGCACTTTGTGTAATTCACTTGGGCAAACAATTTCTAATAAATAACTAAATTGCACAGTAATTTGTAACTCAATCAGGACTCATATGCCCTGGTTTTGCAGTCAGTTTGAGTTTTATAACGGTAGCCCAGCACTGAATACATGCTGGAACTTTGATGATTCTGAGCTGGGAAGAATATAAAGATAAAATCAATGTAGGGTCCCAAGATTTGACTAGTCAGGGTGAGCAATTTCTCTTTGAAAGACTTGCTGATGTGAAGTCATGACATTTGGCGGGGCATGTGTCTGTTAAAAAGATGGGGGCAGATCCCAGGGGTTTAAAGTAACATTTTAATACATTTACATGAAAATAATAATGTACCTCTAAATCTGTCTGCCTGCAAGCCTCTGGGTGAGAGCTCTGTCAGAGTGTCACCTCTGCTGATTTGCAGGGCAGCTTTGCTCCTCATTTAACAGGTACAAATGCATAACTTCGCACACTACCTCGGAGCTCTCTGTCACAAAGGAGACAGTGCAAAAAAATAAATAAATAAATAAATTAACTCCAGTCATGGATTAACTGAAAAAAAGGAGATTATCTCGCAAATCAAAGCACAAGAGGTGTCTCATTTGGGAGGATTGGGTTTAGGCCTAAGGGTAATTTTTGAAGTATGTCCTCATTAAATATGGCATCACTGTTTGACTGCGTGATGTTGTGAATACAAATGCTTCCATTAATCTTTGGGAGCCCACATCTTTGGATAACATCGCAGTCGAAAATTTAATCACACTTTTTTCCCTGAGAAAACAGACCGAAATTTGTATTAGAGATGCTAGACATTTTGATTACTTTGGTATTGAACTGCACAAAAACGGCATGATATGCTAGTTTTACATATGGTTTTATTTGCATTGGTGACCAGTTCTTTAAGGCTAAATATATTTATTATTGTCATTTACATTAATAGCAAAATGATGTTTTGTTGCTTATAATCACATTAGATTAAAGGAAAGCACAGCAACAGTTTGCTACTTTTTTCTGTCTGGACTTTGAGGAAGAAAAAAAATGAGATGGCAAGATTCAGGCACAGCTGAGAGATCTTTGAAGTCATAGGCTTAGTTCTGCTCTGCTGATTTAGCTCTGAGTTCAAGTGCCGGAGAGAACCGTACAAGGAGGATCTGCCTTAGAGCAACCTCGGAGTTCTCTCCATTTTATATAGCCTCGTGAGAATTTAAACATTTCTAGATTAGGTATATTTAAGTAGAGCTTCATAGTCCACTGTCTTTTTTTGATAACATAATTGTGTCGGTTTTTGTGTCGGTTATTTATTTATTTATTTTACCTTATTTTTTGTCAGGCTAAATTCTCGGCTGTGATCCTTGTCAAAAGCCTAAGAAAAAGAAAAAGAAGTAGTTTAATATTAAAATACTCTTATTAATTGCACAAGAACTTCCTTTACAGCCCGACTTAGGGTGTAACTTGATTAGAAGGATAAATTCAGATGTTAATAAATAATTGAAGTCAGGTCCTGAATTGATTCCAGAACATCTTTGAAAAGAGTGGGAATGTGTTTATCTGTCCTAGAATAGTCTGAAGAAAAATTAATTTGTCTGTCTTTAATATAAACCTGACCTGTGGAAGCTGTGTAATATATTTCCTCAGGTGATTCATCAGAGGTTTACTTAGCCAACAGTATGCCTTGGCACAGTTATTTAGCTTTGAACACCCTGAAGTTTGTCTTTGTCTTAATGCTTTATCTAATCACTAATGCAGCACCAGTGGATGAGCCTAGAGCACAAAATGTGATTGTATATATATTTGTAGTTGTTGAATAATTAAAATCCATTTTCTCAACTCAATCTGCTAAAATAAACAACCCTGTTCTTGCCTGTAACTTTGTCTAAGGTTTCACAAAGGCTGGGGGTGAGAGTGAGAATTCACTCGAGAAAGAGCTCAGCTGTAAACTGTCAGGACACATTGTACCTGAAGGATAAATTGAGTCTTGCCTTGAATTTATAGTGCAGCATTCTCTCTTGCCTCCCTAATATGACAGCATAATGTGCTATCTGTTGTATCATATGAGACTGGTAAGTTTTAACAGCAGACCCTCTGTTGTATGCCATTTTAAATTAGCTCTTTAGATACTGGGGGTAGTCTTTCGTTTTCCATCAATAATAGTGAGATTGGAGATGCTTTCTTCTGAAATGCTATTGCAGTCCAGTTTTGTGTATATTAAGCATGGAATGAAGTTCTTGAGATGCCGCATACTTATCAAGGTCTTCGGAAAGCTGTTGTTCTTCCGTGTTTGATGACTGGAAGTTTGAAAACAAATGAACTGGCAGAAATTGACTGGAAAGAGTCAAAGGAGAAATGAGCACACTCCCTCTGTGAGCATAACATTTTTAGGTCTTCTAATTTTTTTTAACCCAGGAGTTTTGAAGTTAAAACCATATCAAAAAGATTTAACACACTAAGGGTATTTTACAGAATGATGCTTGAAGAAGTGTTGATTTTACTGCAGTGTTTTAAATGTAGGATGGTATTTGCTTTAAAATAATATTTAACAGATATTACCATCATTTTGATACATTCCTGTACAGTGGCAAGTTTGTGGCTTTATACATGTTTCTCCATCACTGTGGAGAAAAAAGTGGCCATTTTATTTTGCATTGTTTAAGTATAATAAAAAGGATGCATGATAATATCCATGTCTTATCTTAAGCTAAACTAAGATTATGGCCGATATGATGAGGCAACATACGTGCCCAAAAGACAACACATTACATGCGCCGCTGATGCTATAGATTCACCGAACTTAATATGTTAAAAAATTTGCGTAATCATACTAATCTGAATTTTTATTGTTATTACTTATTTTGTATTTATCATTTTTACCAGCCAAACTCTCAAGCACAGCTATACAGAATCAATGCTTCTTTGAGAATGTACATATTATGCACCGCTAACATTGCAGGGTAGTCTTAGACCTGTGCTATTTCCAATGAGTCAAACCTTCTATACAGTGCTGTAGAGAATACAAATCAGCATTTTCAGTTTACCCTGAAGTGTGTAGGTATAGTGTTTCATTGTGTGAGTACAAACTATTTATGAGGTAACCAAGGGGTTTCAAATGAGTTTCATGAATACATACTGTACAGCATTAGTCAAGTATTCCTATGGGTTTCGTTCACTACACTGGCATCAAATGACCAGCTTTTATTTTATAGAAGCCATTTTAGATGTATTAATAGATTGCTGTGTAAGCATTCAGGAAGTATGATTATGGCCTGAGCCAGAGATATCACTATAATAGACAAATCTTTCACTTCTCAGTTATATGCACACTGCAGCTTGACTGAAATGGCTTTGCAAGTAAATGACTTTGCATTTTTGCTTCTTCTTCTTTTTTTTTGCAAATGACTTTGCATTTTTTTTATCATGGTTTTTTCTGTTTGTCCTAGATACTTTATAATTTTGTTAATTTGTTAATAATAAGTTAATTTCTTTGTATTGTAATTATTGGTATTAATTTCCTGCTTTAAAGCTTAACCCAGAATGGAGGTCAATCCTGTTAGTTAGTGAGCCTTTATGATTTGTCATTCCTTGCTTTTAGTACATTTATTTACTTGTTTCAATCAGGTACTGTGCATATAGGTTTACTGAGGAGCAGTTTGTATCTAGACATTTTAAAATGTCTTATTGGAGTCTTATTTGAGTATTTGCAGGGTTTGGAGAAAAACACCATTTGCAACAGTGTATGTTCAGCATGAGCAGAACCACTAGCAAGAAGGTAGTTTCACTGCAAGAAAAATCAAGCTAAAACCCGATGTGACAAAACGCATTCTACTGTGCAATTTCTTCCTTCTTTAAGAGGCTGAACAATCACAAATGTGATAGTCTGTATTTATCCTTGCCCTTGACATTGTGGCCTCCTGAATATTCAGTTTCAGTTTGTCTTTGAGAATTCTGAATGCTGTGTTAAACTATAATCTTTTTTGCTTGGTGTTTGTAAATGGGTTCCAAAAGCATTGCCCGCAGAAGCTTAACCTGGGCTCAGCAATTCTCTACACATGTTGGGTGTACTGTACTTGTCACATGGTCCTGTGAAAAAGATCTATTTCAGTGAGCCACTTTACAGGTCCATGCTCAACAGTGTCATGTTGATTCTTATGTAAATTCACATTAACTTTTTTTTTGTTTATTTTAGATAATGTAGAATTTTCTAAGTAACACTGTGTGAATGAACAAATTCATTGCTTGAATGTCCTGTCTGTACTTTAAGCAAGTAATTGTAGGCACTAAAATCAGAGAAATCCACAAAAGAGGATATTTTTATGGCAGCCAGTGCCACGGGTGCCAAAATTATGAGTGGAAACATTCCTCCCTCATGGTTTATATCTCTAATTACCCAAATTACTTGCACCATTTAGCACTAGAATCAGAAGACAATTGTCACATTGCTTTCAATATTGTGACTAATCAGACTGGCCTCTCGGTAAACTTGAGGTGACAGCTATGATTTGCAAAAACACTGGTGTGGGGAATGCACGGCATCTGTTTCACCACACATTTTCTCTCCTGACGGTGAGTGAACAGTGCATGTGCAATACCATTTCCATACCTCATGACCTGGCTGCCTCTTGTGGTGCAGTTGAAATGGAACTGATTCCTGTGATATTCATTTCACGCATGGCTACCACATAATCATCCCAATGGAGGATGACAGGTTTAAATCTCCCAGAGGGAAACTAACTAGAGATTAATTGTGTCAGCAACCCCATTGAATCCCAAAAGTTAACTTGGTAATAATGATCTGTTAGGGTTTTGCAATGCAAAATATGACTACCACAAAATTACAAACTACAAGTAACTGTATTTAAAAGCAACCCGGACCTTTCACTCAAAACCTGTCATAAACGTAGTGTTTCAGAATATGGATTAAAAAAGAAAAGTTCACTATTTTGTATTTTCCTTGTGGGGGAATTCTGCAGATGTTCTGAAATGTCTCCTGGTTTTTATGTTGACTAATTAAATATTTATGCATTCGCAGATCTTGAAGGGATAGATAAAAATTTAATTTTAGCTTTAGTGTGTGCTTTTGATGAGCCCATTCAGTATTTATTTCTTAAAGCAGTAAATTAAATTGCTGCCATTTTCCATAGTTTACCGCTGCAATGGAAGACAAGGATAATGTTGTACTAATCAGATATTTCTCACAAGATGTTTTTTGCAGGCGGTGCAGAGTTGGGCACATTTTTTTCAAAAACTGAGATTGAACAAATGTCATAAATAAGAGAAATGCATTCGTATTCGTTCAAATTTTTCAGTCAGAATTATAACATTGCCTATAACGTATATTATGGCTCAGTTTTAATGTTTTTTTTTTCCTGCTTCTGGGATTTATATCAAAGTTAATGATTGCCTTTTTTTAATAGACCATGAAACATGCGCGCATTGCATGGGAAAGGTCAGAAATTAATCCGCTGAATGATGGCCTGTGCCATACGCCATAGACCTGGTCTGGGCAGGCAGTCAGTGAATGGCACGAATGACAGACTAAACTGTTGAGCTTACAAAATGCACTGCGCCATGCAATATCGACTGACACAACCCCAGCAGCAGCTCCCCTCCCACTTTGGTGCATGGCGAGTCACGGAATTACCAAATTGCTCTGGCACGGCAAAATATATGGAGAAAATACCATTTCGCCGGCACAACGGCTTGCAACATGTCATCTGTCGGCCGGAAAATAGAACCCTAAATGTTCATATGTTCGGCTGTGTCATGCTATGATTTGATAATTTTTTTCTTCTATTGTGCTTTATTTAACGATATGTCTTTAATGAAATAAATAAGAAACTCCTTTATCAAAAGACCAATACTAAGAACACTGCACTGTTAATCACTGTTATCTTTGAAATGCTTTTTTTGTATTTGTTTGTATTTACCTCAAGTCTGTATACTGTTCATAATGTATTCCTCTTTTGCATCAACTCCTAGCTGAGGAAATGTTTAGTTTGAACATTCCATTTGTAGCTGTTACATTTAAATCCTTCCATGAATTTATTCTCTCTCAATTTCAAAGTATGACCTGGTTGACCTTGGGTGGGGGATAACTGTTGGGACTTCTGCATCTCAAACAAATAAGATTGCTTGAAATTCCAGAGATCAGACAGTTTGCCTCTCTGAAAATAGCCTGTTCAGGCTGCAATTGTCATTTTGGCTCAGATGGCACTATGAATGCAATAATATGTTTGCATACATAACCATCTGTTCAGAAAATCTCATACTTTCCTTCCAAAGACCTTTAAATTGAGAATTTTCCCATTAATATGTGTTTGTTCAGCTTATGATCTTGTTCTGACAGTAGCTAAAATGAATGATAGAATGATTATTTCAGCAGAGTGCAAACAATGAACATTATGCATGGGTGAGACTCCTGTTTAGAAATTAACTTACATTTAGATGGCTTGTTTTCACCTTTCTGTTATCTGTACTTTCAGAGTGCAGCTTTATAGTGGATTTTTTTACTGTTTGTTCGCATGCTGAATCTTGAACCAGTGACAACTGCACTGTAGGGTATACAGTATCACATACATTGAGTTGCAGTTATACACTTTTTCTATTTTTTTTTTGCAGTGCATTGTGTAAAATAATGTCCACAAAAATGTGGTTGCACTTAGTGGCACACAGTCCTATATAACATGCTTACAAGTGAATATGCTAGGACCTGTTGGGGCTTGCTTGCTGCTGTAATCGTGATGTACATTTAATCATGATTCATATTTTTATATTTTTTTGCCTGCTCACCACAACCTATATACAAAGCAAGTTGTGACTGTATCAAGTTGCTTCCCACCTACGCTCTATAGAAAATACGGATTTAAACACTTTACACAATCAATTAACATTGTGGGTGGGCCCAGATATATAATTGCTAGTTTGTTCTGTTATATAGATAATTAGGTTAATTACTGTCAGTTTGCTGGCTAACTACTGTTGCAGTTCACACATGGACAGGAGAGGTGGCCATATGCTGTTTGCTAGGACATTCCAAGAGCCATGTTAGCAATGGACTGGCTTGCATTAGCTCGGATCGTGGTTGGCTTAGTTGTGTTCCAAGAGAAATAACTGCAAGATTTCAGCATTCAGTGGATGCTAAAAATATGATAATGATGAAATTATATACAGTGGCCTGCTTGCAGAGACCCTAATTTAAATCACTGTATAATTATGTGCATATAACTGTATACAGTATGGATATATACAAAACATATACGAAAATTACTTGGTTACATGAAAACAATGACATGGGTGATATGGGTGTTTGTAAATGTTTTTCATGAAATAAATGAAATAATAATTTTAAAAATATGTTTTGTGTTTACTCAGGTTCCCTTTATCTAATATTAAATGTTGTATAAAGATATGAAACCATTCAGTGTGTGACAAATATGCAATTATAGAGGAAATCAGAAAGGGGCGCAGTGCTGTAACAAGGATATTTATTGACATGTTTATGAAAACTTTAATTTAACAGACTGGATTAACTGACTGTTTCCTTCTGTAGGGCATTCTATTTTCTACAAGTGACTGCTTGAAGAGTCCCCAGGACCTGGTGAAAATTTACCTTCATGAGTCTAACAGAGTTTATAGAGACAAGATGGTGGAAGAAAAGGATTTTGGGGCCTTTGATAAGATGCAGTCTGATACTGTGAAAAAGTTTTATGAGGTGAGTTTTGTAAAGTTTCACACACGCACACACACACACACAAATTTACTCACACTCTCTTGAGTGGTAGAAATCATTAAGCTGGAAGGACTGTTTCTCTGGCTGGACTTCACTGACCAAAGCAACTCAAGGAAGGAATGCTAATCAGAAAGTGCCTGTCAAGACCAGGGCAGTCCAGCAAATTGGAAAACATTCTAATGGTTTTCTTCCCAGGGCTCCTGGAGTTTATCACAGGTTGTTCATGCTACAGTGAGAAAGCTGACAACCTCTGCCCTAGCCACTCTTTCTCTGTAATGCAGCAGTGAACCATTACAGATCCTACACGAGCGTAGCAAGGCCTAGCTGTCATGTCAAGTTGTATAATGAGGAAGATGATGGTTGGAGAAAATGGTGAATTCTTGTCCACAGAAAAATATAGTTGGAACGAAATTATACAAGTGAAACATGTTTAATGTCAATGTGAAAACTGTTTAAGTATTAAATTGAAGTGATAAGTTGAACTGAACAATACATGTGGAAAAACTGAATGTATAATGGGATAGTGTCTCACAGACAAAGGGGAAATGTTAACCAAGATAAATCTGTCTGCAATTGCATGCCTGTGAGAGTATTCACAGTAGTTTATTTTATTTTTAGGATATAGATGAAACCCTCGAAGAGACTGCAGTCATGAATATGTACTTCCACTTTGCCTCTGGCATGGGAGAGCCCAAGTACATGCCAATACAGTCATGGGAGGCCCTCAATAAGACCCTGTTGGAGGCCCTTGACAACTACAATGAAGTCAATGCTGCTATGAACCTCGTACTATTTGAGGATGCCATGTCTCATATGTAAGGAAAAAACCTTTCTACTGAAATGAATGATTGTGGTGGTGATAGTGGCACTGATATTGATAATGCCTACATAAATGCAAATGTGTCATATGAAGTAATGCAAGCTTCATGGTGATCTATAATAATAATAATCATCATTGTAATCGTAATCATAATAAATAAAGCAACATACAGCTGAAATTTGATTGGCTTATAGTGGCCATATTTTTTGAGCTAACAACATTTTCTTACAGATTGCAACCAGACACATATTAAACAATCTTGCAAAGTTTCATAATACTTGATGAGTATAAGGGCAGTAAGTATTGCTGATATTTGATTGGTTGATGGTGACCATTTTGTTTAAGCAATCAACTTGTCTTTATGGATTGTCATAGTACCTTTGACCAATATGCAGCATAAAAAAATTTCAACTTGATCGGGCTGTTATGACCATTTGGTAACTGTAACGCTACCTAATTTTTTCCATTGTAATGTTGATAATCTCATTCTGGAGCATTTATTATCCATATACATTTTGAGATCAGCGAGTGTGCTTCTTTGGAAAATTCAGGAGGAAGACAAAGAGGAAGAATAATGAATAAAAAATTACATTGAGGCAGAATATTTTCACAGCAGAGATTCTGCCCTGCAAGAAGGCCTATAAAGAACTTCACGTACTAATATCATTTTTAATATTATGCCTGAGATTGGTGAACTTTTCTTTAACTATTTGTGGAATAGTGTGGTGGGATTGTGATTCATAATTAGATTGCTTGTAAGTACAGAGGCTGCAGGGGCAAAATACAATGCTTTTATCATGGATATAAATTTAGTGCCAACTCAAAACCTGCCCAAAATCAACCATAAATATTCTCATTCAGTCTTGGCGTGCATCAAGTGAGAACAGCCCCAGGGACTGGCAACCATCTGCAGCATTCAATACATGCAGTAGCCGATGCATATTATCTGCTCTTTAATGAAGCTGGATGATAATGAATTAGTTTTCCCATAAAATTTTCCATACATGTTACTAAAATCTTAGCGTAGAGCTTAACCCCTTTGCACAAGCCCTCTTTTAGCCAGGCTTTTTTGTCCTGACGTTCACTAGTAAGCCACTAGTGCTTTTGAGTTTTATTAAGTAAAACTTTAGCCAGTGTAGTCCCAAAGTTGTCAGAATGAAACTAGCGGGTCTATATTTAAGCTTTGCGTTTTTTTTGTAAGTGGGTGGTTTTATGGTTTTAAACACTCTATGCGCTATGATGGAATTATAAACAGATTAAGTGGGTGATTAATGGGTGGTTTTTTATTTATTTTGATGCATAGTAGATTTGATCTATATATGACAGTATATAGCCTTTTTCCTCAAAGATGATATTTCTTGATATAATTAGCTGCCGTGGTAACACATTTCTATGCTTGTGGGTCAGCCACTCTTCACAGTAAGAAGAACATTATAATTGCATATATTGTGTGTGCATGTGTGTGTGTGTGTGTGTGTGTGTTTGTGTGCATATTTGCGTTCCATAATTTTATTTTAAAAGTATATCTCTGCTTTTTCTGTGTATATGTTTTTCTCCTGCTCTCTGCTTCTCTCCCATCTCAGTCAATGCTCTCACTTTTTAATCTTCTCATGAAGCTGTCGCATCAACCGCATTCTGGAGTCTCCCAGAGGGAATGCTCTGCTGGTAGGAGTGGGTGGCAGTGGTAAACAGAGCCTGACGCGGCTCGCAGCCTTCATAAGCTCTTTGGAGGTGTTTCAGATTACCCTGAAAAAAGGATATGGCATCCCTGACCTTAAGGTAGGGCCATGTGTATGGAACAAGGTTTAGTAAGTCTTCTTCATTCATGACCACCTCCTTATTAACACCTTACCTTATCACATTAGCTCCATAGACGGGTATCAGGCCCTTTACTGTTATAAATATACATTACAAATATACTATAGGCATATTTTTGCGAGTTTTGCTTGTTCTCCTTTTTTTGATTATGGTAGAATATGCTAATTAAGCAGTTAACAAAGATATGGTAAGTATGGTAAAGGTATGGTTAACAAAGGTAAAGGTATGGTTAACAAAGATATGGTCCCTAATCCACAGGGACAGTGCATTGCATTGCTTAAATTTACCAGTACATGAAATAACAAGGTTATGCGATAATTTATACAGCTTTGGAGTGGTTTTATAATTATGTTTTTATATTTTATAATTAAAGTGAAATATTTACTTTTTTGTTTTAGAATGATTTGGCAGCATTGTACATCAAAGCTGGGGTGAAGAATGTTGGCACTGTGCTCCTGATGACCGATGCTCAGGTTGCAGATGAAAAATTCCTTGTTCTTGTCAATGATCTCTTGGCATCAGGTAACAGTTTTCAGAAGATATACCATATGCATAGTAATACCGTAACAATTTGTAGGCATTTTTTTGTAACATGGGTTTAACTGTCTGGTTTCACCTACTTTGTTTCACTTATTTTAAGTCACCTTTCCTTTTAGTATGTATTATTTCAGTCTATCCACTTTTTTTGCCTGAGATTGATGATTTTTTCTTTAACTTTTTGTGGAATGGTGGAATATTATGCGGCCATTTACAAAAAACACGTGCAGGTGGTAAAAATCGAATGCAACATGGATTATAAAAACAACATGTTGGGTACTGTGTATGAAATTCAATTAAATTCTGCTAAGTTTCTCACCCCAGGTTTAACTAGGCATAGCTAAATTAAAGTTAGCTAGCAACCTGGAGTTTGTCCATCACCTTTTAACTTTAATAATGTATTTAACTTTTTTTATTAATCTGACAACCGTTCTTATCTGAGTAATATAGAATTATCATGAATGTTACTTCCAAATTGAAGTGTAGGAAGGGTGGTGTAGATCATGGTGACTGTTAGGTGTGAAATATTAACCCATTCAGTATGTGTTGGAAATTTAAATTTCAAGTTGAGCTATGCACAAACCTGTTATCTTTTTATTTTTTTTTTCCAAAGTATGAGGTCATAATGCTGGTTGATAATCCAAACTCTTAGGAGCAAGTGCACAAAGTTAAATGTAGCAAAATAACTAGGTGATCACTGGAATACAACTTCAAACATGAGTCGAAACTAAACCTATAAAAAGACCTATAACATATATATATCATATATCTGTGTAGCCTCGTTACATAAATATAAATATTAAGCTGTGTAAACCAGGCTATTCCTCTCAGTAATCAGACAATGAACAGTGCATACAGTTAACTTAATGCTAGCAAAAATAATGGAAAACCCTGTGGGTGTGCTAGTGAAAATCCTACATAAGTGCAATCTGTCACATCAAGTCGGTAGACGTATTCTTTGAACAGAATGATTGTTTTTTTTTTTTTTTAAATGTGGTAACCATCAGATAACACACCATGAGCTATTGTGAAACACTGTAACAACCCTCGTAGTATCTGCAGATTTAGCCTTGCAACCTACAAAAAGTGCAAACTGGAATAATGGTGTAGTCCATTCAGCCGGTGTCCACAGAGAATGTGCTGTGGTGTGCCTTATAGCACCTGGCATTTTATGCTTATTAAAAGTTCAATAATTGTAGTTCAATCCTGGCATTACTTACCATGTGGTGATATGCGCTATGCTGTAGAGAACAGAAATGAAAGTAACACGATGCAAAAAAGTTCAAAATGTGTATTTTGTTGTGTGGTGTATGCGTGCATGTGCGTGTGTGTGAGAGAGAGAGCGTGTGTGTGTGAGAATGAGCACACTCTTTTACACCCAAAGATCTTTTTATGGGGCACAGATCTGTATTTAAAAGTTTGGTATTAGTTAGTAGTAATGGTAGTTAGTGACTACCCATGATAAAATCTGTGCCAGCTGCTTCTCGCTGCTATTTTAATTGTTTGAATCTTGACATGTCTATGCTAAACTACAGGTGAGATCCCAGATTTGTTTCCTGATGATGAAGTGGAAAATATCATAGGAAGTGTGAGAAATGAGGTCAAAGGCCTCGGACTGATGGACACGAGGGAGAACTGCTGGAAGTTCTTCATTGATCGTGTGCGCCGGCAGCTCAAGGTGAGTCACTCATGTACCTTAGGTGTACTTTGAATTCCAACCTGCTGAAATCCTCACATCAGGACCAAGTCAGTTGGTTGCTGATCATTGTATAATCAGCAGCTTTTCAGAGACAGTTGTGATATATGAAACACCAAAAATCAACTGCCAGCTGGGAATGAATGAATGAATGACTGAATTAATAAATAAATAAATAAAACATTAAAGGCCAATGTTGTATTTAATCATGTGGTGAAATTATCCCTCCTGTTTCTCACACTGGTGTGCATAGTTATAATTATTACTGTATGTCTTCAAGACACAGTTGATCCCATTCAAGGGGAAAAAAAATCAGATGACACATATCTCTGCTTCTTAACACAGTAAATTGCAAAGAAAATTTATGAAAGACACAAAACATGTGTGTCTTACATAAGACAATTGTTGGAATACAGTATATTGTATACCATTACAATTACATTTTTTTGCAATTACAGTCACAGTTTATTGTGAATTCCTCAAATATTATAAATGCAGTTGTACCACCATTCATGTTATTGAATGGTGCTGTTGGACCTCCAGCAGTGTTATAATTGGCTTGTTTTTAAAAATGCAGAATAAACTAAGAAGTCTCTGGTGTCCATCTTTTGTAAAGCATACATTAAACACATTTCCATTATTTCACCTTCCCTGGCTTGCAGGTGGCCCTCTGTTTCTCCCCTGTGGGTAACAAACTGAGGGTACGCAGCAGGAAGTTCCCAGCTGTAGTCAATTGCACGGCCATTGACTGGTTCCATGAGTGGCCCCAGGAGGCCCTTGAATCGGTCAGCTTGCGCTTCCTCCAGGAAGTGGAGCACATTGAGGTTTGTATACCTTACGAATGTTTACTACCAACCATTGGCCTGTATATTGCTCACTGCTGGTGTAATCGCTCTGATAATTGATTTAGAATCCCAATGGATAAAGGTGCATTCTTACTATTCATACTTTTAAAACCCCGTAACTGTCTGCTTAACCAAATGGTAAACCACATTTGATTTAAACGCAATCTAGTTGAACAACTTGTGGCACAGTTAAAGGGTAAATGCCACTTTTGTATTGGGTGATGATTTCCTGAATGCATGTTTGACTATTGCGTACTAATGCTTTATTCTTGATTTTTATTTTTACACATAGCCGGAGGTAAAGGACTCAATCAGCAAGTTCATGGCCTACGTTCATACAAGCGTGAATGATAGCTCTAAAGCCTACCTGGCGAATGATCGTCGGTACAATTACACAACACCCAAGTCGTTTCTGGAGCAGATCAAACTGTACCAGAATCTGCTTGCCCTGAAGAGGAAAGACCTAACCAGCAAGATGGAGCGGCTAGAGAATGGTCTGCAGAAGCTCAACAGCACTTCTGCTCAGGTATGTCATTAAATCATACTGCATTATGCCTCTGCTTGTATGTTATGCCTTCTGCATATGCTCAGAAAATGTCTACCTAAGTGGTCATCTCTCATTTGTGGAGGTGAGTGGCTGGGGGCCAAGCACGTACTGTAATTCATGATTGCATTACTGTTCTGCTGCTACTTTCCTTACCTGTGGTAAAACATTTTTGTGTAATAAAATATAAAATAAAAACTTTGCAACGTTTTAGTGCGTTCTCCAAATCAGCATCGACTGAATTTGGTTTTGTCGCAAGTGAGTTGAATTTGGGTGAGTCCTTAGTCCTTAGGATGAGGTTAATGTGAATTCAAAGGCATGGTTACTCCACAGTCATCCAAGAGAACTGATAGCAGCACACAGGGACCAGGCTCTTGCATGGTTTATTTTGAGTGACCACAAACAGCAGGCCCCAAGGGCAAGTCTGGTACGTGGGAGCGGAAATATCAAAAAGCAAAACAACACGTATAGAAAACAGGAGCTTGGTCAACAGGGGCCAAACTGACCTAATCCTCTCCTGCTAGCACCTCATAGCTGTAGTGCAACTCTTGGTAACACCTTCTATGAAGCCTAATGTGCTAGAATATGTTCATAATTCAGTGTTAGTATAGTTATAAACTCTCACAAATGCTCATCCTGCTTCATAACAATAATCAGAACTCTTTATAAAACATTTTATAATGACTTATAAGGTCAAGTATCATAATACATTGTAATAGCTGGTCACTGACATGTTGGCAAGGATCATTGGATATTATCATTTGTATAGTTGTGATACATTATAAACCATTATAACAGCTATTATATTACTTCATATACAGTTTGGTATTGTGATACTTGACCTTATAAGTTAGATCCTTGATAAAGTACAGTCATTACGCAAGTATAAATTTACAGAGGAGTTTCTTTCCATGCTCAAGACATGTACCATGACTGCTCAGTTGGAACAAAGATGACTATGTGCTATTTTTCAGTTTTGGATTCTAGTTAAGCAAGTCTGGACATTCAGACAGCAGCATTACCCCAGGGCTAGTATCAGCTGAACACTATTTCCCCCAAAATACTTGAATTAATAAATCTGTTTTCATTCTTTTTGAGCAGGGTCATGTAGGTCAGCCTACATACACCCTGTAGCCATGAGCACCCCCATGATGAAAGCAGTAAAAACATGCCGTTCTCGCTGTTGCTGTCTGTATTCTACCTAGTCGCTTTATGACTTTGATTGCAGGTATTATTATTATTTTTATTATTATTATTATTATGTCAGTTTCATCCCCCTAGCCTCCTGCATGATCTGATTTAAAGACATGCTTGTCAATCCCAGCATTTGGATCTCTTCCGTATGCGGTCAGTGAAAAGTTTCATGTTTTTTTTTCTGCTTGTTTTTTTTTTTTTGCTTTATCTTTTCCCCTGTTCACATTTTGCCTGTGGTTCCCTAAGTATTTCAATACATTGATTCCACCAAGAATGTGTGCTGATTCTTTCCCCCTGACAGTGGAGTTATTGATCTTCCTTTTCACATCTTTCATATCTCAGTATTTTTGCGCTTTGTATTTTCCCCCTGGTTGTTACAATTGCGGTCTCAGCTGGAAGATATATGTGTGTATAATAGTGGATCCTGCTTACAAGCTACTCTCAAGTGCATTGCATTTGTTGTACAACAGCTCAGTACATCTTTTACAAAGCAGCCTCCTAAGAGTTTGTTCACTGACGTCAGCAACATTTTTGTGTCTCAAAGCACATTGTTTAGGGTTGTTATCTCCCCGTAAATCTCCATAATGACTCCAGAATGTAATGTAGGCCTGTCTCAGCTCTCTTTCTTCAGTGGGTAACCTGATTGCTTTAGAGGTTGCAAAGCACATGTACTTTTGAAAATACAGTATATATTAATGCGTGTGATCACTGCACTTACGGTGGAAAGTAAGAAATAAAACATTTGTTTGTTTTGTCTAACCACTACAAATTGGATAAGGAAATGTGGACTGGGCTGCCTAGAAGTTCGACTCATTAAGTAAATGAGTGGAACCTGCTTGCAGAAACTGGCTGTAGAATACCTTGCATAACCTCTGAGAATATTACATACATTTTTGGATTGTGCAGCACATTTCCAGTGTTTCTGAGCTCAAGAAATACAACTTTGTAAAACAGATAATGAAGTTCAAATCCAGAAGAACCAAGGTAAAAGTTGGTTTGTGGACCAAAGGGAGTAAATGCATAGATACGTTAGTCATAAAGTAGTCATAGATTATATGGGATCATCATGTTTTCAGAATAATATTTCTGAGGCATTTATTACATTCCCATCTTCTTCTGTGCATTGTGAATCATTGTCGGTAGTTTTAATGGGTTAAGAGTGGGTTGCAACCAAAGCCCAAAAGATATATGTTGTTAATGACAGAATGTCTTTATTTACTGATTCTCTTGTTGCCTGCTACACAAATTAAAGCTGGGCTAGTCAGTGTAGAGATGTGTCCCAGAGGCATATTAATGCAGAAGCACTTACTCTGTGCTTTTTAGACCTTAATGGGTTTGACAAATATTCTTCTCTGATATTAATATACGAAAGTAAATTCCATTTTACTCCCCATAGACATCTCTGTTGAGATAACAGCTGGACAGATACAGAGGCTTATTGCTACATCCTGAAATTTAAAATATTGAAAGTTAATATAATAATGGGTGCAATTAGACTTTTTTTTTTACATATTTTTTTTTTAGTGCAGCTCACATAATAAAATGCAACAATGACATTTGTACATATACATGCACACATATAGTAGATGAAAATTTACAGTAAATGACTCCCTAACCAGTAACAAAGAATGAGTACTGTACAGTTAAAAGTGATACTTAAAACGATAAAAGATATTTTTCTTTACCGGTTCAACCGTACAATCCAGAGAGAAACTTCCCTAGGTTTCCCACTTGAAGAAAGTGTTTTATGTTCAGACATAAAATTGATAGGAACATGAGTAATGTAATAGGTTTTCAGCTAGAACTGTCATCTTCGCCAAAAGAACACCATTCAAAGTCACAGTCTGGCACCACAGTCTGATGCAGGAGGAAATTTGTCAGCCAGGTGTTTCCAACATGCATAACCATCGTAAAGAAAAGTGTTCTGGTGTCTCAGTTGACTAAGATGAAACACAAGTGGCATATGTCAGGGCACTGGATTCAGTCAACATTTGTTCTTAGCTTTGTCTTATAAATTAATGTTAGAGCTGCTTTTTTCAGAAAATGACTTTTTTATTCTTACAAGTGATTCATTGAAGCAGGCTGCATTTAATTGAAAAGGATGATCAAATGTGTGTGAAGACCTGTGGTTATAAGTTAGAGACATGGTTTATTAGCATTATATTAGTTAAATTTTCCTTGTTTTTAACATCAATTTAAAAGAAATTCAGTAGTGATGTACAGTAAGACTATGTTTCTTTTTTTTGTAATGAGAATTTAATAGGTTGTATATACTATAGTACAGCTACCTAGCTTCAGATGAGAGAGACATGTTTTACTGAAAACTGGTGAATGAAGTTAATCACGTTAATTTTGTCCTGCTGCTGTGGTGTTTCTGGTCATTGTTGACTAGAAACATAGTCTAATAAGTATGGGCTACATGGCTATCATGCAGTAACACATGGCCCAAATCAGCATTTACAGGATTCTGATATAGGGTATACATTGTTATCAGTTAATATTTGGATAATACTATGTTATATCTGTGCTGTTATTCATCATTTCCATTTATCACAAAGACAAAGGCAGCAGAAGTGCTTAGGCAGTTCAGTTTTTGATTTTGAGTTGTTTAAAGACAATAAGAGTTTACTATGTTATTGACAAATTAAAATGGGCACAATTGTCAGGATCTCTTTGCAGTACTCATATTATAAATTGTCGGCACACATAGTATAATTAAAATTATGGGGTGATCATTAAAAAATCAAAAAGAACCATTCAATTCCCTGGAATTGTCAACATCTTTTAATTATTCTGCCAGTAATAGATTTTGTATTTTGGTGTACTTCCTACATCTATTTTAACATTATTCTACAATATGCAGCTTACATATAATCAGACAGTCGTACAGCAAACAGAAAGCCACTCAGTCAACAGGAAAAAGTATGCAGGATTGGGTTTGGTTTATCCACTGAACCCAAATACAGGGAAAAACGCAGAGATCCAGCTGAATATGAAACTTGGTGCATCCCTACACACGTAAGATTTGGGCTTCTTATTCCACTATATGGTGGAAATGTCTATGAACACTTCTGATAAAGATGAGAAAAGAAGGCTGTATAAAAATTAATCAGGTAATGGGCAATACTATGCTCAAAAAAACCTAGTATATGGCTGGATCGGCCGACCAATGGTGTAACTTCGTAACTCGGCCGACCAATGATGTAACTTCATCACTCAGTCACTCAGTCACAGACATTCACGTTTGTAGGGCTGGCCCCGCTGTTGTAGTCCAGGCAAAAATGAGGAATTGATATTATTTTATACTAATACAGTATTTGTATAAAATGCTAAAAAAAAAAGATACTTGAACTTAAAGGGTCTTGAGTCTATATGCAGTAAATAGTCCATTACTCCCCAGTATGGTCACCAATCTCACAAAACACTTTAGAAGACTATTCATTTGTCATCCTTGGGAATGTAGGGCACACAAGTACTGGCAACAAAATCATTTCCTATGAGTATTAGTGTATATATGCAGTATATATTCAGTTAAATGCAAAAGTATTGGGACAGTGACACAATTTGTGTTGTTTTGGCTCTGTATTCCAACACATTGGATTTGAAATAAAACAATGAATATGTGCTTAAAGTGCAGACTGTCAGCTTTAATTTGAGGGTATTTACATCCATATCGGGTGATTTATGTGGTAATTACAGCCCTTATTACACATTGTAGGTGAACAAAAATAATTGGACAAATTAAAATCAAGTAATCATACTTGATAGCAAATCATTTAAATCCAATGACTGCCTAAAGTTTGCGACCCATAGATGTCACCAGACGCTGGGTATCTTCCCTGGCAATGCTCTGTCAAGCCGATACTGCAGCCATCTTTAGTTCCTGTTTGTTTCTGGGGTATTTTACCTTTAGTCTTGTCTTCAGCAAATGAAGTGCATGTTCAGTTGGATTCAGGTTGGGTGATTGACATGGCCACTTTTTGGCCCCCTTGGTTGCTTTAGAAGTATGCTTGGGGTCATTGTCCTGCTGCAAGGTAAAGCACTGTCCAATGTGTTCTGAGGTATTTGGTCAGCATATGGAGGCATACTTATTAAGTAACCTCTGTGCATGAAGCAGATATTAATAATGGACAGGATAAAAGGTTTCTCTGTTTAATAAAAGTACTAGTTCTCATTAGTCATATTTAACCACTAAATTATTTTTGTTCTTGTTTTCTGAAGAGATCTTTTTCAATTAAAAATCCATTGTGACCTTTAGAGGAAAAGCCACATCGCTAAGATTAGATAACACTGAAAACAAAAACAGTTGTGCTGTCACTCTATAAAACATGAGAGATGCAATTAGAAGATAATGGCAAATTCATTAGTGTATATACTTCACTTGTTGATTGCTTTTTAAAGTGTAAACAAAACTAGCTTTAAAAACTGCATTATCAAAAACATTTAACTATTATACTAGAATAATTCAATTAGAAATGCATAATACAGTTTGTAGATTTCAGTGCCGTTGTTTACCACAAGCTTCAATCAACTATTTTGACATACGGGCAGTATTTCTGGAAAGTGGGGATATAACAAAGTGGAAACAAAGTAGAGATGTATCCCCTAGTGTGAGCTTATCTCCCTCTCAACCAAGCCTTCCCCTGCCTTGTACCCTGGCAGGTGGATGACCTTAAAGCCAAGCTTGCCGCCCAGGAAGTAGAATTGAAGCAGAAGAACGAGGACGCCGACAAGCTGATCCAAGTGGTGGGGGTGGAGACGGAGAAGGTGAGCAAGGAGAAAGCGGTGGCGGACGAGGAGGAGCAGAAGGTGGCGCAGATCGCCGTGGTGGTGAGCGGGAAGCAGCGGGACTGCGAAGAGGACTTGGCAAAAGCTGAGCCAGCCCTTGTTGCCGCACAGGAGGCGCTCAACACTTTGAACAAGGTGAGGAACTGGGAACCTTCGTCAAACAGTATCTTTCGTATCTGCCCACAGTGATGACTGCTGAGCTGAAAATTACGGGGCAGACAACCTCCCCTTAAACTGATTATTGGTTTTGACTTGTTTTCAGTCATATTCCTGGAGTGAAAATACAGCGATTAAGTCACATACCCTATACCAGGGGTAACCACACTTTTTTGGCTTGTGAAATACTTTATCAGTGGCCTGCACAATGTGATCTATTAATCAGTACAATCCTTTTGCTGAATGACATGAAAAATTGTATTTCATGTTAATTCTAGGATTTGAATATTGTGGCACTGGCTGGGTTGTGGTGTGGAAGCTGAATAGACTGGAGGTGAAACGTACTGACCTTGAGGTCTGTTTATTTTAATGGCAACACGTCAAACGTGAGAAATAAATTCTTATACGTCGTTCAGGAAACAAATATTCACCAAAAAAACTGCGTCAAACATTCTGTGGATCGGTGTCGGCTACGGCGGGGAATCCTTCCTGATTCTAGCAGGGAACCCATAGCACATCAGCCAGAATCTGAAAAACAGACCCAGTTAGGACAAGTCTGGATTCTGGTGATGCCCTGATTGCAGGGCACATGGGTTTTATGCCCCTTATTCATTATGATCCTCCCCTGTGCGCTGACCCAGGTCCAGAACAGCCAGCTTGGTGGAGGTGACACGATGGAACTTCCTTTGGCATGGGGTCCCCACAATATATATACAATTTCTCAATTTCAATTTTAGTATAGCCACAAAAAGCCCACATTCCAATGTATTTCTGTATTTTATAGATTTTACGGTCTCTACCTAATTCTGATGACTTGCTCTGAATGGAGTTAACCAGGTTTGCATAATCAGGACAGTAGCTGCTGGTAGCTAGCCTCAAGCAGGCCTCCAAATGGCTGTCAGTCAGGTTGCGCCGGTATTTGGATTTAATAATCTTCATGTGGGAAAATGCTGATTCACATAATTAAACCGAGCCAAAAAATGCTGTCAAAGTGGCGCATTTTCTGATGTTTGGATACTTTTCTTTTGCGAGTAAGTTCCAAAACTGTCTTTACTTCCTTTACCATCAGTGTCAGCCTGGAGAGATAAAATCTCATCCTCCAGCGCTGACAAGTCCATGTGGAAGAGTGATCCGATTTTTGAGGGAAGGGAATCAACCCCAGCTTCGGCTCAAGTAACGCAAAGTCTTGGAAGCATTTGTCAAAGTCTGACCTGACGTTTTGAATCTGCTCAAATCTAGTGAGCTCTGTCAAGTTGCACATATTTCTTTCCTTGCTTTTCCAGCTCAGATGCAGTATGTTTTAAGTTGTGACAGTAATTCCAGTTTTTGCTTGAAAGTATTAACTGAGCTGATCATGTCGACTACTGTTTTGTCTTGCAGCTCTAAATTTAGCTCATTCAACATGTTGGTCAGATCAGTTAAAAATGCTAAATCTAAGAGCCATTGCTTCTTGTCCAGCTGTTTGTATTCTGCATGTTTTGAGATGGAGAAACTCCTTTATCTCAGGCAGCAGCTTTCTAAATCTCTGTAAAAATTTGCCCTGGATTAGCCATCTCACATCCGTGTACAGCAAAAATCTGTGTGCTTGGAGTCAGCATCCTGCAGCTAAGCACAATACAGCCGTCTTTGAAGAGATCTTCCCCAAACGGACACATCCATGTTTAGCATTTTCGTGCATAATGCTTATGGGTATATTATACAGTGATAAATAAGGAAGTCAGGCAATGTGTACTCCTTGCACTTTGCAATGAATCCGCTGGAAACGGCCCACCATCGCAGGTGCTCCTTCAGTGGTGATTGACCCCAACTTAAACATCGGCAGTTCTGTTTTGTCGACAAAGTCCTTGAATATCCAAAAAAGGTTGTCCCCCCGAGGTGTGTTCTTTCATTGGTAAAATTGTAAGCAGTTCTTCTTTTGTCATCATGCCGTCAAATACCATCCTAATAAAAATGTAAAAGCCGTATCGGTGAGGTCTGTTGACTCATCTAACTGGAGCATGAAGCACTCACAGTCTGTTATGTCATTTCAAAGTTGCCACCTCAAATCAACTGCCATTGGCCTCAGAAGCCTGAGGGACACAAATTGCGTCAAGAAGCACTGTCTTTAATCTCTGTTGAATAACTCTTATTTCTGATCTCTTACTTTAAGATCCTGAAAGGAGTCAGTGACTTGACTCAGGCCTCTTTTTGCCCATCTTGAAAGTATTTCTTGTGTTTAACAATAACATGACTCACCTGGAATGATGCTTCTGTGGCTGCCATTGCTTTTGAGCTTTGTCATGTGAAAATTGACTATTCGCCAATTAACTGTACCTACGTTCTTTAACTTTTCCTTTCTAAGCTTGCTTTTGGCAGGGACATCACAGTTGTAGATTTTGTGAAGTGTTTGGAAATGCTTTTCCATTTTCCTTTCTTTGAAATGGCAATGCTGGACATGGCAATCGACGTATTGGGCATCCCTGCTCTATGCCATCAGATATAGCCTGCTCTCCCAAATCAGGTTAGGTGATAAACGAAATCATTTTTTTCATACTTTGTGTCATAAAAATTGTGCACATTCAAAATTATTATGTAATTATTATAATTTTGTAATTATTCAAAAATGTGGATACATGTAGTTTTTTTTACTTTTCCTTGGTGACATCAGCTGTAGTTCACCAAGGGAATGAAAAGCAGCATGGTGTTGGCTTGATTTCTGTTTGACCTGTAAGTAACGTTACCTCTAGCTATCCAGCTAGGGTTGCCAGATGTTTGGTCAGAATGTCCGGGTTGCACATTTTTACATGCCCTGTACATGTCCGGTAGTTTCTAATGAATTTATGTGTCAGTGACTTGGTCGGGTATACGAGGGTGAGTGGGCAGGGTTGAAGATGAAAGAGGATAAAAAATCTGCATAGTATGCCTTTAAGGAACTGTTTTCACCTAAAATACGTGACATGGTGGGTTGAGGCTCATTTCTCATACATACACAGTTGAAATGTTTTTTTCTTCATCTATATAATTTGAACAAGAATAGTTTTCACTACACATCTTTTAAACAACAGAATTTTTTTTTCTATTTAATGTCAAGGTGTTCAGAGAACTTATTTATGTAACAGTGAGTAAGCAGTAAAATCTCGCCGTCCCTGATGTTTTCTGTTCAGTTATGATTTACAGTTTTCCCATGTGTTAAGATTTCCACGTAGAGGAACAAGACATTTTGCCACCGTCAAACTCAGAAGGCCCTCACAGACTAATGAAACCACCAGGGGGTTTTCACAGCTCTCAGTCTGACGGAAGTACTGCTGCAGCTTTCAAAGGCACTGAGCAACTGACACCTCTATTAAAGTTCTCCTATCAGAAGGAGCTAATTAATAATCCTCTTGATGCTTTTAAATGTTGCTATTAAGTTGTTTACTTTTATGCATCCCTACAGAACAACTTGACAGAACTGAAGTCATTTGGCTCCCCCGTGACCGCGGTCACCAATGTGACAGCTGCTGTCATGGTGCTGATGGCCCCCGGGGGCCGTGTCCCCAAGGACCGCAGCTGGAAGGCGGCCAAGGCCATGATGGCCAAGGTTGATGGCTTCCTGGATGCCTTGGTCAACTTTAAAAAAGAAAACATCCATGAAAACTGCTTGAAGGCCATCCAGCCGTACCTGCAGGACCCAGAGTTTCGCCCTGAGCTTGTGGCCTCAAAGTCCTTCTCAGCTGCAGGTCTCTGCTCTTGGGTGATCAACATTGTAAAGTTCTACGAGGTGTACTGTGAAGTGGAGCCCAAGAGACAGGCCCTCAGCAAAGCCAATGCTGAACTTGCTGCCGCCCAGGACAAGCTGGCTACTATCAAGGCTAAAATCAATGTGAGTAAAATCCTACACATTCCAACATCACTGTGAAATGCCATATTGCCCACTATTGCTCTGTGTAAAGTGAATACAATTCAGATTCAATTAAAATTGAATGTCATGGAAATATTTAACATTTCCTTTCCGTTTTTCTACATTGCTCTAAAAGTTCTGAAACATGAATATCATATCTATATCCCCCGGGTAATGCTTTTTTTCTGTAGAGCAGGGTTTGAACTTCACGGAACAAGTCTCTCCTTCCCAATGATTCTAATTAATCTAAAATCCACCACCAACTAATTGTGTTCTCCCATATGGCAATCATTAACATATTCCAAAGAAAGAAGCAACATCAGAGAATGATCATTTACATTCCTCAGTATGGGAAATCAATTGCCGTAGATAGATTCTTTTGCAATACACCTTGATCTCTCATGTAATGAGCATTTAGATTACTTGAAAGTTTTGTGCCTTTTTATGCTTCTCTTCCTAATGGCCCTACCCCTCTCTTCTGTCTGACAGCACCTTAATGAGAACTTGGCGAAGCTGACAGCAAAGTTTGAGAAAGCCACGGCTGACAAACTCAAATGCCAGCAGGAGGCTGAATCCACTGCACTCACCATCTCACTTGCCAACCGTCTGGTGAGCCTCACTGGCAGGAGCCACTGATAGTCACCTGGACAATAAGAAATCCCAAATAAACATGGCATATTTCAAGTACATATCTGTAGAAACTGCAGCTTTATTATTGCCTAATTATCAGGCTGATGCAAATTAGACAGGCCCATGCAAATAAGGTTACCTGGCATATGCTAATGAAAAAAAAAGACTGTACATTTGCTGACAAAAAAGCTTATACTCAAGGATTATCATGATACATACAGTGTGTATGTGTATGTATGTGTGTGTGTGTGTGTGTGTGTGTGTATGTATATACTGTATATATACATACATATAATGTGCTCAGGTTGGTATCTAAGACATTGCAGTTTCCAGCCCCAATTATGTCTTTAGCTAAGTATGGCTATACACAGCACTGGAACACAATTTGCTTTGTCCTGCCAAGAGGGAATGAACATGGAACCCCAATCAGGGTTCCTGGGATTAGCACTGCATTAGTTCCTTCGGCATTAGTACAGTGTGCCACCTACCAAATAGTGGAGATGCAAATCTCTAGGGATGCTATATTGGCTGAAAATGTTTTAAAATTGGTCTTTTCCTTCATCCAGGTAGGGGGGCTGGCATCAGAGAATGTTCGATGGGCTGAAGCAGTCAGTAATTTCAAGATTCAGGAGAGTACACTGTGTGGGGATGTACTATTGATCACAGCCTTTGTCTCTTACCTGGGCTACTTCACCAAGCGCTATCGCCTAGAACTGATGGACAAAACCTGGAGGCCTTATCTAAGCCAGCTCAAGGTCAGTGAAAAGAATATATTTTGTTCTACATACTGTATGTATAACAGTTTTCAGTTCCTTTGTAAAACTGATGGTTTCCATAATGTAATATAGGTTTTGTAATAGATGTGATAGGTAAAGTAGCCTTCTCTATAAAATACTGCTTATATATTGTGGAGGAAACTAAATGCATAACAAGCTTCTTTGTTAGTTTTACAGTTGAATGGGTTTTAATTTAATTTTCATTCCCAGTGAGAAAAGCCTGATCACTTGTTATCTATTTATCTATTGTTTCATGCAATAGTAAGGCATGGAATTGTCTAAAAATATAAATAGCCCTTTGGAAAATGTCATGGTCTTCTTCTTCTTCTTCATCTTCTTCTTCTTCTTCTTCTTCCTACCGGCAGCATGTTTTCTGCCTGATTTTGAACACCAAACTCTGTTTAGGCATATGATCAATGTCTACCTACTCTATTATATTGACAAGTCAGCCCCTAACAATTTTAGGAGACATCACTGCAATGTATTTGTGTCCAGAAACTTCATGAAAACATCCATTCAAACAAAACAATCAATATCATAAACCTTTATTATATGTACAGGCTGGGATTAATTTTATTGATTATTTTATAGAATTAGGGTATTATGTCTCTTATGGTTTAATTTTCCACATCAAAACTGCCCCCTCTACCTGTGTCTTCTGTCCAAGGTTGCAATTCCAGTCACGCCAGATTTGGACCCACTGACTATGCTAATGGATGATGCGGACATAGCGGCTTGGCAGAATGAGGGGTTACCCGCAGATAGGATGTCCACAGAGAATGCCACCATCCTTACCAGCTGTGAGCGCTGGCCATTAATGGTTGACCCTCAGCTCCAGGGGATCAAATGGATAAAGACCAAGTATGGAGATGACCTCAGGGTCATCCGGATTGGTCAGAGAGGGTAAATGGCCCTAAATTGCTGGGTGGTGCATTTTAACATTGTGAGGTATTGCTTGGGTTCATAGTTAGCAGTTTGGTCCTTTTAAATTTCACACTAATTTTCTCTCAGATATCTGGATTCTGTGGAGAGAGCCTTGTCTGCTGGTGAAGTAGTTTTGATTGAAAATTTGGAAGAGATGGTAGATCCAGTTCTGGGACCTTTACTTGGTCGAGAAACTATTAAGAAGGGGAGGTAAGTAGGGCTATTTATAGTGTATTTGTGTGTGTGTGTGTGTGTGTGTGTGTGTGTGTGCGTGCATGCGTGCGTGCGTGCGTGTGTGTGTGCGTGTGTGCGTGTGTGCTTTGATTTAGGGATTTCTTTGAAGTGGTGCAACATTTGAACATTCCAAAAAATGAGTTGCTCTTGTTTGGAATACAATGTTTGTTTGTTCTGTGAGGAAAGTGTTGTAACTTGGTGCCATTTAGATATCAATAATATGATACACAGACATATTTTATGGAATTTTATGGAATTGTTTATTGAGAAGCTTGTCTTTTTTAAAGCTGAAAACATTGTGACTGCAGTGTTTTTCAGTGTATTGATACGTACTGTAACTACACCAAAAGTCTTGTTTTGTGCTTGCTCAAGGTACATTAAAATTGGAGATAAGGAATGTGAATACAGCCCCAATTTCCGCCTTATCCTTCACACCAAACTGGCAAATCCTCACTACCAGCCTGAGATGCAGGCACAGTGCACCTTAATTAATTTTACAGTGACCCGGGATGGCCTGGAGGACCAGCTACTGGCTGCTGTTGTCAACATGGAAAGGCCAGATTTGGAGGAGCTCAAGGCAAGTACAGTGTAGGCCCTTATGTGTGCGCTTTATGGGACTGTATGAACTGTACTCTTCCTGGTAGAGAATGAGGTAAAGTTGATTTATTTACCTCAGCATCTTTAGTAATTAGGTTTGATATGTTGCTCAATATTACCATTTCAGACAACATTGTTGGTTGTCTCCAAAATACGCTACCGCTGGATTACCAATGAAAACTTTGATGTGCTCGTAGTAATAGCTTTGTTTTGAATGGAACTGTGGTATTTGGAGTGTGAAAATGAACTGGAAAATTAAGGTTAGCCACTTTAAAGCAGTGGAAACCCCCTAAATTTAATTTTCAACACAGACTTTCCATACAAAATGAGATTACTTTTCCTGGAGTGATTGTACGATTAGAAAAAGGTAAACATTGCCCTCTTTATTTTGAATCATTATGTTAAGAATTTCAGTTGTTATTCAGTGTATTATTTGGATCTTACCTTGTCTGTCTCTGAGGATCATAAGGGGCTACTTCTGAGACATGGCTCAGTCATTTGATAGAAAACAATTCTCTATAACAGCTTTGAGGTCTGCTCAGATAAGGGAAGCGCTGTTTAATATTTTAGTGTATTTGATTTCAGTGAACAACAATGGAATAGGAGCTCAGCTGCCTCAGTTGGTTCTCTGTAAATTAAAAGAGACCTCATTATTTATTTTACAAGTAAATCTAACATTTAGAAATATGCTGATTTGCCATGGCATACACTCTTGTCTGACTCCTGTGGCCCTTGGCTTGATTATCATCATCACAAAATGAGCCTTGGTGGCTTATATTGAGTGTATTCACTTCATAGTTTCAAGCTTGTCCAGTGTGCTTGTCGGATTTCTCAGAAGCAGTCTTGCATTTGCAGTTCCTGCTTTCACTGCTTAAATTAATGAGCACTTTGAGTTGTGATGGAGGCTGCAGGAGATACGTGTCAAGTGAAAATAATGAAGTAAATGTAAACTACTTCATCAAAGATCCGTTGCTAATGAGACTACGTGCTCATGAAGGCCTCAGAGCTTATGAAATGTATTCCTTACTGGTCCAAGTGACTGTTAGAATCCTCATTTTCCCCTCCTCTTTACAGTCTAGAGAATCAGAAGAGCAGCTTCACAGGGAAGAAAGATTGCTGACGGCAACACTTTAAAGATTTAGAATCCGATAATTTGAAAACTGTGTAGCAGGTCAGCGAGATACAACAATGAATCTATTTACATTTTCAATTATTTTGCCTTTCTTTTTGTGTGTTTTATCTGAGCTGCATTTAAATCAAACCAGCACACTGCTTTCATCTGAGCGCAGATCAGCATTTGCAATACCTTATGAATTTGGAGTCATTTTAAATAGTCTGTCCCCTCAGCAAAATTCTTTGGAAAAATTAAGCTTGTTTAATTAGCATTTCAGTAAGTTTGTGTAAAAGTATGTCACATTTATTTGTAATATTGCTCTAATGAGCTTTGTAAGGTGCAAGAAAAAAACTGAAAAGAAAATGTGTCTGCTATAACAGTGAATTACATTTTTAATTTCCATTTTATATAATCAAGCTGTTTGCTTGCAGTGTGTTTTAAAAAATGCCATTAGAAACAGGCACACCAGAAGTATAAGCAGCATTTCTTAAGTATTGTGGCACATTTAGCATCCCTCTGTGTTAGGAAAACCAAACAAATCCTGCTCCCTCATTGTTGTTTCGCTGTGCTGCATATTGAATAATGTGGAGAATTTGGACTGTACAAGAGACATCTGTCCATTTGAAATGACTCCATCTCTGCCAGCACTGGAATGGCCTTGCCCACCACATTACAAAAATTGGTCTTGTTAAAGAGAGGATGCCCCACTTTCAAAATGAAATAAAGAGGTCAGACCTCTGTGCTTTAATAATAATTTGCCTTGCCTGCAATGACAGACATGTTATCTCATTTTGATCCCAATTAGGTTTTGTGCTGACTGGTTAATTATTTGTTTTCTGGGCAGGGTAATTAGATGTACAATATGCCAGCAGAGACCTAATCGTTAATAACTGGCTCATTAAAATGTAGGATTTTATGGTTTGCTTCTCCTCCTTTGCTTCAGTACTGTATGCAAGGTCAAGGTCGTGCCAGCTCAGTGGGCACTGAAATTCCCCTGCATCTTTTTTTCATAAGCTGTCTGCATAGCTGCAGGAAGAATAGAGCCAGCGGTGACACTTCAGCCTTTTTAATAATGCGCTCTGTTGCTAATCAAACTTTTTGGGACACTTGGTGTCCAGCCAACTGTTTGTTATTTTGTCTCAGTATATTAGTAGTCTCATCAGAGTCTAGAAATGTTTACCTCATTTACAAATTACTAAATCCTAGGCCAGACAACCGTGGATAAATTGCATGTAATCAATCATATATTATAAGAAAACTTCAGTTAGGAAATGATTCAGCCTTCATTTGAATAATAATAAAATCTACCTGGGTGCAGTCTTGTTTAATATATCCATTGCAGTAGCCATTTAACTTTCTGAACAAGGAAACTTGACCAAATTGTTAACATCTAACTATTACAAATTAGTAACAATGTCATAAAATCTAGATATATAAATATTGATATATAAATATTGATCGGCATGCTGTAGTATGGATACATTTTTGAGGCAAACCTGATTTTTGGTCTGGGCCGTCTGGGTAGTGCAGATGTATAAGCACTCGCCTACTACAGCAGAGAACCGGGTTCAATCCCTGGCAGCTGTACTTCCGGCTTGGTCAGACATTCCTACGAACACAATTAGCAGTGTTCGCGGGTGGGAAGCTGGTGAGGGTATGAGTCCTGATCATTGATTTAGCGACTCCTACTGGTTGGTCGGGGCACCTGTCCAGCAGGGAGGAGATCTGGGGGAGATAGCGTGAACCTCCACACGCGTTACGCTCTCCCAGTGAAACTCCTCGCTGTCAGGTGAAAAGAAGCGGCTGGCAACTCCACATGTATCGGAGGAGGCATGTGGTAGTCTACACCCTCCCCAGACCAACAGAGGATAGCGCATCGACCAGGACCGTGATTCACACAGGGAATTGGTACGACTAAACTGTGGAAAAAATGGGAGAAAAAAAAAAAAACAGATTTTTGGTGTTCAGTTTTTCTACTAATTTTCTTTTGTAATGTAATTCAATGCGACCACACAGAGACGACGTAACACATTGCCACCACTTATGCTCACTCCTGTGATACATTTTAGTTCTCAGTTTCACAGAATTTGATGGTAGTCTGATTAGTCTGGCTATAAATCTTCTTTCTTAACTTGTTCTGTAGTAGCTTATAATGAGCAGAGGGCCTAACAACTGTTATATTTTGAATTTGATTTCATTCAAGTGATTTCTGTTTCCGTCTCCTGCTCTGATGATATTAATTTGATGGTTCTGATCCACTTTTTCTGTTTCTAAAATAATTCCATGCTGTGGGGGTGTTTAATTGCTTTTTAAAGTAAACTGAAATTTAGTTTTTTTAAAAATTAAAAAGAGAACAAATACATCAGGCACTATAGTCTGCTGAGTAAGTGCCACACATGCAGTATGGCTTCTTTTTGAGCTTGCATGGTTTTTTTTTTGTTGGTCCATATCAAAGACATTATCTGTGATAGCACGCCTACCAGCTCAGGGTGAGGGAATTATGCTGTGGTTTGATTCTCTCTGCCACATGAAACTGGGTTAATTCCCTCAGACAGGGCTTCCATTCATGTCTTCAGCTATCAGATACATATTGATCACCATTCCCTTTCCGATGTCCTCCAATTGTCCTGTTGTCCACTATGAAAGGTTGCTATTAAGGCTGATGGTAAATTATATTTCACAGAATCAATCCACAGCTTAATCTTTTACATTTTAATGAATTTACTTATTATGATGGTAATGGTAATGGTATGTCTTTATGAAGGGCTCCATGCTGAGCCAGCGCTTTCCTTGATAAGGCTTTAAATAAATAAAAAAAAACCCTACTGTTTCCCTCAAGTATGTAATATGGATGTGTACAAATTATTTATTCTGTTTCATAAAATTCTCTGTTCTGCAAGTCACTTTGTGAAGGCCTAATTGCATACACTATAAAACGGGGAATTCAGCAGTATTTTAATGTGGACAGATTCAGATATTTCAGTTATTATAGTGAATTCAAACTTTCCAAATGCACTTTTGTGTGACTTTAAAGGGAAAACAAAGTTCAAAACTTGAACTAGACTTGCTGTTTGACCACCATCAGTGATTAGGTATAAAAGCCTTTGTTTCTTTTGTGCTGTTGTACTGAATACAGAAATCTAATTTTCCCTTTATGAATCTTATCTAGTCTTGCCTCACAAAGCAGCAGAATGGTTTCAAGATTACCCTGAAAACTTTGGAGGACAACCTCCTATCCCGCCTTTCTTCTGCCTCTGGGAACTTCCTCGGGGACACAGAGCTTGTGGAAAACCTAGAGACAACCAAACGAACTGCTGCAGAAATTGAGGAGAAGGTAAAGTGGCCATGATAGAATTTGCAATTTCCTACTTCTGCTGTAAACTCATTGTGAGTTCAAAACAAGATTAATGGGGACATTGCAAGTATGCAGGCATAAAAAACTTTTAAAATCTGAAGACCCAGCAGTTGTTGGAGCACACACTGTCTCATAACAATAACAATAACAAACAGGTATTTTAAGGTTGTCACAACTCCTGCTGTTGGCAAAATTGAAAACAAGTCCCTGACAGCTTTTGGACCTTTGTGAGTGTGTGTGTGTGTGTGTGGGCTTGTGTGCATGCATGTGTGTAAATTCTCATATGTGATGTTATTCAAAACTGAACAGATCAGTGAAAACCACAACAAAGCTAGCCCTCGTCACTTCTAAATGTAATACCACAAAAGCTCTAGCTGGAGAGTCAGAGGTGTTTAGTAATTATTTTAAAGCTGTCTGAGGTAAACCTACCTTTTGACACCTGTAAAGTACTCATTTATGGAAAAAAAACATTAGGTATTGGTCTCCTATAAAGGAATGGATTAATGCAGAGAAGTGTTCTGACTTTCATGTCATGCTATGGTGTTGATGATTAATGGGCTAGTTGTAAGAACATGTTGTGCTGTTTGAACAATCGGGGTGGCTCCCTGCTTTTTGTTGCTTTGAGGAACTCAAATGAGAACAAAGATGTTTATTCTTTTATCCTTTTGAGAATTCCAAACTATTTTCCTCTGAAGGATCCACGCTTAAGGCTCCCTGCCTCAATAGTGACAGTTTTTTTTAATTTGTTTTTTTTTTTAAACTACATTACAGTTTTTTAAAAATGAAGCCTGAGGACAAGGAGACAGCTTGCTAATCTATAGTACCTCTGTGCATTTGGAAAGGCTTCTTTGGCAAGTAGTCAGATATATATATATATATTTTTCCCCCCCTATATTATAACACTAGCAGAATCAGGGGGGGCAAAAAAGGACATTAGTGTATCATAATATGAATGTTTTTGGTTTCATTATGTTTAAAAGAAAGTGGAAATCGTGGTCTATTTGTGTTAGTATTATCTCTGTGATACCTACATAGAAGATGAGCAGTAATCGATCATCTAGACATTCAATGAAGAGAAAATAGTTGCTTGTTTCATCTGGACATTCAATAAAGAGAAAATAGTTGCTTATTTCACTCACAGCTTACTTGGAAACTTACATTTCAAAGGAATTTTCAAGCCCAGCACACATGCATTTTCCCAGAACTGGAGAAACCATCCATATTTTTGGTTTATTATCTCGATTTTCAGGATGCAGGTGCTAGGACAAACACTGGTGCAGATCAAAACAAGTTCTGTCCAAATAAAGTATGATAGTAGTAGGAGCCTAACCCACAGTGATGCACAAGGGGTATCAAGGCAGTGTTTAAGTCATATGTTGATGGTGTGGCAAAGGTGTGAGTGTGCACTGGCCAATCAGGCTTCTTTTCTCTTTTCCTTAAGGCAGTTGCATCTACTGCCCCTGTTTATTTGTTTATGTAGTGCATGCTCTGTTTTCCAGCTCTTACTTATTATTCATGTGTGAACTACAGGACTTCATTGATGGTATTGATCTGTGAGGGGAGGGAAATTACTTAACTGATGATGTGAATTTAAAATGCACCTTGTCTCTGAACTTAACATAAGAAAGGATTTATACAGTAAATATATCATGATAGGATAAGAATGATATTGTAACTGCAGTAGCATCCATTTGTGGATGCAAGCACGACACAGTGTGTGTGGATGCCTTGGCAATGTAACATTGCTCATGGTTGCCTCTCTGCTAAGGCTAGGCTACTGGAGGAAGAATTTTAAGCCTACTTATGTTTGTTAACACCCCTGTGCTGTGTGTTTGCACACCCCTTTTCTGCCAACCCAGTGCAAGCACTAAAAACAGATATAACAGTACCAACTTTTGTGCAAACGTCCTTGCAAAACTCCACAGCACTTCAGAATATCAATCTGCCCTTCAGACAGCTGCATCTGCACCAGTTTGGTGCTTTTTGCATTCTTAGTATCAAGCGCAATATACAGTATGTGACATCAGGTACGTGCTGAGTACCACAGCCAGACTGTCACAGTTTCCTTTTAGCTCCCACACTTACATTTAATTCTTCTCCCTGTAGTCTCTTTGGAATATCATTCTGCGTGTATTTTTATATTAACTGGATTGTGTATCCTGTGTAGCCGTTAATTGCTATGATTTTCCTCCCCAGATCCAAATCCAGACATATTAATGATTATGGTAATCATGGTTAATTTGCTGTGTGAGCACACTCTCTTCCACTGGTTATGTTGTAGGTAAAAGAAGCCAAGGTTACAGAAGCCAAAATCAATGAAGCAAGGGAGCACTACCGGCCTGCAGCAGCCAGAGCATCCTTACTGTACTTCATAATGAACGACCTCAATAAAATCCACCCTATGTATCAGTTCTCTTTGAAGGTACTCTTTCTAATGAATCTTTGCTGAAAGTCATCTATTGAATCACTGTTACTTTGTTTTTTATTTTTTCTTTCTGATTAGTTATTCTTTTTGGAGTATGCCTGACTAGTTTATGCACTGGTTTATGTGTTTGCTGTTTCCAAATGAAGTAATGTTCTTGTTAACATCTTTTATCTCGTCATCTACTCTCATGAGAGAACACTTTGGAATCCACACCTGTGATGTATAGTATCCAATATAAAACCAGACCACTCTTGTGTACGGGATACTGGCACTTTTCACATATCAATATATTCTGCAAGGATGTGTGGGGATTTAGAGCTGAGAACTCAGCCAAGACCAATTAGATGAATATATCAGCAGCCTCCCTCCACGGGATGCTGGATAAAAGCCTCTTAAAATCATATATTATTATATAACATATACAGAGGTAGTTTGAATACGCAAATGTATGACAGATTCATTATCATATACAGATACTGCAGGGGTATACTGGAGCATTAACTGTCACCTGCAAGCCCTGTTTGCGCATTGTTTTATTTTTCTTTTCTTCCTACAGCTTTTCTGATTTAATGGATACTAATTTTAGAGGCATTTGCATTTACACATTTTTAATTAATTTTGTGTCCCAAAAATGATATTGAGGAGAACAAGATATATAAACAGAGTATAGAGAACAGAGTAGTCACTATGACCTTGCAGGGGTTGCCAATAAATTACTCAGTCTCTTAAAGGATAAAAAGCTTGCTGTTTGAAAGGCCGGTGAGCAGTCGGTGTTTGTTGTGTTTGCAGGCCTTTAGCGTGGTCTTCCAGAACGCTGTGCTGAAGGCACCTCCGGATGAAACCCTGAAGCAGCGGGTCTCCAATCTCATCGACAACATCACATCGTCTGTCTTCCAGTACACAACACGTGGCCTCTTTGAGTGTGATAAACTCACGTACACCGCCCAGCTCGCCTTCCAGGTACCTCGCACCTATTGTTATTTTAGGGCATCACCTTTGCTCTTCGAACGATCTGGTAAAGAGGTTATTACATGTTGGAATAATGTAGGATGTTTGTTAAAGTAATTTTTGTTTCTGAATAAAATTCAGATTTTGCTGATGAATAAAGAGATCAACCCGACAGAACTGGATTTCCTTCTGAGGTACCCTGCTCAACCTGGGTTGTCCTCACCCGTTGACTTCCTGTCCAGTCACTCCTGGGGTGGGATCAAGGTGAGCGTCTTTTGTAAGGCTGTTTTTGAGCCAGGCTAAGTTTATTAAAGAAAAGCTAGATATTTAATGCCAGTCTTAAGTTAATAGGTTTAGCTCATTGAAAAAGAAGCAAATTTTGTTGGGTTTTTATATACAATAATTTGTCTTCCTTTCAAATAATAACATTTATGTTTTCTGTAAAAGATGTCAGTCCTTTCTATTTTTTTTTCAGAATGGTAAATGCATTGTATTAACTACTCAAGTAGTGGTGCAGCTTTTCAGGTAAATAATTGAGATTTGTTGAGAAATGCTTCCATGCATTTTGATAGCTTATTAACAGGATAATATTAGCTCTTATAGGCATAAAATCCTGATACATTTCTTTGATCTTTTGTTTTTTTATGAGCAGGCTGTGAAAGAGCAATGCTTTATTTGAATTGTACAGTTCAAATTATGTTCATTTTATTGGGTGCATATGTACATCATCAATTAAATGTTAATAATGGTCTACTATGTTATCCTATATCCAATTTGAAGTGGTTATATTTGTAAATTCCATGGAAGTATGTCCTAGGAGACTTGTTGTAGTGCATACAGCCCTGTTTAACACCAGGCCAAAACAATAGCTTTTTGGTAATTTAATTTAGCTCTCTGTTGCTGTGGCAATTTCCCCATTTATATTTTAACAAAATGTGGAGAATAAGAATCTGTTGTAATATAAAAATATAAATTTTAATTTTTAGGCAATATACTGTATGTCATTCACATTGCTTGGTCAGCCATCTAACTGTTCACCAATTCTGATTTAAAGGCAACATTCATGCAACATTCTTGTTGACTTCTGAAGTTCCGACACAACTATTTTTTCCCCCTTTTCCTTTCCTATTATTAGTTGTGAGTAGGATAGAGAGGAGAGGGTAAAATAAATATTGGTGATGAAACAGACCTCAAATAGCTAATATCTTGTTACACAGTGCAGCCATGCACATGCAACATTGTAAATGATTCAGCCTGGACTTTTTGTTTGTGTCCTGGATGAAGCACTCCTGTCATATCCTTCCTGCAGATATTACCTGTTTCCTCATGAATTCATATATAATTTCCATTCAGTTTGAATGCTAAATATGATACTTTATATGCGTTTTACAGCAATTCTGGATAGATTGTTACCGTAATATTGTTTGAGAGTGGAGACAGCTCTTTATATTAATGAACCCAAACGACATAAAGGCTTCTTGGTCTATGAAGTGCTGTTTCATTATTTATTTATTTATTTATTTATTTATTTATTTATTTAATAAAATAGTCTTGAAGTCTATTTGCAGGAATATTGATTATGTGCTGACTTACTGAAGGTGAATCGTCGGTGAACAGTTACTCTCTACTATGCAAATCACAGAATCTGAATGGAAATTTGAAGTGAAGTGTCTTTATGAAGTTCCCACTACCATAAGTTGAAGTGTGATTTTTACATCCGCAACATAATTTAGACATGTGAGAGGAAGACCCCCTAGATTCTCTCGGTCTAAACTGATCCTGCACCCATATAGGTGGGTAATAGGGCTATTTATAGTGGCCAACCCCCCTTTGACACAGAATGTTTTAATGAGAATGTTCTCTGACCCATAGAAGTCAAGTGGGATGTGTTTTGAGTTGGCGGGTAGAGACATATGGTGTTCAGTAGTAGGACACCACTGCACGTTTGTTTACACTCCTGTCAAAGAGCTTATACTTAAGCTTTCATGGCCATGAATATTTCAAATGAAATCCTAAAATATTTAGATAAACCATCCCTTCAGTTCAGGGTAATGCATCCTTTAGTTCTATTGCACCAAAAGCTTTCATCTAATTAAATGTGCTGTATTTTATCACACTGCTTTGTGATTTCATTGTGTAATCAACATTATGTGCAGATCTAATGATGATGAGAGGGAGTAGAGATGCCCATGGGAATAGAAAACATTATATCCAAAAGCTATTTAGTGTGGTAATCATTGTGTATTGTGTCTATTATATATCTGTTTTATATAAATATAAAATCTGGAAAAGATTGTTAGCTTTAGGTTTCATAATGAGTAAATTGTAGGTTTCAGTGTCAGAAGAGAAGATGGTTCAGTTTGTAGCAGAGGTTATATTCATATAAAGTGCTGCACTCTTAACAAAAGGTTTCATTTTGTTTCAGAGACTGCTGAAAGACATGAACCACATCATTGAATATTATTAGATTATGTTGCTATGATTGAAAATTGCACAATGGAAAACATATTTATAATCAGCCTCTGAAAGCGTTCCAGTTATTACAGTGATTTTAGTGAGAATTTAATAAAGTAGATCTCCTGAAGAATGTTCTGCTTTTGATTGCCGTATCTCTCGTGGCATATGGCAACACAGTATTATCTTCATGAAAACCTGTAATTATATCAAGGGCAATGAAGGGAATAGAGCAATATTCATGGTTTGTGTGGCTCCAGCCTTCTGTCGAAAATCGTTTCACAGTGCAACTAACCGTTTCACCTTTGATTAAGTGTTGCAAGAGTAAGCGTTGCAGGCTGTGGCGTTGCCTACTTTCTTTGTTTGCATACATTTAAATCAACTTTGGATAATTCTCCTGTATACTTTATAGAATTAGGATGATTGCCTGAAAGATAAACGGCCCAAAGTGAGTGTAGTTATGAACAAGCATAATTAGTATTTGTAAATATATCCAGTTAATATAGTTATTCGTGAAATTATATTATACAGTGAAAGGTAGGTTTGTAGCTGCAAGATCCAGTTACATTAAAGAGTACAGAATTAACATTAAAATGCAATGCTATTGTGTACATTCCTTAACTTCAGTAGTTAAATTATTTTTGCATAAATACTTATTTTTGCATTAAATCACTTTGACACAAGACCACTTGCCATGTTTTTAGTCCTTTTTTCTATTTTCAATTCACACTTTGAAAATATATATTTTTTTTTAATTATAAAAATATATATTTTTTTTTGGACTGGTTGTAAAGATGCTAATGTTGTTTATTATAAAGTAACAATTAGAAATTGACTCCCAGCTAAATGATTGAATTGATTGATACACAAACTGGACTGCTCTGCTGTACTTATAGGGGTCATGTTCTGTACTGTGATTAAATGCTTCCACAAGAAAGCCTTAGAGAACAGCTTGGCATGAGTGAACATTGTGCTTTTGGAAACATTTATGCAGATTTTAAGCAGCCAGTGTTTATGCTGCACTGTGTGCATAAAGAGAAGAGGTACCGTTCTTCAGAGATGCCATCAAATATTGCAAGCAATAAAAACTCCTTTGTTTTTTTTTGCAGTATAAGCAGATTGCACCTTGTCTGTTAGAAAGAAACTGTAATGTTTGTTCAGCATTTTGAGCACAAAGACAGCTTACAGTATATTGCTATTGATTGGATTTGTTATCTGAAGTGTTTTTGCCTTTACAGTTGTAGTCCAAGTCTATCTCATAGTTATTTATATTTTTTTGAATGTTTACATTTGTTGTTTGAATGAGGGTAAAATATATGAACTCTTTTTGTTTAAATATAGCTTTCCTACAGTCGCCTTTGTATTTTCAACATATTCATACTCATTTTAATGTCTTAATGTTGGTTTAGATGTAGCATAAATAAAGCGTGCATGCTGCATTACTACGTTCCCTGCTAGTTATACAGCATACTCTATTTTTAACCTTTTTTCCAACACATCACACCATTCCCCCAAGGCTCTGTGTGCCATGGATGAGTTCCGGAACCTAGACCGTGATATGGAGGGGTCAGCCAAGCGTTGGAAGAAGTTTGTGGAATCCGAGTGTCCAGAGAAGGAGAAGTTCCCCCAGGAGTGGAAGAACAAGACGGCCCTTCAGAGGCTGTGCATGATGAGGGCCATGAGGCCTGACCGAATGACCTACGCTGTGAGGTGAAAGAAGCAGAAGCTGACAAACTGTTACCAGGAGAGGAGATCAATGATCCCATGTCTGTGATGAAGAGCAGAAATAGGACCATTAAGCCCTCATGGCCTTTAAAAGATTAGAGATGGCCACAGTGAATGCTATTATTAAGTCATTATGCTTTGTAGATTGTCAGTTCAAATTTTGGCAGAGGATCATTGTATGCGTTTTACAAAGTTTTTCAAACTCCACTGGAGTTATACTGTTTGATATACATATTAGCTACATATTGTGAAGCTTTGTGAATGAAGGCAGGCTATAAAGTGGTTGTAATATATAATTGCTTTTTCCTGTAGGGATTTTGTGGAGGAGAAACTGGGAAGTAAATATGTTGTGAGCAGATCTCTGGACTTTGCAGTCTCCTTTGAAGAATCTGGGCCAGCGACTCCCATGTTCTTTATCCTGTCTCCTGGTGTTGACCCTCTAAAGGATGTGGAGAAACATGGTAACCTCGCAAATCTCTGCTGAAATACATTGGAAACTTGTTTTCCAAGTGTGACTGCAAAGGCAACATCTCATTCTTTTTTTGTATTATATTTCAACCAGGTCACTCCTCAATGAGAAAAAAACTGTATTATGCTGAGTAATAGTAGTGTCGTCCAATTTACCATTTTTGTCTTCTTGGCCTAACGCAGAGCATAGCTACAACATATGTCATACATCACGAATATGTGAGCAAAACTTAATAAATGCATATGTGTACTGTACCAGTAGAGCTCCCATGGCTAGCATTACATACTGTGTTAAATTATCAAATTGGTAAACTTCAGGATTTGAATGCATGTTCTACGAAACTGAATGATTGTTCAAGATTTGTAAACGTATTTATAAGACATATGAAATTACTCATGTGAAGGTGCATTACCCCAAAACACCTCCAATTACTTTAAACTAAAACGAAAAAGCCAGCATAGCTGTCTGTGCAGAAAAATACACTGTAGTTATCCAAGAGCAAGAGAAATAATGAGGAGAAAAACTGATATCTGGGCAAATATCTGATATAGATTTCAGAATATTTATCGGTGCACATGTAATTACTAGTAAACATACTTGTCCCTCTATCAAGACCTTCCCTGAATCACCCAGGAGACCTGTCTGTTGGTGGTGTGGAAAAACAGGACAAGCCTTGGTCATTAGTTATAGTCAGTTCTATAATCACCTGTTCAGGCTGTTATTAGTGTTGAAAAATGTAAAAAAGAGAATTCCTGCTAGCAGTATCCAGAGGAACCATGACTGACTGAAACCAGTCCAGTCTCTAATACATGTAATTACTTTTCACACGTTGCTTATATTCATTGTGTTGAATTGTGATGAATGTTGCTAAAAGCAGCTCACAGGGGCATAGATTTGCTCACTGGTGTTGTGAGTAGGGACGCCAGGTTATCTTGGGTTCTCTCACCTGCAATTCAGTCATCTCTCAGGAAGAGGTGGATAGAGCATTCTGTTGTACAACTCACTGAGTGTCCGTACGGTGTCTTTTTGTGTGCTAATTATTTGTAATCGAGTAGTTTGGAAGTGCCATTGCAGCAGTATTCACCCCAGCCCTGACACTCCGCTGCTTACAGTACTGAACAAAATATGTTTTTCGGCAGAATTTATTAGCTTGTTTCTGATTACGTATAGGTTTACACACGGTTTTACAAAAAATATTGATAAATGAGGCCCAATGTGTGGATTAAGTAGCCACGATTTCAATGGATAGCCACTGTCCCCTAACAGCCACTGTAAATGTGTCCTCTATAAACGTGCTCCCTGTAGCATCACCAAATATTTCTATTGACATGCCCCCTATTGCGGCGCCCAATCCATGTTGAGACAAGCAGATTTACTGCAGACCACAAAACTACCAAACCTGGTGCAAGCAACAAATATTACATTTACAGCCGACAAGTTGTCACCAAAACAGGGCCCTATATGATAACATTGATTTTCCCTTCAGAAAAAAGAAAAACATGATTGTCTGTGCCATCTGTTGACTCGTCTGATCAGAGACACGCTATCTTTTCTTTATGGAAGTCAGCCGACGGCACACACTTCTGAAGTTTTGTGGAGGGAATAGCCCCATCATTTCTTACTTGCATATTGAGAAATGCACATAATTTAGGATTGTCAACTTTTTCGAGTGGAATGCTTGCAGCAGAGATGCATCTATCAAATCTTGCATGATACCTGTCCAACACTCAATTCTGTTTTTCACTGACAGAGGATCCCCTCTTTTTGTCAGGTGCAGTTGATGTTTTTTTTCATGGTAAATGGCATCTTATTGCTGTTTGTGTGTCTGTGTGGATTCATTGCAAACTACAACATAAATTGACATGGTGTACAGTGTACCAGGAGGTTACTGTTGCACCCAGTTATTCCTCTAGCCTGGTGTATTATGTCACCTAATTGCTTTTACTAGGGTCACAGTTGATCAGTAATTGCATAATTAGTCAGGTGACTGCAATTATCCAACGCCTACAGTAATCCCACTGGGATTCTTATGGTAGATGTTGGCTGTAATTTTATATGTAAGCTGAAATCATTTTGGATCATGTGCCCCAGATAAACTGGCAATCCTAGTTATCTGTGCTGTGCTGAGACCAGTGGAAATTTTTTATTCTTATTATTATCAGTAAGTCAGTGAAAGACATACAATTCAAGTTAATACACAATTTTTTTCTTACCATTGTTTTTTGTTGGAGTAGCAGGACAGCAAAAATTGAAGCTGTGAGAGTTTTGCGATATATCCCGGGAGGTGTTCCTGCAATTTTCTCTGTAGAAACAGATGGGTTCTTCACAAATATTAAAACTTATTTCTTTCAGGAAGAAAACTGGGCTATACCTTTGACAGTGGAAACTTCCACAACGTGTCTCTGGGACAGGGGCAGGAAGTGGTGGCCGAGCAAGCCTTGGATCTGGCAGCCAGAGAGGGGCATTGGGTCATATTGCAGGTACGCAGCCTTAACTGTCCTTTACTGTCATAAGATAAAATAAGATTACATGGATCTTACGTGGATAAGATGCATGTAAGATCATTTTGAAAGCAATTTCCTGTTAATTAAATCTCATTAGGAAAGGAATTTCTAGTCATTCCAGTGGAGATGAACTTCAGTTAATGTGAATCACTCTGACAGATGTGTGATGCCAAAACATCCATGGCAAATGTAGGAAAAAAAAGTGTGCATTTACGCAGTGTGGCAGAATCCTTCCCCTGGGTGATTAATGACCTAATTGGTCCTGCTGTGACTGAAGGAGAGAAAAGTGTCCACAATCCTATGCTGTCCAATCACCTGCTCAAGGAAGAGAACTGTAGTTCAGTAATGAGTCCATTAGACTAGGCACATTTGTTTTAAATGTCACAGCATAAAGACATAAGACTCTACATTTTACCATTAAAGAGAATTGGCACAGGTATATGTGTAGTTATATTCAGGAGGGTATGAAAGTGCTTGCCAATTGAATCGCCTAATGCCTGTACTGTAGAATATATCAAATGTTGAACTATTTAAAAATAATCTACAGCCATTGAACCAAGTTTATTTGCGTTTGAAAGGCACAGACCTTTTTCCATTGATTGCTTGTTCATCTGATACAATTTTGTTTTAGAACATTTTTATTTTCCTTTTTTTTTTTTACATAATTTTATCCGCTAATATCTAATCCTGTTTTACAGTTAATATACAGTAAAGTAACTGATATTTTAAATCTCAATTATAATTGGGGAAATAAAAGGCAAGGCTTTCCAGAAGCTCTGGAGGCACCACCCACCATTTAAAGCTGTCTGTGGGTGAAACTCCCTGTGGAATCTTACTGGGTTTTATTGGCAGGTATGAATGGCAGCACCAAGCACAGGAGACCACCCCGATGTTAAATCATGCAATTAGCAAAATTGTTATCCTTACTGCGGAACCAGGACTGCAAAGACAAGCAGTTGCTTAATTACCCTTGCATAAAAATGGCAATCAATGCCTTTAAAATGATGTATCCCTTGGCAACAGCCCTATTCAACTTTATCATTTGTGACTGTCGGCCCAGGTTGGGGAGTCTCTTGAATGAAGCGCTCCTATAATGCTCTGCACCCCACTTACGAATTCAGGTTTTGCTCAGAAGATCTATGGGTGATGGAAAATCCCCCTCCCTTGAAGGTTAATTATATTGCACCACACACTCTCCAGCCAACTGAGAGAAAGGCAAACCTCCATTGCTGTATAACAGCAAATCAATCACTTAGATTGGGGAGAAAATGCCCACAGTTCTGGAAATCCAGTGGCTTAAATCAGCAAACATCTCACCTATTATGACCCATATATATTCATTGACCAGTGATTGAGCATAAATGCAAAAGCAATAAGATATAAGGTAAAATGTACTCGTTTAAATCACTGATTTGATTGTGTAAATTTTAAGCATGCATATTCTATTTGTAAGGCAAGCCTTTAAGAGCAGTTTTATCTTTTATTTTATAGAGTTAAATTCTAGCCTTTTCAAGCCTTTAAGAGAAAATGTATTCTTAAAAAAAGGACTATAGTATTACTGTAGCTGAAAGTAGGGATGTCCTGATCTAGGTTTTTTGTCTCCTGATCCGATTCAAGTATGGTAATGTTCAGTATTGTCCGATTCGATACCAATATTTTTTGTTATTAGTCTTTTTAAAATTATTGAACAGCTAGCCTACGCACAAGAACACCCAACTTGGCTTAAAACCAGTAAACTAATTGTAGGGTAGGAAAGATAAGCTTTAACAAATTATACGGAAAATAAATAATTAGCCTGTTCAAAGGGATATTTCATTTTGGTAGTAACCTAATTTTGTGGAGCCTACCCCATTGTATTCGCATTGCATGAATAATAACAGCATCAGCTGTCCCTGCTGGCCGTGATCAGCTTTGCCGTTCCTCCTGGTTTTCAGGGCCTCAATTCACTCCCAGTCATTTTAGGGACCTTGCTGAAATTAGTAGTTTTAAATCACAAAATAACTACGGAGGATAGATTGATATCTGATGTATTATCTACATTTTATTGCCTTATAAAAGAAAAAGAAGATCTGGCAAAAAGTTCTGTTGTTTTAACTATGTGATGTATCCTTAACAATATGGAGAGCTAAAATCTACAATCTGGTACAAAGCTCTTCATTTCTGAAGCTGTATTTACATTCTTGTGAGACCAATAACCATGTTCAACCGAACTATAGAATATAGAATATATGACAGAATAGCTTGCTAACACATTATACTCCCACAAGTAATATAACAAGTGCAGGTGTATAGGCCTACATCATAACAAAACTAAATCAAAGTACAGCTTGTTGTATTAAGCAGTAGCCTGAATATCTGAAAAGAGTTTCTCTATTTATAGCTAACCTAACCCTGAATACAACTTATCAGCTCACACAAATGTACCTTTGATTAAGAAAAACACATTGCTTTCCCAGATAGCAAGCGACTCCGGGGCGGATCTGCGGGGCGGATGGTTCAGAGTCACTTGCTATCTGGGTTTATGTATTATCATCTGTAGTCAGTTTGTGCTTTACAACAATCAATTTAGGCGAGGTCCCAAAAATGAATGGGAGTTAATTTGGAACTTCACAAATGGGAGGAACGGTGATGCTATTAACAGTCCGAAGGGGCAGCTGATGCCACTAGTATTCACGCTATGCATATACAAAGGGGTGGCTCCACAAAATTATTTTATACCAAAGTGAAATATCCAGCTTCAGTATCTGTCCATCTGTGTTTTATGTTACAAAGCAACAGCTGTGTATAAATGGATGAAAAAGTGCACACGAGAGCAGGGACTGGTTGGCTGAGGAATTATTTCTCTAGTGAGTCATCCAGAGGTGGAAAATCCTGGTTCAGAAAATGAACTCCCCAGTATTTTGTTCCAGTCGCCTGACAGTTGCGCCTTGTCTGTTAAAATAGGGCCCTATGTGTTTTGTTCATGGACACTGATGGGACATTGGTCATGGCCGAGCACAGCTGTTCAGTAACCCATAGGGTCTCCAGGTGGCTGAACATTTCAGCAATAGGTATCAAGATTGTATGAGTTTTGCATCATATATTTTGGCCTGGTTCATCTCTGAAACTCGGAGTAGGGGGGAAATTGTTTCTAGTATCCCTTTTGTTATTTGTGGGGGGGGGGGGGGGGGGGGGGGGTTGTTGTTGTTAGTAGTTTTTCCTCAGATGCAAAGAGTCATCTGTTTGTGTTGCCCGCCAAATGTGCAAAATGGACAAACTATAAAAATAATTACAAATAAATACGATTTATTGTTCATTCAATGCAGGTATTGGGCATATTTCTTAACAAAATAATCTTATTTGTCTTTGCCTTTGGCTAGAGTTAAAATGATTCCTCTCATGATGAGAAGACTAGCCTTTTTCATTCAGTCAGCAGAATATAGTGACAAAGCCTCTGTGTTTTTGGTGACTGGATTTTATAGGCTGTAATTAATTCCTCCAGCTGCAAGATATCAATAGAGCCTGTAAAAATCCACCTAAACAACTACTAAATATTCTAAATCATATCTGGACATTTTCATTCATTGAATGCAAATTAATAATTGATAAAACTTGATTTATTCCAAATATGGAATAAAAAAAGCCAAGTGAATTTTTCTAAATTCTCAGTGCCCTCTTGCTAGTAAACCTATATTTTTCTAAGCCTGCTATATAAAACTGATTTATAAGTAACTGACTTATTATTTTTAGCAAATATTGTTAGATCAGTAATTGTAGTTATTATTACCATGGAGAACACACTTAACTTTCATCCTGTTGTCTTCTAGGGGTAGTATTTGTTAGCAGAAAGATGGGCATACTTCCAGGGGCTGTAAATGGCTTAAAGGTCTTTCTACATCGAATATAGGTGTCAGGTGTATGCGCAGCTGGTGCAGTTCCCCAGATGGGAGCCTCCTATTGATGTAACACTGTCTGGTGTCCAGAATGTAGGGAGTAGTGTCTCTGGGTTTAGACAGCACACTGAATTGTTTGTTTTCATAAAGAGTGTCATTATCAAATGGCTGTCCCCTCCTGCTCTGGAAGGGAAGGCCTGTTCACATTTTCATAAAGAAGCAATGAGGTTAGTGACTTGCTTTGAAACTTTCTTTGACTGTTATAATGTCCTTGTCCAAATACATTTGAGAAAATTGTGGTTTTTGGTTTAGATTAACAGAAAGCCTTTTTTCACAACTTTAAACTAGTATCTTCTCTGTCAGCAACCATTATCAAGATAATTACCTAAGTAATAGATAACTGTATTTAACAATTTAATAATTGCATGTCTGAGCTCATGTAGCATTGATATCAATTCTTAAATAAAATATAACTTCTATCAAATCGGAAATCATTCACCCAATGAATGAATTAACTAACCAATTATAAAATGAAAAACCAAAAGGCTTATGGATTAATTTGTTTCATTATTAATGTTTTCTTTTTAGATTACCAGATTGAAATTTATATTATAAACATTCCCTGTGTTTGCGTACCCTTCCTTGATCCATTTTTAAAAGATGTGGAATACATTTTAAGTTTGAAACCAATTTATTCATGCTTGTTTCTTAAAATATGTATTTATATTTATCTGTATTTCAGTGTATCTGAAAAGCACCTTTAAAATACAGCGTTCAATAAATATTGGCAGCTTGAATATTTCTGTAATCCTGAGAGTAAAGATTTTTTTTTTTTTTTATTATCTGGAAGAAGAATAATAAGGCCAATAGAATATCAAGTACTCTGTAACAGTTTTTCTGTTGTTTTTCTGTGAAAACACATCAAGCTAATCTGCTGTGAAATCTTGAAGATATTGACTGCATTTTAATGGAGTTCATGGGTATTATGTGCATTTGTTTATTATTAAACCAGAGCTTTTATTTGCAATAAAGTTCAATAACTTTCACAGTAGCAGTTTGTATTTTTAGCACTTGGTACCAGATTTTATTATGCAGTACCCTCTCTTCCTCTCTGTAACCGCACTGTCCTGTGCTTTACTGAGTGTCTGGTGTTTTGGCCAGAACATCCATCTGGTGGCCAAGTGGCTGAGCACACTGGAGAAGAAGCTGGAACAGCACAGCGAGGGCAGTCACCAGGACTTCCGTGTTTTCGTCAGTGCCGAGCCATCAGGCTCGCCGGAGGGGCACATCATCCCTCAGGGGATCCTGGAGAACTCCATCAAGATTACCAACGAGCCACCCACAGGCATGCATGCCAACCTTCACAAGGCCCTGGACAACTTCAACCAGGTGACTTCACTCGCTGCCATTTAGGAGGCGCTGTTATCCAGAGCAACTTGCAGTGCAAATACAAGTGCAAAGATCAGGGACTGAAGTGCAGTAATTCTCAAGAAGAGGACAGCATAGTCCTAAGAGAGATATTCCCATAGTCCCACACCAAAGCACACCAGCCTTGGCCTCAGTTTTAGGGATTATAATATGGAGACTCAATATTGGGTTTAGCAAAATCGGGGAATGTGTATTAACATGTGTTTCTGCCACAGATGAAAGAGTTCTGTTATTACATGGATTTTCCATATTTCAGAGCTCACCAGCATCGCTTTAGATCAATGACAGTCTGTCTGCATTGAAGAAGAAAAAAAGCAAGCCCGTAAAGGTTATTTAATAATCAATTAGTATGAGTGGATTGTGAAATTTCAAAGCAATTATCGCTGTTAAATTTCTTTCATGTTGAGTCTGTGTCTATACTTCACCATTGAAGGCCTGTAGAGGTCTTAAACTGTGGGGTAACCAAAGGGAGTTTAAAAAATGAGGCATTGATGGTGACCCATTGAAGCTCATTTTGTTTATTGACAAAGTATTGTAGCAATTTGAGTATAGGAACAATTGATCTTCTTATCTGCAGTTGACAATGTACATCTTATCAGGCAATGCTGAAACATCATTACCTGAGCACTTACATGTGGCCCATTTCATACCCAAGGCAAAGATTGTTATCTGTTCCGATAGCAGAACATTTGTGATCTTGCTGCATTCCTGATAAGTTTGCAGAGGTAGCCAGAAGATATTCCAGTCATGCAAACCCTGATAGCTAATCAATGATATGATAACCACCTAAAACCCCCATATCTCTCAGGTAATCCTGCAGTTAGCCAGAAAATTGCAATTGCTTTTATATTGACCTTTTCAGAGGAGGAGACTCAATGACATGTCATCATGTGTCCTTTTCCACCCACTGACCATTATCAATATTTGTTAGTGAAATATGCTATTGAAATCTTTATGTGTTTGAGTGGTTCATAAGTAAAGAAAATAGCTGAATTTCTTGAATAGAAAATACTGGAAAAGGTTCTTCTTTTCTGTAATGAAGTATTCCACTTATGTTTAAGAAAGCAACGTAACACATTGTGGATGCTGATGCTATCAATGTATAGCCACAAACAAAACAAAATGTAATTCCAATGCCTTGTAAGGGTGGCTTTAGAATCATGTGCTCACTACAGACCTCTGCTTTGACATGTGCACCTCAAACTGAGGGAGCACATGAAGCTTCTTTAACCTGTAAAGATATTCCATCATTCTCTATGCCTATTCTCTCCCCATGTTTCTATATGTTCAACTGTTAGGAATTCAAGGAATCCAACCTGTTGTCCCTGCCTGAGTAATTGGCAGCATTGCATGATTCAGACTGCATTCAGAATTCAGCACATGAATGATGGTGTCTAATAACATGCCCTCTTTTCCTTCTGCCCTCTCCTCTTTCTTCTCGGTGCTGTGATCATGGTGGAAATACACGGCTGTGAAAAACTAGCGGCCTCTAGCTTGAGGAAGCCACTGTGTGTCAATAACTGATGTACCTCTATCTGACAGCTATCTCTGTGTTCATGCCCAATTACCTGCACTAGCGCTGAACCAGTTCCCTGAGCATGTTAATGATGCGGCAGCCAGCCACAATACCATTGGCTAGTAGTAGACTGATGCAGAACAAACAAGGCACCTCAGAAAACATATTTTCCGGTCAGAAATCAGTCAGTATGTTCTAAAATGTACCCGAGGCTATGTGTGCCCTTGTGTCTTCAGCAGACAGCCTTTAAAAAGAGAATGGGTGCCTAGCTTCTGAAACATTACAAATTTTCTGTGGACAGAATATTAAAACATCAAATCAAAGCACAGCTACCCCCTTTTTTCTAGTTTGGACTTAACCTCCACAGAGCTTGTAGGAGATTTTCTTTTTAACACTATTTGCCTGACACATCATGAAATGAAAAGAATTTACAGTTGCAATTTACAGTCAAGTAAACATTTAACAGGGTTATTGGCATGCTTGTTGAAGTATTCCCCTTAGATATTACAGTGTCTTTCATTTTTATTTAAGCCATCTGAAATAACGAGCCTTTTGGAGTGTAGAAGTTGCAGTCCTTGACAAGTGGTCACAGTTAAAAGAGACACTTTGCTTTATTGGTGTCCAGTCATCTGCCTGTCCCAGGAAAACACACTGCAGCAAGTCGGTTTTTTATATGAGAGAAGATGGAAAATGGAGAAAATTGTTGTGTTAAATGTGTCGTTTTTAATGGGTTGAAACTTACCTGTTGCAGGATATTGTATCATGCATATACAAAATTTTGTGTTCCAGGACACACTGGAGATGTGCGCCCGGGAGAACGAGTTTAAAAGCATTCTTTTCGCCTTGTGCTACTTTCACGCGGTGGTGGCAGAGAGGCGAAAATTTGGTCCACAGGGCTGGAATAGAAGCTATCCCTTCAATACAGGAGACCTCACCATCTCTGTGAATGTACTGTACAACTACCTGGAGGCCAACGCCAAGGTGAGAAGCACATGCATTCTGCAGAACCACATTAGCACAGATTACGAATATGACATTTTCAGTTATTGACTTTTTCCTCCTTCCATGTTACCATAAAAGAGAAAGATAAAGTCGTTCTAAGCTAAACAGAGAAGTATATTTTTAAATAATTGAAAAAACAGTTGAACAGAATAGAAAGGTTAAATCACATTATTTATTGAGATACAATTTGTTTATTTAATTTAAGGCCTCTGCATACTTGCAGTTTCAAAGGTTTGTTAAAAGCTAAAAGATTCATTATGTCAAGTGTGTGTGTGCGTGCATGCGTGCATGCGTGCGTGCGTGCATGTGTGTTCACCATTCTAGTATTAAGGCTATAACAGCCAAAGCTGTCAAAATGTAAATTACACTGCAGCCGCAGTATCAAAGATAGCATACGCCCTTTCATGACTTTTATGGATGAATATATCTAACACCCTCATCCCTCAAATGTTGGATAGCATGCAAACAAAGTCGTTGACACGTTCTACATGAAGTGCCAATTTCAGTCTAAACGGTTTAACGGTGGTTATTTGTCACATATTGAAAATTATTTTGTAAAAAGCACAATAACTTCTGGTATATTGCTCTATTTTGGAGGGATGTCAGCACCTACCATCCCTTAATTATTTTGTTTTGGAGAGTGAAAAAGCCCATCTTTGAGTGAGCGGGTAGGTAGGTAGGAAGCTGGGTGGGTAGGTAGGGATGTAGTTTATTATACTTATACATTTTTATATAAATGATAATTTTATTTAATATATAAATATTGAATTTAATATATTTTTAAAAAATATATATTTTTCTTGTCTGATTTCATGTTATCATCAAAATATCCCACATGTTAGTTGCACATTGTGCGTTTTGGCCATGTTCTGCAACCCGACCATAGCCATATATATATATATATGTATATAATAATAAACAGTTTTGCTTCTAAGGTGAAAATATTTGTTGTCGTTAGGGGACAGAAAGGGAATTGTCCTCCATTAAGCACTTGGCTAAAAGCTGGTTAGCTAATCGTGCCACCTTCTTACTGATGAGAGGTTTTGGTGGTTTTTACCTTTTCAGGAGCAATTCTAGCAGTCATTAGATAGCTTGCCTCCATTGCTAAGTTGCTATCATTAACTGTATTTTATTATAATCAGATGTTTGGATAGATGTTTGGCTGTAACTTGCCTAAGATATAAATAAAACATTACCTAGTATAAGGGTTATTTCCTTTCAGTTATTTCCATTTAGTAAAAGCCAGCTCAGTTAACATTGGTTGATTATAACCCAGTTGATTCCACTCCTGGTCATTCTTTTTTGTGTTATGAAAGGCAGACTATGCAGGATTCGAAAAATATTATAAAATAACCATGCTAAGGCATATTTATGATGCATTGGCAGTCTATGTCTTTGCTTAGTTTCAGCAAATTCAGCAAAAGACAACCTGGCAGGGCGCATCCAATAACTAGAGTCAAACTTGAATTGCTTTTCCACAGGTCAGATATGGTAGCTACAATTCTCATAAAGTACCATTTATCCATAGCCATGAACTTATACATATTGTGTTGTATTTGAGAATATAAAGAGGATAATATTTGAATAGGATATGGATAACTTCGTGAAAAAGTCATTCACTTTACAGGTGTATTATCTAGAAATAATGTAAGGTAACATTTAAGGTAACTTCAAAGGAGCCTGAACTGTCAATTACTCTCTGGAGTGTTTACATATTGTTTCTAAACTCTTTTATTCTAAGTGACTGTGAAGCAGTCAGTCAATGGCCAGACAGGGTCTTGGAGACCAAGAGTCACATCACCTGGCTATGAAAAAGATGTCACATTTCCTGGCTATAAAAAAGCCATTTTAGTGCCCCATGTTCATATATGCACTGCCAGATCCGTTGCATAAAAAATACTAGTTCACAACCACCCATACATCAGCAGTAACTGTATGGAGGCCGCTACCATTGTTCTAAGGTCAGGTGACCACACAGAGGATCAGCACTCATTGATGGTTACTGATGCACCAGAACTGTGTCAGCAGCACCTCAGAAGGACATGCCAGGAGTGGAGCCAATTCCTCTATATCAGTGAGTCAAGGTTTTGTGTAATGCTGTGATAGCCATCAGCAACTGTGTCACATACGTACGGAACAGTACAATTCATTTTTATGTACAGCAGACCAGTCAATGGGGAGGTCCAAATTAAATGGCCTAGACAGAAGTATTTGTTTGCTGCTGAACTCCACTTGCAGTGATTGATAGTAACCCCACTGCGCAGCACTTTATTGATGTAGTACTGAGTCCTCACGCTCAATCTTCCCTGCAGGCTTATCCTTACATGACCCATGTTTCTTATATATAAACAGCTTTTTGTAAGGTGTGAATTTGACAACTGTGTCATTGATGTGTGACGCACAACACGTGAGTTGCTATTGGAGATTTGTCAAATTAACTAGTATTCATGGGACTGGTACTGGTGCATCATGAACTAGTGCTCATGTATTCTCAACAAGTATTATCAAAATTTTTTGCTTGTTTTTCAGACATCTTAGTGGTTTCTGTTCACTTGGAATTGATCTGTCCCTTTTTGCGTATTGTGGCTAGTGGCTATATTACATTACATTACATTACAGGCATTTAGCAGACGCTCTTATCCAGAGCGACTTAACCATATGGACATATCCATATTGACTGTATATGAATAGAACAACAATATGTTATATGCTCTTGCTGGTCTTATTCTTATGTACAGTGCAACATGCTTGTAAGAATATAACCTGTTCCAGAATATTTTATCAGGGCTTGAAGTTCTCTGGCACTGTGCCGGATTTTCACTGTAAAGCTGTTTTATATCAATGAAATAAATATATTATTGGCTTGTAATGCAATTTCAAGAATGCAGCAACAATGACTGCACGTGGATTTTTGTTTAGGGTGTCTTAATCAATTTTGTTTATCCGTACACCATGGCACATTTGGGTACTTGACAGTTCATGCCCCCTTTTGGGGGAAAACCAAACGGGAGTGCGCTGAGACACAACAATTTCTTATTTTTTATTTAAAAAAACAGTGAAATGTGTTTTATGATGTATAAAACTAATGTCTACTGATTATGTTACATCTCTACCCAGTGGCTGAGGTTCAATGTAAAATTTGATTTGGTCTGATGGTCATGCTCCACTCCCTCATCTCCCTAGCTAGTGACGTAACCATCAACAGGTTTCCTTGCCTCTGACATGTCAGTGTGGTACCGAGAGCCCAAAATAGTTATTTCTTAAACTATATATTTATTTGCTACATATTGCAATTTTGTGTAATATGTAGCATATAGAGTGTAAAACATCACACTTAGGTGTTAGCGCATGGGATATGAGATTTTCCATTATTGTCATTGAATTGCAGGCATTTTGCATTGTCAGGTAAATTGTACATTGCAGGCATTGTCAGCATTAAGATAATCAGTTGATAAGCAGTTAATAACTGTATTTCTGTGGTGTTTGATTCCTGAGACTAGGAATAGCTGGTCTGTTTTATTTGGACTTATATGCTAGTGATCATCTGTAAACATGTAATTTACCATTTGGCTTCTCAGAAGATCGTTAGCTACCTGCCTAGCAATTTCTCTAATGAGGGCAGTTTGAGCACAATAATTACACACTTGCCAAATCAGGACAGTGAGCTCTTGTGTTTCGGGCGGCAGTGTTATTGTTGAACTCTGTAGTTACAATTATCCATATTGTGTGTGAAGATTATGTTCCTGTTAGAAAGTGCTTTCCACAGATATAAGTGTGTGGAGATGCAGGATTCCGTAGCTTTCCTTCCTCATTCTCTCTCATAATAGCCTGTATCCTCAAGGACTTTTTCAGTATGTTGGCTGTGCAGTTCATAACACAGCAACTGTTTTTTTTTTACGTTTTCATTCTTTTTTGTCTCCTTCCTGATTAGTGTTGTTTTCAGCAGGGGGAAGTTAAATGTCTTCCCCCAAAATGGGGCATGGCATTCACAATGACACTTCAGTAACATATGAACACGATTATACAAATCAGCAGTCGTTCTGTTTACTCATTCAATCGTGTGGGAGCTGTTGTTAGTGTCATCATGACATCATTTTTAATAAGAGCTCTATCATTTTATGCAATTTAAAGTTAAACAAATTTCACTGTCCTTATTAAATGTAATGTTATTATTTATACAGATGGCATGTTCATTTATTTCATGTTAAGCAAGAAGGGAGCACTTTAAAGTTCTTCATTTTTTATAACCTTTATTCTCCATGGAGATGTTGCATTTCAGTTATTTATTTATTTTTTTAACTGCATTAGTTCCATAAAGGGTTCTAGGTCTTTATATTCATGTGAAATTCAATATTTTCAGGCTCAGACTTTTGTTTCTTGCTTTAACCCTATTTTTACAAGCAACATATTCATATAACTGGAGTGTTCTTTAAGTTAATGCACATATGTATTGAGAAATCTCAGATGTTTTATTAACTTAATTATGGACTTCAATCCCTGAACAAAGCTGTACATATTAATAACACAGCTAAGGACAACAGTTATAGTACTGTACTGTGAGACAGATTTGCTCACATTATGATCGTTTCCAGCCCACAAACCTCAGCACAATGCTGCACCTAAATCTCAGCTGTATCAGCCACCTGGCAGCAGAGTCCACTCAACTGAAACTTTAAAGTGACATATTTTCAAACTCAGTTGTTAGGAATTAAAGTTATATTTCTGGATTGCCAGTTTGTAAATGTATGACAAAAACACCAATGCTGCCAAGTGAACTTCTGATAGACATAAATTAACTGACTCACTAACTAATTAATTAACTAACAAAATTTTGTAAACACATTGATAAACCTCAGTGAAAAATGATTGCTTCAGTTTTTTTTGTTTTTTTTTGTGCACTCAATCCCGGCTTGCCAGTTCTTATTCACTGCGTATATATTTTGTCTCTGTATTTGATAGAGTGTCCAGAGTGTGGATTTGGGCATGTTCGAAGGCTTTAATATGGTTTAAGACTGTTATACTATTCTAAGTGTTCATTTCTTTTGTCTTCTTATTTCATGTAACCTTGTTTACTTTTTATGTGATGATCTGAGACATTGGACAGGCTGTGCAAGACTTTAAATGAAAATGCCTTTCATGAACTAATCTATTATGCTGAAAATAAAAGTGAAAAAGAGCAATGTGACATTAATGGGTTTTGCATTTCTGTGAATTTTTAATGTTTTGTCTGAGAAAAAAATTATTCATAGAAACAGTCCTTTGGTATTATACGCTGTTTGCATACACAGCATTGGAATGAGACCAATTTTGTCCTATGCATTTTTATCACTCGATTTGGTTAGATCCAATATGCTTACAAGTGGGTCTTACTGTAATACATTTTTTAGATATCATACATTTATAATGTATTGTATTTTAATATATACATTATGAAACTGCTTTAACGTATATATTGTTAGGGATTGAAGGGCATTTTATCAGTTAATTGCATACATACAATATGTAACTGACTCAAGTGTTTGTGATGGGACCTCTGTGTCATTGACTCCAGGTGCCATATGATGACCTACGCTATCTTTTCGGGGAGATCATGTATGGAGGTCACATCACAGATGACTGGGACAGAAGGTTGTGCAGGACTTACTTGGAGGAGTTCATCAAGCCAGAGATGATGGAAGGAGAACTCTGTCTGGCCCCTGGCTTCCCCTTGCCTGGAAATATGGACTACAACGGTTATCACCAGGTTACTAATCCTCCATCTCTCTTTACAACACACAGCATTCAGCACACCTAAAGTGATCCGTTCTTTGCAGTCATGACCTTTTTACCACAAATCTGAGCCTATGTGGGTTTCTGATACACGTCAAACATGTATGTTGTGGGATAGCTAGCTGGCCAGAAGTACCTGTTAATAAGGGCTATCAAAATGTAGGGGCATCTCTTGAGATACTGTATTATTGTTATATTTTAATAGGGAGAGCAGTGTTGTTTATGTTACATGGTAATGGGAGAGACATGCCAAAATAATTAGGGAAGTGGAAGAATGAAAAAGGTTTTAGAGATAAATCAGAGGTTGAATGAGATGTCTTCTTCATACTTCTATTAATTTATGTTTTAAACACCATTATTACCAAACCTGTCCCATATCAGAAGCACTGCGCTAGGGGCTACACAAATAGAACAATTTCATGCAATGGTTCCTGGTTTAGGATGTATTTTATGAGTAGTATGATACCGCATTTTTAGCTTTGATTTTGTACTTTAACAAGATGAAAAAATAAAAAAAATTTTATCCTTTATTTAAAAAATATATATATATATCAAAAGTATATATTTTTTTTGTCACAAATTAACTACCCTCTACCTTATGCAAATGTTAACATTGCGACAACATAATTATGAGACACTCTGACAGCAGCATCCTGAATTATTGCCACATTGTAATTGGTAGCCACACACAGTAAACCGATGAGAGGTACCAAGACCATCCAGATTTCTCCCTCCACATCTTAGGGGAATTTGTATGGAATTCATTCATTATCTGTGATGCAGGTGGCACTCATTAAGCATCTTTGCAATGCAGATGTAAACACGCTTTGGGGTGGGCCTTTCTTCAATCTTGGCCCACGTGTGGAGAGTGAGAATGCCCCTGCTGTTTACATGAGGGTTGTGAGGGTGAAACCTCTCCATCAACCACCTGCATGGGCAAATGTGTTTTATTCTGTGAAGAAGAAAAAAAAAGCCTTTTACTCTTCACTCATTGTGTTTGTTCCATCACTCTATAATGTATTGCCGTATAATGCTTTAGAATTTACTATAATATATATTGTCTTTACCTATGAAGTATTGTTATCTGAGTAGTGCAACACTGTATCTCCAACCAGAGAAGAACCAGCAAGCTAATCTTTACATGCTAAAGACAAGCTAGCTACCTAGTATGCCAAGCATCACGTTAAGCAGCTAACCATGGCTCAGAAGAAACTGAAGTCTCAATCAACAGTGCAAGAGGAGTCCGATCCTGAGCCCGGTGATACTTTGTCAGAGATTGCCTCATTTTATGCAACTGATTGAAAGAAGCAATAACAGAAGCAATTACAAAATAAATAGGAAAGTCACTTGAAAAGCTGAAAACATCTTATACTGAGCTACTGATTAAACACCCAAGGAGAGAAAAACAAAAAGTAAAAAAAAATCTGCAACCAGTGTCATCGGGTGACAGAGCTGGAAAATATGGACAAAAAACTTGGGGCTGATAATATATACCTGGCCAAAGTGGAGTTGCTCGAGACTCAATCCAGGCATCAGCACATAAGGATCTTGGGGTTCCCTGAGAAGGCAGAGGGTGCACAAGTCATGGTCTTTTCAGCTAACCTGTTGAAATAAATTCTGGGGAATGAGATCCTACCAGAGCTGCCTCAACTGCAAGCACTGGACCTTCTGTGCTGCCAAGTCTAGCCAGAAGGAGAGACCCAGGGCATTGCTGGTGATGTTTAGTGACTACACAGTCAAAGAGAAGGTGGTCCGGGCAGCCCACAGAAAAAAGTACATGATGGTCATCTAAAACTGTCCCCTGACTATAGCATACAGGTGGCAAAAGACTGGCCAGCTTTCTTTGATATAAAGATAACTATTTGACTAAAAATATTCTGACTGCTGTGTTCTGCGACGCTTAATATATATCAGATTTGTGTATAGCCCTAGCAGGCCGAGCAGGATCCGTACAGTGGGTTGAGCTCTGATAAGGTTTTCAAGCTCTGTCTGGTCTTTTCATACAAAATGAACAATTTCTGTAATTCCAGCTCCAAAATTACCGCAGATCGCCCGGATGTACATGTCTCTAACTGCACTTCCGCCAGAAAAAAAAAAAAAAACAAGACGTCAAGCTGCTAGTTAAAATCTGATTACTGGTTGCAAAAAACCAAGGCAAACACTTTCCATGTGCAACTAGAAGAGTGCACTCAGTAGAGTGCAGATCTCTGCCAGGCATTCCAAACGGAAGCAGCTGTTGATCACTTTCGGCCCCTAGCGACCGGTTAGGCCACTCAGGCTATTTCAATGGACAACAATGATGGAAATTAATTCAAATAAAATATTTGTTGTTGACCGATTTGCAAAATATTCGAGAATTCAGGTCCTTGGCCTGCTGTCAGCATGCACAACAAATATTAGGCTGATCGGCCCAATAGTATGCAAGATTAGCTGTGGACAGAGACACAAACACACACACATACACACGTGACCAAATGCATGATCCCCTCCAGGCTCTGCCTGGCAGAGACAATTGCATTACTGTGGGGTCCGTTCGAACTGGATTGTTTTCATATTGCAGTGTTTTCATATTTCCGACTTTGTACTGGATTAAAATCACACATCCTGTCTGTAATCACTGAAATCACATAACTTCCCTCTGTGAAACTAGTCCAGCTCGAATAGGGTTTATGTAAATTTTTGGTATGTGACATGCTTGATTGCTTCACATGTGATGTCAAATACAGACTCTATACATAAAAAATTGATTGTAAGATCCTTTTGCATGTGAAAGGCCGTAATGCCACAGGCCCATGGATAAATTGGATTTGTGACATATGGGACTGCTTTACATGGGTAGGGATTTTCTCCCATTGCATGTGGAATGGCTAAGTGCCATGATTATTCTCCCGCACCAAATACATAGAGCTATTCAGATGTTGGGATGGTGCTCTTTCCAAACGTGGAATTCTTCCTCAGTGTGTGGGATGGACATCACCTGTAGAGACCACCCTGAGGATTACTCAGAAGAGAGGGAGAAGGATGAATGAAATCAAAAGGCAGGACACTTTGAAATGATATGGATTTAGACTGAAAATAATGGGTTAAGACTATGAAAATAGAAGAAAGTGAAAAACAAGGAGTCACAATGCCTAGTTTGTGTTTTGAGTTGTTTGCACTTTGTGTTTTATGTGTATGCATTATATGTTTGTTTCAAATTGATTATTGTTTTAAAATAAAAAAGGAACATATTATCTTTTAAAAAGCCAACAGAGCAGTGCCTCTCTATATAGTATAGCTATGGCACAGGCACATGCTCCATTTCTCACCACTAACCCCTGGAGTCTGACAGGTAAGGCTGTTTAATTTGCCACTTACTAGTGTCCCTGGCCTTTATCGAAGTGAGAGGCCTTAAGTAGAGTTTGTTCATCTGTCTTTTGTAATTGGCTGTCCTGATTAACTGAGTGGCAGTGTGGTGTGCTGGACTTTCTCTTCTTCTTCCTTGTGTAAGGAGGAAGGTAGTGACTCAGCTTCTTAGCCTGCGTGCTGGTTAGATAATTTCTCTGCAGTGTGGGTCGCATGATGTGGGATGTGACCTTTTGGGATTGGCAGTGCCAGTGTGTTGTCTGTGTGCATGTGTTCACGCATGTGTGTGTGCAGGACATACAACATTTCACGAACAACCATTTGACCAAGATATTGCTGGCCTCTGCAACAAAGAAAACAAGAAAGGCTCTTCTTACTTAGCATTTTTCAAGGGCCAAAATTAAAAGGAAGCTTTGCCTGATCTAGTGCTGAAAAAAAGCTATGCCACCAGGAACACAATTTCTCAGTGCACTTATCTGTGCAGAGGCCGGGGTGGACTTTGAGAGACTGATGCTTTGTTTTGGTCTGATTTCCCTATTTAGTACATTGATGCCGCTCTCCCTGCTGAATCGCCCTACCTGTACGGGCTGCACCCCAATGCCGAGATTGGTTTCCTCACCCAGACTTCAGAGAAGCTGTTCCGTACAGTGCTGGAGATGCAGCCCAGGGACAGCAGTGCTGGAGAGGGCGGCGGTTCCACCAGGGAGGAGAAGGTAATTACTTCAGGGCAGTGTCACGCCCCAACTTCACATGAAATGTGTGCAAAGACCACGCAAGATAGTTGAATATGTCTGAGCTACTGAATGAGAAATAATAGAATGAAATTATTCAGAAATTTCTGCTTTGAAGTTTATTTTTGAGATATGCATGTTTGTTGTTCAGAAGTTGCAATAATGTTTGGAATTTTATTGCATTTTTTAAATATTCAAATAACTGCAAATGAAATGTTTTACCTATTTGCTACTTTTTCCAGCTGTGTCTGTGTTAATTGTTTATATTTGATTAAAGCACAATTAAGCAATAGAACCATGGCAGCATATAGGCTAGGCCCTTGAAATATTTTTTCTTTCCTGACCAGTATCCTCACTGTCATAACTTGTATGTATCCGTCAAGAGTTTTGCACCTATTGTGATTTGGCTTGTATCAGATTTCATCACATGCTGACGAATGGGCAGGTTTCTCAGCCACATTACAATCGGGGTGCCCACGCCACTCTGGGGCAGAATATTCAATATCCCAAAAGAAATCAGTATCAACTTGCGATTGCCAAAGCTGAAGTGGATGATAAAGGACACTTGTTTTACATCAAATATATTAGGTGCATCAACACTGAGTTAGCTAAGCAGTTTATTGCAAATATGTGCAGTATTCATTCAATTTAGCAAGTGTCTATAATGTATTGTGTTATGTTGGCTCCCATCTCATCGCATTGGTGCTCAGTTGAATTCTACAACCAGTTTTGAAGCAAATGGAGTAGGTGGCCAGCTAGTTATCCATGACAGAAAATATACTGTGCAACCATTTTGACCCAAGATTAAATATAATTTTAATACTAGGCTCCGTTGAGTGTCAGCAAACCTAGCATTCTAATGGTTGCTGTTATATTGATGGAGATTTCTAGCTGGCTTGCAAGATAATTGACAAGATAACTAATGATGTAAAAATAGAAGCTTACCATTTTAACAAGCTAGCCATGAAATCTAAAAAGTATAAGGTCTTGCTTGTTTATGTTCCTGTTGTCAAGAAACAGGTTGATCTTGATCACCAAGCTGCTGCTGTTGTTAGTTACTGGTAGCTATCTAGGGTTTGTTCCGTGCGTATGGCACTGCATTCATAGTGGTTGTGTGTAGGGTAATTGTTTTATGTATAGGTGGACTAACTTTAGCTAGATTGCAAGTAGAGGAGCTGAGGTGTGTTTGGAGGTGTGTCTAAGATACTTTGGAATACCTTGTTTGTAAACCAGGGGTATGCTGTCCATCTGTGTAACGTTAGCCCACAAATGTTAACTAGCCAATTGGCAAACTGGCAAACTCACCAGCTGAGGGTGAGCCAACATCCTGAAAAGACACATTTCCCTCAGTGAACACTTGGATGAAACCGGAAGAAAGGGTTTGTGGTGCTGGTGCCTTTTCTCTTCTGACCAAACAAAAAAGTGGACTACTTGGTTAACGATAGGCTTTAAGCATTAAGTTATCAACATATTATTTCCCACAGACAATTTACTGACACAATCATTGTCAGCTGCTCCACCTTTGTTTGTGTGTTAGCATAGGCAGGCTACCTATCTGGCCAAACGTTACCGTGAACAAAAGTTACACTATCAATTTCAAACAGATGGTTATATTTACTATAGCTTTGCAAATATGAAAGTAAAATGAAAGAACCAGAAACACAAGAAGGTGCACATAGTACTTTAAATGGTTTTGATCAATTGTGCTGCATTGTGATAGCCTACCAAGGTGATACACTTTTTGCCCCTGGGTTGCACGCAGATGCTCTTTTGTTTACAAACAAGAATCAGGTCTATATGTAACAGAAATGAAAGAAAAGCCCCTCAGCCATTTTAAAGCAGCTTTACCTGCATTGTGTTGAAAAAAAGTGACTTAATCTGCATTAGTATAACTCGGCATGGAGGCGCACTTGTGTCTCAGAAGATCAAAGTGAGTCTGTTGCTAACCAAAGTCTCCAGCTCAGTGCTGACATTTAAAAAATGAGATATGGGAACTGTGTCAGTGTTCCAGAATTCATTATGACAGATGACCTTTTGAGTTTAAGAATAGGGGTATTCATGATTTTACAACTGACAAAAGCATGGTGTTTATGAAATATGTCTGCTTTGCACTCACATGTTCATGTAACTTCTAAAGAAAAATAGATTAAATCTTGTATAATAGCCTTCAACCCAAAACCTCATAGATCTGTTGTCAGGAGCATTAAGCCCTCTGTGCTTGATTGGAACAACAGACTCACCAAACCATTCATCTTCCATGAAAAGTATAAGACATAGAATTTGATTTAATCATTCATCCCAAACATTTTGTGGGAGCCCAAAGGCTTTTGATGATGTTTTAGCCTTGAACTGTGACCATTTAAGCACTGAAATTTTGTTTAACAATGAATATTAATGAATGTGACTAATTTGTAAGAAAAGCAACATGGCTAAACATCGTTGATGCTATTTTTATTTCCCTCTTCAAAGATAAAAGTTTTCTTCATTATTTTCCTCAACATTATTTTTTTTCACCGAGTTACAGGATTATACTAATCATGTATCAGTGTGACAACTACAGTGAATTTTATAGTGGTTTATATGAAGTGGTTGACTTTAATGTGGATGTGAAGGTGTAAGCACTTTGAAGCATTGTGCAGTCTATAATGTAGATGGACATTAGCTACGTAAGTGCTTGCCCTCTCAAGTGACAACTCCATGATAGCCACATCTGATGAAATCTTCTTGAGAATGTCTTAGTGGTTTCTTGTCTGTACTTCAGCCAATTTTAGCTTTAGTTCTCCTGCCAGTTTCTGTGAGTGTAGTCATGTACAGAGGCGTCAATGTCATGGAAAACATTTTCTCCTTTGTTCAGGTTGAGTAGCTTTCTAAAATCTGAATTTGCGAAGATACGTTTTGAAAGGTACCTTAAAAGCTTGCTTATATTCCATTGTAGACATGTCATGGTATCACAATGAAATAACAAGAATGGACATAACCTATTTAAATTTGGTCTTTACACCACAAATCTAGCCATTTTTCATTTCAAAGTTTCTGTCCATAGGTTAGAGTTTGAGAGACTGAGCTGATCCCATTAATGTTTTGTTTAGGTGCTATGGAGTGCTGGGGCATGTATAAAAAAAAGAACAATGAATGAAAAGGGGCAATTCTGTTGAAGCAGCAATATTGGCCAGGTTGTAAGGCAGGATCTCATCACCTTCATGATATCAAACAGGACCAATGAATGATTTCATTGCCAACCCAATGTTTCATCAGTCAATGTGGTTTTAAAAAGTTGAATATCCTCTTATGGAGCTGGAATATACTGCAATATATTCAAAATAAATATATATTTAATCAAGATGTTGCAACACAATGTATGCATTGTATGTATGAATTATTGCATACTTGCAATAGATGTTACAGCACACACACACACACACACACACACACACACACACACATGTTGTACGTCGCTCTGGATAAGAGCGTCTGCCAAATGCCTGTATTGTATTCATCATGGTATTTTTAAAACATGTCTTCATATTAACCATATTTTGCAGTATATTCCTTTCTGTCGGGACCAATCTAGGGTGGGATTATGTCTTCTGTGTGATCATTTTCGTATTATTTATATATGAACATGCTATTGGCATTGAAAATGTGATTTTCATTAAATCTTGACCCAGAGCTATTGTCGGTTTCATGATATAGGTACATGACAGACTATATTCTGCACTGTGTTTCCAACCATGCTGTTTCTATTTCTTAAACCAGGAATTCCTGGCACAGCATTGTACAGAGACTAAAGTCTTTGGTATCGCATGTTTATGAAAACTAGACAAAAGCACAACAATGTATAACATATCCTTTGTTACGAGGAAGGAAATGAGTGTCAAAAGTTACAATAAAAATAAAGATATAAAATTTTAGGGGCAGTATTATGGCTTAGAGGAACTGTGATATTTGACTTTGATTCACAAAATAAAATCTGTTTACAGTCCTACTCCATCTTAACGCTGTGTCCACCAGGTAAAGACAGTTCTGGACGAGATCATGGAGAAACTACCAGAGGAGTTCAACATCCCAGAGCTCATGAGCAAAGTGGAGGAGCGGACACCCTACATTGTGGTTGCCTTCCAAGAGTGTGAGCGCATGAACATGCTGACCCAGGAGATAAAACGCTCTCTCAAAGAACTCAACCTGGGCTTGAAGGTCAGTTGTTCCTCAGCCCCTCTGCCTGACATGTGGACATGCAGGACACAGAGATGAGGTTTTTTTATCATTATCTTCTACGGTTATTTCAAGTGTTCTAATGAAATTGTTAAATTAAACCAAAACAAGCAGAAAAAATATATGCATCATACATTTTTCACCATTGGGCCCATAACTAATTCTATACATCAGCTGACCTATTTAAACATTTATGAAAAGCTTTTAAAAATCTAACTGAACACATCCATGATTTCAAAGACAAATAATTATGTTATCAGTTGTGCAAGACAAATGTATGGATGTATTATAGATATAGCTATATGACTTCTGTAATTTTATACTTTTTTGACAAATAGGGATATCTTAGTTTTATAGATATTTAGGGCCAGATTAGGGCCAGGAAATAGTTGCACCCCATAAAACATTCACTATATGGTGGTCCTGCTGCCGTCGATCAGTAAACATATTTTAAATCCCATCTCCTGTCCTGAGTGTTATGCATTTGCTCATGTCCACCCCGTGCAGCCCACAAGGCAAACTGATTTGACTGCCGATGGTGTGTGTATAGCCTGGCACCCTTCTCCAGGATCCTGTATGTGAGCTATTGGTTATATGAGCACAAATTACAGCCTGCTTTCAGGAGTTCTAAAAATTCTCACACAAAGAGTTGAGTTGCAATGAATGCATGCTTTAGTAAATTAGACTGAATGCTTAATTTACATAAAATCCCCACCCTGTTTTAGCACATTCACTCCAGGTATACATATGCATGAACACATTTAACTGTATCAAAACAAAAGTTGCAGAGTGACGTAATCCCAGCAAAATACATCCCAATAGCAATTTTGACCCATTGCGACTGTTTAATAAATCCGACATGGATATTGTAACCTTGTAGCAACCGCTTTTGCATTGGAAAAGTCACAATCTTTTAGTAAATCTGGCCTTAAAGTTCTCTCCTCTGTTGGACATGTAAGGATGTTTCTAATGCAAGAATTGATGCCTTAATTTTTAATTATTGCTTTAATGAATCAGCTATTCTTCACTATTCTGTGACAGGTTTTGCATTAATATTCATGCAACAAAAATTATTGTCATCAGTATCCTTCAGTCAATTTCCTTTGAGTATACATCATTTTTATTGCCTCCTCAGTATGTATGCCTTTTGTGCATATTAAATCATATTGAAGAGCTTGTGAGACATGTTTGTTAAGGGCTAATGCCTTTTTCATGATACTGTACAAAAGTAAAGAAAATTAAAGAAATTAAAGAAAACAGTGAACACTAAAAAACAACACAAGTAAGTTGAAAGCTTGGGTGTGGTTTGGTTTTCTCCAATTATAGCATATTATTTTAACCAGTGGTATTCAGCTTCCCCCTGTGTATGCTGGACTTCACTGGAACTGTAATGGCAATCTTAGAAATTTAACAAGTTTTATTAAACAATTTAATTTTTTAATTAGCTGCTTTTTGTGTTTGGATAGAATATTTACCCTCTAAACAACATAATGTCAGACAAAGATATGCATGCCATTAAAGTAAAAGTCACATGTTCACATTGTGCTATATTGCAAACAACTGCATAAAAAGAGGTAACAAAAATTTTAAACTGATCAAATTCAGGAATCAATATGCTCCGAATTAGGTTGTTGAACACATTCTTTCATACTTTTGCCGCTTAAACTTATTAGCTCAGTGCAGGTTTGGCTTGTTATCATTTGCTCTGAATTCAACATTATCAACCAAAATTGTTAGTTTTAGTGACCATGTGTCCTCACCTTCACCAATTAGGAGTCTACTGATTCACCTCAGTCTTTAACTTGATCAGTTAAATAACTTTGTAGCCTCTTTTCATGTAGATGTTCACAATACAGCACAATGAGCTCCATGTCACCAATATTCTTCACGCCATGCATAGCTATTTCTGACATAATGTGGTTTAATAGGGTGAATAATCCCTCTAAACATGAAAATAAGATAAATTAACAGCTTGTTAAAATTCTATTATTATCACTGTGGTTGGAACCCTTGTAAAACCAGCATATACAAGGGGTCCCCAGGACAGAGATTGAATTACACTGATTTTAACAACACCCTGACAAAGTGCATAGATGTGCATTACATTCTGAGTGGTGTTTTGTGATATTCTGAAGGAGAGGTCAGTGACCTGCTTCTAAGAAGGGGGGAGAATTTTGGCTTTGTTTAGTACAGGACAGTGTGACGCACTGAGGTATGAGTAATGGACGTGCCTGTGAGGATGAGTGTGATGAGACAGAGGTTCCTGCTTGTGCACTTTCTAACCTGTCAGAATGAGCTCTGTGTCTGAAAAAAATGGATTATTTAGTGAGTGGTTTTGTGGATGTTAGCTTCCTGAATAAATTAGCTTATTTTATTCGTTTTTGATAACAACGAAAATGTATTTTTTATTCAGCTTATTTGATAAGAGCTTTGTAATGACTTGATAAATAATTAGTTTTTTTACTGTTATCACATTATGGCCTGAAATATGTTTCTGGAGTAAATATTATTGGACATCGAAGTCAATACAACTGAAAATATGCCATCTATTCATTCATTCATTCATTCATTCATTCATTCATTTATATAGGGAGAGCTCACAATGACGAGTGAGATGGAAACTCTGCAGAACTCCATTTTCCTTGACCTAGTGCCTGAGTCCTGGACCAAGCGGGCCTACCCGTCGATCTCAGGGCTGGCGGCCTGGTTTATGGACCTGCTGAACCGCATCAAGGAGCTAGAGACGTGGACGTCGGACTTCAGCCTGCCCTCCGCAGTGTGGCTGGCGGGCTTCTTCAACCCCCAGTCCTTCCTGACCGCCATCATGCAATCCATGGCCAGGAGGAACGAGTGGCCGCTGGACAAGATGTCGCTGCAGTGCGATGTGACCAAGAAGAACCGCGAGGACTTCAGCAGCCCACCGAGAGAGGGCGCCTATGTGCATGGCCTGTTCATGGAGGGCGCTCGCTGGGACACTCAGGTACCCCTTTGCTATTAACATATTTTTTGCTGTTGGGGTCATCAATTCATCCTTATATCTGTAAATGCCCATGCAATGCTCCTCAGGAATGCTTCTCCAGAGTGTGCTTTAATTACGGAATGTGAGAGTATGTACTGGCAGAATTTAATTATCAGCACTGCTGCTTTTCATATATTAAAGAAAGGCCAATATGTGAATGGAGGCTTGCTTCTGGTCCTTAGGGGGGAAAATGTGCCTGAGTTTACCCAACTGTAAAAGTGACTATAAGCACACATCCATCTGGAATATCCGAGCACAGCTGTAAAAGTCAAAGATTTATGTTAACAGTCTCATTTATATGAATTAGTTTTTCTGAATGTTAAGGGGAAGTGACTTAGGAGAAAAACATAATATATTGCAGATAATAAATGTAATAAACATGACCAAACAGTTGCTTGGATGTCTTAGATTATAGTGATTTAGAAATAAAGTTCCAAGTAAAACATTATTGGTTACAGTACTACACTATCCAGTACTGTGCATCTGTTAATTTATAAGTAAAATGCTATTTTGTGTATTTTAATTGGAGGCCTATTAAAATTGACATTAATTTTTATTTGTCTATGAACACAAGTTTATTCCTGATATAAAGTGAACATACACATAATCTATACTTTAAACAATTTATTTAAACATTTTTCCTACTCAGTGGGAAAAGCAGTACTCTAGTGCATTGTCTGTGATGCATTCACATAACGAACAAAACTCATTTCATTTTGGAAGCAACCCCTGTTGCAAAATGTTGTAATTTGTTAAAATGAAAACTTGGTTTTGGAAGAGAAGGAAGGATAACAGTTACATTCATAGATTATCTTTTATTGGAAGATCACCACATATAACCATGTAGCAGTTTGGACGGTATGTGAACAGTAGTGAGATTTTACTGGTCCCTGGGTGTTGTATGTGCATGCAAAACTCAGAGCTGCACCATGAAGAGTTGACCTCAGCAGAACATTTACGTACATTATTGCCAGTCAGCAGCTGCAGGGGAGGCTGTGTGCTTAATGAAGGGATAAGTAGATCAGAGTAAATTGTCGAAGGCTGAATCCCAGCTGTGTCTTACTGAAGTGAGCCCATCGCAGTTCCAACAGTGCTGGCCTGTAACAGGGCTGGAGTGAGCTGTGTAGTCTCATGCCCCTTGCCACGCATGCAAATTAGCGCTGTGCCACTTCCTCCCAGTCCATGGCAGGCAAGGGCCATTCCATCAGACTTGCATGCAGTTAGCCTGAGATTGACATAATATAAGTTCTGAGATCGAGTTTACTGTCAGCCTGCTGTACTACATAGTTTTAAAAGAGCCATGAGAGTTTCAGACTACCAGTATATCAAACAGGGCAGAGGAAAGGAGGACTCCAGAGAACTCTGCTGCAGAAAGGCAAATGTAAAAGGCTTTTCTGTGCCTTAAGCCTTATCTGCGATAGTGGCTGCTTTTATTATTCATGTAATGCATGGATATTGAACAGGCTTGAAGTCGAGGGCCATTTGGCTGGGTGTAGGTGAGTTGAGCAATGATCATACTGAATGTTTGCCCACTCATCCATCTCTTATGCATGTTCTTTCCAAAGGCCAGTGAGGCTTAAAAGAGGCCGTTGTGTACTTATCAAACCACATTGATTGGGGTTCTCATGGCTGCATGATTTCTCTCTCAATTGTACATGGTAAATGGTCAAGTATTATTATTATTATTATAATTATTATTATTATTGTTATTATTATTATGGACTGCTATATTTATTTATTCATTCATTTACTTGGCAGATCATCTTACCCAGAGAGACTTACTAGGTCACTAGTGCAAGCCACATTAGCCAAAAGCCAAAAAGCATATTAGGAACAGCCCAATTAACAAGTACATAGTTATGGAACAGCTAGTTACGGAACACACAGTCAATGAGCATCAATCTTAAGTACATTTATGGAGCATTATAATTTTACATAGTACAGTACATAGTAACATATAGTGAAGTAGCCAGTGATTCATTTCAAACACAATAAAACACCATGTCACAATATACTATAATAATTTATGTTTATAATATTGCATATGTACAATGGCTACCTTAAGAACTAAATCACTATTGTGAAAATGTGTGTGAAAAAATATTGCAATTGATAAGATGTTACAGTAATTTATATATTGCTTCCGATGCTTTTGTTAAACCATCCCAAATCCTGTATTCTAGCCAGTCAAATTTCAGTATTTCTATTATGCATAGTGTACCTTTTACTATAAATGTTAACCTTTTATGGCAGCTATCATTTTTCATAATTATCACATGAGAAGTAATCAACCTATGTTCAATTTCAGTTTCAATTAATTCTTCATTATATTTTCAAATTTTACATAGCATTGTACAGTTATTCTTGAAAACTTTCCGACCATGCATTCGTTCCATGAAATCATATATTTGTCAGTTTTCCAAGGGTATGAATACATTTGTTGATAACGTTTGTGTTAGAGTACACAAGCCATGAATAACAAAGCAGTTCTGATCATTTTTTAAGCTTTTGAATATAGTTGAGGATCCCCTTAAACATAGCTTTTAGGTGTGTGTTGAGACAACACTATCTGTATCTGTTTTTTGCATGTGTATCTGTTCAAACGGAAAAAAAAACAAAATATATATATATTTATCTGCAGTGTTCTCATTTTCCATAATCTTATCTTCTGAATAGCTATAGAGCGAATTTAGTGCCCATATTTACACTTGTTTCACAACTCACATGTGTTTTATGCACACAGTTATATAATGTTTTCTACACATCACAAAACTACAAATCCTGTTTTACAGATCTCAAACTACAAATTAGAAACTGCAAAGCTCAAGCTGTGGACAGACAAAAATACTAATCATTTTGGCACTTTTTCTGGGTATGATTTGGAAAAAACCTCATGAGTATGCACCAATCAACACTAAAGTAGGGTCTTGGCGGGTAGATTCGTCACACACAAAAAGCGGCCCTGCGTAGAGTCAAAATTATGGTCGGGTTCAAGCCATGCCTCGGAGGAGACATGGCGACCTCCTTCCTACCACCGAATGACAGGGTTGTGAAGCGGAAAATTCTCACCATTGGGGAATTGAATAGTACTGCAGTACAACTGGCCACTAAACTGGGAGAAAAACAGGGAAAAATCTGAAATAAAAAAAAAATGTAAAAACGGGGGAGCCCATCCTCCTCTGGCCGGCTTGGTATGTGAGTTCATAATGAACAACAGGTCAGATCAGACAGTTAAGAATCGATTCTGAATCATTTGGATGCTAGGGTGGTGAGGGATGAAGGTCTGCGGGACTGGGAGTGCGGATGCAGGAGGGGGCGGTCCAGGGGCAGTATGCGGGCCGGAACAGAGGGGGGACCGGCTGATGAAGCGTCTCAGCACTGCAGCATGCTTAGGACTCAGGGCAGGTAACAGACAATTATGGAAGAGCAGTGGGAAGCAAGCAGGGGCACAGATAGGACATTTGGCAATAGGTGTCCTCGTAATCCTACAGTATGTCCCTGTCATGCATTGCCATTCGCTATCGGTATACTAAAAGATCATTTGCATAGCTGATTACTGCAAAAATTCTAAATTGTTACCAAATGAAACTGAGTATGCAATGTCTGTGAAATCACATTCCCAAAAAATTGTTGCTACTGTTATTTAGGCACTGGTACCATTTTATTAGTATTGTTTTAGAAGTATTGGCACCAGTGTTGTCAAAATCTAAATGATACCCATCTCAAATTAATTGTATAGAACAGAAACTCCAAGTAAGTAAACTCTGAATCATATGCATGCTTCAAATCATTTTTTAGCTATAAGCAATTCAAAGCCGTCTCAGTCACTAGCTAGCTAATCGTGTAAGCAGTAAGTTAATGATGTACAAGCTTATTGGTTAGTCCGCCTTTCATGGAAATCGAATCATAGCTAGCATGCAGAAAGTAGGTCATTGCTGAACCAACAACTACCCAGTAAAACATTTCCCTTACTGCAAGCGACTAATCAAAGATTAAGTTTGATCTATAGGTTATTCAACATGAATATATTTTTCATTAGATATTAACAAAATCTCTGATATTACTCAACTGTGCGTGCGCTATGCTTTCAGCTTGCATTCCAGCTTCCTGCTTCGTGCCAGCTTGCTGCTCTCACTCATTATGGTTATGAGCTACTCTTCCCCTGATTGGCTGTGGATACCTTAATGTTGATTGGTGCATGCATGTGTGGATTTTTCCCTTTTGTACAATAGTCCAAAATGATTTGTATTTTTGTTTGTCCTCAGCTTGAGCTTTGTAGTTTTAAAACTACAGATTTGTGGTTTTGCAATGCGTAAAACATGTGAATTGTGTTTTGCAGTTCACAAAACACACACAAGTTCCATAAATAGCTGCAAAATATCATTCAACTTATGGAAGAAAAAAATCTATTTACAGTGCATTGCCCATACATTTCAAAGTACAGTATTCGGCTTTAGAGACGGCCCAAGTAGCTACGCTGTAATCTTATACTCCACTAAGGCTAAACCTCAAAAAGAGGGATCATTGTGTCCACCCAAGAGACAGTGTGCATTCTCCAGATAGTACAGATCCAGAATGTTCCCTGCTCTGCCAAGAATGTCACCATCTGTTTTTTTTTTTGCCTTTTTTTTTTTTTACATTCAACAAAGAACAAAGATATGACCAAAAAAAAAAAACTTCACAGGCACATCCTGGGCAATGTATTACCATATCCCTATGGTGGTCAACCCCGTGTTTTGCCTATGCACTCTATATATTATAGACTGCAGCACAGTTGGAGAGTAGTCCAGAGGGAGAAGGTAAGTCCTAAGATGTTGGCACAACTGCCAATGCGATTCATATTTGATCATTCCTTGTATGCCTATCTGAATGAATATTGAATTGAGAACGTATTTTTATTCCATCAAGAAAGAAGATTTAAGACTTATATCTTGTACACGTCATTATAGTGGAGATTCCTGCACATGTAATTGTCACCTCTGTAATACAGCCTGGAAATGGCCCGTTATTCATGGAAGTATACGCAAGATTTCATTTTTAAGTTAGACAGAAAACATTCTCTTTTCCACTGAAATAACAGGTTCCCAAAGGACCCTGCACGATTTGCATTCACTAATGAAGGAGCCAACTGACCCACTTTCTGAAATAGGCTTCAGGTAAACAGGCACAACCTGTTAACTGATTTTGTAGGGGGAGTAGTAGAGAGCTGATATTAAAAGGAACACTGGATGATAAGCCTAAATACATATTGAACTTCAAGAATAAAAGAGGAGTAATCAGCATTCTTTCTATTAATGTGAACTCCTTGTCAGCTCTGCTCTGTGTCACTGTATTAATGCTCAACATCATCAAAAAATAGTCTATTAGTAGTATTATCATTATTATTATTATTATTATTATTATTATTAATAATAATAATAATAATAATAATAATAATAATAATAATAAATACAGCTATAAGTATAAAGGTAAAATGTTTATCAAGAAGTCTTTCATGCTTTTGAAGACTACAGAGTAGCCAAAAATTTTACTAGATCCTGTATTTCAGAATTTATTAAGCACCATTATAAATAGATCTGCAGTATTACAGTTTTACAGGGCTTTTGAAAGAAAGTCAATTAATCTGATTGGAATATATTTATATGGATATTTTATGGAAAGATTGCAAAGACCACTATGTAACAATTAAAACATGGAAAGGACACATTTGACTAATATATAGATGTGTATCTATCAGGACTGATAGCATTTTAAATGGAAGACAGTCTAACTTTTCATAAGCATTTTATTGTTAAAATTACTTAAATGTACTCAAAGAGCTTTATCGTAAACATTGAAAAATAAAATAAACTCTTGCCACTGTGGAAGATTCTCAGAAAGAATCTCAAGAGTGACTAGCACAAATTTGTGTGAACGTCAGTCAGTGGTCTGTAACTTCAACTGTCTGTTTTCTGTTAAGTGGGAGAAGATTCATTATTTGTATGAGCTGTCCTGTTTCACAGTTTTTATGTAGTATAGAAAGCAAGGGGATTTATTTTACAAACCCATTAACTTTCACCACTTTTGAAGGATACCAAATGCTTGCAACCTATTGTCTCAGACAGGATCTCTGAAATAATCTTTCTTGAAGCCACTATTTCCATGGCAACTGCCTGTCAAATTAAAACTACTTTAAATAAGGGTTTAATATTGTTGGACAAAATGCAATCAGAAACAATACATTATTTTATAAGGCTAATGAGAAAATATTGATTCTGTGTGGGGCAAATTAGATTTTAAAGATTTTTATCAGATTACATTTTATGTTACTTAATCTGTCGACTGAAGGCTTGAACATCTAATGAAAGCTTATGGACACCACAGGTTGGAATAGGATTTAATAGGGGAGATGTGAAGGACAGCTGTGTGAAAAATATCAGTATTGCCTTTTTGCTGTACTTGTGGATGAATATGAACTGAAACTCAGTACAATTACCCTTTTCTATCATTAAAACAATACAGTGAAGGGGTGACCAAAATATTGTGTGATTTTGTTCACAGCAGTATGCATTGTCCTCTATAGCTATGGTATAATGGCCTGGTTTCAATGAGTATTTGCCCAGTGTGTTGTGGTTTTTTATACCCAAACATATATACATATAAACATATTCACTTCAGCTATCACCAAAAACAGCAGTAACCAAATTTCTCAAGAGTCAAAAGGTTTTGAAATCAATCTTAAATTCATAACACCTTTTGGCCCCGCCCATAGAGAAAAAGACAGACATCTCCCCCCTACCCTCTTGGTTCTCAACACACCTCATCATGAACACACATCAGCATTTCTAACTTGGTAAGCAGGATTCTAGCTGGTTCTTGCTTATGTGCTGAGCTAGCCTAGGTAGACTTCCAAACTTCACCTATCACAAAAAAAACCTTATCTTCTTCCAAAAAAAAAAAAAGGCCACCAAATGATATAACATTATCAGTAATAATAGCTACCTTGTCATGTTAGTGGCTACATTAATTGAAGGCCCATTTGGCTGGCAAGCAGAAAGTCCTGTCCTGTAGAAACAATGTGAGCTCCATCTGTCTTCAACCCTACCTAGTCCCAAATCGTATTCTTGTTTTACAGCAAGCTCTATCCAACTCTCTATTTTTTTCTTTTTGGCATTAAATACTGCTGGCGATCCAGAAACCTGTCATTTGTCTGCCTTTTGTGAAGCCTAAAATTTACATCTATCTATGTGGACAGATATGGCAAATGTGAAATTTGTCGGGGTGCTGGAGCCTATCCCAGTGTGCATTGAGCGAGAGGCAGGAATACACTATGGACAGGTGGTTTGTTTGATTACAAATCTAAAATTATGGAATACAGAGCCAAATCAATAAAAAATGTCCCAACATTATGGAGCTCACTGTATATATGTCTTAATATTAATTTTTGAAACTTAAGGCATAAGAATCGGTGGCACATTTAAAATCAATATAAAAGTATTTTTGTCTCCCTTCTATATGATGAGCACGTATGAGCAGATTGTGTGCTAGGAATGGCAATCTTGTAAAAACTAAATATCACTATTAGAATTGTGTTTGAGGTTGTAAGGTTTGGATATCTAAGAACAGTAGATGATTTCAGTTATTTATCTTCAATTATCTTTGATCTCTAACATGATATATACAAGGACTGGAAAAGTGAAAAATATTGGTATTGGTAGCAGTGTCGGTATTCTGAAAATGTTAATGATTCCAGACTCTGCAATAATTAACGTGACAGTTAATATATCTTGTAGCTTCCCATTTTGATGGAGTGCGGTGTTTTTAATAAAGTGTCAACCAGTTTACCAATTTGCTTACTTTAAGTTGTAACTGTCTCCTTTTAAACTCAAACTGGCCAAATGACTCTGACAGTGAGTGGGGAGTACATTCTAATCTCTATAGTTCAAGTTCAAGGGAAAAAACTAAGCTCAGATTAAAGTGAGTAGGATCTGAGCATTTGATTGACATGCTGAAATTGCACACAACAAATTAAAAACAAACACTATAACAAGGGCATGTGGAGCCCAGTATGTTCTAGCAAATAAATTGGCAGCCTAATGACAAATTTAGAATTTTTTTCCTGGAGGAAAATAAGGAATGTTCTGTTTGCATTTTGTGTTGAGGCATCTACAATTTGATCGATATTTCGTCATACATGCAGCTTTTGTTTATCTATTGAATATGTTGCACATTCATCTGCTACTGAATGCTGTATTTAATGTTTACAGTTTGTCATTATTTGTTTTTTGCTACTTTAGTACCGTATCACCAACCTGCATTCAGATATGTGGATAATGAACAAAATAGGGCTTGAGAATGCCTATAGAGACCACCATAGGGGGATAATATTGAACTGTAATAGTGTCCCTGTGTGTATATTTCCGGTTAATTTGTGCAGTCACTTGTACACACTATCAGCACAGCCAAAAGGGAAATTATGTTTTCATATTGTCCTTCTGTCCTTATGTGGCTAAAACACATAATTTTATTCTAACGCACACAGTGGTTTTGCATTAAACTGCATGCAAATATTATCTTCCCAGTTTCTCAGAACTGCATCAGTTTTCAACTCAGAAGGTCATAGTGCTCTGTAGCAAGGTCTTTGTAGTCTAACTACCCTGGCCTTTAAAAATATATATTCTTGTGGATATAATGCCTAGATGCAAAAACACGGATTGGAGATAAGCATACCCTGTTGATAATGATGGATTTGTCATACTGAGAACATTATTTTTATGAACATTAATCACTTTATAAGATGCTCGGTGCAATTAAGTATCCTACAATGGTTCACATTTGTTCTTTGTAACATTTATAAAATTAAAATAGCATGCATCATGCAGAAATTCTATTCACATAGATATATATATATTTATGTAGTAGATGCAGTACACTGTTTGCACTTACAGTTTGCATTTGAATGGCAAACTGTTCTACAGACTGTTCAACTGTTCTAATGGTAGAACATGTTCTATCATTATAACAACATAATATAAACCACCATGTGCACACTGTTAATATTCAATCCTGTGACATTCTGGCAAAAAAAGTCTGCAGCTCTTCTCTCCATTGATCATTGGCCATATGGGTTACTGGAGAGCCATGTTTTCTGCTGCAATTTTCTCCTCAATATCTTTGGATTGATCAGGATATCTAAAAGCTACTCATTTTACGTTCATATACTTTATTTGCTCTTCCATAGTTGATAATAAAGCACAGATGACCATTCGTATTTTCTGGCCAATAGCCTTTGCTGTTTATAACTAGCAAACTGCAAAATATGGGCCACACTTGCTAAAGCAAGAGAGGGATAATTTTCAGCTATTTCTGAGAGTTTAAGCCAAATTCGTAACATCTCAGCTAACATAATTATGTCACTGTAATTAACTTTCCAATGGCCTTTTGATTCCTTGCAACATTTGTTGCAGATGCTGATATTGATGGGCTCACACATTTTTAAGACTGATAACCACATCAGAGATGGTGTGATGCTTCATGTTGTCATCCGTCTTAGTCTTTTTTATGCATAGCTAGCTAGATAGCTTGTGATCTATGTTGTGATCTATGATTATGATCGTGTTTACTTATCTGTAGTTCTGACAACAAAAAGCTACCTATAAGCAGCACATTTCACTGAACTGTCAACAGCAACACATTGTGCATGGAATGAAACCACACACAGTGGTAGTACCATTTCAAAAAGCAGTTCTGTGTTGGAAAGCATGTGCCTTGCCACTGTTGCCTAAATGACCATTCTTGTTTTACCTGTTCAGTACTTAGTCTTATAACATGTATTTCTGATGATGATTTATTTGTTGTTTTGCAGTTCATTCTGTATGCATTTTAATGTGCTTCATTTTCATTTCACTAACCCCTGTCAACCTCTGTCTGTAGGCTGGGATCATTGCGGAGTCCCGCTTGAAAGAATTAACACCTTCAGTGCCTGTCATCTTTATTAAAGCCATCCCTGTTGACAAGCAGGAGACTCGCAACGTGTACCAGTGCCCTGTTTACAAAACCAGGCAGCGAGGACCCACTTACGTGTGGACCTTCAACCTGAAGACCAAAGAGAACCCGTCCAAGTGGACCTTGGCAGGTGTTGCTCTGCTACTTCAGATATGAAATATGAACTAGACATGTATATTGATGCAAAGGTATGCACATATTACAATATGCAGTAGCTGCTAGATATGACACTTCTATACTTAAGAATGCACCTTATTCAATGACCTTTTATTATATGCTTTTATATCCTGCAGTTAAATTCATACAGATTAACTTGTTTTCATAAAATTTTGTTTCTGTTATATTAATAGCAAAATCATTGAGAATGTGGAGTGGTCTTTTTAATCTGAAGTGTTGAATCTGTTATTCCTTTCTTTGTTAATGAACATGTTCAAATTAAATTTTACATTTACAACTGAAAAGAGGGCTTATATTGTGTCTTTTTTTGTTAGATTGATTTTCTGCCTGTGTTGTCGATACTCACCGGATCTCTCTTCTTACCCTGTATCATTTGTTTCATTTCCCTGTACCAAATTGCTTCTTCTCAATGTTCTTTAAGGGGCCCTGGCAGACCTCTCATCTCTAGTTTTCACAAACACAGAAAAAAAACAGAAGAAAAAACAGGCTCTCTCACAGAGCTGCAGGCTTGCTCTTTGTGTCTCCCAAGAAAACATACATAGCACATAGTTAACCTCTGCTGTATCTCCTGAAAAAGGCTGCTGAATTCTGCATTTTGCTGTTTCAGTTATGAAACCTCAGCAGTATCCATCTCTGAAACATGAACAACGGTAATAGATCCCCTGAGTCCCGTTCATCCAGTTATTGAAGAAACCTAATAATGCGCACAGAAACATACACAAGAAGACCATTACATAAGGGGGAAATGTGGAAAATAGTAATAGATGCAATTTAACAGCAACACATTGATTACGTCCTAAGGTGGCTGTAAAAAGAGTGTTTTGTATTTTTTTTCTTGTGCTTTATGGTATACCATCTGCAAACACACACAAAAAAAAATTCTCAAGATTTTTGAAGCATGAACAGAATATTTTAAGGGACTGCTTTTTAGTAGATTTTTTTTCCCCATCATGTTTTCTAACAAGTATGATATTGTTTCTTCAGGATATTCAGTAAAAACAAGTAAGTTTGATGTTTAATGGAAATTCTATGCTTTGGGTAATCTACAGTGAATCATTGACTGAGATCATCCTCTGTGAGATCAGGTCTATATCCCTGGAAAATCAGGATTGGATGACTCAGTGGTAGTTCTAAATGATGTGTTTGTCACAGCAATGATGCTGTGACATATTGTATCAATGGATCATTTTCTATGCACTTGAGTATGCTATCTCTGAGCCCCCACCACACAGTCCAGTGTTCACATGAGACATCTTGACAGTAACATCCCTTTGTTGTTTTCTGGAAACTATTGATTCAGGGTCATGATATCCTCTCTAACATGGTTTAAGAGTCCCTATTGCTTTTAGTGTTTATTAACATCTTGATAATAATAAAACCAAAAATAGTATATTCTTCTTAGTACAACAGAGCACTGCCACACTGACCAAATTCCTTAATAGGCTTCAGGAAATTGAAAAGATGACATGAAGAAGCAGAGGTAACATTTACTCATAACGTGCTCAACAAAGTAGTCTGTTCAAAATGAAGAACATTGAACTCACACTCCAGAGAGCAAGCTGATGTAAAGTGGTGAAACACTGCTAATGGCTACAAACCTGAGATTCCATTCGACATATCCCTGGCTGCTATAAACCAAAGAAGTGGTGGGCCTTAGGAAAAGTGAACAGTTTAAACTAGTGTTTTTTGAAGCAACATATTTGAAAGTTTAACTGTAAGGAAATATAATTAATAGCACTATCAATCAGCCTTCAGTTATGTACTATATAAATAAAGAATGCAAAAGCAATCTGAATTGGTGTGATTGCCCGGTGTGCTGTCATACCAACTCATTATGAACTAAAAGAGTTCTTGCATGTGCTATGTTGATACTGAAAATGATTTGGACATGCCTCTTTTTGATCTGCCCCAGCACTTACCCACTGTTTGCCGAGCACATTTGCATTCTCATTGTAGGACACATACTGTTCATCCTATAAAGCCCCAATGTGACCTGTTCAACACAAGTGTGACATTTCTATCTGGGAGGCATAATAATAATGGACCTTAAATGTCTCCTTGGTTTCAGACTGGCCTCATTGACCCCACATCATTTCAGTTTTCTAATGTGGGTCGGGTTTCTTAAGGGTTAACCTTTTTTTGTATTTGAACTTTAGCCATCCAGATTCTAATGCCATCACAGGGGACAGCCATTATACACCCAACTGAGCTGACATTTGTTATCTTATTATCCAAACAGATGGTGATATGGTGGACTAAAAGCCTCTACCTCTTGTGAGACACGGTTGTGGTTTTCCTCCTCCATGAATACTGTTGCTTTATGTTTACAAATTAAAGCCTAAAAGGCCAGCACCACACTTGGCATTCATTTTTCAGTGGACGACTTGTATGCTACTGGCTACATGCAGAGGGAATAGAGCCATGGGCAGGAGAGAATTCACCCAAGGCTCATGCTCTGAATAGGAAAGAAAGAAGCATAATTTCTGTGTGGACCATTGGTTGCTAGGTTACATGTTGGTCGTGAGGAGCTGCCAGTGTGAAAGTGCTGGTGTTAATGCAGCCTATATACTGCAAGCATCTCTAATATACAAAAGAAAAAATGGCTGCCAGTTTATGTCATCTAGCAAGTCCGGCATAAACACTTTGAAGACATTGAAATGAAATGCATGTGCACATTGATCAGTTTGAAACCAGGAGCTGCAAATTACCTATGACTCCATGAGAAAGATTTATTTCTGCTCTTCCACTAGATTGTATAAAATACTCTGCCGGATCTGTGAGTACAATGAAATGGCATTTAAGCCCCAAAAGGGACAGAGAGAAGTGGGCCTGTACCATACACTGTCCAGATGTACATGTACATTTTGATGCTCATTGACTTGCATAGAATTTATTCTACATAAAAATAGTAAAGTTAAGTTTTGGTAGACTGAAATTTATCCTTGGTCCTTCAAGAGCTTGTGCCTCACAATGATGTCAGTTAATGCTATCACAAATACCAAACTATTAATCCATGCATTCATGTACAAACCCAGAATCAGATAACCACTTGGAATTACAAATGTTCTGTCCTTGAGTGACAGGAGAGAGAGGATTTGACAGGAGTGCCAATGCTGCTTCAGGATTCATTTTACTTCACTGAAATTGACAAATTCTGAAAACTGAAAATGGTGACATTATGTAACAGTAAACTTGTCTTTCAAATGTCGCAAGTGCTCGCAAGTTGCAACCATCTGATTTTATGTGTTTTTAAAGATTTGCATAATTAAATTAGCAATATTTCTGCCAGTGCCAAGGTTCAAGTGTCAAAACTGTGATGATTCACAGAACGGATTTGTTTTCTCCACAGAGCTATACTTTTAGATTAACTGAAACAAAGTTCCTTGTGTATGTGTTAACCTATATACCTGTTTTTCTCAAATGATAAACAAGGCTGTGATATTGTTGTGTATAAAAACAAAAATGAAAGAATCTGTGAATAGGATTAATTGCATCTGCAACATAACCTAAACACTGTCACTGTACTTTCCCACCATTTTGTTAATACTTCTGGCTTTTCCAGATATAACTTACTGTCTATGACTGATGCAAGGATAGTTTTGACATCAGGGTACACCTACAGTGCAATGCACAATTTAACACAGGCCATGACACTGTAGCAGAATCAGTGTAATTCTATGTTTTCTGTGAGAAGAATGTCTGTTATTTGCTTCAATTGTTTCTGGCTTTTTGTATTTCTGTAGGACATCTGTAGGACTATTTTCTGCTTTTAGTTGGTAAGTGTGACTGCTGTTGACTATATTATCAAAAAGAAAATCATTTCAACACCGCGGGAGAGCTTTTGATTACATGTAGGTTGCTGGAATCATTACAACTTTTAATCTCCTTCCATACATACCATTAATTGCCATGTCATATTCTCATCTAAATGCAGATGGGAAGGTATTAGTTTAAACTGGAAACTAAAACTATTTTCCATATTTTTATTCATTTTTTTCTGTGCAGGAATGCAAATGGAAGCCTTTGTTTTCATGTTGTGAGAAATGTGTTTGCACCCCTGCTCCTCAATGAATTTAAAGAAGGTCTGAAATTGCACTCCCTGACATTAAAGCAGTAGGTATTAATCTCCAAACGAAACATATTTCATTCTTATAATTTTTCCATTATTTGTAAGTAAATGTGTTAAATAAATCTAGTTCTCTGTATGCTGAAGGTAGTGTTTTGCCTGTGCATTCTATATATTCTATATATTTACACATCCTTCATAAATAAAATATGACAGTGTTAACAGTAGCTCTGCCCACTAGTATATATACCCACTTACCCATTTCCCACATGATGGCTGGATTTCAGTAAAGATAAGTGCACCCATTTTCAAAAAGGACAGCATACCAAGGAAACCTACACTGGCACAAGAAAACATATACTTTCAATTATCCATTAGTACCTAAATCCACTAGCACCAATTCATTAATGTATGTTATAAGCAGACTTTAAGGAAAGTATGTTGTAATTTATGATTAATTAAAAAACTATGGGGTCATTTTATATTATATGGGATATGCTACATCAATTATCAGTATCCATCCCATATTGCTATTGATAGTTCAGACAAAAAGTTCTGATCTTCATGATGGAATCTGAAGCAAAAACTAAAAAGAACTGAAGCAACAGTACAGATAAATGCAAAATTACATGATTGTGACAAAGGTTACATGAGTTCTGTCATTTTGATTCTCTACTCCAGCACACTGAGTGGTATCAAATACAATAATTTGAATACAGAAAAATAGAATTATTTGAAAATGAATAGTTTGAGAGAAATACACGGAATTTGATCAGGAAAATCCGACCCTCATTATCAAATCTAGTGCCAGTGAAAGTAAAAAGCAAAATTGGAAAACTTGCTCGACATTCATGGGTTTCCTGGGTTTCTCTGATATAGGTTTTCCGCTGCAGCAAGACAGAATTTTATTCCATTCCATTCCATTAAACGTTACTCTGTAGTTTAATGGAAATTAACCATTGAGACTATAGCCTGTAGTATGCATGTGCCCCATTGATATACTGATTGTGTTGGTCCTAAAGCCTCTTTCATTCTCTTTATTTGCATTTTGAGTGCAGAAAAAAACAAGGGGTAAATTTATGATGACAGTAGCACTTTATTAAGAAGGCCACCTGTGAAAAATGAGGAATTAGTGATGCAAGGGTTCCATCCACTGTATAATCCCAATCACGGCTCGCTTTGTCCATCAAACATCATTCTTGTTTCTAGTGCTGGTAAAATCTGTTCTACAAAAGGTTGCAAACTGTGAGACCATTTACACATGAATTGAAGGCAAGATCACTCAAATGTACAAAACTGAGTTATGCAGATTTGAAGGAAAAAACATTGCTGTGAAGATAGCTTTATTTGTTTTATTTTTTTTTTTAAATCCATAAATAATTATAAATGGGTAAGTGAAAAATTCTGTTGGATTCTAAGTTAATAATCTGATTATAGATGTTTACAGTACATATAGAATGTGCTTCATAAGTAAATAAGAACAACAATAAACTTACAGAGAAACAGTCAAATACTGCTTGTTTAGAAGCTTATTCAATGAGTAAACCATAGTTTGTGCACAGATACAAAGGTACTTCATCATCAATACTACCATAAACATTATATCCATGAATGGACCTAAACACAAAAATACCACTGCACCCATTTATGGAATTACTGTCCCCAAGAATAAAATGTTTCAGTAATATATTTTTTTCTGCCAGTGAGTATTTACTATAAAATGTATAATTATGTCATAATTGAAGGTGATCAACTATCACAAAGCATATGAGTTTAAAACTGCATGGAAATAAAGTGTTGACACAGCAGAGAAATGCAATGTGGTTAGCAGGTAAGACATACTGATCCCAAAAACATAAGACACAAAATATGTTCTATTGTTTCACATTAAAATTTATATTTCCATTAAAGATACTCAATAATGTAAATCAAATAGTGAGAGCAATTTAGAATTTAAAAACAATACGTTTCCATTTGTGAAAAGCATCTTATAGATTATTGTTGGCAAAAGTCTCAGGACATGCAATGTGAGATCTCCCACTGTGTGTACATCTTTCTATGGGTTTTTGAAAGCTCTGTGACACCATGTGCTCAACAATCCCATCACTGCAATATATGACAAAGGAATGTTCTAGCAGATAGGTAAGAAAGCACCCATACAAACAACAAACCCAAACGGTGGCTTAGGTTTGACAATATTGGTTTGCTGTATTTGAAATGCAATACATGATTGGAGGTTTGGCGTGTGATTACACGATTGTACTGTAGATCTAGTGGGTAAAGCGTGTAGTCAGTAAACCCTACAGTACAGTTTCTATCAAACAAAGCCATGCTAGCCACAATGCCTGTGGCAGGGACCAAAATGGCCTCATTGCACTTCTGAGTAGTAAACTGGAGGGCTGCGTTAAATGGCTTATGTTATATTTTCTCCTCTAAGAGAATTTAATAACAACTGATAATTTACACTTACTACAATTTTACACAAATGGCACTTTACTTTTAACAAGGATTGTGTTCTGAAACAATGATTTCACATAATGTAGATATGGGAAATGTTGACTATCACATTCGATCATGTACCAAGAATGCCAATCATTTCTACAATGATAAGATAAGCAGTAGAAGCTCAGAAACTGGGGAAAACCTATTTCTTACTTATATTATATTCTAAGAATTCTCTGAAAAGGAAAGTGGCAAGGATAATAAAGTACATACAATATAGTAATGTAATGTGTGGTTATTAATCGTGATATTTTATCAGAACAATTACATAAGCCCTTTTCTGGAAGATTTTTGAACTTAAGTACTTTCCTTTTTGAGTTGACTACAGTCCCTTCCAGTTTCTCTCAGCTTTAAAACTGAGTGATAAAAAAATATAAGGCAGTGTGTTATTTTACATTTCATGAGATGGCTTGCTAAAAAAAACATTGTACTGAAGTACTGAAATAAATCCTTTTTCAAAAACATGAGCAATGATGATTCAGTTGCTCTTACTGTATGTAATAGTCATGAGGGTAATGCCAGACAGGGGAAGGAATTCAATGGGAAATGATTTTCAACTGAATCTGTCTCCAAAATTAGCATGCACACCGCAAGTGCAACAGATAAATACTGTAAGTGTTACCCATTTCAAATAATTAAAGCATTGGCGTCGACCCTGATATTTAACATAACTTCTTTACCACTTAAATATTTCATACTAGGTCAGTACACTCTTTGGGCCTCCAAAATTGACTTTTTTTTAAAAATCCAGTGGGCAGGATTTATTACATACCTTCATCTCTCTGTTCTGCGTTAAGACATTCTCGATGAGTTCTTAAATATATTTCTTCAAAACCAAAAACAATATTGAAAACTGAATTAAATATAAATATAACTGTTTTCTAGACAGTTTTTCACATTTGATTTAATACTATATATTTTCTTTCAATAACTTCCCCTCCTCTTTAGGAACCTACAGTCTTTCCCAAAATCTGAGGTATCATCTGTGTTATCTATCTATTGCTGGTACTCCTCACATCATCCTCTAAGAAGATTATAAATAAAATTAGAATAAAAGGCCAGTCTCCATCAAAATTGAGAAAGATGCTGACGAGAAAATATTAAGTTCATCAATTGTTTGGGATTTATAATATAAGGCATTGCTTTAATTAAAACATCTTGACAAATAATTCACAGTTTTAATCTTTCCTTTGCTAGTATTATATTATAGTCTTCATTGATTGTTTCATTTTAGTCAAGACATCTGTAACAATTTACCCAATACACAATAATAATTATTCCAGTTTGACATATGCAAACAAATGTGTTTTATATACACAGATTTATTGATATGTAAAAAGAAAGAAATAAAGAAAGAAAGAAAGAAAGAAAGCAGCTTTTCCTGGCCAAGCACAAACATGGGATGTAAAAGAAAATTCCGTATTGGAAAAAATAATGAAGTATCATTTGACGCTACTGAAACTAGCTTAGGATGGTTACATATTTTGAGAATCACTGGGACACAGTCTAAAGCCGGATATCAACAGTGGTATATTGTCGGTCAACCACATTCATTCAACTTCTCAGTCTACAAACACATTTAAATACACACACATACTTTACTGTACTCATTTTTAAGTCATGTATTTGTTCATTGGGTTGCCTATTCTGAAATTGGGGCCAATATATGTGACTCCACAACATAAATAGTTTGATTAGTACAAAAGCCTACCAGTAGACTCTCCCATTTACTGCTGCTAGTATAGCCTATTTACAATCATCTACGCAAAGGAATTGCCATTGTTTTAACGATAAGCTGATACGTGCTAGCCATTACCAAAATGAAAAGGAAACGTAAAATTCATTTCTGAATTGATTGTGCTTTTTAACCCACAAAGCCACTTCATTACTGAAATGGAGCATTTTTGAGAGGCACCAATAGAAGTGCTAACACCAGTTTAGTTCAAGAATCTCTAAAGCTATAACTAGGACTGTAAGAACAAATAGTAGATATATATGTATATATTTATAAAGTTATTACAATTTTATTCCAGTTCCACATCCTTAAGCATGTCGTTCTTTCATACCGGAAACCACTGAGATATCGCTCCTTATGTGCCAACCTGCGAAGCCCTTAAAAGTCGCATAATATTTGATCTGCCTTTTAAATCCTTTATCCGTCAAATGGGAACCAAACACTGCATGAATTGGAAAGCAAGTGTTGAAAACAAATGCCAATTTAGTTGGTAAGTTAAAAAAAAATATCTTACCCTACTGTAGCCAATATGACTTTGCTGGGACTACTCTGATCTAGTTGCTCCTGTTGTTGTTGGTATTGTTGGTGCTGCTCTTTGCCATCTTTGCTGCTCTTGGACAACAATGAAAGCTCTGTGTGTCCTAATTAAACAGTTACCTCGGTCTTGCTCCCTGTGCGGTAGTGGTGGTGGTGTCCTGGGATGTAATGCAGCTGCTCCACAGTGTGGGTCCGTCGGGCTGCGAACGCCTGCCGCTTGGTGGCAGTTTGGTTCATAGTTAAAGTGTTGTGCGCATTGTTTGAGGCACTGGGATGAGAGTGCATTTTTGTCATCTTGTACCGGTCCATGATGGGCGTGGTGGGCATGAACACATCTGTGTGGGACAGGGCTCTGGACATGGCCTTGTCATGGAAGCTGGAGCGCTTCAGTGACATCATCTTGTCGGGAGAGAGGAGCGGATCCTGGGAGTGGAGACGGTCCTGTGAGTAGAGGCGGTCCTGGGAGACGAGGCGGTCCTGGGAGTGGAGGCGGTCCTGGGAGAGGAGACGCTCAGCTGACAGCAGCTGCTCATCGGACAGGATGCGCCCTCCGTAAGCAGACATGTCATAGGAGGACACGCCATAGTCGTGCACAGTGCCCCCCTCTGGGGAAAGCACCTGGTCCTGGGACATGGCCCTCTGCACGCGTCGGGGACGCTGCCGCTGCGCTGTGCCCTGCTGCTCCTGGGTCATCTTGATCACATGCAGGGGGAGTGTGCCACGAGCGGCCAGGTCAGGCAGGTGCCGTTTCCGTGTGTAGTACTCATCTACATCCTTATCGGCTGGGGAAAAAGGAAGAGAGGGTTCAGAAACACAATGTGGAAATGTACAGACAAGAGGCCTACTGTCCTTGCAACCTAATTCCCACTGTAATGTGAAATGGCCAAAAGAAACAGGAGATAACAAGCATCAGTTATACAATATATGTTTCGATATAACATTGGCCTCAATAATGTAAACAGGCTATCACATGACTCCAAAACTGAAAATAAATCACAGGGCCAAATTCAAATCAAGGTTTCAGATAATATGGTTTCTGTACTGTACTGTTCAGCTTATGATTTCATGCTGTTAGCGCTACAGAGACAGTCCCATAATGCTGAACATGCTGAACACAGAGAGTTTGGGAGTGTGAAGAGACAGTAAACAGTTACTCTTTTGCTCAGCTGAGAGTGCCAGTGTGATAGCACATGCCAGTCCGCAATTTGATTCAATCACAGGCGCAATTTCAGCTGTGTGACACAAGGGGCACCAACACATTTGTAATGCAACAATAATGTAATTACACACCTGCACGAGCTGCATTTCAGCTCCTTCAGTGAAAGCAAGCAGTCCTGACAAGTATGTCATGCCACTAAATGGCCGTGGCCAACTGTCATCTTCAAATTGAAATATTTAGTACTGACAGGTTGCAGCTACAAACAAGAGTTGAGAGTTCCAATATAATTTTGGGAAAAAATTGTCAAAGTACACTGTTGAATTTTCATATCAGTGATTTTCAATGTTTTACTGAGTGACAAGACAGCTAGTAGAGAGCATTTTATAGGGCTGTGCCTGAGGTCTTTTTTGCTTTTCAGACATCAGGCCATCAATCACTTTGTTCAACCAGAATTAATTTTTCAGGAATTCATGGTTAGTGTTTTATTAATTAAAAAGCCTCCTAAATAGGTTCAGAGCTCCATAGCAAACCCAGCGGATTGAATTCAAGCTTTTTTCCTTGGCCTCAGAATTGAGGGTTAGGGATTTTCTTTACAAACACTGTTTGGCTTGTTCATGAATCAGCAGATCATTCTGAAAATGCTTTTTGTTTTTCCAAGAAAGATGTAACACTGTATCTACTTGAAAATCAATCACTGGTGAAATCCGATTTGATGAGTAAACCGTTTCAATTTGCATATTACCCCACATGTACACTAAGTGTGCACTAAGTGTGTATGACTTTCCGTTTGTTACAGTTTGTTTCTTCCACTCATGCAACAGGCTGTTTCAGGTTCCCCTTTGTTGTCAGTTACTGTTTTCTATTAGAATGTGACTGGAAATTTTCCCTGTAATGCTAGAATTGCTTTTCCATGTGTACTTTTTGTCTGGAAAACTGGAATCACATTTACATTTACACTTTTTGTGGTCAATGATAATTTTTTTCTGTTTTTTTGGGGGGGATTATTTGCAAGAAACAAGCTGTGGTTTGGTAATTTTGCAATCATTATTTTGTGACTGTAACCTGTCCGTGTCTGTAACATCCGTTTGTTAAGGTAGTACCTTAATCTTTAGATTAGGCATTGAATATGTTTTCTTGTAACTCTTGTAAAATTTATTTTAATCTGGTTGTGAGTTGTAGATTTTGATATCTTGAATAATTACCAAATGAAATCAATTAAACATATTTTATATACTGGATAAGCAACTGGTTTCAACTGTTGACACACTAGTGTTTGTCACAACCAATTGCTCCTCTGGGGACAAATAAAGTTCTACTTGACTTGACTTCAACTGTTGACACACTAGTGTTTGGTATTCAGATTATCGGAAACTAAACGAGGTTGTTAGCTGTTAAAATCGCTGGATTCAAAACATAGACATACTCAATCCTCACGGTCCTGACAAACTGTACTATTTGGCTGCTTTGCCCTTAAATGCAACAAGTCTACAACCCATTGTTGTCCCCAGACATTTGGTATCTTTGGGAATGCTTTTCCAGGTCTTCACTGCAACCGCTTTCAGTTGATGGTTGTTTCAGGGGTTCCTACCTTCAGCCTCCTCTTCAGCAAGTGAAATAAATGTTCGATTGGATTTAAATCAGGTGACGGACTTGGCCAGTCCAAAACTTTCAATTTTTTTTCTTTGGTTGTGTAGACAGGCCGATCGATGAGGTTGTAGAAATTTCTTTGTACATAGCCAGACAAAATCTGTCAATACTATTCTGAATGCATCCTACTGCTGCCATCCTCCATTACATTACAAATTAGGATGAGTGATCCCGTTCCAGAAGCCATACATGCCCAAGTCATGACACAACCTCCTTCATATTTCACAGATGAGGGACGGGTGCTTTGGATCATAGACTATTCCATTCTTTCGCCAATCTTTCAGCTTTCCATTGCTTTGGTAAAGGTTTATTTTGGTATTTTCTGTCCTTTGTTCCAGAACTATTTTTTGGTTAATTTTAATCTGACTTTTGACTACAGTTTTTCTTCCTTAGCCGACCTGCGCAATGTTTATTTCAAGATTTTCCAAACTGCTGTAATTGATACCCAGTTTCTGTGCTGTCCCTCTGAAACTGTGTGTAGATGGCAACCAGGAGAGCCAGTAACACCTTTATCAGTAGGTTGAAAAGGTAGTTTCATGGAAGAAGGGCCACATGTGTCCCTTTTAAGTCAGATGGCACAGTAGCAGACCAAGCCAAGCCAAACAAATGTTCAGGCTGTTTCCATCCGGTAGGGAAATACAAGCAAGTGCACAAGGTGGAAAACAGCCTTGAGGAGGACACAGTTGTTGGCAGGAACTGCAGATTTAAAGTATAAGACCTTCACTTCAAAGTGTTGCCAAAATAGTTTAATTGACGATGAAAGTGTGATGTTGATTTTAATACCATGTATCACTTCTAGTGATGGAGGCCTGCAGAGACAAAGTGGCATAGGCCAGCAGTGTTAGTGACAACAAATATTCTGTTTTGATATTCTGGGATATTCTGTTTCGATATCTTGTTGGTGTGTTTTTTTTAAATAGTGAGAATTAAAAATAAATGTTTTTATTTTACTGTTTAAAACCTATGATGAAATAATAATGATAGTATTTTGTTTATTGTGTATTTTCACTTTTTTAGCCACATTGTATGTACGCCTGAAACTTAAACCCTTTGCAGACAGGTGTTTTCAAGTAAACAATACTATAGGATTATTTTATGGCCTTTGGTTATAAATGTTTCCTCTTCATTCATGAGAAATCACATTTTCCCAATCAGTTTGGTATGTCAATACTAAAAACTACAATATCCACGAGCCTCATTGACCACAGGCAATCTGGGTACTTGATAGTTCATTCCCACTTTCGGGGGAAAACAAAGGGGAATATGTCTATTAACCCAATGAGAGTGTGCTCAGACACACATAAAATGAATAAAATACAATCTCTGTTTTAACTAAAAAAGAAAACAACCAAAATATCTTTTGAAATATATAAAAGCAAGTGAAATAAACATGAACAGGTTTCATTGCCAACTATTAGTAGAGAGGAAATCTATAGGATGCTACGTCTCTACTTGTGACCTCCACACACTAGCCTATATATGCGGAAAGTAGTTTCTGACAGGAAAATAATCTTCACAATATGGAAAATTAGAACTACAGTGTTCAACAATAACAGTGGCCTGACACTCAAGAGCTCACAATCCCACATGGGCCATTGACTGGTTATTGCGCTTAATCTGCCCTCATTAAATGTAGCTAGAGAGATAGCTAGGCAGACAGCTAACTGATGATTCTGTGTCATAAAGTTAAAAGTGAAATTTCCAATGTCGAACAGAAAAATAAATACTTCCTGAACCAGCAGTTCTGCCCTTCTGCAACAAATGAAAATGTAGGGGAGCAATAGGTCTAAGAATTTCATTGGTCAAACCCACAACTTATTCTCATTTGTTTATGATATTTAGCAGTGTTTTTGCACACAGAAATCCATAGAGCGTACATAAGAACTGGATAGGGTAGGAAGAGCCAGACAGGGAAGCCTAGGAAGTAATGGGAAACAGCTTCAACTGTGCTTGGTTGAGGGCAAAAAAGCTTGCTGCCCATTGAATTCAATGTAGAAAATCCTAGTGAATTAACTACCAAAGAAAACCACACTGGTGCATTTTTTGTGATCATAAATTCCATTATGTGCAGCTGTTTGTGAAACAATGTATGCTTTGGTCCAGAAGTCTAGGGAAAATATGTATTAAAATGTGAATATTTTATTATATTTTACATATATTTGCAATCTACTTTTCATATGAAACGTAACGGTAGTTAATTGAGTTTCAAAATACCATCAAGGACATTTTATTTTGCCTTCTATACCGCATTCACTTTTATGAGAATTGCAATACTTTGCCTTCAACATGTGCAGTGTAGGCTTGCTTCCGGGACTTATAGTATTAAAAAAATCTGAGAGCAAAGAGAGGGAAGTTTGAGTGAGAATACAGAGATTTTTGCAGAGCATGGGATGAATTTGAACGCACTCTAATACTCTCCAAGTGAGAGAACAGCAAATTTGTGCAAGAGCAGAGCATGTTTGAGGGCACACGTACAATTTTGTGTGAGAGCAGGGTAAATTTGAGGGCACACATATATTTTGCATGAGAGAAAAGGAAACCTGCGTGATATCTCTGCTCTTTTATGTGTGAGCAATCAATGCAAAAGGAAACATCTGAGCAACAGTTAACAGTCATCCATTAACTTAATTTTGCACAGCTGATAATTGCATGACTCAACAGGAAAAGTGCTGTTTCTGTAAAATGGTAAAACAGCATGTAAATACCATGAAATAAAATCTGATTGTCTGTACTTTTGTCTCATATTCATATTTCAAATTCAAATGCCTTAAGTATATAGCAAAAACAACAAATTTCAATCTGGATTTGAAATAAAAAAATGAATATTATAAATGCAGCTTTAATTTCAGGATATTTTCATCCAAATCGGGTGATCCGTGTAGGATTTATAGCCCTTTTAGTCCCAAGATCTAAACCTGAAATTATATATTCACTGTTGATGCTTCAGAATAAAATTGAAACGGAAAAGAATGAAGTCTCACCTTCATGCCAATTTTCGCTACCCATTTTCTTTTATTTTGCTTAATTAACTACTATACCTCAATAATCAATGCCCATTGGCAGGCAATTACATTTCCTTTTCTGTGGCAGCTAGCATATAGACTTCTTAATCAAATCAACTTAATAATAAAATGTAAACTTTCAACTTCAATATGTAAATTGCCCTATTAAATTAGATGTGCTTTGAGCTTGGAGCATACTAAATCCCAGGAAAAAAATCTAAAAGAGAAAAACTAAAATATGTGCAATTTTATGAGCATATGTACAGATTTGTTGCATTTTAGGTGTACGACACACCTAAGTGAAGGACATTGGGAGCAAAGACTCCATTTATTCCTGTGTTCAAATAATGTGTGGGAGGACAAATGCTGCACACATTTTTTGATGTGAGGAAACTGATGTGCTGATAAAGACTGAGAAAGAGAATTGGTACTGATGGGTCTTGATCATTAACTTAATTCATTTCTTCATGGTCAATTAAGCAAAATTAATAAAAGCCAGGTTAAAAGCAACATTGCAGTCTCATCTATTTCCAGCACATGGGCTGCTGGACATAAAGAATAACTAAATGACAATACAGTATATTGTAAAATGTCACTATGCTGGATGGTTTACTAGGGATGGTGATGAATACAAATGCCATATTTGGCAACACTCTAATGTTTTCTCCTCCTGAATTTGCCCAATATTATTCAGATTCTTTTTTTTCCTATGCCTTTGATACAATTTGCTCAGAAGTCAGAAACAAGTTTCTCAATTAGACACATGCATACACACCTGCAAAGAGACAACGAGTGAGAGTTTCCCTTAACACTATATAGGCCATAGCAATGGCGTCATGCTTTGGGGACTTTACAGTTAGGATTACTCCAACAAATCTACCCAAAATCTTCTCATCAGTATAGAGGGCTAACATTTCCTAAAACCTAGCCAAATTCTCTCCAAAAAGAAATAAAATGCATTTTGTTATTATAAAGCACATAATTTTTAAAAATGTTAGTTTAAGATGAAAGTTTGTTATCACACTGAAAAAAATTTGCAATACAATGTGGAATACTGTGGTTTTTGGTTTCTTTTGTTGCATGGGGATGGGATGACATTTTACAAATGTTACTATGTTTATGACTCCAAGGGACATTTTACATTCCTCTAACACATATCAGCACACAGTAACTCGGAATGAGCATTTTCCATGCCCTAAGTGAGAAGTGCAGCCCATGGAAATACTAATACCCCGCATTATGTACAGTAAGATTACAATAAAACAATATACCACAAAAAAAATATATATATTGCCGATGTTCTAGCTTCATGCTAAACCGGTTCATAAAACATAACACATGATTGAGCCACCTATAAATACTTACACTATAGAATATGACACCCCATATTAGAGAATAGCACAAACCTCTTGAAAGACACTCAATTTCATTGTGAGTGGTATGAATTGTAACAAAGCAGGCCACTATGATCCACTGTGCTAACACTGCCCAAGATACGCTAACAATGCCCATATACTAACAGGTACTAGCCAAATATGCTAATCATTATTAGCAAAGGCTAACAGTTGTCTCTTATGACCTATGTGAATATACCAACATAAAAAATATGCCGATCTGTTATGAGCATGTCTTTTAAATTTCACTGATTTGGTTCTGTTACTGGGCTTTTCTCTAGTGAAGTCTATGTGAACAGAGAGACATGTGAGTGAATTTATTTATTTATTGTAACTACAATATTCTTTTAAACTGTGATGGCTATCACTGTAGTGCTGCTCAGGGCTGTTTTGTATTTGTGTGGTTTAAGGAACAGTATTCATAAAAAGCTGCCGGGGAATGTATGATAATTGACAGCACTTCCCCATGGTGCGAGGCTTGCGGGAGTGAGTGTGCCACTTCCTGAAATTTTAAATTGTGTGTCCCAGCTTGCATAGATTTGTAGTGCTGTTATTCTGTTTCTCTGTGGTACTGTGACTGAGTGCATTTGCTGGGTGACTCGTCTTATGGCAGAGTTGTTGGGAGGGGGGTGGAAGCAGTAATGCAAATTTGTTTGGTTTTATTTTTATTTATTTTATATGAAATGTACTAAAGGGTATATTTATTTATACAGGCTCGGTTGCCAATTCCCTGTACTTTTGGCGATTCAGATTTGTCATTCGGTGGAGTGAGTCACTTGCTGTGAAATAATACCACTGTTATCACATTAATATTTTTCTGTGTAGTGCTGGTGGAGGTGTTGGTACTGTGTCTAATTATTTGAATAGCCTAATTGTGTATAGGGATTGCTCCTATTGCCTGTTTTAAACTTTCTGGTCTACTCTTGTCACTGAGGTCCCATACCAGAGTGTTTTGTGCTTGTGTTGGGGGGGACGGGTGAACCCAAACCATGCCCCCACAGCATAACAATTCCACTGGACCCCCCTCACTGTAGGGGTTAAGCATTCAGGCCAGTACCGTTCTCTTGGTGTATGCCACAGATGCACTCACCCACTTGTTGAGAATATGATGAAGAATAACTCATCTGAATACATCATTTTTTTCCCAGATCTCTTTACTCCTGTGCCTATGGTTTCCATTGAACTCTCAAATGTGCCTTCGTCTTTGTAATGAGGAGTTTATGCACTGCAACCCTACTATAATATCCCTTCCTATGTAGTTGTCAACTGACTGTTATTGCTGACATAGTCTGATCACGTCCTGCATTTTTAGTCACCGGAGGAAAAGTTGCTCTTCTGTTTCTTCTTATGAATCGCACTAATGCACGATCATCACAGTCATTGAGTGCCCTTTTTACCACAATTTCCAACTCTATTTCCTGATGTAAATGCCAATGTCACTTTAGTCACAGGTCCTATTGAAACACTAGCCAGTTGAGCTGTCTTTGTGACTGAAGCACCTGCCATCTGAGCCCCAATAATGAACCCTCTTTCAAAGTCAATTAGATATTTTCCTCTTGCCATCTTGATTCAAAACCGAGGTCAACTGGGCCTGCTGAGCATTTTTATACATGCCACAGCGTCATAGGATGTTAACTGTTTTTCCTTTGTCACTAGAGTCTGTATATAGCTTATATGGTTTTACTTTAATCAATATCTGTATTCCATTTTGTTCCCAACTGACATTCACATACATGTTATTTTTTAATAGAACCAACAATTTAGATCTGAGAGACAGAAGGGAAGAGTGGGAATACTAATAAATATTTAAAAAGAATAATGGATCCACTCTAATTAAATCTCTAATCTAGAGATTGAAATGTTTATCTCTTGAGCTTTTTTGAGAAGGGTAATAAAGTCATTTGGAAACATCTCTGAACGAAGTCTAAGCTGCTTTCCCCCACCAGCACAATCCAACCAGATCCATCAAAGGAGCCAAAACATAACTGGAGTTAGAGACAAAGCAGCTAAGCCTCTTGGCTATTTGCTCCAGCAAATGGTTCCCTTTAGAAACAAATCTGGGCTGCTCTGATGGCAATGCCTAAGGAGACTTTACAACGATCTGGCTGCCAGAAATAGTTCCATCTCTTTGGGTCAATGTGTGCTGGCTGGTCAGTGCAGACTGTGGCAGGGGCGAGTGGCGTTATGAGATCCTGATCCTTCATTTACAGTCCATGGCCAGCCACCTGCTTTATACCTGCGTAAGGCCCTCAGTGGGGACTGTGCTTGGTTTGTTTCTCCACACTGAAAGCCTTTGAGTTAGAACTGCATTACACAGCAGAATCCTACATAAACCACATTAATTCACAAGGCCAGGCATGCTTGATTTTACACCAGGCATGTAATAAAATGGCGGCTGCACAAATATATAATCTCTCATCCGCATGCTGCTCCTCCTTGAGGTAAAATGAAATCCTTTCTGAAATGAGACACTGTTGCAGAATACTAATGAATGGTGTTCTATACAATGATCAACCTGGATAAAGATCATGATGTTGACATTGTAGTGCAAAAAAAAAAAAAAACTACCCACTGCCCACTACAATTCCACTACATGTAGAATGCTGTTTTGAGGGTTCTTCTGTATCTCATTTTTAGGGACACGGTTTGATTGTGATCAAAATGTTTTTTGGTTTTTTTCCCCATACTGCCATCAATTTAGAATAGCAAAATAAATGATTTGTTTTTATTATTATGTATTATTTAAATGTTATTGAACTGAGCCTGATGAAACCACATAACAAACGTCTGTCTGAACTGAATTGATAATCAGGCATGTTCACAACAGAACATTCCCAAGCCAGACTCATCATCAAAGTCTCCCAAAGTCTTGATGTTTCTGAAAACGTTCTAGTAAATGCATCACTGCTGAAAAATTAAAGCTGCTGACATATACAGTGAATTTGCAAAGTTATCATATCAGTCCATTGTGAGATTAAGGTTAGATCCATTGATACGTCAGGCATGGCTTTCATTGATACAACATGTATTGCTTTTTAGCAGCACTGTGTGCATTTGAGTGCGTGTGTGTATGTGTCACTCTTACAAATATACACTGTAGAACATTTAAGAATGAACTGTCGCTCCTTAGACTTAAAATATTTAAATGCTTCTTAATTTTTTTTAGAGCACACCTTGACAACAGAGAAAGTACTGTAAATATTTGAACATTCCAGAAGTGAGCAACCTTTGCATAATTAGCGTTCACAATCACAAAGAAAAGCTCTTCAAGACAATACTGCACCCAACACATACATATAGCATGATCATGCATACACGTTCCATATTTGATGTTAAATCTGATGGTGCATGAGACATGGAAAAAAGAAAACAATAAGGCAGATCTGCCACTTAATAAATGCTGGAATGCTCAACTGGTGCTATGTGTTTAAAGATGTCCTTGAGACATTAACTATTATTAGCCACAACTAAAGCCAAATTGAATGTCGCTTAATAATTAATATAAAGCCAATTAATACATTTTCTTTTGATTGGAGAGTCAACTGAAGTATTAGGGAAAAAAGCATCACATGTAACCTTTTGACTCTACTGCTATACCCACAGATGATATAATGCTTGAATCCCAACTATTAAGCATACAGAATATGGCATGGTCAATGTAATGAAGTTTCACCTACTTAGTCTCTTGAGAGAGGAATATTTGTTTAAATCAGCTTTGACGGCTGACTCGTAGGAAGGGGGCAAGTGGGAGAGGCTCTGGAAGGAGCGGGAGAAAGACAGGTCGTAGGGTTCTGTCTGCGAGGTAAGAATACTGTTCATCCGAGAGCTCTCTGCGGGGAAACAGAACAGAGATAGCAGCAAACGGCAATCAGAGCGCAATCAACTGCCGGGAAAAAAAAAACATTGCAGAGCACAGAGGTGCCCAGGAGAGGTGGGAGGTTGGGTGGGAGGGGGAGTCAGGGTGTCTCTGTGCAGTCAAAGTTCGTTAGGGGAAGACTAAACAATGGCAAGGCAGCAGTAGTCCACCACCCCTTCTGCACACCAAGATAGGTTTATCTTTCAGGACAATCCCTTTGCCAATAATCAGTCCTGTATGTGTGCCCTCGCTGCGTCTTTGCTCAGCAGCTGAGGCGGTGCGACTGGTGCAATGTGATGCATTGCCAACGAGAGGCGCTGTACAGTTTCCAGGCCCTGCGTGAACGGCCGTCCGTCATGCCACGGCAAAGTCGGGGGGGAGCGGCACCAGGTCTCTGATGAAGCGCAGACCTCATTGTACAAAAATAGGGCTAGGTGACTACTGCAGCAGAAAGGATGGGAACATACAACACAAAGGAACATGAGGGACAGAAGTGAGGTAGAGAGAAAGAGCGAGTTATGCACCATTGCCTGCTCTGTCTGACGCATTCATTCTGCACAGGGAAATAAAGTCAATACATGCCTTACTCTGGTGCCCTTGATCCGCATTACTGATAAATAACAACCTGCACTGAAACGTCAAAAGTTTCTGGGTGGGGAAGGAGAATACACATGTACTAAGGAGTATATGTGTATTACTTACCATGTCTCACTGCTCTGTGGGCTAAAGAATCCAAGTGAAAAAAAAGTATAAAAAAGATCAGTAATAAAATGGTCTGTGATATATTTTGAGTTTACCAGATATTCTAGCTATTTGGCATTCTTTATCTTCATGAAATCATTCATACTACTACAACATAGAGCTGTCACACAATGGAATAATTTCCTGGTCATATTTTCTATGAATTTTGTATTTCAGAACTGCCACTTTTTGGTTCGATAATCAAACTTCAAATATGTAATTAAAAGTTCAAGCTCATGCAAATTAAGCTCATGGTAGTGCTCAATATCAATGAGACTGACAAACAATCATGGTTATGGTTTTGTCTGGAGACTATACTGTTAGGAAGCACAATGAAGTTAATGTATGGGCCATGCTATCCACATAATCTGTAGGCTATAGATTCCAAATGGAGAACAGCATCATTGGCATTATTATGGTCTTCTCTGGTTAAATTTTGTCCAATATTTTTTTATATTTTGGCCAATAGTATGTATACACTTGACATCCAACATCTCAAAAATTGTAGGCATGAATGGGGAGTTGTGTCCACCCTTCACTGCTATAACAACCTCCACTCTTCTGGGAAGGCTTTATACTAGACGTTGGAGTATTGTTGCTGGAATTTGCTTCCATTCAGCCAGAAGCGCATTAGTGAGGTAAGGCACTGATTTGGCAATTAGGCCTGGCTCATAGTTGGCTTTCCAATTGATCCCAAAGGTGATGGATGGGGTTGAGGACAGGGCTATGTGCAGGCTAGTCAGGTTCTTCCACACTATGTGCCCAGGGGCATTGTCAGGCTGAAACATGAAAGGTCCTTCCCCAAACTATTTGGGAAGCACATTATTGTCTATAATGTGATTGTATGCTTTAGCATTCAGATTTGCCCTCACTGGAACTAAGACGCCTAGCTCCATAATGTTTGGGACAAAGACATATTTTATATCTGTGACCAGACAATTGGCCAATGACACCCCACCCCCCCCCCACCAATTTCAATGTCTGGGACAAATGGCTTCACAGATGTTTCTGATTAATCAGATGTTTTCAATTACTTCTTTAGTGCACAAATCATGTAATGTAAAATAACAGTTTTCAGTATCTAGCCTGGATTCTAGGCTTTTGATTGAGTTTGGAGTCTGTTACTGCAGAAGGACCAGACATGTGTCAATGAAAGTCACGGGAAGAAGGTCCCGGGTTCGAATCCGGCCTGAGCCTTTCTGCGTGGAGTTTGCATGTTCTCCCTGTGTCTGGAGTACCCAGAGGAAACCCACAGTTTCCTACCACAGTCCAAAGACATGCAGGAAGGCCAACTGGAGACTCTAAACTGCCCATAGGTATGAGTGTGTGAATGAACAGTGAGTGAATAGTGTGTACCCTGTGATAGACTGGTGGTCTGTCTAGGATGTATTCCTGTCTCCAGGGTATATTCCTGCTTCTCATCCAATGAATGCTGGGATAAGTACCAGCACCCCTGCGACCCGGCCCAGGATAAGCAGATATTCAAATAATGGCTGGCTGATTGATTGGTGAGCTCAGGTAATCACAATGGGCCTGGTGGGTCAAGGAAGACCTCTACAGTTCATGACCAAATAATTCTCACCATAAAAAAGTAATGTTATTTCTACACGGTGAAACCAAAATGTATAAAAATACCATTTAATAAAGGCTGAGCATTTGATTACAAATCTAAAATTGTGGAGTACTGAGCCAAACAAAGAAAAAATATGCCTTTGTCCCAAACAATATGCAGCTCCTATAGTGGAGTGTGTAAGTATTCAGACAGTGACACCGTCTGCAGTATATTTTAGAAATGATAATATGCAGAAATATTTTTTACAATGTAAAAATTTGATACTCAAGTATGACTGTGTACACTGAGCTCTGAAGACATCGAAATTATTTGGGGTAATTTAATTATTTAATTGATTACAGGACATAATTCAGCAAGTTCTGTACTTTCATACGGGAAACATGAGTTACAGTTAAGCCTATCTTCAATAGACATTCTGAATTGCCAGTTCTTACTTTATTCTGTCAGTTCTTACTTTCTTCTGTCTTCTGCTACTGTCAAAGTCTAAAAAGTCTGCATCAAACAGTTGCTAAAGTGACTGTGGACGGGCATTAGTGGTTTAGAATGGATACACATTCTTACTGTTTATGCTTCACACGTAAATTTGCAAACATATTCCCACCTACCGTATGTGATAATAAACGCTAGTGTCTACATGTAAAGTGAACGGATGATTAGTATTTAATGTTAAAATATTTGCTCAGTTTAAAATACAATTTAGATATGACATTGATGAGGCTATGGGTGTGTTGTGCACACTATTATGGTTTAATTGCATACTGGGGAAGAGCATGCCAACTTGACAATACAGATAAAGTTAGTGGAAGCCTTCAGATACTGATACATATGTATAATAAGAAAGGTCTGTTCATGTGTCATGGCTTATGAGTTAAAAGACTAAAATGATTTACTTAAAAGGGCCATGTCTTACACAGCTTGAGGCAAAAAGAGTTAAACTGATCTCAAAATGACAGTGTAGAAAATGTGCAATGTGGAAATGTATTGCACCTCAGCATCTTATCCAAGCATGAAAATGGTGGAATGGGTCAGAATTAGTGTGACCTTTTCAGAACACTAACTTGACTCGAGGGCAATTGTTTTTCATTAGACAGATGAAGATGGACAGTGAAAAGTGTATCATTGCTTTAAGGTGTGCCAATCTAATAATTTACGCTCAGAAAAACCTTCACTTCGAATATGAGCCTGAATAAGGAGCAGTGGCAGTAATTGAGCTTTTTTTCTGGAACTGATATGATTATCACACTTATTTCTTATGAGTAATTCTCTTCAGGACCTAAAAAGTATATTTTTTTTATTATTTCTTCACAAGACTGTTCTTATAACCTCCTAAAAAGAGCTGCACTTGTGATGGAAATTTTGAAATACCTGACTCTTGTTTCAGCTCTACTGTGTTTAACTATATCTGTTGTGTATGTGGTTAATGTTTTGAATTTATATCACTGATCACATTTGAAGTACTTTTGTTCAGCAAAACAGCCAAGATGGAAATGAATGCTGAGTAACATTAAAAAATGTTGATTAGAAAGTTGGCAGAGATTGCTTTTTTTTCTAATTTTAGGTACTGTACATTCCCAACATTGATTGGCTACTTCTGTCTACTTGAAATGTTAATTTAGACAAACTGAAATGAAATGTGTACAACAGATTAGCAATTTAAACAACACTTTGCCTTTTTGCTTTTGTCCACTAATCATTAAATAACTTTGCCATTTGTGATCATCAGGAAATTCTGAATGTCCACCAGGACCGTGAAAAAAAAAAAAAAAAAAAAAATCATGGGCATATACATGACATGTCTGACCTGAATTTGTGGTGACCAATGAACCATCTCAGTCATGAAAATGCCCTCACCAGTCACGACTAACACAAGCACCTCAGACTGAGTTAGACACATGCATTTTAACTGTTTAATATGTGCAGTTCTTTATTTCATTTTAATTGTAGTGACGGTCCAAAGAAGCCACAACTTTTCAAACCAGTTTGTTGGTGCATTAGTAGAATTCACCATGTGAAAAGAGGAATTTATCATTTGACTCTAAATTGATGACTGATGTCATCTACAGTAAATACCAGCTCACTGCATAAGTGGTTCCATTCACATTGCACTATACGCATTCATGTATCAGTTCCCATGTGATAAACTGGTATACACATATTTTGCAAAGCAGCTCCAAAGTCAGCTTATTGTGAAAAACTGAACATCTATTTGTTATTACTTCCTTACCATATTAATTTGATTAATTTCCTTACCATTTTTAGGTGTACGAGTTGGGCTAGCTAGAACCAGGTGATTGTAGTTGTGTTGGTGGCTACCTGTGAATAAATCAAATTAAAGAGTATTACTCCACAATAGAAAAGAAACATACAGATCTTATAAAATAATATAAAAAGTTAGTGGGTTTATTTTTTAGCATATACAGTATGTGTATTTCTGTGTGTGCACACACTCACGGTGTGAGCGAGAGAAAAAGGGTAAGGAAGTGAGAGATAAATTGATAAATAGATGGACTGGACACAAGACAAGAAAAAGAAAGAAGGAAATGGGATCCAGTGCTGTCTCATGATGTTCCTGAACAGGGCCCTACATTACCTCCTGCAGAGTATGTCATTACTGTTGGAACATGTGAGAAATGAAAGCCATCTAAGAGGCTGCAGCATCCAATATCACCTACTTCAACACTGAGGCAGTTTAACCCACGCAAGAGTCTACTCTTGTCAGTTCTTCTATCTTTTGAGTAAATATTTTATCTATACACTCTAATTCTTATGCCTGCATTTTGCACCCCAGTAGCCTGGAGAAAAAATGGCTTGTTTCTTATAGTGTGAGAACATGCCCAGTCGCACTGGTCCCCCTTTTCTAGAAAGGAAATAGTGGGCTGCTCTGCTATATTCACACCACGCACAACTATGAATGCAGCCCCACATCAGGAGAACAACAAATACAGATACAGAGGAGGATAAATACAAATAATCAACTGCAAGAAACATAGTTATTTTGACAATTACCCACCATGTCGGATTTGAAGTGCTTTTAAGGATGTAATCAGATTTACCTTTGCATAAACTAAGACTGAAGCACTTACAGACCCCAAGTGATATTCTGTAATTGGACTGGTTGTATTACCATGGTGCCTTCCAGCAAACATGCACATGGTTACATTTTTTCTCCCAAAACCAAGTCATAAACTTACCACGATGGCAAATGTTTTATGAATGTGACCCTGAAAGTCGCAACATCCAACCATTTCAAATTGAACTCACAAAGCGAAGATAAAAGGCATGGTAACCATCACACTGACACAGAGCATGTATTATTTATCCTAACCTAGAACAAGCACCATTTTTTCCTCATAAATATAACTGCTGAATATTACTGAGGGGAGAACTTTCAAAAATGCATGCCTGAAGCAAGCCAATTGATTTATTTTTGCTTTTCCCCAAGTCATACCAGATCATAATCCACCTATTTCATTAAATGCATTTATTGTGCAACTATTGTAAGTTAATTTGACCACAGTATATTAATTTGCATTCCATTCAAATGATGTTGTCTTTGTAAAGTGGATTTGGCAGACAGAAACTGCAATAGATTGTTTTGAGATAGCACAGACCGACGGTAAAGCTTGCGAGAAAGCGACAGTTGGCTGTGATATCTTTGTCAGAGAGCAAGCGGGCTCTTTATTGCATCCATTGTGTTTCAGAACGGTGATGAATGGCAGCTATTCTGAGCTGGCCAGGATGCTTTTATAAACAAGAAATTGATAAATGGAGTATTCACATCCAAGAGCAGTGCCATGTTAATATGGTGTCTGCAGCTGTAGCCATTTAAAAATGCAGGGGGGACACCGGTTTAACATCCATCTGCATCAGTTACGTACTCCTGTACGTGGGAGAAGATTTTCATATGTACAGTCATTTCATCAAGAACTATGCTGTTTCTATGGCAGCAGCTTTTTTACTTCTCTTGAGAGACAAACAGTGAGGTCATAGAGGTTGGCTGGATAATGCCACAGTTTGACAACTGTGGGATTTCTGTCCTGTGAACAAATGAAAATACATTCTGTATTTAGCCACCTTTTTTGTGGTATAGACAAGGCCACAGCTTTCACAGTGTTTGTTAAAAATGAACTTGTAGGTTGTGACTGCTTTGTTTACATTAAAATAACTAACGCATTTTAATGAGCTCATTTGCTATTCCATGAATGCAAAATACATTTTCTATGCAGTCTTACAAGCCAACATGTGTAGAGACTGGTAGGCACTGATCCTATAAGGCCCTTGGAACACTTAATTCATTCTGACATACTTGCAACTCAAGAGGAACTACCACTGACATATAAATGTAATAATTGATATATGTTTAAAAGTATCACAGCATGACTACACTTATTGGAAGTACAAAAGAGACCTAAAAACATGGTATCAATTCTAGCATTGTACTCAATGTTTACAGCATAAAATTAGGCAAAAAAGGCACTGAAAATTCAGTAAGGATATGAACTGAATTTAAAAATACAACATGAGCTGACTGTGTAATATAAAGCATACTAACATACACATATTTTGATATTGCAGCTTCAAAATTCACCATTCGAAACACACACACACAACCTCTCAGCTATGGTTTAATCAATAAGACGTATTGCCCCGTTCAATAATTCTGCTTTGATCTAGGGACCAACTAGCTGGTTTTTGAAAAGGCTGTGTTAAGTCAATCCCTTTGGAGCTTGCCTCGGTAACAGCCTGTCAAACACAAACACTCTGTCATCTTCCTAAATGCAGGACCAGCTCTGCAAATTGTGATGGTGAAGGAAATAGGTTGTGTATGAGAGAAAGCCTAGTAGAAATGAATAAGCTACAACTTGTAAGAATGACCAATTACAGTACCCTCTGCTTTTGTTGGAAAAGTAAAACAGGGGAGAACACAAAGGAATGGTTAGCTGTCAAATCCAGTTCCTAAAAGGCAGTCTTGGTTTTACAGTAGGCATTACACGCTTGGTATGCTTGAGCCCTAAGAGTATTCTCACAGTTGGCTTGCAGCTTCTAGAAAAATGGTAGCAGTGTACCATAGAGTGGTTTCAGTAATAATATCAGATGTCCTCTGTGTTTATTCTGCCAAAACAAAAATAACATCACACTAAATTATTCAAAACCTCGTCATGAGGGACTATTTGTTGTCCTACCCTGTAAGGTCAATAGGAATAATTTGGGAATCAGATTTTTTTTCCCTTGCATTGTAACCTTTATATTAAATTTGTTATGACTGGAACCCAAAACTTTATGAACACCGTAGGACATATTTCCTCAGAAAAGGGAAGGATGGAAGACTTTATTTTGTAAATGATGACAAAGAAATAGCCAATGGCTTCCATTTTTAGAGGTCGAATTGCTGCCTCAGGCTATTTATGTCTAAATATCATTAACACAAGTGGTGGTGCTGGCAGTTTGTATGTTAATTGACCTACCACAGTCATTCCAGACATGTCTCTGTAATACTCATGACCATTTTAACTTCAGAAAAAGGGCATAAAGGGTACACTCAGATCAGGTTCAAACGGAGTACCTATAGATATCCACATCCGTTTCCCCATCCTATTAACACTGTCAATACATCTTGACAACGACACCCATACCATTCTGCATAATCATAACCAGATGGCATCCCAATGACTCAGTACTCTGACATTTACTGGGCGTCTTCACAAATGAAACATTTTAGCAGGAATTACCAAAATAAATAAATAAATAAAAATAGCATGTGAGAAAAACATGCACAGTAAATGTAAAATCATTACGTAAATTTCCATAGCAGTTGAAATGAAATTTCACTGGATGATATGGGTATTCAGGTAGCCTGATATTATGTGAATGGCCAATCAAAGCCCCTTTCTATCAAATGCACCACACGTTTCTTTTTTTAAGCTGCCGTCTGGTACATTACTATGGGCAGAGTTGCTCTCTTTGTGTAAAACTTCCACAAAATCAAGTGTCTATGTGGTGTTTCCTTGAGAAAATGAAAAGAAAAAGCAAACAAACAAGGTCATCAGTGAACATTTGCATGAACAGCTGTGTAGCCTCCGGTGTTGTGTTCTCTTACGTCACCCGAGGGGCTCATGAATGTTGCTGTGAATTAGCTGCAATGCACAACTGTTCCCTTGGCTTTTCACAGGGGCCAAAAACACTGCAATTAAGGGAGAACCAAAACTTTGCATTCATAAAGAATCCAATGATCACATTTAAGTTTTCATAGTCACACACATATACACACACAAATAAACTATTGATAAACCATCTAAATCTATTTAAATAATTAAACATTCCACATAATAAGGCTAAGCCATTTTTTTTATTTTATAATTTAACCATAGCATAATGCATGCAAGAGCCTTTCCCTAACAAAAACTATAGCTATGCACATACTGGTTTTAATATGTTCAGAGGTAGCCCATATAATTTACAAATCATATTATAATATTTTTAGGCTTTCAGGATGACAGATGTATGTCAATGTATACGACTATATTGATGAATGTATGCGTGTTGAACTGCCATAAAACAGTGAGTGATTTGTTATCAAAAAATAACATCAAAAATTTCAAGGAGCATGTTAATGTTTCATCCCTCCAGCACGTTCAAGAATTGAACCCACACCCTGGACAAAGATATACTGTGTAATGATGATAACTAAATATTTACAGCAAAATACTGCCTGGCTGTGAAATCATTAATTTGCACATTTGACACCACTCCCATTTGTTGATGTATAGGCTAAGAGCTGTTTGGAATACAGCAATGTCACTGTAGAAAACCCCGAGTCTGTTCACATTAATAAAAGTAGGTTGCCGAACAGCTATCAAGATGGCATGGCATAAACAAGCCTGATTGCAGTCTGTAGGTGTTTGTGCAAAAATTAATGAAAAGCCTTCAGGGTTGGACCACAGCCGGCTCCAGAGATAAGCAAAGACTGAAGCAATCATGTGACGACCCAGATCCACTGCAAGGTGGACCTTTCCCCTGTTGTCAGTTTCCCTCTCCATCACAAAAATACGAGCCCATACCATTTAATTACCGAAGCCACGTGTGAAGCGTGGCGTGGGCTGCGTGGGCCTGCTTGTTTCATGCCGCAGTGCGGGAGGTGTCAGTAACTGGATTTCACTTGCCCTACTGGGTCTGTTGACAGCAACACACACAATACAGCAAAGCTGCCCTTCTCTCTCCACCCCTAGACAAAGGGAAGGTCTTTGGCACAGGGCATCTATCCTGACATTTGGCATTTAGCAACTGACAATGAAAGTTACAGTTTAATTCCCATACTAAATGCCATAACAGCATTTTTTTTTGGTCTAAAACAAATACTGTAGGCTACTGTAGCCAGCACTGACAGAGCATTTTCTGTTGAAACAGCCTGACCGAATTATGGTGCTCATAATGTTTAAATGAGTATGCATTTTACTCTATACTTATTTGGTAATTTTAAGAAGTCTTCCTTTTAACCCAGGCTTTGTAGATGAAGTCTCTATTCAAGAGCATTCAACTTTGCGTGATTACTCTGGAAAAAATAGCCTGCTCTTATCCTGAACAAAAAAGCTAAACAAACAAAAACAAAGATAATTTCAGAAATCACGTAAGATGGCTTTTAAAATCAGGAAATATGAAGACACTTCCACATAATGCATCCCTCTACTCCTTAATGGTGGCCTGAGTTGGTTTGGTCCTCCATGCACGTTTTTAACAGACTCTGGTTGATTGACTGACATATAGACACCAAAAGGCTGGCTTGCAATGAACATCAGCCCTCAAGAAAGAAATGGGGCACAAATCATTTGAGCAGTAAGGAAATGCCATTTAGACAGGACTTAAATTGATGAAGGTGTATATTTCTGTCTGCCCTGAAATGACAAATGTGTGCTGATGGACTATAGTGCTATATAAGTGACTTTAACAGGGGTCACCACGTTTCTCAGTTGGACCATTGAGCACAGCTATGGTGTATGACCCGTAAGCATTTGCCAGCCTGGTCTACTGTTAACAGGCAATGTAGGACTTGAAATGCAGTCAATTATAGCTTTTTGATAGCCTGTTTGTGTAAGAAAGACAAAAACAAAACACACTGCACTGTGACAATGATTTCTGTATCCATGGGCATCATCTGTTGCAGGGAAATCACTAAACAATTTCTGTGTTAATTGTGAATATGTCATTTGTAAAGGGAAAATACATAGTATCTAGGCATTTCAATGTGATATCAACGTTTCATCTAAAATCATAATAAGGGGTAAATTTATATGCTTTGTGATGGACAAAAAGCATTGTATTCATTTTCATATAGGTTTTGGATATATTTTTTGACCTCTAGATATCTTAGACTCCTATACCGATGAAAATATAGTACAGTATATTCCCATTTTAAAATTATGCAAAAGTGACTTTCATTCATCAAAATAGTTGATTTTTAGTGAAATATATGATTATATATTATTATTTACAATTAGCAATTGAGACATTTGTAGATTTGAAAGTAAACTGCTTACTTTTTGCCTCATTGAACTTTAGTAGTGCTGCATATCACCCATAGGCTTTGCACACTTGTGGTCAAGGCATTTATGATCCATGTATAGCTTATCCTGTTTTACATGTGATCTCTCAGTATTTCATTTCAACTTAAAGGGGAACAACTTCATTTTCACATTCTCACCAAGATTGCATTTGTGGCACTTTATTTCTAAATTATGAATATAAACTGATCTTATTGTAGTATTGTAAATGCTACAAGTGTTTTGCTTAAAACAGCATCCTTTTATTTCAACAGTTGATGGACAGAAGAATCATTTTGTGTTTTGCTGATGATGAGCAGTATGCAAAGAAATGACCAGGATGTGAGAATAATGCCAAATCTTACAAATTTGAAGTCTATTTTGAGTGATGTGAAATATCATTAGCCAAAGCTATATATAACTACTAATCTTAAAACGTGAACTTCCTTCCAATTTCATACAAACATTTTTTCTCTAGCTTTCTCAAGAGACTAGGATGAAATGTGGAATGTAACACCAACTACCACTGAGAATAAAATACAAGAACAGTTCTAAAACAGATATTCAAGAAAAAGGTTAGCCTGCTCTAGAATCTTATGACCATTGAAAAGGCTTTAGAGAGACATGCTTGACCTTGCCAAAAACAACTACTGTCATGTAAGACGCTGAATGGCTTGTACCCAAACTGCATTGCAGAAGGATTTTTCAGTTATTACTCAGTACTATTCAGTACTATAATACATATTTTAAAATCCAAGATGCTTGTAAATAGCTACTTACAGTGTTTACAATACGTTTATTGAGTTGGACAACCTAGGCAAAGCACATTGTTTCAAGAATTATTATTTCTGCTGCTCAGATGAGACTGCTTTAAATAAAATTATAAATCAATATTCTGCAATAAAAATTCCTCCTAAAAGGTTGATTGTGTTTCGAAAGTGTGGACGTTTTACCATTAAATAACAGCCTCTATGGAAAAATGCAATTCTTCAGTCATCCTTAGTTCATTTTAACCACTGCCCCATCCTGCTATCAAACACAGGGTCCTTTGACATACTGTTGGAGTCCTCCTTGGATGATCTTCTCAAGTGAAAACCTTCACTGCATTGCTAGCAAGGATAAGCACAGATTTATCTGATGTCTTCTTTAATTAACAAGAAGTAACATCATTCAAAGCTGCCTTTATCCATGCCTTAGCAGCAATCTTCTTGACCAATAACGGAAATGACAGACCAGCTCCAGGAACAAGGCTGTGCAAGGACGTGAGTACAGCAGAGCAGTCTCTGGGTGCAGGCTGTGGGGAAAAAAATATACAACACTGCCTGGCAATTTTATAGCCAAGAACCCAAGACACACAAACACATAGGTTCTCAGTCATTTGATCTGGACTGCACATCCACCACAAACACAGACAGGTTCCAGAGGCCTGGGGAAATAAACTCAACTACATGGAATATGAATTCCTACCATGATGGCTCTGCGCCCGCCCTGGCCACTGTTGGGTTCCTAGAAAACAGAATCAAGCAAAATGGATAGATGGGAGGCAGGTCATCACAAATACATATATAAATGTTTACAAATATTTAAAATTAGATGTTGTTCAGGGTTACAGTGCAACTACTGTTAGTGAACCGCTTTAGCTTTATAAAAAAAGGTATGCTAACTTTGCTGTCCCAAAGTTTTGAAATTTTACTGATTGAGGCTTGGATTCGTTTTATGATATAACCAATTAGGCACTTCTACACCACAAATGAAATACATTGAAAATGTAATTGTTCATGCCTTTAAAGAGTAGGCTACAGTTGGCCAGGCTTCCTGTCTATAGCAAGCTGTCTAATTACTCTATGGCTTCAAATGCAATTTATGCAAAACATGCTAATCTCAAAACCATTTTTTCACTAATTTTCCAGATTTCTTTCCAAAAATGCAAATGATATAATTCAGGAAAAACATAAAATACCAAACCTAACTTTCCAGTTATAGAATTATAAATGATCATTAGAATAAAACCCTTCAGCCTGTTAGACCATTCATTTGGGACCTTGCCACCTTTAAAAATTGAAAAAGGAGAATTGCCTACTCAGGTCTTATTAAAAGCAAGTTTAAGCTGAATCAAGTCCACATCATTAAAAAATAACATGTGGAGTAGACCAATGACATGAAGAGGCAAAGGCAAGGTGGCAAAGGTGAAAGGCAGCACCCGAGTAGGCTGTTGATGCCATTATAACACACCTCCAGAGGTTGTGCACTTTGATCCATTACCATTGATTATGTATCAGGGTTTCATACAACCTCCTCACTGCAAAAATAAAAGGTAGGCTGTGAGCCCTGTTCCCCGATTCACAGCAAAGTGGAGTTAATGTGTTTCCTCTCTGGGTCTGACCTCATGACACAGTCACAGGAGAACCCTCTATTGCCAGCAGTCAATGGGAAAACACAAATGATTTCATTGCAATGGACTGTCCAAGTCTACAGCAGTATTTAAAGCATTTATGAAATATTCATATAGCTTCATGTGATAACTGAATATTCTGGATTTTCAAAAGTTTATTATTTGTTAAAAATGGGAAGCTCGCACAGACATGAGCTGGAGAAAAACAATTAATGTGCAGCTTTAAGATGCAGACTGCAGGCATGCATTTAGTAGGGGTGGCTAGTGAGTGATGAGACACAGATCTCGGACGACTGAACCTGCACCCTCTCTAAAACGACGCTACCACCAATTATGCTTGTGGGGCTAACAGCCACAGTTGCCACTGGCATAGTGAGAATTTAATCCAGGACAGTGGGGTCCAACCAAGTGCTAGACCAGTGCCTTACCTAGATGAGTGCCTTACCTAGATGAGCACAAATTAGACCCAGTATTTTCTAACCATCCTTGTTTACAAACCAATAGTATTTCCTGATGCCATTTATTGACAGAATTTAACTAATTTGATATCTGTAATGATACTAAGGCATAAGTGCATATTTCTATATCATTGTATCATTCTAAAGTCAATAGATTATAGAATCATGATAAATCCATATCACCCAATGAGTAGGAAATATTTATGCTGGCTCATATTTCTATATTTTTCTGGAATGATGAGACATTTTTATTCAGATTTGTATATGGTTGATCTAATAATTACAACAACAAAACAATTTCAGAAAATTAATACAAGAGCATATTTATGTGCTCAGGCTGTTGCCGCACAATCTTCAAGAGAAATATTTAGTCTTCAGGAGCTAAAGTGTAAAGAGGTGTGAAATATACAAATATATAATTTGTAAAATGGTACAAATTAATTAATCTAAAAATATCATATCTCCTTCAAGTACAACCATATCTTCCAGAGACTCATCTCTCAGAAACCAATCACCTTTTAAAAAATCAACAAGGTTTCTTATAGAATATGGCACAGGCTTTAATCATCTACAATCGCCATAGACATTCAATTCCATAATTTGCTATGTTACATCTTTTGAAATTGTAACAGATTTCTCAGAAAGTGACTGATTTACAAACCTGTTTGTTTGTTTGCATGATTCCTTTTTGTATTTATTATCAAAGTTGGAATGCCCAACTGCAATTATAAACTAGCTGGCACTTCATTTGATATTTCAGTCCACCAGCTGAGCAGAGCTGCCAATGTACCATATCTTTGACAGCTGTTGCAGTGAGATTTCAGATGCCCAATAGAGCTGGTATTGTCTTCTGAGTCTGGGAATACTCTGTCAACTAAAACCCTCCTTCCACGGTTGGCTGTATGGCCAATTAAGCTTTTCCCTGTGGGAATTCTGGCTACAGTCAGCACTGATTTGTATGCCATGTCTCTAAATAATAATAGGTATAATAATAAACTTTATTTATATAGCATCTTTCATACATAAAATGCAACACAATGTCCTTTGCATTAAAAATAAACAGAAGCAAACAAAAAAGAATATAAGAATACAAAATAAATACAGCAAGACCAAAACAATAAAGAGAAATGAGAATAAAATAGAATAAAATCAGCAATAGTAATGTGTAATATATAACATTTCATAGCTGGCCTGTAGTAAACTTTTGTAAGAATGTCAGCTCCCTTGTGAAGGGAGTTGCAGACAGTTTATATGTTAAACCCAATTTTGCATAGTATGTTCTTGTAGCTGTGCAATGGTCATATGTGTTGAAGATTTGAAAGTCCCTTCTGTGCGCCTCAACCCTGACAAATATTAGTCTTCTTTATTTAATGTTAAAAGCTGATGAAAAAACTGGCTTGTTAAAGGGTACAATGGCGGTGTCTTATCTGACAACTTCTAGGTTACAAGCAAGGTCTTTAACCATTACACTATACTGCTGACTGATGTGCATAATGGACAAGGGCACTTATTTTCACCTCCCCTGCTATACCTGTATAATCTCTCTGTGTATACCTCTATACAACCTTAATTGAAACACTGAAGATATGCTATGCTTTGTTATCACAAGATAATGTCATGAATTGCAGACCGAGGGGCTTAACTTTCATCAGCTTTTCTTTCTGGCATATTTTGCTTCCTACAGTATGTAGTCACACCCTGATTGTGCTATGGAAGGTTATACCATCTAGCGAGTTGAAAAGGAATTCCTTGTCAATATTTTACTCTTTTTCATGTAAAAGGACTAGGCCACACCACATTTTTTTTTTAAACTTTTTTTTAGAACTCTGTTCTCCCTGGTGCTTCAGGATGATAAAGAGCAAGAAAGGTCATCTATGTCAAGCAATCTGGTAATTACACAGCACAGCTCTTAACGGGACCATAGAGGGAAGCAAGCATCATTTTACAAGCATTTCAGACAGTGAAAGATTACATTGCTGCACTCAATAGATTTATCTTCTCCTCTCCTTTCACTACTCACCTCTGTTACCTCCTAAACAATCCTTTCAGAGGTATGTAGGATAGTATGATGTCAGAACAGACTTTTACTGTAAGGTTTTTTTTTCTAATTGACAAAATGGTGCCATCTCCATACACTGCATACAATGCAGTAAAGAAACATTTGTGAAAATAGTTCATAGAATATGATACCACTGAGAAAGATACATTACAAGTGGGAACTTGCATTCAATAATGCTCTTCTAAGAATAGTACATTAGAACAGTGATACAGGAGAGGCTGTTGAAAGAAAAAGAATTGGCAAAGAGAGCAGGTCACGTGTTACTTGTGACAAATAAAGAGGTGATCTCAGACCAAGGCTTCTATTTGCCGCTACTTATAAACACCAGACGCTAAATTGTTCTTATAAGTGTTATTATCGGACAAGAAGACTACAGTCCAGTGGCTGCATAGCATCATTTTTATTCTAATCCTTTTAAGAGATGTAGAACTCTGTGCCTAGTTAGGGTACAGAACAGATTTTACTCAACATGCTAAATGACTAAGAATATTCAAGGCTAAATGCCATATGCATTGGATGAATTGAGTTACAGTAGTGTCCTTGCTACGGTTATTGCACTGGGCAAAAAAAATCCATGCAATAAGTAGACCTGATAATAAATCTGGTGGAACGGAGGTGTCTGTTGAAAAAGATGTATAGCACAAGTCCAGGCAAATGCACCACACCTGGTTCCCCTCGGTTACTATAGAACCTGATTACAAGAGGGATGATGCTGTGAGAATGTGGGGGCTCTAACTCTTCTGAGGTTAACAGCTGACTAAGCACAATCGGCAACATTGCACTGCAGTGGCACCAAGGCTAAGTTTCAATAAAGACGCCACGCAGCTGCAGGTGTAGATTATAAACTGCTTAAAATGGGGTTATGCAGCTTTTAAAAATGTCAATTATGCACAATGCTTTCAAATTGGGACCCAAAATTATGGTGATATGTACAAAGTCGATGATATTTGTCTGTATTCCTCTCATGAGCAGGCAGACATAAAGGGAAATGGAAAGAGCCAGCCTGGAGTTCGACCAGGCACCATGTAAAACTCCTATTCTTTTTATATATACCAGGCCATGGAACCTATTCATCACAGAGTCAGAAAGCTGCAGCTAAATGCTTCATCTAAAGAATGGCACCATCTATGCAGTAGTGCTCCATCACAATTCAGGGGCATTAGATTTGTCTAGAAGAGGTCCCCCTGTTGGCCCACACAGTCATCGCTTTCAGCAGTAACCTGCTTCTACTGGAAGTCGCCCAAGCATGAACTAAGCCTAACCTCTCTTAGCTTCAGCTGTTTGGCATGGGATGACTATAAAGTGGTACAGCAGCTGGCAAATAAAACACAACATCACTTGTTTCTCATATCCTGGACAGCATCCTGCATTTTTTCAAAGGCATCATCTCAAACAATTAATATTAAATCCAACTAACACAATTTAGCAAGGCAAGTTTTAAAATATACGTACTGCATGCCAGTGATATATTCTAATGTAAACATTGCATTAAGCATTCAGAGCATGTCTCTGTGTGTTCTAATGGCCAGTCCACTGCTGCATGGGTGTGTACTGGGGAACAGGCAGATACTGCAGCTCAGAGGGGGAGAGACTGGATCTCCAGCAGTGACAGAGAGAACAGCCCCCAGCACACACACCTGGAGAAGGCATGGGCACTATTGATTAGTTGCCTCTGCCAGTGCTTGCATCGTAATGATGTGCACCGTAGTAAGTGTACAGAATAAACACTCACTGAGATAAGCACTCCAGCGTAGCTATGCTCACATTAATTAAACATCCTGCAGGGTGGCAAGCGTTGAAGGGGCCCCTTTGTTTGGAGGCGCTGAAGCTCGCTTTCATTACCATACTAACAAATTAATTGGCATCCTGTTCTCTTTCTCACTATACCTGTGGCAGGAGGCTCTGTGTGTTCCGCTCGTTGCTTGTTTGACATCCTGCAGTGAGTGTTCTGTTACCATCTCTCTATGGTTCCTGCTTGTGCAGCTTTAACTGCAACATTATCATGCCAGTACATCTATATCAGATTATAGTGTCCAGGCAATCATTCAGTCAACCTTACTGAAAGGGACCCATAAACACACCATCAGAAATGCACTGGAAATGTTCTGTAAGTGACACAAGTCATTTATGGGGGAGACCAAGGGAATCTGTACCCCTGGCCTTTTGAAGATACACCATTCACCACCTTGTCTTTTTTGATTGGCAGTGTTACAAATTATGGATGCCAGCTCCTTGACAACAATGAAGCAAAACAGTGTGCTACTGCACCATTGGTGTGATGGGCACATTTCCCTGACTGAGCTGTGACTGGAAGTTAAATGAGACCCATGACAAGTTTCAAGTAATCTGAAGAAAACTACTGGTACAGTAGAATCTAGTGCTTTACTCACAAGATGCAGCCCAGTGCTGTATAATGAAAGCGTCTCAATTGAGCACTTTGTTGTGTAAGGACACTGTATGCAGATCGCCTGCTGTTTCATGAGCTTGAATGAGCCAAAAAAGATGTCAGGAGTTATGGAATCTTTGAAATGTTAAGCACTCCTCTGCAGGACCACTGTCAGAAAAACTGTCAGTACATCAAAAACACATCACCTGGAAATGCACAATTATAGTCAGTTTATGTAGGTTTTAGAACCGGTAGGATGAAATGATGGTAGTTGGTAGACTACGCAAGGAAGCAGTGCACTGCACAAATTCCATTGCATGTATCCCACTAAAACATCAGAAATGAAAATGACCCCAGAAATCATATCTTTTTTTTTATTTGGCTATATACTGTAGCATTAACTGAGCAATTCTTCAAGATCAATTGCATCTCTGCCAAGCAGGCTACTTTAGATTGAATAAGTATCTGAACATTTCAGATACTTCATTTTCATGATTCCACAAATCTGATCAACAGTCATAAGGCTCATCAAATTTGTATCACAGTTCACACTAATCAATGACAGGAGCCTTTTCATTAACCTGTTTTTAAAAGTCCATACAAAAGTCATTTACTGTTTTTCAGAATCAATCTTACCCTGCAGTGTTAATCAAGAATAACTATGTTTTCTCCACAGCACGCTGTTGTAAGAGAACAGTAATCAGAGAGAGAGAGAGAGAGAGAGAGAGAGAGAGAGAGGAATCATAGCTCACCTATTAAAATGTGCATTATTAAAAAATACTGCTGTAGGAGGTGAATGGAAGATAAAGACATTATAAAGGCCATCCACTGCAGGGAAGCACATGCCAGGCGTTTAGTTCATGCTGAAACATCCTGCTTAGATTTCCCACTGCATTTCTACACCACAAATGATACGGCAATAGGGTCAGGGTTTTGCAGTTGAGTGCAAAAATTCACTAGGTCAGTATTTGATCATACAGTGGCATTTATTAAGCATTGTTTTCAAGAGCATTCCCTTTAAAACAGCTTGTATTCATTTTCATGTAAGCACTGTTTTCATTTTCACCTTATATGAAAATGAATCCCTGTATTCTGCAAGGGAACACTTGTGCAATAAAGACTTTTACAGACACAGCAAGACATCTTCATTTTTTAAAAATCAGATCAGTGTGTGGTTTCTAATTTCAAGTTCTCCCACTTCAAGAAAAGAAAAGCAAACTAGCAGTTTGAGAACATTTGCAGGTGCTATTCTGTAAATATATCACCTGCAAATGTTCAAAACTGAGAAACTGGCAGTTTGCTTTGTAACTGTGACTGTTGGGGGCAAATGTACAATAGATGTCTGAGTTGTATTCTGCATTTGTAGATGCAGCTGAAACACTGGTATAAGCCATTATGTAATGCAATTTTGACTTTATATGCATTAACTTCAAACTCAAGCTCATAAAGAAAAGATGCCCTTTTGAGTTTGTTATATTATTAATTTATGTCCCTGACTCTTCGTCATTAGTGATGAGGATAGAATAAGTGAAGGTTGATATGAACTCATTACGAGAATATCAAGGTGTAGAATACCAACCAGCTACAAGTAAATTACCATTTGGCTTAGCCAAACACTAAAGATATAAACATGCATTACAATGCCTTCCAAGCAATTCGTTCATGAATAAAAATTAATTTCCACAAAAGAAGAAACACTGAATTAAATCTGGACTAATTCATCAAGCAGTAGACCTTTTCCCATCTCAGATGGTCTTGCCATGAATAAAGGACACTGCACAAAAGAGCGGGTGAAACATTTTCCCCGAGTGTCCCTTTTATTCCATGCAATCCTCTATGGCCCAGGGATTTACCAGTGACCTTTCTCTGTATCAGGCTGCTCCTGCACTTCCTAATTTCAGGCCCTTTGTCACTATTTATTCTCATAAAATATGCATTTGCAAGGCAATATTACTCTCCCACTAGGAATAAAAATCTCAATTATACAATCAGAAACAACTGTTGTTTACAATATTAAACATATAACATGGAAGGGTAGATTCATTCCCACAAATGTAATGTGAAGAAAGCAACATTCTTAAATCACTGATTCATATTTGTATTCAGTAGTTACCTAAAATGATAATGGGTTTCTGTAAATAATTTGTTTAAATGCAAAACATGAATACATTTTCCAGGGGATATACACTGTTTGACCAAAAAAAAAAAAGTTGCCATTTGGATTTTTTTGGACAGTGCTTACTGTACAAGCCTCTGGAGGCAGTGTTATGATCTGGGGTTGCTTCAATTGGTCAGGTCTAGGCTCAGCAACGTTATGCGGCAATAAAATGAAGTCAACTGAGTACCTGGATGTACTGAATGACAAGGTTATCCCATCAATGGATTTTTTCTTCCCTGACGGCACGGGCATATTCTAGGATGACAATGCCAAGATTCATCGGGCTCAAATTGTGAAAGAGTGGTTCTGGGAGCATGAGGAATCATTTTCACACATCAATTGGCCACCACAGAGTCCTGACCTTAACTCCATTGAAAGTCTTTGGGATGTGCTGGAGAAGGCTTTACGGAGTGGTTAGACTCTCCTGTCGTCAATACAATACAACTGCAATTCTGGACGGAAATAAATGTTGTGATGTTGCATAAGGTTGTCGAAACAATGCCACAATGAATGTGCGTGTAATCAAAGCTAAAAGCGGCCCAACAAAATATTAGACTGTGCAACTTTTTTTTGGCCAGGCAGTGTATAACACAAGGGGCAGGAGTAATGTGCCAGTCAGTCCACCGATGAAACCTGTGTCCTATTTCCCTGGTCTGAGAAACAGCTGAACAGCTTGATGCTGAATGATCGCTTTTAGAGCCTCTCTTCAAGTGTTGACAGTAGTCTTTCCTACAGTCAGTGGTGTGAGGCGGAGTCATCCCTTGAGGCCAGCGGCCCCCAAAGGGGATTTGAACAGAACGCCGGATAATAAAACATGGGGTGGCAGTTCAATCTGGCTCAAGTCAAAACTAATATAAACTGTTAGCTCACAAAGGTGTATGTGGAAAGTGGGCTCAAGTGTGATTGATACAGAAAGGAAACTCTTAGTGGACTGAAATAAGTGAAGAACTAACTGCAAAAAAGTTAACACAATTAAATAGAAGTAACACAAAGAAATCAGCTCCTATTACTGTGAAAGGTATTTGTCAGCTGCACCATTTTTGTTAGATGTCAAGTGTAACACTGGTTTCAGCTTTCCTTTCCTCACATAGTTTCAGCTAGAAATTAAGATCCAAGACACCGAAGCTAATGATAATGTAGAAACTAACAATGAGCATACTGTAACATCTTCCATTAGAGAAGTGAGTGCTTAATGCAGAAACAATATTTTTCCCTATGGATCATTTCAACTTGGAAATATAGATTCAAGTATTTGTACCATTACAGTTTTTAAAATGAACTTGAGAAAGACTGGTAATGTTCGGATTTTAGGGGATGCGGAACAATCTGTGATTGTTCATTCATCATGAAAGCATTCTGAAGAGAAAGTTTTAAAAACGCAAGCTGTAAGAATGAAAATTGCCTTCGCTACATTAACGGTGCACACTTGGAGATGCAATTTAAAATAAAAGAATATTAAGCATGGTCCCGCAAACATCCCCTCCCCTCATCCAAATAAATATAATAGCAAATGACAAAAACAGTCATCTGAAATAGCTGAATAGGAAACTTTTCTTTAATTGCTCTTCTTCTTCTAACATGTGCAATGGGTCATTTCCACATCAACATTTACACTGTTTGTAGTTGAAACTACAAAAATGTGAAGCTTTTAGTAACATATGCCATGTCCAGCCCAGAATGGGTCATGGATCTGATATTGATATTCAATACATAATGAAAGAGAATAATTTGAAAAAGGAATTATATTTACTGAAGATGGACCATGATTTAAAATCACAGGGGGAAAAAAAAAAAAACCTTAAAACACATTTTAATCAGTATCTCAGATTTACTTAATCCCACTGGATTTTACCCTAATGTATGTGAATGTTGTATAAACTACAAAGAACAAGAGTATACTGACGTATTATTGTGGATTTACACTCTTTCAGGTGATCCGTTTTCTAGTAAGTTTATAAGGAATTGCAATAGTTAATGTGTAGTTCAACCACAGTTCCTAGCATTAGTAACTTCGGTTCAAAATGTCCATTTTACTGTAGTCCTTTTCACTGTTATACTGTTACATACAGTAACATATAATAATATGCCACCCATAAGCAAATATCTGCATGTCATTTTGTCAGCACCATTAGAAGATTCCTGATGGGATAAAGCCAATAACTAGACAGTAACGTCTAGGAATGAGCAGTGGGTATAGCTAAACTGTCACTCCAAAGTAGACTGGCCAATCAAGATGCATCTCTGTCACCTCTGCGCAGATCCCATCATGTCTTCAACATACAACAAAAATGTCAACATGCAACCAAAGATTTTAACATGCAAACAAAAATAGTATTCAGTTTTGTTTGCAATGCAAATAGTTTTGTTATCAATTAATAATATTTAATCTCAAAACTTATATATTTTTGCTTTCAAAAAATATTTTTTGATAAAAATAAAGTAAGTAAATCAACCAAATCAACTTTTGCTGACTAATATTTTATTCTCTATTATCAAATAAATGGTTGGTTATCAATATTAGGACATTTATTGGCATGAACTGATTTTATTATTTTTTCTAATGGTGTTGGGAATCATGTGAGAGTTATTCACATCAATTCTGAGACTAATGGATGGAGTCATCTCAAAAAACGTGATGTTGTCAATCACTAGGTTGTTGTGTTGGCAGTACATTACCTTAGGGGCCATATTAAAAAATATACAGAGATTATTATTAGGAGCAGACATAAGCTACAAAAAAGTAGTTACCATCACAACAAAGGGTCCTTTTTTACAAAGTAATATGACAAACTCAAGAGTTCCATTCTATCAACAGCTGTCTCTAATTTCCACATACAAATAAAAGCAAGGAATAAATGTTTCCTTTTTTCTTCACAAATTATTTGGTGAACTCAGCAATCAGACATTTCACACTGTTGAGTGCCTACTAATTTGCAGAAAAGGCATACTGGTATGCATTTTTTATGATCTGTTTGTAGTGGGTTGCATGACTTTTGCAAATCATCACCAGAGTGTTTTCATTTCTATTCCTGGCAGGGTTGCTGGATCACTCTTAGACAGTCTCTAAAATGTATAAGAAACTCTCCCAATTATTCTAAGAAGTTTCCAGACCCCAGTTAAATTTTCAGTGCTTGGATATTGCAAGCATAAGGCATGAAGTCTGATTGGGGTGGCGTGTCCTCTGACTGTACAGCACTGTGCAGTGTAATAAGCATTTATTGTTTACCTGAAAGTGCTATTGTGTCCTCACCTTTTGGGTGTTGAGATCAAATTTGTTTGGTTTCCTGCTCATTGGGCTGTAACTTGAAATTAGATTGCCCTGTGTCTGGCCAAAATGGCTCTGCATTTGGACAGGGTATAAAGTGCTTTCCCTTTGTACTGAGCTGAAGCTGTGGCCCTTATCAGGTTGGCTACTGTGTTGGACTTGAAGTTCGGTAACAGTCTAGGTATTAGGCTATGCAGGGTTTTGTTTAAAATAACATTTTTCTGCTCTCCTGTGTTGTTCACTACTCTGTTCATTACTCAAAATTAGATTGAGTCTTGATGATATACAGTTAGGTCATAAAAGACTGGAAATGTATCTGCATGGATGTTTGGCTCACTGTCAATGCATCTACAAAAATTGACTGGAAACAAACTGTATAGGATCAATCAGATGTGGTATAAGCCTTTAATCTGGTTTTACGACCTGCCAATAAATCCACAGAAAATTGTATAGAAAACAACATCAATAACGATAGTTAAGAAGGAATACCCTGTTTTGTTCCCACACATACCTACCAGTCTTTCTGCTTTCTGCCACAAACATCCAGTCATATTCTCTAAGACACTATATCTTTTGGACTAGAGTGTGGAATATGTATTTTCCGTCTGCACAAGCACAAAGGCAAGACATCCTTTTATAAGCCTTTACAAATTCTGGCTTTTACATGGAGCTTTACAACCACTGGGCTTTAGCCCCAGAAGTGTATGTGTATATATATATATATATATATATATATATATATATATATATATATATATATATATATATATATATATATATATATATATACACTCAATGACACTCAAATGTACTAGACAACACATCTCTAATACTGAATGCAGTCTCAATTATGATTAAATTGTATCATGCAACTGTAATGCTTTTTTCTCAGCTGCAATAAACTATTGTAATAGTTTATTGCAGCTGAATGCCCAGACCATTCACTGGTTAAACATCAAAAAGGTCTCTCTTTGGCAACTTCAATGATTATTTTACCATTTAACTACCCAATTAAAATCAGGGAAACTGCACACTGAGTTTCTTGCAAATTTCAACTAATTGTATTACCATGCCAGAAAATGTTGTTACACTTGGCAGATCTAATTCAGAGCGTTGAGTCTACTGCGTTATTATTCAAATCAAGCACCTGTGCTTGCATTTGTTGGTTGTGTATCATTAATATTTACAATTTGCTAATGCACAATGATAAAAATATAAATATTTAGCATAAGAACATAAGAAATAAGACCATTCTATTCATCCCATCAAGAGCTTTCAATCTGCACCTACTGCTGTATTTACATCAAGCACTGTATTCATTAAAAAGTAAACTGCTGCCATACCAAAAAGAGAAAAAAAGACACAGACTTAAAAAAAAATTCCATAACCCAATTTACTGCTCAGTCACAAACCCAGCATTATTTAATTGTCCTGGACAGGCCCCCTCTCAATTCCCCCAAACAAATCCTAATGAGTCCTAATGTGGCTGATGAATTCAAACATTGCAATGCATCAATACTGCATTAACACTCACCTAAAGTGACACATATTTTAACAGGTTATTATTTATTTTTTAAAAAAAAATTTAAATGCTGTTTAAAATGCCAAAGACAAGGCTCTTGCTTCAATAATAAAATCTGATGTCATTATTACTACCATAAACAGAATGCATCATGCACTGAATTTATATGTCTAGTAGTATGCTCTCAGCCAAATCATAATAATCATGTTTAATAGAATTCATGGCTTAAAGAGGCTTAAATAAGTAAACTCATTGTACAAACAGACTACTGATTGTAATGTTCTGGTCTGGATTTATTACGATTCTTTTTTATCATAAAAGACTCACCATGTAAAATATTCAAGTCTAAATTGACTTTACATTTGAAATTTGAAAGCTGTTTTAACTAAACATGAAAATTCCAATGTTTAAACTACCACAGTGTAACATTGATATTCATGTAAAAATAATATTCAGCTTCTCTAGTCTTCCGACAGTGCCTATCTATTCGCAGATGATGAAATCTTTTTAAAAAATGGTTGATGGCTGTAATGGCTTCAATCATCAGCGTCAGATGTTATGGTTATTTGTATTTTTGTTTTTATTTGGCTCAGCCCTTCACAATTTTAGATCTATAATGAAACAATTCACACATGGTTAGTGCACATTCTCAGCTTATTTTGTATTTAAGGGTATTTTTGTACATTTTGGTTTTACCATGTAGAAATTACAGGTCTTTCAGGTGCTTCTTAGTAAAGATTCACCTGTATCAGTGAATCTTAGTCTCATCTGTCCACGACACCTTTTTCCAGAACAATATACATTGTGCATAGTACACACAGAGATGCCCTTGTAAATCAATCAGGAGCCACTGTGACCTTTGTGACATATTGCAACGACTAATATGCTTTCGGTTACAAATTTGTTAAGATTCATCCAAATCCAAGTGTGAAAGCGCAGATGGACCTTCAGGTATGACAAAAATAAGGGTTTAGCTATTGCAGTCAATTTCTCTACTTGTTTCACTAAACCCCCAGATCACAGCTCCTTGACTAGATCGCATCTCACTTTACTGGCTTCATGTTTAAAACCTTGGTACTTCCCAACGGGGCTAATAGCCAACCAATGGAATCTTCAAACCCTACACCCTGGTCGATAAATAACAGTTTGAATGTAATTTTCGATATTTTAAATATTTTTCAGCCAGTATTGGAGTAACAAAAACATCCAATAAAATTAGATTACAATTTCTTAGTGTTTTCTCAATTACTGTACCTTATTGCAAGTGCCTTGTAAATAATTTATTTTCAGAGCACAAGGGACTTAGATCTCATTGGGTTAAGTGAAGTATTTTATGAAGTTCTCCAAAGATCCAATTAAATTATCACCTTAGCTCAGAAAAAAAATGCCCACAATGAAAAGCAATCAAACACTTTCCAGAATATAAGGGCAATTTACATTAGAATGATTTACTGAACTTTGACTGTAACAAGCGCGAATCCGCAATAGCTGCGACCGCACACGTGTGCTTGCATCCACGCACACACCCTCACACAAACACGTGACCTCTTCTTTGTTTCATGACCAACCTTTCCACAAAATCTTGTGCAAATCTGTGAATCCATTTGGGAGTGCCTTTTTGTGATAGGCCACGCCCATCGCCACGCCCCCTGAAAGGTCAAGCTGAAAGTTACTCAGCTCGACCTTTGGTCATGACCATGCCAAATTTCTGCCTCCTGGGGCAAAAACTGTAGCCGCTACGGGGTGGGACACTTTTTGTGGACCAACCGACCATCCGACCGACCAACAGACAGAGCTATAAAGCTGCGGTCACAGCTAATAAAGTTAACACACTTCTCCCCTCTCTTCACATCTTAACTGCAGTACTCTTCTTCCATGGTGAAATTCAACTGTCATAGTCCATCATTTAGTAGGACCTTATAGTATCTATAGTGGCAACATCTACTTAAATCCAAAGCTAATTAGCATGCTAAGAAGAACATAGAACTTGCCTTGACTCAACAAATATTCAATAATTCCACTTTTTGTATTTCTTTAGTTATGTGTTAGTTTGCTAATCATGAATCCAATGACGGACGGAGATCAGGACATCATGTCATAACAATTTATTGGCAAACTTCTACATCCAAGTCGTTGATTTTCATCCATAAACTGTATTCCTCCTGAGCTTCTCTCAGACAAGAATCCTCTTGAAAATACTGACTTGTCTAGACTTTACATTAGCAGTTTACGTTACGTTATGCTTACGGTCAAAAAGCTTTTTCGTTCTGTTCTTGCTAGCAACTAGCTTCCATCTTCACGTTTCCCTTTGACCTTCTAGACGCATGACGTTTTTCCGTAATACTGCACGTGCTCATTAGCTCAACTAACACTGCAAAAAAGGCAAACTAAATCTACCATCTGATACACAGGCTTAAAAACTGTATCATAACATTCAAATAAACAATACCTAATAATAATAAGCAAAATTACTGTAATAATATAATTCACAAACTTAGTAAATATAAATGCAAATTTCACTCAAAATTATTATTATTAAAGTTTTGGCTCTTACAGTATATTTAAGACTGAACAAAATATCATATAATGTACTTCAAATAAAATAAATAAAATGAAGACACTATATACTTATGTGGAAGCCTTCCTGCAGGTCTTTACTGAACAACACAAATGCACAATCAAACAAACAGCCTGACAAATGGAAGTACAGAAGTTTTATCGTAATTTCATATTCTGTCATTTCCTGTGTGATATCTATCCAATCAAGGAACTAGTATCCATGGTGCAACATATATAGATACAGCATGCTCTCATAACTGAGAAGTGTGAACGGTTACTTAAGTTCACAGCCCCAGCTGGATAGAATGTAAACTTCATCTAGCTTAACTATATCCTACATCTTTATTTTGTATTTTGTTACAAAAAAACTGTTTATCACAAGTTTGACAGTAAGGACTGGATCAGCATTCTGCAAACCACGGCTAAAATGTGGGCGGTCTCCCAGAAAACAACATTTGGTGTAAAATGTAGCCAACCCATAGAAGTAATTGAGTCTGTTTAAGAAAGCAGACAGAATCAGCTAGTCAGTCCTGTTCTCTGCACTGACATATTTGGCTATACTACATGACCAAAAGTATCTGGACATCCCCTGATCTGGGGCTGTGTTTGGGCTAGGCCCTTTAGTTCCAGTGAAAGATAATCTTATATAATCATCTAGTATAAATCCTTCCCAGAAGAGTGGCGGTTGTTATAGCAGCAATGGGTGGGCCAAATCCATATTAAGGCCCATACTTTTGGCTGAGATGTTGGATGTCAAGTGTCCACATACTTTTGGCTAACATTAACTAGCTATCTAAATGAGCTAGCAAGCTAACCAAGTAGTATTAGCTAGATTGTCAAGTTACTGTACCTAGTGTTAGCTAATGCTAACTTGCTAGTGGGGCAGAATTTTCATAATATTGAGAAGTAAATATTATATGAGTAGCGTTACCCATTAACTATGTATTAGTTAGCTCGCAAAATTAAGGAACTGTCTGAAAAAAACAAACAAAAAAAAATAAACCTCTATCTAGTGCAAGCTGAACACGTTGTCACTGTTTTATGGCTTCAAGTCAGCGTAGTACATCAGTGGGCGGCCACGTGCGGGGGGGGGCATGCTCCGGATACCTGAGCACCTGCCCATGTTTCCCCCAAGTACCCAATTTGCCCCCGGTAATGTCATACATTACTGTTAAACTCGTTTTCTAGTTTGGTGATCCCTTGAGCACATACCTCTTCAAAAAGTCTCAGAGTAGCTGAATTTGTGAAAGATACAGAAGCTGGCACAATAACTGGCTATACTGGGTATAATCCAGCACCACTTTTGTGATTATTTTATGTAAATTTAGCAGTATGTCTTCATACATTTGAAAACTCCTCCCACCACAGACATTCTGATCAGGAGTCTGGATATTAATTTTGGTAGCATAACAGATTGGTAGATGAGCTGCAATGTTTGTTTACATTGAATAATGAATCCTTTCAACAAAGAAGGAGTTCTGGCAGAGAAGTAAATTTCACCCTTGTTTATACAGCCAGTAAGTCTGCATGTATTATAGAACTTGTTTTAGAAGCGAAATAGATTTATAGAGTGAAAGGTTTTGTGCTAAACAGAAATTTTAATTTGCATCCATTTAACAGTGCATTATCTTGACGCTAATAAGCAGAAGGCTGCACCCAGATTTCCACATTCTGGAGACCTAAGATGGACAGCTACATAGTACAGCAAATAAGTATATCAATGGCAAATTACATGTTTCAGTGTTTCAAAACATCCATCTATACATAATTCACTGTCATTAACATATTAACATGAATAAATTAATATGAATGAAACTGTATTTAGATATAGTGCTCCTCATGCCTGGAATGAGTTGCAGTGTGCATTAAAACTAAAATTCAGGACCCTGTTTAAGAAATTGGCTACCTTTGAATGCAAATGTTCAGACTGAATTTAACTGTAATTGTTTTTATTTATTTTATTATTCATTTGACATTTTTTTAAAGTTAATTTTCAGCTTTTGTCTGTTTTTTTACTGTTTTTTATTTGTCATTTCCCTGTATAAATAAAGGTTTAATAAAAACACATGAATATAAGCGATCTAAATCAATCTACATTCTAACTTTGTACTGTACGAAGGGCCTGTAGTGATGGCAGTGTACATGAAAATGGAGATTTGCATGAGCATACACATCAAACTTTAAAGTGAGGACATGCATATTCAATTCTACATGTTTCGTAAACCTGCCCTTCAAGATTCACATTTTCTATCATCCATATAGAGGTTCTAAGAGGAACAGTGGTGCCAGAACAAGTTTTGAAGTGGGGGTGGGGGGGTTCTATCAAATGGGCAAATTGCAATGACAAGGTCTCACACTTCAGTGCGGATAAAATTATTAGTAAGCCAATTAGTTGTCAATGAAAGACTCACCATTGTTTTTGTGGGATCAAGTCCACGCTAGCTTGGCACTGAGATACAATCGAGTGATTAGCTTCATACTTTGTTCTCACATTTTACAGTAATGCTGACTGTAACCCAGTGACGTAGCCATAAATCAATATATGGGTGAGCCTTGAAAAAAACAGGGAGGACCAAGAACCAATCGTACACGAGCTCTGAAGCGCACAGCAAATCTACAGAATAGACTACACATGCTACTGATTTCAGCAAGTTAAAATGGCTATAAAGAGATAGCTATACATAGTTCAAATAATGGTAAAGGAAAATGTTTTTGATAAGTAATCCCCACGAACATGGACATGAATGTTAATCAACAAAATGTATACGAAACAAAATATTTTTTATCATAATGATAAGTGATAATGACAAGTTTGGCTCGATGGCCACAAAAATATCTAAAAGCCAGAATGAAAACTGGACCCAACTAACAGTTATGCTTAAACAGGCAGGAAAATGAAAATGAGCCTACCTTCAAAAGCAGATGACTGGGTATTGGGGTAAAAAATTATGTCATCATACTCCAAAGAGGTGTGTGGCTTGTTGTTAGCCTCAAGTTTCATACGATACTATGAAATGTTTCGTCTTCATAGCCCGTTTCTCTAAATCGATCTTCTACAGCTATCGCAGAGAAAAAAGTGGCATGTTTTGCAAAGAACGGATATGACAACTAACTTGGTTTTTAGAGGTGGTGGTTGGTCATATATGATGTCTGGACAGGTCTGCCGATTTGACGTGGTTGCTAACTTTCATTTCCACCAGACTAGGGGTACAGCTATCAGTTTAAAGGTAAAGTGCAGTGTACATGGCCTCACTAATTGTAGCTGCTTTGTTACAGTACACACCCAACGGTCATTGACTTGCTGGCTTGAGGGTATTTGAGTAGCAGTAAGGGTGGTTGTTGCAGGAGCTGAATCCTCATCTTCACCAACTATGTGAACACAAGAAATTTGACCAAAGTACCTTGTTTAGCCTTCGCCATTTTATTAACATTGGCTAGTTTCACAGATGGCTGCACCAGCAAAGGAAAACTGTGAGAGCAGAATGTAATCTAGCCCAATGCTGTTACAAAAAAGACTGTGCACCTGTGTGTCTGTATTCTTTATTGGTCACAATTGTTAATCCAGTAATCAATGAAAGCTGATTAGATGATTCAGCTTTGACCCCACATTGGTTCCTCATCAATATGCATTTTTTATACAATAAAGCCTAATGATTGGGGGGGCTAAGGTTACTGAATGGGATGCCAGATTTTTGGAGCAAAACCAAAACACCATGCATATTCATCCAATCAAATGAGTTATCTCTTGAAAGCTATTGTAACTTACTTTTGATTATTACAATATTATTACAAAGCCACTGCAGCCCACAAAACGCGAAGTGGCATAACATTATGGTATAGCCATGAACAGCTCTCTCACTTCCATTGATGGGTGGCCAACTGTTTTGAGGCCCACAAAGACTTCATTGGGTTGCATGACATCATTCATCACTGACACGATTTTTACATTCTTACCCAGTGTGGTCTTGTGGAGTCAAAACGTAGCTTAAATTGAATTTAAATTTAGCGATAGTTCATAGGCTAGGCTACTGGAAAATCTTTATGTAATTATTTCAAAAATGTTCACTTCAATAGCCTATCTATTGTAAGGACAGGGCGCCATTTTGGTGCAATGACGTCACGTCATGATCACAGGATCACAGACACTGATCACATGGACTGGGTACTTTCAGTCGCTGCCTGTAAAAGGTGCCTTTTTGACTCTCCTAGCCCCTTCTGTTCTTTACTGCCCGACTGAAGAGATGTGCACAAGGCACTTTCTTAGGACACAGGCCTACTGAAAGTTAAGGCCTACCTGTAAAGGAACACGCGGAGAGACGCACGGGCTCTGTCTCTCCAGTTATAGTCACGACCAGTGTTTATAACTAAAAGTAAACATTTTAGCTGTACTGCAAGTAGGCTAAGGAAATGGATCCGTCAAGGGATCAATATGGTGATGTGAAGCCGAGCCTACTATCAGATAACCATTGAACTGCGTTGAGCTTGGCGAACTAACTTGCTGTTAGCTCAAACCTCCACAACAAGCTGATTTAGCCCAACTAAAATGTCAAGTAAGATAGCAATGTCCTTGCTTCCCTGCCTAGCCTCGGCAAAGAGCTGTTTGTCATTCAAAATCGAATGGAAATGTTTGTGCAGCCATATCAGTATTATTGGGCATGGAACCAAAGTTTTGCATACAGTCATTCTAACAACAGCAGCCGTACTCAAAACATTGGCAATCTATTCAGGATAATAGACTACAGAATCCATCAACTGACCAATCAGAATCAAGTATTGCGCAATGTGTAGTAACTACAGATTAACAAATTCACTGACCATAGAACATTTTCGGCCTCTGTTATCAAAAAGTCAGGGGACAGGAGTGGTCATACTTCTCTTTTCTTCTCTCTCTCTTGCCATCTAACACAGTAGCTCATTCATTTTGCTCAGATGAAAAGATGTTTGCTCATTATGTGGAATATTTTATCAGCTTTTAGTATTTACGGGAACACACGTCCTTCTCTAAATGTAAAACAGTTTGGTTTTCTTATTTCTCATGAATAAAGTCCTACAATTTGGTACCTTGCAATAGCATGACGCGTAGAAACGAGCTTATTTATACCTAGCACACTGTCTTCAAATGCAAAATTTAACAAAATAATTTAAACCATTCCAGACCAAAATAAAACCAGTAAAGTAAAACACATATTTAATTGGCTAATACTTTCAAAACCTGAACTACTGCAAAAATGTCTCGTGTTTTGTGGCTTATTAGTGAATCCATTAGAGGCTACATAATGGGGCTAGAGAAGAGGCCATTTCTGCTAGCCTAACAATATGTTCTATTTATAACCTGAACTGTTTATTGCTAAAACTTGGTATATATTAAAATTTAGAATTAGCTAATTATATAAATTAATTTAAATAGTCTGGTCTTGCATGAGTACATTGCATTCTTTCTTTGTAGAGACAAATACAGTTGTCATTGCACAGGCCTCAGTTAACAGTGAACTAATCCATGTATCGTAATTACTTAAAAACTAAAAGCAATTGTCAAGATTTATGTGAGAGCTTGAGACATTATCCACTCTCTTTTGCCTGTGTCTAACTGCTGACAGTATTAGGAGCCCTGTCTTTGCATCCCAAGGCAAGAAAAATAATACCGAAAGAATCAGAGCTGAATAAAAGCATCATAAACGGCTCACTGTGCACACAGTGAGATCAGACGTAAATCACGGTACATGTACACACAATGCCTGAAGTTCAGCATTATGATGGGCTATAATCTAATGCCTCGGGGGGGGAAAGATATATGCACACAAATTCTTGTACAATTGTACATATTAGGATATAGCAGGAACCTGTCAATGACCCAGATTCATAATACAACATATTCACAAGCAGCTAATAAGCACAACAGTTTAACAGCACTTGTTTCCAGAATATTTTGAGGTGCAACCGAAAGCATACAGAGGGAGCAACATTTGTTCACAGAGATTACGATTTTAATCACTATAAATGCAAACTGTAGTCACAGAAAAAGAATAGGGAAAGAAAATTACTATATAATTAAATACTCGTGGAACTCCATTAAGTCCTACTGTATGGTTTTTTTTTTTTTTTTTTTAAATAGATGGATGGGTCAGTGGCTTAAGCAGATGTCAGTTCCTGTATAAAGTGTGTGCTTAAAATACGTGATTACACTGATTTAAAAAAATGCTCAATGCTGCCATTTCCTCTAGACAAACTACATGGTGACAACCATTTAGAATTAATTTAAGTACATCACTGTTGGCGTATTAAATAATTTGGGGGAAGTCTTTTCTAAGATTGTGACAAAACAGTTCATTGATGCTGTGTATTAATGAATACCCAAGGCAAGAGCGCAGATTACATTATACATTCGGGCAAACTTTATCATCACAAGAAGGTAGTAATGTATCCTGCAAATGGAATTGTAATTTAGAAGGATCTTATCTGAGGCATTTGGCTGTAGGAATATTTAATTTGAATCATGGCATTAAAATCAGATTTTTGTATGCATGGAGCATGACTTACCCAAAAGCCAAGTTGTGAGTAAATTATGGCACAATTACATGGCCCACGAGTGCACACTGGTGTTTAAAATATATGTGCCTTTTGTCTTTCGATTAAGGTAATGATGGTCCATGTTTGAAGAGCAGTGTGGCTGCCGTGGCCTTCACAAACAGATACTGTACAGCCCTCCTGTTCTGAATAATATCCCCGGTATTCCTTTCCTTTTACTTTACTGCAATTCCCTTGGGCTCTGTATCGCAGATGCATGAATGACTTTCCAATTTAATTTAATGCTTTCATGCTTCCACAGATTGCTATATGCGCTGGATAAAATCAGCTTGGTAAAAGTTGAAATTCAACTACTTCTGATAGGTTTTTTTTTAATTTTTTTTTTTAACAGCCACGTACCCTGAGATGCCAGGCAGTATGCACAGCTGAATTTAAAACCTGTTCACAAAAACAAATGTTTTGTGATAATATCCCACTATTTATGGTTTTACATTGTTTCACTAGTTTTGGCTATGTAAAGCATGGTTAAAAGAAATTGATATATACTGTAACACCCTATGAAAACAGAATTTTTTGCCCTAAATTCTGTTTTCTTGATTTTGGATTTATCCTGATAGCCAGGAATTCATGATTTTGGATTTCCTGGCAATCATATAAAGACATATGGCGGCAGGGCTCAGTTTGTGGGAAAGCTTCAGGGCAACACCTACTGGTTAAGTATGCACATGCACCTGGAGTGCATCAATAATTAGTCCAGGTATTTAAAGTGTGCTTTCTAGCCAGTAGGTGGCTGTGATGTAAAATTTCTCCCGACCGTGAAAAATGCCTGACTTGTTTACAGGGCCAGCCCGTGGCATAAACAGTCTATGCGGTTGTTTAGGGCCACAACCGCTGGGGGGGAGCCACATGACCACTAGGGGGAGCCACACGATCCAATGTTTATCTAAGCTAAATAACGTTATTTTCGCAATTACGCTGGGACAGATTTGCTTAGGGCGATCGAAATCCTAGGGCCGGTCCTGCTTGTTTACATTCTGGACAGATATGATGCCAAAGTAAATCTATCGCTGTTTCAGTTGTAGCACTTTTGACACAAGCAATATCAGAAGCGCTGTCCTAAAATTTCTTCTTACTGTAAAGAGTGCGTGACCCGCAAGCGTAGAAATGTGTTAACACGGTGGCACAATTATATCGACAAATACCATCATTGGAAAACAAAAAATGCTATGTGCTGTAATTGCATTTAGATCCACCTACATGCATAAAAACACTAGTCAGTCACCCGCTCAATCTGTGTAGCCTATAATGCCATCATAGCGCTGAGTGTATAAAACCACGCCCTTACCAAAATGTAAAATTAAATAAAAACAGTAGGCTACACGTGAACTTTAAATATAGGCCAACTAGTCTGACTTTGACTTCGGGGCTATACTGGCTCGCGTGATTTTATTTTTTTTTTAAGTATTTGTAATTCACTAATTCAATAATGCTATCTTGGCAGCTATTAAGATAGAAATATGAATTAGTTCCTCAAAATGTTTTTTTTTTTTGTTTTGTTTTTTGCAAAATAGCAAGTTACCATTATTCTAGATTTGTGGAATTCCTTACAAACTATACAATTCATACATTTTCATTAAAGCTGTGAGGTATTACATCAGTGTGGTAAAAAAAAAACAATGAGCTAAAGACCTGAATCCTGGAATTCACCTGCCGCTATCCATGGATTATTGTTCCCCTCCTTTTCCCCTTGAAGCCACTAATGGTCCCACAAGCCAATACATTATTTATTGCCATGGCAAGGGGTATGCAATTATTATGCTTTGTCTTGGCCCTGGTTTGGTAATTGCATACCTGTAGATTTCACTGTTTTCTATTAATAATTTAAAGTGCATTTGCAACATTAACTAGACCAGTAACTGAGTATAAGGTGTTATGCTGTGAATATACTTCATTGTTCAGTGAAAATAAAAGACAGAGCAAGACAAAGAGATTATGTATGGTGTGTGACAGAAACTGGATCACTGCACATCATACATAATCTAATTTATTAAAACATTAAGGACGACTAGACGCAGACGTGCTAACATTAATTTGAATGCCCTGCTGTTACTCAATCAGTGTGGTATGAGTTTTCTTTTTTTTTTTACAAGGTATGCTATGGCCCTTGGTGTTACACATTCAATGAGGAAAATTTCAAATGGGGCTCCAGTGTGTCATTTAATGAGGCTATTATCTACAGGCTGATTCCTGTAGGCACTGTTGTCCCTTACTGACATCCACAAACTTGCATAAAATCCATACTGAACATGAGAAAAACAAAAATGTAAGTCAGACCACAACGACAAGTTTGCATTTGTATTTTTGTTTTTAACAGTATATTATATCATCTTGGCAGATGGTGCTGCAAATTTTCACATCTTTTCTTTTCAGGATACCATTTGAGCAACTGAGGTACCATTCCTGCAGGTATAGCATTCCAACCAGGACTGAAAAAGATTGCCCTCAGGCTTAGTGGCCAGTCGCCAATTGCAAGACACTGAAAGGTATAACACACACACTCACTGCTATATATTCATTAATTAATTTTATTCAGAACAGCCAAATCATTCTAGACATGAAAATATGAAAAGACCTCATTCCTTTTATGAATCGACAGGAAAAGGAAGGAAACATTTTATGTGGGCTGGGCTCATCACAGTCAAACAGTCAACCTAGAACAGCAAATATTACTTCACTCTCAGCATGAAGCACAGTCACCAGAGTTGTTTAGATGTGAGAGTAAACAGATGTATCTGGCCTTCAAGCTGGAAAAGAGAGTCCCATGCTGCACTCACAGACTGAGCCTCTCAGGTTCATAACTCTGTTTATAACAGCTGTCAATCAAGTCCTGTAGGAAAAGAAAAGCCTAATAAGACTGATAATGTTCTGTATGGAAAGTGTACAAAATCAAAATCTTAATCCTTTAATTTCAGGAACTGCCATCTCACACAAACTGCAATCCAGCACACTGAATGAACGGATTACTGATTAGTTAGACTCATTGTGGAAAAAGGCATATATGAAAATCCCAAAATTAACTGACAAAGTAAGAACTGAGCTCAACTATCCCTCAGATGAGCAAGAGAACCAGTGCAACGTGAATGCAATAAAGTGACAGACTAAATATTTAATTTATGCAATCTTGAACACAAGCAGAGCATCCTTTTCCTTTTACTCTATAGTTTTTTATTTTTATTTTTACTAGCCAGGGTTAAGAGACCTCATGATGGCACATCATACCCTAATAAGAGGCTGCAATTTTTCATTTGAGCATTCAGCATGTGTTCCCACTAATCTTAACCCATTAGTATTACTGGATATACCCTTTTTTTAATATAAAAGTTGCACGTGGATGTTGTAACACCTGACTCATTGGACTCGTCTACCAGCAAAGTTAAAGAACACATTTTTAACTATTTAAATTTCATTCTTGCCCGAATGGAAACGAGACAGCTACAATGAGACCGGCACATCCAAACTGCGCTCTGCAAACTGTTACTCTGTTGAATTCGCTGTGAGCTACCCTATAGCAATAAATTACCATTATACTTAACTCTGGTGATATTAAAATAAAACGCACACGCCCCCATATGCATTACAAAACGCACAAATCAGATAACCCATAAGTAAGTTTTAGAAGAAAAACCCCCCATTACATATACACCCCAACACATCCACAAAATAAAAATGTCCACAAACGGCCATTAAAAAAAACCCCGTTGCCGCGTTCCTTTGTTGCGTTGCAGCACCTGTGGCGATCGTACTCACGGCTTCCCACATAGGTCTACACAGAATTGGCGAGGAAGAACTTGGAGATAACCGCGTTGGAGACAATCCTTTGAGAAACGCCTGAGTCAAACCCCTGATACGTTGTCATAAAAGTTTTCCTGGCCGTGAGGTAAGCATATGTATTACTTGTTTATGTTGAACAGATGTGGCTACCGAGTAAATCTATCGTTGTTTCCGTCGCAGCACTTATTGGATACAAGCAGTATCGGAAGCGCTATTCTAAAATGTCTTCTTACCGTGAAGATTGCCTGACACGCAACCGTAGAAATGTGTTAACACGGCGGCACAATTACATCGAGGAATACCAGCGCTGGGAAAAAGCTATATGTTGTAAAACGTTTTTCTCTCTTGAAA